>NC_057861.1:377181314-377918814 GCF_019393635.1 Dromiciops gliroides
ACCCCTTTTTTTTTACTTAGTATACAATCACTTTTGTGAAAAATCAGAACATATTTAAATATAAGTTAAAGCACAACAGAATCTCAAAGAAAACTTTTTTTTGAAAAAAGAAAACTTTTACAAATGTTCCCCTCTTTTTTTTTTTTTTTTGGAATATGCTTATCAAAAATAATACTTCTAGAATCAATTTACACTTGCCATGGCAACCAATTTGCCAGGGAAATGCTTTAAAGAGTTTGATCAAATAATCAGTTGAGAAAAAATAACAAAAACAAACAACTCAGAATATGGGAGCACAATACTCCTAGAATTAACATTGTATTATGAAATCAAAACCATCTCTCAAAATTAGATAGATGAATGAATAGAAGAAAATACATGTGGAATAATAAAAGACAATGAAATTCAAACTAGGGAAATCTAAATTAATATGAACTTAATATTAATAAGAGTATTACAAAATATAAACTTGATTGCATGACTATAAAAAGCTTTTACAAATATTCTCCTTGTTTTAGAAACTAAGTATAAGACAATCTCAAAAACATTAAAATCTCTATGAAAATAAACCTATACCATTAATTCCAAAATGTATATGTAATAGCATAGAAATCCTATGTAACCTCTGAACTGACATTAATAATCTGAGTGAATTCAGAACACTCTTGATCCCGATATCTAAAATCCCCAATACTCATATCAATACCTTGCTGCTTACTTCTACATTTCTGTAAAATATATACCCTTCCATGGCAAAAGAAGCAGAGTCTTGAACTATGTTGATTGTCATTCTTATTCAGCTTAAGTTTTTCTTCTTTAACCCCTCTATATTGTCTGTCGGGCTTTTCACCATACAAATGCTTTATAAGATTACTAATTAAAGACAAAAGCAGGTTAGCAAAATTATGAACAATACGAGCATATCTAGAATTTAAAGAGTTTTCTAAGATTGTCTCAAAAGCACAGCCAGGCCGGGGAAGGGCTGAGCCTGAAGCTGCAAATGCAGGTAGAAAAAGTTGAGCATGTGCACCAGATCTCTGGACTTCCCAGGCAGGGGAAGCTATGGGCTTGGCCATAGGAGGAGTAGAGGGTGGGGTCTGGAGAGGAGGGGAGGGACCAGAGCAATTTGAATCAGACTTGATTTTGAACTCAGGCCTGGATTCCTCTTCCCCTACTTTGCCTCCAGGTGCTAGGGGATTAAAAGCTTCTAGAGGGTGGGTCGTTGCCTCCAGGCATGCAAAATTAGAGCAACAATTAGTGTTAGAACTGGGAAAAGCTGCAGGAATCTCTTCAGGTTTCTCTGAAAAAGCATGGTTGGGAGAGGGGGAGATATTTCCTTGTGTGAGTAAGTTGCTGGCTCTTTTAACAAAAAAAAAAGAAAAATAGAAAATCCACAAAAACAAAGCATTAACATGATCTTATCTCCCATTTGTCTGGTTAAACAGAGTAAAATCAAAAATAGGATAATTAGGGAGTTTAAAAGGTCCATTCGAAAAAATTTAAAGGGAAACACAGCCAGTACACCAGTACTTAGCAGTTAAAGGGAGAGGGAGGGGAAATTTCTTACCCAACCAGAAGATCAGAAGAAGACTGAGGTTTAGCTTTCCTCTTCGTGGTCAGCCATCTGTTAAGGGCTAAAATTCTAGCTAAACTGTCTAAAATATCTAATGAGTGGTCGCCAATAAATTATAAGCTTTAGCAAGAGTTAGACTTTTAAGCATTTATTAAGGAGAATAAGAATTTGGTAAAGAGAGAGAGAAAGGCCTAGATTTCTATCTATTAAAGGGAGAGCACATATTTAGCTCCCTTCTCCACCAGAGTCCAGAGGAAAGAGCCCCAGAGTCAGCGCCAGTCTCTTCCTTCCTCCTCCCACTAGTCCGTGTCACTTCCTCCCGCCAAAGAAAAGACTCCTGCTCTTGCCCTCAAAGACCTTCGCTTCATGGGCAGAACTCTTCTATAGTAAGTATCCAGCAGGTGGCGTTATTCCAATCGTTTCAGTCATATTGTGAAAGAACAATCAGAACACAAGGGAAAACCAACAACAAAGAAAAAAAATAGTCCAAAGTTAGAAGCAGGATGTTTCAATCTGCATTCAGAATCCACAGTTCTTTTTTCTGGATGTGGAGAACATTTTCGATCATGAGTTCTTTGAAATTGTTTTGGATCATTGCACTACTGTGAAGAGCCAAGTCTATCACATTTGATAATCACACAATGTTGCTGATACTGTATACAATGTTCTCCTCATTCTGCTCATCTCACTTAGCATCAGTTCATGTAAGTCCTTCCAGGTTTCTCTGAAATCTTCCTGCTCATAATTTCTTTTTTTTTTTTTTTTTTTTTTTTTTTAGTGAGGCAATTGGGGTCAAGTGACTTGCCCAGGGTCACACAGCTAGTAAATGTTAAGCGTCTGAGGCCAGATTTGAACTCAGGTCCTCCTGAATCCAGTGCCGGTGCTCTATGCACTGCGCCACCTAGCTGCCCCTCTGCTCATAATTTCTTACAACACAATATTATTCCATTACTTCCTATACCATAACCTGTTTAGCTATTCCCTAATTGATGAGCATTCCCATGATTTCCAATTCTTTGCCCCCTCAAAGAGAGCTGTTATAAATATTTTTAGACCTGTAGGTCCTTTTCCCTCTTCTATTAGAATTTTGGGATACAGACCTAGTATTGATTTTACTGGGTCAAAGGGTATGCATGGAGCTCTAATATTTCTGTTTTTCCTTTGTTTTATAGTACTTGTTTAATAAATTCTTGTATGATTGATATATCATGGTCTTGAGGTGCTTTCCAATTGTGGTTTCTCATCTCTCACTGTTGTCCAGATTATTAATGTCTTTCTCAAGTGTCATTCCTAAAATTGGCCACTGTGTAGATGGGTGATGACCAGGATAGAACACATTACATTATTACATCCTCATTCCTACTAACCAAATGTTCTTAATCTAGGCTCCCTGAGCATTTAAAATGAGAATTATATTTCAAAATATTTGGTTTCCTGTGTAACCTTATATATTTGTTTTATGTATTTAAAAGCATTATTCTTACAGTATCCATATGAATAAAAGAGACCTGGCTTCTCCAGACTGCCAAATAGGGCCAGAATACAAAGAAAAGGTCAATAATGTCTACTGTAAATTATATCTCTCAGTGCTGCAGAATCTTATGTTAAATATCTCTGATGCTGTATCTAATTATTGACTCATACTGAGTTTGTAGTCCACTAAAACTCTCTTTTTCTTTCACAACACTATACAAATATGCCTCATCCCTCATATACATTTAAAATTTATTTAACTCAAGTGTAAGATAGTTATCCTATTTCAATTTCCTTTGATAGGTTCAATCTAATTCTCTACCTTTGTAAGAATATTTTGCCTTACTGGCCTAATTTGGGGGGACTGATTTGGCTGGAGGAGTAATCTAGGACTTTTGACTAACTGGCTACCTGACTGCTATTAACTTAGTATGGGCCATTTAAAAAGTTCTCCACACTGCTCCCAAATTGATAAGCAAAAGATTAAGAAGCCTCTTAACTAAATAATCAAAGCAGAGTTTATTTTTGAGATACTATTTAAAATTAAGATACAGGGAAATAAAATGTAAAACCTGACTGTGTTCGGGATGCACCTGGAACTTTTTTTTTTTTTTTTTAGTGAGGCAATTGGGGTTAAGTGACTTGCCCAGGGTCACACAGCTAGTAAGTGTTAAGTGTCTGAGGCCAGATTTGAATTCCTGACTCCAGGGCTGGTGCTCTATCCACTGTGCCATCTAGCTGACCCTGGTTTTCTAAGTCAATACACAGCTCACAGGTATTCTGATTTATTGTTTGGTACTCCCCTTTTCTGAGTTTGACATCACAACTTAATATTATGGGTTTTATTACTAACCCATTTCTTGTATTTTTGTTTCCTATTAATTTCTGGGTATCTCAATTGCTATTTATTGTCTTCTTTCTTTGTGTCTCCTCTCTACATGATTTATTTTTTGGTCATAGTCTTCTTTATTCCTCACCCTTATTAATTTAAACCCTTTTTGCTAAAGATTTTCAAGACACCAAGAAGGAAAAATATAATTGGAATTTCATCCAAATCTGGTATATTTTGTATCCTCCTGATTATTCAGAAGAAGAGAAGGCAGTCAGATTAATGCAGAGATTTCTGAGGACAATGTAACACAAAGTAAGTTCCTGAAGCATAGAGTTTGTGTAAGAATCTATTCTGGGAAGAGAAACATATTTGCTTTGAGATGCACTTTTACATATGAAAATTTGGAAAAATTTGAAAGAAGCAGAAAAGAAGAGAAAAATAGATCCTTCACTTGTCCCAATTAGATGTTGTGTGATGATCCAAGAGGGGTAGATCTGGTTTAATAGTTTTGGAGACAGGCTGCTTTTGAGAGAGATACAAGTGTGATTCCAGATATGCTTTTATGAATAGTTCCAGAGAACAAAATACTTTAGAAACAACCATACTTATATGTGAAGCCATGTCATCAATATATTACTGATTTATATCTTCAAAAAGGGTATTTACACTTGGGTGAGATCAGATTCTATCTGTCTCTGCCTCTGTCTCTTTCTCTCTGTCTCTTTATCTCTGTTTCTGTCTCTCTGTCTGTCTTGCCTCTCTCAATTTAAGTTGAGATGTTATTCCAATCAGAACTCATTCACACACATGCGCATGGACATATGGATAAATGAATGTTCCAAACTGTATAAGTCCACCATTTTTCTTTTTTGTTGTTTTAACTTGAATAAATATTTAATTTCTATTAGCTATTCATGGTGATATTTAGCGTAACTAGTATTCATTGGGGGAAAATGTTAGTTTGTTTAATAAAAAGATAAGGGTTACCCACCTTTTGAAGGATCATTGACTGTGTCAGTGGTCATATCTAGACTAACAATCTGAAATAGAGTCAGATAAATATAATTCTAATATAATACACCTCTTGATAATAGATGATGGAAGAAGCAGCATCCAGGCATGGCCCTTCTCCCGAGTACTTCATGGTGGAAACCTCAATCTGCTATGGAGAAGAGTAATAAAGAATTTGGATATATCTATCTATGCCAAAGAAACACATATATACACATATAATGCATGTGGATTTATGTATGTGTGTGTACATACATATATATATGCATGTGTATATAGGCATTTTATGATTATATGTGTGTATATGTATGTATATAATTTGAAAGATATTGTTCTTACTGTCCAATTATATTCATCCTGTATATAGCTGTTAAAGTAACACCTAGTTAGATCTAAAGCACAGGTCTAACTATGTCACGTTTTATTGACTTCAGCATCTCACATTTGCCTGTGGAAAAACATACACATTCTTTTGATCAAAATTTAAACTCTGCAGCACTCTGACTATAGCTTTTCTTTCCAGGATGATTATAAATCCTTCCTCCTCATATACTATTCATTTTATCAAGAATCCCAGGACTAAATGGAGAAAAGGGCCAAGAACAATCTGCTGAAAATTAACATCTTAGAGAGAATATCCAGGAAAAAATTGTTACATGGTAGTGTTAAAGACTTCACAGAAATCAAGAAAAGGGGAGATATATACTATGAAAACTAGTGAAGACAGTGAGATGCAACAAGGGCATTTTATTTTAAGAATGAGTGTGTGTATGTGTGTGTATGTATATATATATATATGTGTGTGTGTGTGTGTATATATGTGTATGTATGTATATATATACATATATATTTATAAATAGATAGATAGATAGATAGATAGATAGATAGATAGATAGATAGATAGATAGATATGACCTATATCAGATTTCTTGCTGCCTCGGGGAGGGGGGAGAAAAATTTTTGAAATTTGAAATCTTATGTAAACAAATGCTGAAAGCTATCTTTACATGTAACTGGAAAATAATAAAATACTTTTATTTTAAAATAAAAGAATGAGGGAGAAGCTCTCTCTCTCTCTCTCTCTCTCCTCTCTCTCTCTCTCTCTCTCTCTCTCTCTGTCTCTCTCTCTCGCACTCACTCTCTCTTTCTCACTCTCTCTCTCTTTAGGAATTAGAGAGCCAGAGATAACAAGAGTTTGAGAATTAACAAGAAAGTGAGAATAATAGATGTGAAAACATGATAAAGAAGATGCAATGGAGTGGGACCAAGGGTGCATGTAGACAAATTTGTCCTGGAATAGGGAAAAAAAAGACCATTGCTTTTGGGTAGAAAAGCATGAAGGAAGACATCTTAGTGGTGTGAGATGAGTAGGATACATTGGAGAGAGGTAATGACCGTAAAAAATGTTTTATAGGGGCAGCTAGGTGGCACAGTGGGTAGAGCACCGGCCCTGGAGTCAGTAGTACCTGTGTTCAAATCCGGCCTCAGACACTTAACACTTACTAGTTGTGTGACCCTGGGCAAGTCACTTAACCCCAATTGCCTCACCAAAAAAAAAAAATTATAAATTTCTTTTTTATGGAAAAATGTCAGCAAGGTTCTTAGATTAGAGGGTGTAGGTAGGAGGTTCTATGTAAGGTTGAAGGTGGTTGAATAGAAATGGTTTATTTTTTGAATGGAAATAACTAATTAATTAGATAGTTGAACAAAAAGACTGTTTTACTATATGAGGGCTTATTTGAAATTTTACAATATAAATTTATAGTGGATTTAGATGAGGATTTTATAATTTTTTTTTCCTCCAAATCCATTCCTTATTCCTGAAGGGGAGCTAGGGTAACAGTTGTTGGGAATAATCCAAAGGTGACATTAATTCTAATTTTTTCCTACATGTCTAACTACATTTAACATTGTTAACTGTTTTTTTTTTCTTCTAGATATTCTCACTTCTCTGGGCTTTCATAATACTGCTTTCTTTTCATTCAGTTCTTTTCTGTAAAACTTCTCAAATCCTTGGTTGCTTCATAATGCAGCTAAGTGGAAATATTATCCAAGGACTTTCCTGACTCTCCTAAACTATCTCTATTCTGTGTACTCTATTAGTGTACATATTGTCTTCCCTCACTGGAATTAAAGCTCTATGAGAGCAGGGATTTTTTTTCTTTGTATCAGCAGTAGTTATCACAGTTCCTAGACAGAAAATATTTAATAAAATATTTGTGGGTTGATTGAATGAGCTTATGTGATGTTACATGACCACAACTTGATCACTGAAGGTAGAGGCATATATAATTTTACTATTTGCTTGATTGAATTAGAAATAAATAATTTATAAAAACACATATGTTTCCTATGATAAAGAAATATATTTGTTAATGGTATGCTATTTAATAACAGTATTTAAAAAGATCTAAAATATATATTAATGTGTTTTTCCTATGTACCATTTTGCTTTGAACTTTTACCTACTCACATAATTGTTTTATATTGAGTTCAGGAGATAGTTAAAATCTGAAGTCAGAGCATTGACTAATGTTGAGAATACTGAACAATTTGCCTAAGCAGTGAGAGAGATGATTGGGACAAGTAATGGAAAGTGTGATATAGGAATAATGAAGTCCTTTACTTCACAGCAGAGGGTGGCTACCCTTTTTTTCATCTATCTATCTATCTATCTATTTATCTATCATCTATCTATCTCTCTGTCATGCATCTATCTCTCTTTCTATATATCTGTGTATGTGTATATATATTTATTTGTATAGCTATTTTCCAAACTTCATTTAAAATGAATTAAAAAAAAAGAATCAGACACATGAGCTTATTTTGTTCTTATCTATTCTTTAATAAGGACAAAAGGGAAAGCAATGTCAAGGGTTTTAATTTTCCACTAATATGTTTCCATGTGAGGAATTTTTTTTTTATCTAAATGTGCTATTTTGTACTTCCATGGAGTTAAATCCTTGAACTAAGGGGAATAACACACACTTCAATATAAGTTAATGAAAAGACTTTGTAATGGCTTTTGGAAAGATTAGGAATGTATTTTTATTCATTGTTGTCATTACTGGGTTGCATCTTTTAGGTGATGAGTAAAAAAGAAAATGAAATCCCAAACAATGCCTTTCAAAGCTGCATTCCATTGTAAAAACCATGATAATTCAAAAACCTTCAGGCTTCTGAATCGATTGCAGAGATTATGATTTAAATAGTTAAAGAATATAGTGGTAACTCTCCATTTTCAGGTTAAATCACTTTGCTAGGATAATTTTTAACTGTTGAACATTTACTCCAAACATACAACCAGATTTAAATATTTAGAATTCCATATACTACCAAAGCAATATGTTACTTTGAAGCTATCTGAAGTAAGGGAAGTAACAAAGAGCTAGAACTTGCCTAGCAAAGTTAGCAAGCATTCATTATAAGAAATATATTCAAGGCTATCAGATCTGTGAAGAAATCACTGTGTAAATGATTAAATATGAGTATATGTGGATCTAAATATATACATATATTTATATACACATATATGTGTATATATACATGCAAACATGTATGTATATATGTATCATGTAGTCTCATATTGTATATATTACAAAAAATGGTTCTAAACACATTTATTTGTAACTTTCTACCAATAGATTGTTGAAAGTCAAGTGATGATTCCAAACAATGGACATAAAGAGTGGATAATCTCAATTATTCTTGGCATTGACAACTTTGCTCAGTAAAGTGATAAAGAAGCCAGAACCACAGAACTGGCATGTAAGAAGAATGGGAAACTACAGTCACAATCCAAAGAAGAAATCAGAATCTATCATGAAGGATGAGAAGCTGAACTAGCAGGTAGAACAAAGATATCAGAGATAACACACTTAGGTTCTAAACCTCTATAGATCATTCACAAATAGATTGGTCAAACTATGAAGTACCAGGAATACATAGAGATAAAAATTCTAAGGAATACTTTTTAATGCTTCTGTGAGAATCCACTAATCATGAGATACAAGACAGACACTTAAAATCTAAGTTATGAAATTTTATGGAGAATCTATGATGTTAATTACAATATTATGATCTACCATAAGCAAAATGTTTTTAATGGTGAAAATATACATAGAATATAGAATTGTGATGTTTGAAATGAAAGTAGAAAAAATAAAAATTAACTCATCAAAGTATACAAAAAATGTGAAATCACAGTAATAAATGAAAATATAAGAAAAAAATTGTACAAGAAAAATACATTGACCTAAAGATTTATTTAGTTAGTACTATTATAGAGAGGAGAGAATATTCAACAACTTCCCCTTAAATTTTAAGGTGTTATTATCAACATGATACTTTTAACATTTTAACAGAAGTAGAAGAATCCTGTTATAGATTGCCTGGCTGAATATGTGTGTGTTCGTGTCTGTGTGCACAAATAAATCAAACCAAAGTATGAATATCTTTGGAAGAGATAAGAAGCCTAAGAAAATTATTTTGGAGAAAAATGAAGTCTAATTAGAAAAAGAAAAAGTGCCTTCTGTGATGGAAGGAAGGAAAGAAGGAAGGAAGGAAGGAAGGAGGAGAAAAGGGGAAGGGAAGAAAGATGAAATGGAAAGATTAGGCCTGAGAAGAGTAAGGAAGGGAACGGAAGGGGAGGGGAGGGGAGGGGCGGGGAGGAAGGAAATAGTTTAATGAATGAGGAATTTGACTTTTCCAATTGGCTCCAGTGAGGGCTATAAATAAAGGTATTTTAAAACCCAAGTAAGAGAGGTTAGTCATGAATTGACTATGGATACTGAAAATAGTCAACTTTTTTTAAAAAATCATTTTGGAAGCTGAATGGAGCATGGATTGGAATAGGGATAGAGTTGAAACTGGAAGACTAGTTTACAAGGTCATTGTAACAATCTAGCTAAAAGTTTATGAGAACATTAACAAGAGTGGTAGTTGTTTGCAGGGAGAGAATGGAATGTATATAAGAGTTGTGGTTAGTGAAGAATTGATAAGATTTGATATTGGATAGTATATATGGGGTGTTTGAGAATGAGGAGTCATGAATGAGAACAAGTTTGTAATTTGGTAAGATGATTTTGATTTCATTGACAATAATAGGAAAGTTTTTTTTTTTTTTAAAGTAAGATTTTTTATTACATTTTTGGTGGGGGAGAGTGGAGGTAAAGTGTTCTGTTTTAGAAAGGTTGTGTTGGAAATTCCTACCGGACATTCTGTTAAATGTCCTCAAGTTGATGATTTCTGTTTATAGCTCAGGAGAAATACCAGGTCAGTATATTTATATATCTAGTAATCATAGACTACATATCACAATTGAGCTTTTGGGACCTAATAAGATCACAAAGTGAGATAGTGTAGAGAACAAAGACAAAAAAGGTCCAGTAAGGAACTTTGAGGTGCATCCAAATTAATTGGGCAAGACTTGGATGAAAGCTAGTAAAAGAGAATGAGAAAGAGCAGTTAGCTAGTTAGGAGGAAAACAAAGAGAGGGCAGTGACAAAAAATATTTAGAGAAGAGGGAGTTCATAGGAAGACAATGATCAGCAATGTCAAATGTGATATAGACATCAAGAAGGATGACAACATAGGAAAAATCTTCTTTGAAAATGTAAGAGATCTCTAGATAAATAAAACTATGTTACAAAGCAAACATAATGAAAGTCTTATGATTAAAAATTGTAATCAAATCAATTGTAAGAAAATTCCCTCTCTACAATTTTGATGGAAAAAAAAACATGACTAATTAATTCTTCTTTCTTGTTCTCAAGGTAACATTTTTAACATTTGATGAATATTATTCATGATTTTTAAAAAGGGTTTATAACAATGGAGGATTGCATTTCAAGGACTGAATTTCCTTATTGCTTTGACTTGAAAAAATTCCTTCCATATTCTTTCTCTTTCAAAAGCATGCAAAAGGCAATCTTTGAACAATTTTGCCAGATCATTTTGGAATCTTTTCTTAACACCCATTTGAGTTTGCTTTTAAAGCAGGAAATAAAACAAATACATAAATAAAATATCACAGAATAATTCTGTTTCCATAGTGCCAAGCACTTAAAAAAATGTTTCCAATTTGCTGCTATGGAGGCCACTGCAATCTGGCCATTACACATGCTTGTCAAAATCAACAGTCAGACAATAGATGCGTTTGTTGATATTAATGGATTTAACTTGCATAAATGTGGTAACATCTATATTTTGCTTTGTGGACAAAGACTTTAAAATATAATATTGTGAAAATGGATTCAAGTAATGATAGTTTTATTGTGATGGTCATTAGGTTCCACAACCACAAGACTGATATTATTTGGTGGGGTGTTCAAGGGATTTAAGTCATAAACATTTAGCAGTGCTATAATGGGTCCGATAGTTCATAATGAATGTATTTACATGAAATCACTTCTGGATAAGGACTCTGCTCAGTCTGGGTAGAATCAATGTCAAGTAAAAGGCTTTGGCTAGGGGAAGCAGTGGATAGAGCACCAGCCCTGGAGTCAGGAGTACCTGAGTTCAAATCCGGCCTCAAAAACTTAACACTTACTAGCCGTGTGACCCTGGGCAAGTCACGTAACCCCAATTGCCTCACTAAAACAAAAGGCTTTGGCTATAGGAGAGACCACTTATTTTAAATGCTTTTCCCCTAAGTCTTTTCCTTCTTGAAGTGAACTCACTCTTCATTTTTTGGTACAAAACTTTGCAAAACTTGAATTGTTTTATTATTTCATTGATGAATGGTCTCTCACCATTTGTACATATAGATTGCAATACATACATGCCTGCTCACATGATGCAATTCATGTCTATCTCCTTTCTATCATTAAACAACAATGTGGTGTTTTCTCCATAACTGTTTTCCATTGCTCTCTCTAAGATGATCAAGAGTAACTAACAATTAAATAAGTACTTGCTATGTACCAGACATTGTGTTTGGCATTTAGAAAAAAATACAAAAGTTACACAATCCATGTTATCAAAGACCTTACATTTTACTTGGTGGATAAGTTCACAAACAAGTAATTATAAGAAACATACATTTTCTGTGCCTGGATACAAGTTCTCCCTGACTCATTGTTTTGAGGTCCATGAGAATGACTAGAGAATTTGAATTGCTGAATGAAAGACTGTTTATTAAATTATTTGTAGAGTCACAAGATAGTACCTAGTCTCAAGGAAATTAAATTTTAGTGATGGAAGACAACACAGACAGGAGACTTCAGCTACAATTTATGCATAATGACTTATTGGTTCTTATAGTACAATAACAAATAACATATCAATTCCTGTTCTTTAGTGCTATTTCCACTGATGATTTGATTTCTATTTATGATATTAAGCTGTACTGCCAAGAAGTGTGGTGTGGAGAAATTTCTTCCCTGGGTCTTTAGCTATTAATGTTTACTGAGCACTTCCTTAACAAGATGACAAAGTTGCATCTCGACAAGGATTCTACAATGTTGGACTAAAAATCAGGCATTCAGTCAGATCAAGGGATGATGAGAAAATAGGAAATGCAATCGAAAACCACTAAGAACTTTTATCAAGGAAGTAACACAATGAAACTTGTACTTTATAAATACCATTTTGACAAAGAGTAGTTGGACAGGGGAGCTGAAAGTGGTAGAAATGCCTGTTGGAAAGTGGTTACCATAGACCAGGGAAGAAGAGACAAGGGCCTGGGCCAGGGTCATTGTGGTGAGAGTGAAGAGTAGAGGAGGTATTGTGTCAGTTATGAGAGATACTGAGGAGTGAGAATGTGGGAAACAGCAAATAAAGATTACATATGGGTAAAGAATGAGAGGACATAGTCAAAAGATATTGTTGTTTCAAGTAAATAAAATGGTCATTTTATCTTTGTCAGAAATAAGGAAGTGAGGAGGAAAGGTGAGTCTTTTCAGAAAAAAATAGCTTTATTTGTAACACTGAGGTTTAGATGAAATAGAAATGTTTAACAGATATATGGGACTTTTCATATGGAGATGTGAAAGCCTGAAAAGGCAGTTTAGGAATAATATGAATGAGAAATAAGAGTTGATGGCAATTATAAAAAGTATGGAACAAGAAACTACCTACATTCAGATAATAGTAATAACAATAATAATAACAACAACAATAATAATAATAATAATAATAATATACTGTACAATTTATACCTTTTGGACAGGTTTGAGATTAAAATTATAATAACTTGTAGAATAGCATTTGTAAAAATCTTGCCTTTATTTTTCTCAAAATTTCATCAAAAATATCTGGATGTGAATGTAAAACATGCTTATAAAGATTTTTTTTAAAAGGCAAAGCATATCTTCATATCTACAACTATCTTTCTCTATATCCATCTATCTCTCTATCTCTCTACCTCTCTATCTCTTTATCATCTATCTTTCTATTTATGTCTACCTATACATATAAAATATGGATATATAAACATCTATATCAAAGTATCTATACCTATATTTATTGATGTATCTATATGAATACATCAATATAAATATATCAATTGGTATATTATCTATCTATATTGATAAATTGATATAGATAGACGATGTGTTTATAGTGATGGATATAGGCATATTTTTATCTATGTATTCCAATAAGTATTGAGATTCCATTATATTTTTGTTAGGTTATTTTTTGGTACTATTACCCAGGACTTCTCCCATTCTCTCTATATCTCTTCCCTTTCATGTAACTTTAGAAAATATCTTTTAATATTTTTAAATTTGAGGTTTTTAAGTTAGAGTAATTGTGTTATACATAAGTTTAAAACTAATTTATTACCAATTTTAAATTGTATCCAATAATGCCACTAGATAGTAAGACACATAATCAAGGATATGCATGCAGTAGGATAGGTGATGGGTAAGAGATGCTACAAGAGAGAAAACAAAAACATGGACACTTGGGTATTGCACTCTAACTTACAAGAGATTAAACAATTATCAGAAAGTCTCCAGCTGACTGAGTAGATTATCTATGGAGTATTATGGAAAAACACACAAAGGAATTATAAACAATGAAAGGGTATAAATGTGTTATAATCTGAATTGTTGGAATGAATGTATCACTGACATCTCAGACCTATCAAATTCTTGATTGACTAAAAAATTCAGTCTATGCATCATTTTGTGGGGAAAAACATAATTTATTCCATTTTGCTCTAAAATTTCCCACCTCCCTTTTCCCATGGAAGATTTTGGACTAGTATTTGCATTGTGAAGTAATTAAAGCATGCAAAAACAGGCAGAGGTAAAGTGGAGTAAAGTGAGATTTTTTTTTCCTGAACTCTCCCAATAGTCTTTTCTAGGAGACTTTAAAAAGCATCATAAATCAAAATTTTTGAACAAATAATCAGCAAAAAAAAAAAAGGCACAGTGAGCAATTTTTCAGGTAAGATAAGCTTAGGATGGCAAAAATGGAAGTCTATAGACAACAGGATTTGGTATGTACACAAGCTTGCAGAAAAGTGTAGGTGATACTTAGAGTGGCAGCAGTACCAAGCTGTGGCAAAGGCAGTAAAAGCAGGGAGCAGCTCAGTGCCTAAGGACAGTAAGAAAATGAAATATCTAGATAAAAAGAGATTTTAAATGATGCTCATAGTAGCACTGGGAGCAGAAATGGGTGCCATTTGGCTGCTCTGTGGCCCATTAATCTTAACAAGGTCACAGTTCCATGATAGAGAAGAGTGGTCAGATTTGTGAAATATCGGGGACTTACCCATGTAAGGATAAGATCATTGAATAAGAATGTAATGGAAAAACCTCACAGTAGACCATATGGCATAGAAAGCCCCCCAAAATTTAGGGCATCCAGATCATTTTCTGAAAACATAAAAAAAGACATAAAAGATAGAAGTTCATGCCAGACAGTCCCCCACTCCCAGAATTGAGCATAAGCCAACTCTGACAAAAATTCCAAAGTGGCGAAATTAGAAAAATGAGAAAATGAAAAAAATTATAGTTAGTCAAATGGAAGCTAATATCTCATAGTACTTGAAGAAACAATAAAATTAAATTAAAAAAATGAAAACATAGAAGAAAATTTAAAATATTTCATCAGAAAAATAACAGCCATGGAAATTAGATCAAAGAGATAAAAATTAGGAAATATTGGACTTCTTTAAAGCTTCAATTAGGAACAGAGTCTAAGCATCATATTTTAAGAAATTAGAAAGGAGAACTGCTTAGATATCTTAGAACAAGAAAATAAAGTAGAATTTGAAAGATTCTACCATTAACGTCCTGAAAGAAAACATTCAGACTCCAGGAATATTATAGGTAATATCCAGAACATTCAGGTCAAGAAGGAAAAAAAAAAACTACAAGAAAACAAAAAGAAAAAATCAAATATGATGAAGCAACTGTCTGAAATAGAAAAGATTTAGCAGCCACCATTTCAAAGTAGAGAAGAATTTTGAATATGATATTTTGGAAGAAAAAAGCTATTCACCAAATTTACTACAATTATGAGTATAAATGATGAAATGGTAGACTTTTAAGTATTTCTGATGAATAGACAAGAAATAAAGGGAAACTCTAATTTTCAACCAGGAGATTTTCCTTTGGGGATCTCTTTTTGAAGGTGGTGATCTGTGGATTCTTTCTTTCTATTTTTTTTTTTTTTGGTGAGGCAATAACTGGGGCAAGTGACCTGTCCAGTGTCACACAGCTAGTAATTGTCAAGTGTCAGAGGCTGGATTTGAATTCCGCTATTCTGACTCCAGGGCTGGTACTCTATCCACTGTGCCACCTAACTGCCCCAATTCTTTCAATTTCCATTTTACCTTCTGCTTCTGGAATATCAGGGAAATTTTCCCTGACAATTTGTTGGAAAATTATGTCTAAAGTCTTATTTTCGTCATGGTTTTTCAGGTAGTTCAATGATTTTCAAATTATCTCTCCTGGATTTATTTTCCAGGTCAGCTATTTTTCCAAGGAAATATATCATATTGCCTTCTATTTTTTATTCATTTGGATTTGCTTTACTGTGTCTTCATTTCTCATAAAGTCACTAGATTTCATTTCTTCAATCCTAATTCTTAGGCAATTATTTTCTTCTGAGAGCTTTTGTATCCCCTTTTCTATTTTGCTTTTCAAGTTGTTGAATTTTTCCTCATGACTCTCCTGCATCTCTCTCATTTCTCTTTCCAATCTTTCTTCCACCTTTCTATATCTTCCTTCTACCTCTCCTACTTTCTCTTCAAAGTCTCTTTTGAGCACTTCCATGGCCTGAGACCAATTAATATTTTTCTTTGAAGCTTTTGATGAAGGGGCCTTGAGGTTGCTATCCTCTTCTGAGGGTTCACCTTTATCTTCCTTGTTGCTAACATTACTTTCTATAGTTCTAAATTTTCTTTGCTTGATAATTTTGCTGCCTTTTACTTGACTTTTAACTCCTGCTTATAGTTGGGCCCTACTTCCAAGATACACTGTCCCAAGCTTCAGAGGGTCCCAGGCCTTTCAGTTTGAGGAAGGGCAGGTTTTTCTCTCCCCTGGCCTGTTCTCTGTTCTGAAGATAACCTCAACCCAACTTGCTAATTAACCATCCAAATGAACTTTGTGTGCTGTGTTTCTTAGCTCTGAGGAACCTGTGCCCCTTCCCCCACCTGGGCCTCCTACCACTCAAGATTTCTTCCTGGTTCCCTGCTGTGGTGGGATAGCTAAATTTCTCCTTATGTCCCACAGACACCCCTGTATTTTCCACCACCCTCCCAGACAACCATTCAGCCCTCTCACCTAACCATAAGCTTATTTCCAGAAAACACTGGTTTTGCATCTGATTCAGAGGCTTGGAGTTAAGTTTCTCTGGAGCAGCCTGCGTGGGGACTGTGTCTGTGTGATCATGGTGTTGGATCCTGCTCACAGCTGAGCACAGCTCCCTTTAAGCTGTCTTTCCTGGAAAATAATTTCAACCCATCTTTGTTGTGTGTTTCGCTGCTCCACTGGTTGTGTATGGATGTTTGGGGGGTAATTGTGTCAGGAGCTCAGTGCATTTACTGTCTTTCCTCTGCCATCTTGGCTCAGGTCCTCCAGTCTATTAACACTTTCTTAAAGTGAATCTCTGCTTCCAAGATGGAAAGCAGGATGTCCCAAGCTTCAGGGGTTTTGTGCAGATATTTTCAGATATATTTCTAGGGACCTATATATTTTGAGTTCTTACAAAATAGTATGATCTAAGGAGATGTGTACTTATGCCTCTCCTGCTCTATGATCTGGTCTGTGAATGTTCACAAGCACTCTTTTCTGCTGTGGATCTGTGAAGACAGTCTTTACCCCATTACTCCTACAAGCTCTGGTTTGCTAGTGTTCCTCCTTGCCTTGGGAATGACAGCCAGGATTCTAATACAGGTTCAAGCAAGGACAAAGCAATAGAGAGCTGCCACCAGTGCCAGTAAAGAAACCCTTGCAGCATTCTGAAAAGTTGTCTGACTTCCTTATAGTTTGTGGGCTAAGAGCTCTAGAAGCAGACACTGCCACTGCCTCTGATCATTCAGTAGATCCCAAGGCCTTCTCCTGTTTTTCCTGGGGCCTAATCTGAGTTGTGTTGGCTACTCCTTGACTGTGCTCTACTTTCACCCCAATTACTAATTTTTCCTGCTGACCTTATAAGTTCTATTGAGCTGGAAAACTGTTTTGTCCTTTCCTTTTCTGGATTATGCTGCTCTAGAATTTGTTTTAAGGCATTATTTAAAGTTATTCAGAAGGATATTGGTAAACAACTCAGGTGAGTCCCTGCCTTTTTTCTAGGATCTTGGTTCTGCCCCCTTTTTATGATTATCTTGAAAGAGGAAAGGAAGGGTCAGAAACAGAATTGCACTAGGAAAAGGAAGAAAGGGAAGATAAATGGGAAAATTATCTCATATAAAAGGTGCACAATGAAATTTTTTTACAATAAATGGGATGATTGTAAAATAGTAATTCTTTAAAATAGTAATTCTTCACTCTCGTTTTAACTGGTTTAAAGAGGATAGAATTATGTATGCACACAGGGGGATATAGAAATTAATTTTACCAATCTGGAAAATAGGAAGAAAAGAGACTAAGAGTCAGACTGAAAATAGGATGAAAAGCAGTAATCCGGAACAAAGTAGGTATTGAGGAAATAAGATGGTTAAAAGACAAGATAAAAAAAAAAGGATGGAAGGAAATACACAGTTAGAAATCATAACTCTGAATGGGATGAATTTATTCCCCCATCAAATGGAAGAAAATAGCAGAATGAAAACAAAGGCCAGAATCCAACTTTATAATATTTATGAAACATACTTGCAAAAGAAAAAAAAATACATACAGAGATAAACTGTGGAGCTGGACCAGAATCTAATATACTTCAACTGAAGTTAAAATAAGGTGGGGGTAGCAATCACAAACTCAGACAAAGCAATAGCAAAATAGAGTTAAAGGAGATAATAAGGAGGAATATTTTTTTCTACAAATTATTATAAACAATTCACATCAATAAAACATATTGATGAAATATCATAACATACAGATCCTTTAAAATAAATTAAAATTAAATGAGTACAAATAAAAGTATTTTCATCTGGAAATTTAATTTATCTCCCTGAGACCTAGATAAATCTAACAGCAAAAATAAACAAGAAAGTAGTGAAATACATGAACAGAATTTTAGGGAAAAAAAGTTAAATATCATAGCTCTCTAGAGAATATTGAATGGGAACTGCAAATAATAAATGATTTTCCAAGCTTTATATGAAACCTTCACAAAAAGTGAACATGTATTAGGAAACAAAAACCTTACAAGCATAGGTAGAAAACCAAATATATTAAATACACCTTTTTCTAACCATAATACAATAAAATATATTTAATAAAGAACCTTGGAAGCATAGGTTAACCTTAATTAGAAACTACCTAGGGGCAGCTAGGTGGTGCAGAGGATAGAGCACCATCGCTGGATTCAGGAGAACCTGAGTTCAAATCCAGCCTCAGACACTTGACACTTACTAGCTGTGTGACCCTTGGCAAGTTATTTAACCCCAATTGCCTGACCATATATATATATATATATATATATATATATATATATATATATTAGAAAGTATCTAAAAGTTGAGAGAAAAAGAAAGAGTGGCTCAAAAATTAAACAAAGATTGGACAACCAATGAAAATGAAATAAAATCCATTTTAGAACCAAGCTTAGCCCTCTATGTTTGATTATAACTATCAATTTAAATCTAAAGATTTACAGAAATATAAAATTCCCAGGTTAACGAATGATAATATAAAATATTTAAATAGCTCTTTCATTTAAAAAAAGAGAATGGTATTAATCATGAGCTTCCCAAAATTATAACAAAACAGGACCAGACATATTTATAATTGCATTCTGTCCAATATTTAATAAATACTTTGTTATAATATTACATAAAGTATTTTTAATGTGAAAGAAGAAATTCCTTTTATTAAACAAATACTATTCTGATATCTAAACCAAGAGCAACACACATGAAGAAAAAGATAGACAAATTTCAATTATGAATGTGGATGCAATTTTTAAAATAAAATGTTAGCAAAGAGTTTATAACAATACATAACAGATCATACTGTATGATTAGGCTTCATTTGTACTAGGGATTCTGGGCTTTATTATTATAATAAAAACTATCAGCATAGTTGACCATATCAACAATAACAAATAAAAAACAGAAGTTGTTTTAATATTTCAATGGATATAGTAAAAGCATTTAAACTGAAAATTACAGCAAAAATAATTTAAATAATTAAAAATAAATACCATCTGCATAAACGCTTTCTTAAAATCTTCTACTGTACTCTATCCCCCATTAATACTATTTCTTTTTTAGTTATGTTTTATAGACTCATAGACATATTTTAATTAACCTCTTAGAATATACATGTTCCAATTCAATAAGAATTTTTTATTTTGTTTTGTTTTTTGTTTGTTTTTGTTTTATATAAGACAATATCCTTTATTTGCTTCAGGCATTATTTTTCTTTTTTTAATTTAATAATCATTTATTAAATGTCTATTATACATCCAACCCTGTTCTGTACACTGAAAGAAATACAAATATGAGGAATAGTCAATTAAGAAGTTTGAGAACTTTTTCATTCCTAGAAAGGCACAAATAAATTCATAAAGCTAGTGTGAAATGGTTAATTCAGGCACTTCTCAGCTTAGAGAAAAGCTGTTCCAGACAATCCCCTTAAGAGGATTGCTTTGTGGGGGGTGTAGAGGAGAAAAACCCCAGGCTCAGACTTCATCTCAATCTGGGATTTCTCTCCTGACTTCTAACTTGTGACCAGAGGAAGATCTTGGTAACTTTACTCCCTCTGAGTATTTAGATTTGTCATAGTTGGTTTAGCAGCATCTCCAGATACAGCGGGTGGTGAAAATATCTGCAGTGAAGGGTCAAAAACTAACTAGCAGAAAAAAGCTCTCAAACTCCCAAGATGGCTCCAAAAACCTTCCAAATAATGCTATAGGAAAATTCCTGGAGCTGCAAAACCCACAAAAGAATGGGCTGAGATCATTTTCCAACTAAAGACAAATGAGAACTTCAGGAAGGAGGGGGCTGTGGTACTGAAGAAGGAGTGGAACCAAACCCCACAGTAACACTGACACAGATCCAGTCACAGGCAGGCAGAGCCAGGAAAAGAGCCCCCCAGAGCCTCTGAATCAGGTGTGACACCAGTGTCATCTGGAACCAAACTCATGGTGTGCTGAGAGGGTCAAGTCGTTGGCAAGGGGTGGGGTGATTAAAGGGGTCTCTGAGGGCACTGAGGAGGAACTTGGGTTTTTCAGCCTTGCTGGGAACCAGGAAATAGGTTTGAGTAGCAGTAGCCCAGATTGGGGAGGAACACAGGCTCATCAAAGCTAACAACCACAGCACACAAAGTTTTGCTGTCTGGTTAATTATCAAGTTAGCCTGGGGCTATCTATAGATGAGGGAACAGGCCATTTGAGTGCAGAATCTGCCCTTCCTTAAATCATACCATCTGGGACCCCCTGAAGCTTGGAACACTGCAGCATAGATATAATGCCCCACTTTAAGGAACTAAAAGTTAAGTAAAAGACAGGCAAAATGAGCAGACAGAGAAAGGTGAGTGCCACAGAAAGTTTCTTTAGTGAGAAGGAAGATTGAGGTGCACTATCAGAAGAGGATATCAACATCAGGGCTCCTACATCCAAAGCTTCCAAGAAAAATATAAATTGTTCTCAGGCCATACAGTCACTCAGAAAGGACTTTGAAGATAAAGTAAGAAATGTAGAGGAAAATATGGAAATAGAAATGAGAGTGATACAGGAGGGTCATGAAAAAAAAAGTCAATAGCTTGAAAAAGCCAAATTGATTAAATGGAAAAGGAGGTATTAAAGCTCTCTGAAAAAAAATCATTGCTTAAAAATTAGGATTGAGCAAATAGAAGCTAATGGCTTTATGAAAAATCAATTCACAATGAAACAAATCCAAATGAATAAAAAAAGAGGGCAATGTGAAATATCTCCTTGGAAAAACAGCTGACCTGGAAAATAGATCCAGGAAAGACAATTTGAAAATTATTGGAATACCTGAAAACTATGATCAAGGGAAAAGCTTACACACCGTCTAATAGGAAATTTTCAGGGAAAATTGTCCTGACATTCTAGAAGCAGAAGGTAAAATATAAATTGAAAGAATCTACAAATCACCTCCTAAAAGAGATGCCAAAAGGAAAACTCTCAGGAATATTATAGCCATATTCCAGATCTCCCAGGTCAAGGAGAATAAATTGCAAGCTGCCAGAAAGAAACAATTCAAGTACTGTGGAGTCCCAGTCAGGATAGCATAGGATCTAGAAGCATCTACATTAAAGGATCAGAGGGCACTGAATATGATATTCCAGAGGGCAAAGGAATTGGGTTTATAACCAAGAATCATCTATCCAGCAAATCTGAGTATAATCTTTCAAAGGAAAAAAAAAAAGGGACTTCAATGAAAAAGAGGACATTCAGATATATTTGTGTTGAAATAACCTGAACTGAATAGAAAATGTTATTTTCAAATACAAGACCCTAGATAATTATAAAAAGATAATCAGGAAAAATAATTTAAGAGGGATGTTAAAAGGTTCAACTTTTTGCATTCCTATGTGGGAAGAGGATACATCTAACTCTTGGTCTTTTAAGTCTTCTTTCTGACTCTGTTATTGCCATAACATTTGCCAAGTAACTTGGGCAAATTATTTTAATTCCCATAGTTTGTTTCTCTATCAAATAAAGATGAAATGTTTGCTGCCCACTCCAAAAAAGAAAAAAATTTGTTGGTTTTGTATGAAGCAAATTATCCACCTTTATAAATTTGAATTTTTGAATTGTATTTTTCCCTTGATTTTTTAAAAAATCTATTATTTTTATTTTTTACTATAATAATAATTTTTATTTATACTTTTTAGTTCCATTTTTTAACTCTCCTTCCTTCCCTTTCCCCTGCTCCTCACTGATGCTGTAAGCAATCAGATATGTGTTAGATATATGAAATTATGTAAAATATTACTATATTTGTCATTTTTTACAAGAAAACTTCAATAAAGAAAAAAATTAAAGTGAAAAATAGCATTTTTATTCTGTGTTCTATCAATATGTTTTTTCTTTGGAGGTGGATATTATGCTTCATCATTAGTCCTTTGGGGTTTTCTTGGATCATTGTATTGCCAAAAATAATTAAATCATTCACAATTCATCAAATACTAGTGTTGTTTCTTTTTTTTTTTCTTTTTTATGAATTTGGATGTTAGTTAACTACTCATCTGAGAAGATTACATTACCTTTGTGTAACTAAACTGAGAATGTATGGAAGCAATCATATGGACCATAAGAACTTAGCTAAACTTATTAATAACAAGAAGTAGATTTAACCCATATAGTCAAGAATTTAAAAACAAAAAAAAAAAAAAAAAAAGGAGAAAAAAGTACAGATGCCTAGAAATTCCATCCTGGTAGAAAGTCTAAGAGGAAACATTGTATTAAAATTTGAAGAATTTCCATAACTTAATAATATAAGGGGAGTTACAATAGAGTATGTAAAAGGAGTTGTATAGTGATAGAAGTATTGATTTTTATGAACATGATTAAACAAATGTTTCTAGATGTCAGTTGAAGGCAATAAAAAGAAACAATGTTTCATTTATAAATTAGAATCATTCGTGATAACAGGAAGACAAATTAGTTTTACTAACTAGGACAATGAGAAACCATGCAAATATTAGGTAACTTTAGATACCAGAGTCATTAAATCCTTCAGTAGGGAGAAGGCAGCTTTGGAAAAGCCATTGTAAATAATCCTGATGCCCTGAATATATAGTGACTAGCTAAGGAAATCATTATCAACCACAAAGTTTATTAGGTTGAATAAAAGTATATATTTGGAAATAACACATCCAAATTAGCAAGTGGGTTGAGATAGCCTGTTTAATCAACATGATCAAGAACACAGGAACTTTAGCAAAAATCTAAACCAGCAAGTCAGATAGTTGATTATATATATAAGATCTTTAAGGGGCCTAAAATTCTAGCTATGATGTCTAAAATCTAATGAATGTTCACCTTAAATTAGAAAAGGTATAGCAGCAATCTTTGGGCATTAAATATTTATTAAAGTATATTAGGGGTAAGTAAAGAGAAACACATGGATCAAGTATGAAATTTGCTTGCTCTCCTTATCCTACCTGTCTCTTGCTCCCCTGAAGAAGTCTCCAACTGAAAAACCAGCTTGCTCCTCTGCTCCTCCTAGAAGCCTCCTGAGAAACCAGAATCATGGACTTCCATACACACAGCTCCAAGTTAATTGGCTGGTAGCTCTGATTGACAGGACCCAAGAGCAAACATCACTTCCTGATCCTGAATTGACCTTCGAAACCCCAGAAAAGGTCACTTTCAGACACTAAAGTCACATGGTTTCTTTTCAGGAAAGAGCTCAGTCAACATATTCCTCCCAACAAGGGGTGGCATTCCAATTCTCATAGAACTTAGACTAGACATTTTGGCGTATGATAATACAAAAGTAATGAAAAAGGTTGAAGTTGGATCTTTAAAAAAAATTAATTTTCTTTAAATATTAACATCAAAGACATGGGTTAATTGTTATGATGTCTATAAATCTTTAAACTTTCTGAGATATTTTAGTCCA
Source organism: Dromiciops gliroides (assembly GCF_019393635.1). Classification (NCBI taxonomy): domain Eukaryota; kingdom Metazoa; phylum Chordata; class Mammalia; order Microbiotheria; family Microbiotheriidae; genus Dromiciops; species Dromiciops gliroides. The sequence continues at coordinate 377,205,360 of NC_057861.1, forward strand.
CTATAAAAATTAAAAGAACTAAAAGTTTCTATTGAGTTAATGGAAGAAAGCAAAATATGTTAATCTCCTATGAAATACTTTGGCTTATAGAACATAATATAAACTAATTAGTGTGGCATTTACACCCACCATAATAGGTTTCATGGCTCTAACCTATCTTTACAACTCATTTACATTACTCCATGTGCTCACTATTTCATATATATTTTACTAACTTTCCATCTTGATCCTGTTCTCTGCCATCTTGGTGCATTGGATAGTCTGTTCTCCACAACTAAAACAGATTCTCCATATTTTATTTTTTTTAATTCTTCAACTTTCATTTTAGGTATTATTTACTTTATTAAAAAAGATGTTGGGGCAACTAGGTGGTGCAGTGGATAAAGCACTGGCATCGGACACTTGGCACTTAATAGCTGTGTGACCCTGGGCAAATCGCACCCCCCAAAAAAGGAATGTAGGTTTCCAATTTAAAAAAAAAATGTCTTCAGGGGCAGCAAGGTGGCATGAATAAAGCACTGGTCCTGGATTCAGGAGAACCTGAGTTCAAATCTGGCCTCAGACACTTGACCCTTACTAGCTGTGTGACCCTCGGCAAATCACTTAACCCCCAATGGCCCACAAAAAACAAAAGAACAACAAAAAAAGAAAGAAAGAAAGAAAGAAAGAAAGAAAGAAAGAAAGAAAGAAAGAAAAGAAAGGAAGGAAGAAAGAAAGGAAGAAAGAAAGAAAGGAAGAAAGTAAGGAAGAAAGAAGAAAAGAAAAAAAAAAGTCTTATAATTGCAGTTTCCTCTATAACTTTGTCTAGATCATGAGTTCTTATATTTTGACGGATTATATGTGTGTGAGTTTGTATATGTATATGTTTATATTTTATGGCAGCCAAGTTAAGCCTATAAGCTGCTCAGAATAATGTTTTTTTTTTTCTAAAGTAAAAAATATTGCATTCATGGAATCCAGCTAAAATATATTTTAAAAATTTACAAACACTAGGTTAATAACTCCTTATCTAGAATATTTTTTTCTCTTTTTTCTCCATACCATTTGTGGGAAGATAGTATTTTTCTGACAAAGATCCCCTTACATTAACAAAGCTTCCTCCATTCTCACGTAACTTCTTTTATCCCCAATTTCCCTAGTGGCTGGTTAAGCTTTCTACATGAACACCCCCACCCCCACCGCCTGCAACAGTCTCCTGGCCTACATCCAATAAAAAGGACAAAAATTGAGATAATTCCTTCCTAATATCAAACCTGAACTTATGATGGTGCTGGTTTTAAAGCCAAACCAACTGTGGCAGAGACAAGGATAGAACCCAGATAGTCTTCGTTTCAAAAACAGTTATAAATTAAATACTTTACAATACCTCTAGTCAATAATAAATACTTATTTTTATTGTATTTTTTGTCGTTTTCAGTTTGTCAGATTTTTTTTTTTTACTCCATTTCAGGTTTCCTTGAAAGAGATACTGGCATGGTTTGCCATTTCCTTCTCCAGCACATTTTACATATGAGAACTGAAGAAAAATGGATTAAGTTAGTTGCCCAGAGTCATGTAACTACTAAATATCAGAAGCCAGATTTGAACTCAGGAAGATGAGTCTTCTAAGTGCAGGTCAAGCACTCTATCTACTGTAATACCTAGCAGCACAAATATTTCTTACATACCTACCATTAATCCAGGCATTGTGCTAAGTAGTCTGTGCCAGGGAATGCTAAAATCCTGTAATTAAATGGTGCTTTTTACCTTTCCTTAAGTGAAGGTGCCCCCAGAGAAGTGGGTACTAAAGAATTATGAGTTCCTGCTCTGTGCCATGCCATCTCCCCATGAGAAGTCCAAGGATTTCTTTCTTGGTTTCCCTTTCCCAGCCCCTAAATCAACCATTATCTTATTCTATTGTATTTGTGTGCAAGAGGGTGTAATTCTTTTTTTTTTTTTTTTAAGAGAGGCAATTGGGGTTAAGTGACTTGCCCAAGGTCACACAGCTAGTAAGTGTTAAGTGTCTGAGGTCAGATTTGAACTCAGGTACTCCTGTCTCCAGGGCCAGTGCTCTATCCACTGTGCCACCTAGCTGCCCCTAGGGTGTAATTCTTTAAAGAGGAACTCCTAAGAACCCCAACCCCTACCCCCATCCCAAACCCCCTACCCTATTTCCCCACAACATAACTGGCACCCAGTGTGAAGGCTCCGGGAAATTTCCTCTTTCCTCTTGGAACACAAAACCTGGATGTAGGAACCTTCATTTTGGGTTTCTTTTCTCCCTCTCTCACCTGACTCAAACAGAAGGGTGAGTCATGGAGAAGTAGAGACGTTCACCTTTTCCACGTGACAGCAACTGGCAGTCTGGGTCTCCTCTCACCAAAAGCTCAGCCAGACATCTGAACCATGCTCAGACCCTCAGACTTCAAGTTTCTGGGTAAGATCTTTTGTGTTTGTGTGTCTATCCTTTGCCAGCACTCAGCTCTTCTATGAGATGGGCAGCCATCATTTCCCTCCCTTGAGAAATCTCAACCGAACATCTGAATCATGTTCAGACCTTTCTCCTTATACAGGACAACATCTGGGTACAACCATGGGACAGAAAGGGAGTGTTCCAAAAGGTTCACCACTGGGATGCATACTAAGGGATTGAACTAAATTAGAACTTACAAATTTGAGAAAGATGCATGATCTATTATTGTAACACTCATTGGCCAAAGTATCAGTTGGAATCCCAAGAGAACTGGCCTGTATGTGGAACTCTTAACTATAATACCATTTTGCAACTGGACAAGTTTTGCAGGTGTGAAGGCAAATGGACAGAAATTCCATACATTTTTGCCTTTATGGCATTAAGCCAGAACTCAAAAGGAAAGGAACAGAATGCAATATGCCCAGCAAAACAAACTGAGTCCAAGGAGCCTTAGGATAACCCTAAGAAGCCTCCTTTCTCACAGTAAGCTTTCCATAACCCTAAAACACCTTCTTCACAGGAGGCTTAGGAATTAAATTATTTATTGGACAATGTCCTCCTGCTGGTATAAAATCACCACAAGTCCAAGTGATTAGCTAACCTTTCTGGCACACCCTCCTCCTCTGGGACCCCATGCCCTCCTGCTCCTCAGCCTCATTCCCTACCTGTTTCTTGCTTCATTTCTTCCCTGCCTGCTTCCATATCTATGGGTCAACCACTGTCATACTACTCCATGACTAAGACTCTTCTTTGCCCACTGGCTGATTTCAGAACCAATCTCCTGTGCCCTACACAGCCGAGGTCCAGCCACACTTGGAGTGGATGTCAATACTCTTCTATTTGCCCCACCCAACAGTGATCTCCACAACCTATCCAGGTGTAGCCCTCACAGCTGTACCCCTGTCACAATCTGGGAGAGCTCTAATATGTTTCCTATTTTCTAATTTTTTCCATTCAGCAGCAGAACCCATCTGCTTTACCTAATCTGAAGTTGCCTATGCCCTTTCCCCCCAGTTTCCTTTACCCTTCCTCCACCCACTCCACAGCCAAAGACTTCTACTGCTCCCCCACCCACTCCACAGACTAAGCAGGCTCCTCCATCTGACCTTCACCAGCCCCCTGGTCCCCTCCCCAATAGGCTTCACCCAGGTCCCTACCAGTGTCTTCCATGGCTCCCCTGCTTCCATTAAGGGAATTTCCCATTGGGAAGGTTACAACCCTAATGCATGTTCATTTTTCCATGAGCAGTTTATCTCAAATTAAAGAGAAATTATGGTGTTACTCAGAGAACCCCACAAAGTTCATAGATGGCTTTAAGTCTGTGACAATGCAGTTTGACCTTTCCTGGACCGACTTGAAAATTATTCTTGACAGCTGCTGTACCCCTGATGAGAAAAAACAGATTTGAGACCTGGCTGTACAAGTAGGTGATGAATATTCATAGGTTGGAATTTGGGCTGGGGTTCCTGGAACTATAGCTGTTCCTGCTGTAGACCCAAGATGGAACTATCATGATAGAGAGGACAGGGCTGTAGAAACCACATGGTCACCTGCCTGGTTGGGGGAATGAGAAGGGAGTGGGGGGGGGGGAAGAAACAAATCATTTACAAGAAGGTGAAGGAGATCACAAAGGGGCCAGACAAAAACTCAGCTATTTTCATGAGTCTCCTCATGGACTTTCTAAAAAAATATACAAATCTAGTTCCAGAAAGGGATGTAGGAATAACAGTCCTCAATATATATTTTATTAGCCAATCTGCTCCTGACATCAGGAGAAAACTCCAGAAATTAGACTGAGGTCCCCAAACCCCACCCTCACAATTCCTTGATGTTCCTTTTAAGATTTTTTATAACAGAGACCTTGAGGTAGCCAAAGAGAGAGAAAAGATGTCTCATTCCCTCTCCATAGAACAAGCCTTGCTAATAGCAGCAGCCATCACATCTGCTCCCAGCAGATCTCTGGGTGGCAGAAATTCTGGTAGCTGCAGTAAACTGAGACACAGGAGTGGGGGATGCTCCTCGAAGGTGAGGCCACCTCCCCTACCTCCTTGTCCCCAGTGCAGCCCCCAAAAGGTTAGCCTGGCAAAAACCCAGCTCCCTGTAATCTGGTCTCCTGGCCATCCCCTTGTTACTGACATTTCTATGGCCAAGCCCAGGGTCAAGCTGGAAGTAGGAGGTTAATTCTATGGATGACTCAGGGGCGACCCTTGTCTTACTCTCTCATTCAAGTTCTACTATTCTGTCAAACCTACAGGTTGTGGGGAGTTTAAGGGGAACACCCCTGAAACATAGGCCAACATTGCCTTTAATGTGTACACATGAGGATCACAAATTCCTTCATCCCTCTCTGGTTTTACCCTCTTCAACTTGGCCCTTATTAAGGCATGTTGTCAAGAAAAAGCAAGCTCAGTGAGAAGTTCCTAGCTTATGGATTCTTAGTTCACTGCATAGACCAGAAGAAATAACCTGTAGCCATCTCACAGTTGTTGATCTGTTTACTGCTATTCTTAAAGGCTTTTGTGGTAGAATAGTTTAAGATTGGGAATTATTTGTAATGTGTAAAAGCATTAAGGAAAAAAAAAATTAGTCTAGCCATTGAGCTGGACAGAATTAAGCTTTGATCTGATTACTTAACTCATGTAAGGCAGGCCACTCTCTGTTTTGCCTTCAGCCTTGCCAGCTTCCACTGGAAAAAACAACAACCAAAAATAAAAAAAAAAACAGCCCCACTTAACTCATCTGATAAGTCCTTTTACATCTTTTGCCCTGGTTACTTTTAAATTTTTGTTTAAGTCTGTTCCATCTAGGCTCAAGGATTCAACCTCATGGCAGCTAACGACTGCGCCTATGTGTCTCCTCCTACCCTCTTGACCTCAAATCTCACACTTGGGACCAAGCCTTTTCCCTACTTCCCCACTCCACCCTGCCCCCCTGCCCCCCCCATGATTTCTTCAACCCTGCTCAGCATGAAGCAGTTTCAGAAGAAGAATCATCGTCCTTTTTCCTTATATAGAGAGAAGTGGGGAATGTTATGGGGCTGAGCACCCCAGAAGTTCTCTGGGGTACATCAAAGAACCTTCTCCTTGAGAAACTAAACCAAAGACAGACACACCTAAAGAGATAAGTGGAACTGGATCCAGACTCAGTTAGTCCTATATTTTATTTGTATTTTAGTACTATCAGTTGCACATGTTTAAGGTAATATGCAACCCAAGACAATTATTGAGTATAATTTAATTAATTGTCACCATAGTCTTACAAGACCAGAACTGTAGTATCATATAACAAAATGATCTATCTAACAGAAAAAATTCAGAAATCACAGTCTGAATCACTAAGTTACCCACAGGGAATAAATGAATACTTTGAGAGGTGTTCTTATCTCCCTTACCCCTGGGGAGATAAGTTTAGGTGGCTGACGCCTTTGTGGCCTGAGAAGCAGAGAGATGGCTTGAGAGATCCAAAGCCACCCCTCACCCAATTCCTCCAGCCACCACCAGTGGGGAATGGTCCTCCCTTAATAGGGGAAATTTCCACAGTCAGATGATCACCTTATTGGACCACCATCGGACCTCTATAAAAGTGTCTGCCTGTCTCCTGCTCAAGGAGATTGTTATTGCACAGCCATGCTCTGTGCCATGCTTTCTCCACATGAGAAGTCCAAGGATTTCTCTCTTGGTTTCCCTTCCCCAGTCCCTAAATAAACTGTTATCTTATTCTATTGGGAAAAAAATAAAAAGTGTGAGTTTCAGTTGATTCTATTTTGTAGGAAGATGAGTTACTGGAGAGAATAATTAAGTCCAGGAATAAACCCTGGATGCTGTCATTAAATTAAAGAAAGAGAAATGTCCAAGAGACAGGGTTTACTGAGGAAGTGAGCTTCAAAATTGCTTTGATCTTGTAGGAAGATGAGTTTCTAGAGACAATGAAGTAGTCCACTATAGCAGTGAGTTGGAAAGCAAGTGTGTGACTTCTTTCTGTTAGACTGAACACACTTTGTAGACAGAGACTAGGTTATTTTTCATCTTTGTGTCCCTAGTACCCATCACAGTACCTTGAGTGGAGTAGAGGCTTAATAAATATTGGTTCAGTTGAAATGAACTATTGAATATATGAGGCTAAATGTCAAAATCCAAATAAAACTGAACATAGAAATTATTCTCTGGAATTTTAGATACTTTTGGAAATAAATATTATGATGGCAATAGCTTAAAATATTAACATTGTGGCAGAGCAATTTTGAGACTGGGAAAATACAGAATACCTCTCAAAGTATTCATTTATTCCCTGTGGGTAACTTAGTGATTCAGACTGTGCTTTCTGAATTTTTTATGTTAGATAGATCATTTTGGTATATGATACTACAGTTCTGGTCTCATAAGACTATGGTGACAATTAATTAAATTATACTCAATAATTGTCTTGGGTTGCATATTACCTTAAACATGTGCAACTGATAGTACTCAAATACAAATAAAATATAGAAGGATTGTATTTCCTTTAAAAGACATCTGTCCAATACCTAGTGAGAATAGGAGCTGAAATTTATAAATGGACTGTGTTTCAAAATCTGAAGGCCTTGGGAATTTACCTTGAATAAGAACACTTTGTTGATTACTGTTTGAAAAGGAAACTAGAAATAGAAATAATGTCGTAATGAAAGTATCCATGCATACCAGTAGGGTAAAGTATCATGTATCATAAATCAACATGAAGTTTTAGAGTGCTTAAAGAAAGATTTTAGGTTGGTGTGAATGGAAAAAAGAATATTAAATGTAACCTATAGTATTACTCTTGGAAGCTTATGATGGAAAATGAATACTGTTATTAACATATAAAAAGGCTTTGAGCAATACATTAACTTAAATCAAAAACTTGATGCATTAACAATGTAAGATTCTAGTTTTCTAAGCATAAAAAAGGGCTGAAGTCACATATTTCTTATATAATTTTTGGTTATGGTTTCTAGGGATAATATAATATATTTGATATGAAATAGCATTTTGCTTTTTTACAAGTCACATGTGTACTATCATTCTGGCTGAATTGATTTGTATTGAGATAAGTGGAATTTCTGCTAAATTTGTTTAAATTGAACTTTACATTAACATATACATATTCTTCTTAATTTCCCCCTTCTGATTCTCTGGGGCACAATAAACCATTCAGTGATACAAAGCAGAGAAAATTATACATCCTGGCTTGGGCCAAAATTTTCACAATTGTAAGCTAACTTTCTATAGAGATCCAATCTGTACTAAAAATATCTAAAATTTCCTTCAATAGCTCATCAATAATAGTACAGGCAAATAACTGGATCAGGTCTTAGAATGGATCTTGGTGAAAATAGCATATCTTGATATTGTTCATTTGTTGTGATTGCACAGGATTATACAATTTTCGTGGAAATAGGTTGTAATGTTACTCTCTGTTTCATACCTTTTGGAATAAAGAGGGGCTAAGTGTAGATGTCTGTAGGATAAAGTACATGAAAATAGGAATTAAATCTTAGTGCTATCCTATCACAGCATATTTTAAAGTATTTCATCATAAATCTTCCACATGCTTAATTTTTTTTAATTTTAATTTTTAATTTAAAAATTCTCTCCCAACACTCTACTCCTTTCTCACCTAATGAGAAGGCAAGGAAGACAATGACATAAAGTTATGCAAAACACATCCCAGAGTAGCCAAATTGTGGGAAAAAAAGCAAGAAAAATAAAGTTAAAAATATACTACAATCTGCACTCAGAATTCATGAGTTCTTTCTATGTATGTGTATAGCATTTTTCATCATGAACCCATTGGAATTATGATGAATATACTAAGCTTTGATCCTGGATAGAAAACACTGATCATTTTAAAATGACTGGCTTATTTGTTATTTTAAATTTTAACTACTCTTTAAGTAGAAAAATCTTAAATAGCTTTCCTAGATGATATGGATTAATATGTGATATTTGCAATTTTTCTTTTTCGGTAATATTTAGCTGCAATGAAGATAAAATTAGGTGTTCTTTTAAAGGTTAAAAATAACCTTTCATTCTATTGCAGAACATTAAATTAGCATTCATGAGGACAGATATAATCAATACAGCCACACTTCACAACAGATATGGAAAATAATTTTTCTCTCAGTAGACATGTAGATTGATTATATCATCTCTAAATAAACCATTGTACTCTCTGCGTGTGATGAAATAATAATTAGAATATATTTGAGAAATTCACCATCATTATGGAATTGATCAAGATAGAATATTACATTATGATCCAAAAAAAATCTTAAAACTCTGAGTCTTGATGGGTATTGTAAGGAACATCGAGTACTTCCAGTCATTGGCTTTTAAATAACTCAAATTTCTGTTTAAGTATAATTTATGTAGGATACTACATTGTGAAATCAAATAGTTAGCTTCTCACTGTTCAATGTAGACTACAACCAACCATCCATATTATTTTTTTTTATTTAAAGTATCTTCAATTTAGGAATTCATCCTGAGGATTTAGGTCCTTTTTTATTTTCTTTTTTCTTATAATTTGTCCTCTTTATTCACCTTCTTTTTTCTCTTCCTCCTCTGCATTCCTCATTTTATCATTCTACTTTCTTACTCTCAAAAAGAAGTCAATGGTTGAGATGAGTTTTATGACTTTCTTTTCAGATAGCCAATACTATTTTCTAAAATTCTCAGACCAATTTAGTCCCATTAAAAGAATGCATTAGATAGCTTCATTCCCCTCAAGCCCATCAGAATTGGATTTCAATATTTTAATAAAATTTCCCATTTTAGTAAAAAATGTATTAAGGTTACCTTGAATTATAATTTTCTCATTATTAGAAACATACATAACCTTTATATGGTTATTAACAGTTTATACTTCTTGTCATAAAATGTTTGACTCTGTCCTTTTATTTTTTATTTAAATAGGCATTAAGATGGTAGATTACAGGAAACAACCCAGGTGAACTCTCCCAACATTTCCTTCAAAACAACTTGAAAATAATTCCTCAAATCAACTTTTGTAGTAGCAGAGACAACAAAAAGTCTGTGAATTTTTTCTTAGTCAAAGACAACTTAGGATGTTTGCTAAAACACTAAAATTGTGTCCAGAATGAAGTGTGGTACCAAAAGTTGAGCTTTAGAACTTTGGAGGCAGCAGCAGTAGCATTAGCAGCAGCAGCTTTCTGCCCAGAATTGGTGAGGAGGACAGATAAATGGTCAGAAAGAGATTACAGTGGTCACCCTATTGGCCCTGGGAGTAGCTAGTACAGTTTAGTATTTATATTGCATATATATATTATTCTGGGTCAATGCTTCAGGGTGAAAAACAAAACAAAACAAAACACTGGAATATGTGTTGCTGCAGGAGAGTAAGTGCACTTCCTAGGTAAAGATTAGAGCACAGACCAGGACAGGAATCACCATGGATCTCATCTTTTTGGAAGCATTGCAAACTTGCAGACCCCCATTACTAGCACCAAAAACAACAGCATAGAAAAAAAAAAAAGAAAGAAAAAGCTGCCCCAGTGCCAAGTGAGCAAAACCCAACTTTAATAGAGAATTCAAAGTCAAGAAGTAGGTTTATAAATGAACAAAATTCATTTATAATTAAAAAAAATTATATGATGGAAGGGAAGACCATGACATAAACCCAGAAGAAGATAACAATGTAAAAACAACTAAAGCAAAGCTTCCAAGAAAATTCTAATTGGACCCAAACCCGATAAGACTTGTTGGAAAAGCTAAAATAAGAGATAAAAATGGTTAAAGAAAAACTGAAGAAATAAGTGATAATGATGTAAGAGGATTATGAAAAGAGAATTAACAGATTGTTAAAAGAGGTATAAAAGTACTAGAAAAAACAGAAAGGGGAGGGCAGAGCCAAAATGCTGAAATAAAGTCAGGGACTTTCTTGAGCTCTTCTAAATTCCTCTCCAAACAACTTTTAAATAATACCTCAAAACAAAACAAAACAAAGCAAGCAACCAAACAAAACAGCCATGGAAATATTTTTTCAGCCTAAGACAACTTAGAAGGTTTACAGGAAAGGTTTATCTTACAGAAGTGATAGTAGAATGTAGTCCAGTAGTTCCCCAACAAGCCAATGACCTTGGGAGACAATAAATCAGTGGCAAATCTTCCAAAACTCTCTACCCAGAGATGGCAAGGGGAGAAGACAACTGGTCAAAAGGAGATTATAGTGAACACTTTGCTGGTGATGAGTATAGGACTCACTGGAATAGCGCATACAGGGATTCAAGTCACAGGACCAGGTCCCATAGTTGGGAGTACTACCACCTAGAGGTCACAGCCAGAGGGGAGCAGGGACCCTAATCACAGTTCCAGGGTTGAAAAGAGTGCTTGTTTTCACTCACAGACAAGATCACAGGCCAGGAGAACAATTACTAAATTCCTTATTTGATCATACCACCTTGGAAGAATTTAAAACTTACAGGTCACCAGAAATAGGTCTGAAAACTTTAGCATAAATAAAACAGAACCTTCTGACAGTGTACGATTAAAGCAGGAACAGAATCCAACTTTAAAATAAAGTTAAAAATCAAGAAAAAGCTAGAAAAGTGACCAAAAATAAAAAAAGAAGCTGTCCATAGAAAGTTGCTATGGGAATAGGGAAGATCAAAACACAAACTAAAGAGATGGAGAAAACATAAAAAGGGCTACATGAAAAGCATTAAAGAAGGATGTGGATTGGTGTTCTCCCCCAAAAAGAGAGAGAGAGAGAAAGAGAGAGAGGTTTTCTGGAAAAACCTTATGAAAACGTTAAAAATCAAATTAGATATTTAGGCAAAAATGGGAAATTAAATAGGAGTGATTCAAGAGAATCATAAAAAAGTAAAAAGATAGGTTAATGAAGAATAAAAAATGGGAAAAATGTAAAAAATTTTACTGAAGAAAATAATTTCTTAAAAAGTTGACCTGGGGGCAGCTAGGTGGTGCAGTGGATAGAGCACCAGCCCTAGATTCAGGAGAACCTGAGTTCAAATCCGGCCTCAGACACTTAACACTTACTAGCTGTGTGACCCTGGGCAAGTCACTTAACCCCAATTGCCTCAGCAAAAAAAATTTTAAAAATTAAAAAAAAAAATTTGACCTGGCCAAATGGAAAATGAGATACAAAAGCTCACTAGGAAAATAATATCTTGAAAATTACAATTGGGCAAATAAAAGCTGAGACCATAAGAAATTCATAGAAAATATGACATACAAACTGAGCTTTAAAAAGAACAGTATTCTGAATGATAAGGTGAAGAATGAGAGTGTTTATTTGCCTTGGAGGTGGTTTAAGTAAATGTACTGTTGCAAAAATTTCTAAGTCCGAGTGTTAGACAAGGAAAAAAAAAAAACAAAGTCACCTAGCCAAAGATAATATTTTTATTGAGAGAAGGATCCCATCTCACAATAAAGCTGGTTTCAGGTCTAGTACCCAAAGACCTCAAGCCACAGAGATGAGGGATATTTATACCCATAGAGCCTCCAAGATTAAAGCAGTATAAATGTTATTAGTTACTTCTTCAATAAGCAAATATATAGCCATATGTTCTCATTTATTGGTTCTCCATATCATTGTTGAAAATTTATGTAACCACTTTGGGGTCTTTTTCCAAAGAGATCATAAGAAAAGGAAAGGGAGCCACATGTACAAAGATATTTACAGCTGCTCTTTTTGTGGTGGCAAGGAATTGGAAATTGAAGGGCTGTCCATCAATTGGGGAATGGCTGAACAAGTTGTGGTATACGAATGTAATGCAATTCTATTGTACTGTAAGAAAGGATGCCCAGGAGTTCAGAGAAACCTGGAAGGACTTGCATGAACTGATGATGAGTGAGATGAGCAGAACCAGAAGAACTTTATACACAGTATCATCAGCATTGTGTGTTGATCAACTGTGATGGACTAGATTTATCTCACCAATCCAATGGTACAGGGGGGTTCCAGGGGACTCCTGATGGAAAGGACTCTCCAAATCCAGGGAAAAAAAAGGAACTGTGGAATATGGGTGCTGAATGGACCACACTGTTTATTTTGTTTTTGGTTCTGTTGGTTTTCTGTTTTGAGGTTTTTCCTTTTTGCTCTGATTCTTCTCTTGTAACATGACTGGTGTAGAAATATGTTTAATATTATTGTGTATATATAACCTATATCAGATTACCTGCTGTGTAGGGGAGGGGGGAGACAGAGGGTAGGGAGGGGGAAAAATTTGGAATTGGAATTCTTATATAAGCAAATGTTGAAAAAAACAAAATAAAACAAAAAAGTGAGAGACACCAAAAAAAAAAAAAAGAAAAAATGTTATGTAGCTCATGATTTACAGACTTGCAATATTATACGTCCCATTGTAGAAGTAGAAAACCTATCCAATAACCCATCCAGAAGTAGCCATTGTGGACCTGGCTATTTCACATTTATGGTACTATTAAGTAATGTGGACAATTTGGAATGTCATAATCATGGTTTTGCTTTAACTCTTATTCTACCAGTACTGATTGGTCCAGAGCAACTCCAAAGTAGTTATTTTGGGAATTTTACCTTTTCCCTGATTGGTCCATCTTAACCACAAACTTTAAAGGTCAAAAGGAGAATGCCTTAATGTATGAGAGGGAAATGAATTTATAGTTTATCCTGTAAGAGAGGAAAGACTGATTTAAGTATTTAAAATCTGTTTTAAAAAAGCAAATTATATAATTTATATATATAATATATATATATATATATGTAGAGAAGTAAATACTATATATCTAAGGGGTGACAAAAATTGCATTCACAGTGCAGAGGCACAAATTACGCTATCATGACCAGGTAAGAGATTCTAGTCCAATTTACCTGGGACATATAAGAGATGATGGGGGGGGGGGTAATGTGAAATGATGATGATGGTGGTGGTGGTGGTGATGACTAGAAGGTTAGGTAAGGATCAGATGGAAAGACAATATAAGGAGTTTGTATTTTATTTATTTATTCCAGAAACAATGGGGAATTTCAAGTGGGTTTGTTGAGAAGAATGCCATGGTTAGGCCTTTCCTTTATTAAATGTATTTTGATAGTGTTGTGGAAAATGAATTCATCAAAATGACTGGAAGAAAGGTCTCTAATTAGGGACTACTAGGAAAATCCAAATAAGAGAATATGAATACTTGCTCTCTAGGGTGATGGTTATATGAGTGGCAAGGAAAAGGTTTTTATTGAGAAGGACTTAAGAGGATGGAGGATTTCACCAATTATGTAATATGAAGAATTAAAAAGAGGAAAAAGTAAATTTTGGTGACCTATTAACAATCCTGAATGACAAAAGCATCAAAGAGACTTTAATATATATCAAAATTTGGAGGAGGAATAATTTTGGTGAGATGATGGACATATTGTGTTTGAGGTTCTAATGAAAGAATAAGCAAAAAATTGTATGGCCAAAAATAGGGGGAAAGGCATTTAAGATCAGGAGAGAGATTAGGGCTTGAGCTGATAGTTGAACCTTTTTGAAAGGAGGAAATCATCAAGAGAGAAGTTAGAAAAAAACAATTGTAGAGAAATCGGCCTCAGAGCCTAAGTATTCCACAGTTGAACCATTTTGGATGATAAGTGAACACTTTAAAAGGAATGGACATAGAAAAGTCATTTCCTTATAAAACTACATTAATGGTAATTAACAAAATTGTGAAAGGGAAATTTATCTTTAAAGTTATACTATGCCACTTTTTACCCCTATCATTTCTTTCACTCACTAGTATATTCCTAAGAATCTGGAGGTTTTGTGGCACAAGAATTCAATACTTCATATTTCACTGCAAAATTGAAGTCATTCACCAAGAGTTCCCACTTCTACCTTATTTCACATCACTTAAATATGTTCCACTACTATCATCTCTCAATCTCATTTCACATTAAGTCTTTTCTCCTTCCAAAGGAAGACCCTGCTATATACTGGATGATTCCATTCCATACCATCTACTACAGAAGTTTGCTCCTTCTACAATTAATTTCAAATTAATCTTCAATATCTTTCTATGAACTACTTCCCTACTGTCTATAAATATTTTCTTATCTTCCCTATATTCCAAAAAAATTCATTTGATCTATCCATCTCTTATGTATATTCTTCTATATGCCTTTTACCTTTTGTGAATAAAGTCATTAAGAAGGCTGTCTAGGGGGGCAGAGCCAAGATGACAGAAGGAAGCCTGGGACTCTCCCAGCTCCAGAAAACCTCTCCATATACCTCCAAAAATAATGTGATACGACAACACTTGGAGCAGCATAATCCACATAAGAACAGAGTGAGACTCTTTTCCAGCCAAAGACAGCTTAATTAGGTGACTGGGATCAACTGCTGTTCAGGCTGAGAGGGGAGCATAGTGTGTGGAGCAAGACCAGCATCAAGCAGGCAGCACCTTCAATGACTCAGAATCTTCAGTTACTTCTTGTGAAACTAGGCTCATGGACCAGTGAGGGCATCCACTGGTTCGGGGGAATAGCTGTGGTCTCTGCTGAAACTGGGGTGGGGCACCCACCTTCTGAACCAGCAAGAAATGTTGATGACATCCACTCAGTGGGGGAGGGGGACAGGTATGCCAAGCTTTGGACCATAGAGAATCAGATTACAATCATATTCATGTTTCCAGGTCGCAGAGAACATTTGCCGTGGTTACACACAGGCCAGGCATGCTGAGAAAAAGCCCAATCATTGCCTGGGCCAAGCTGTAGCTCTGAACAGTGTGTCCTGGAAGCAACTCTACACTTTAAGAAGGAATTAAAAGCTAAGAATTAGGGGATCAAGATGAGCATGCAGAAAAAACAGCAGACCATCAAAAGCTGCTTTGGGGGCAAGCTAGACGAGAATACACCCTCAGAAGAACATAATAACAAAGTTAAAGCTCCTGTATCTAAAGCTTCCAAAAAAAATATGAATTGGTCTTAGGCCTTGGAAGCATTCAAAAGTGATTTGAAGAGAAAGTAGGAGAGATAAAAGGAAGATTCAGAAAGGTGGAGGAAAGAATGGAAAGAGAAATGAGAGTAATGCAGGAAAGTTATGAGAAAAAAGTCAACAGCTTGAAAAGCCAAATGGAAAAGGAGATACAAAAGTTCTCTGAATAAAATAATTTCCTAAGAATTATGATTGACCAAATGGAAGATAGTGACTTAATAATGTAGGCCTTGAAATTGGCCTCAGGCTCCCCAAGTGGAGCTTCCCCTCCCCCTCTGCTTCAGCTGCCACTAAAATGTTCCAGGCATGGTAGGTGGAAAGAGATGCACTGGAAAGCAGTCAGGTTGTACATTTTATTTCCTGTATTTTTATGTTTAAATTATATCTCATAAACAAACTCTGCTTTGATTATTTAGTTAAGAGGCTTCTTAATCTTTTGCTCATCAATTTGGGAGCAGTGTGGAGAAACTTTTAAATGGCCCATACTAATTTAATAATAGTCACATAACCAGTGAGTCAAAAGGCCACAGATTAGTCCTCCAGTCAGATAAGTCCCCCCAAATCAGCCCAAGCTAGTTAAAATATTTTTACAATAAGAAACAAAGACATGTTAAAGCAAATCCAAATGACTAAAAATATAGAGGGCAACAAGAAATATCTCCTTGAAAAATAGCTGACATGGAAAGTAGATCCAGGAGAGATAATTGAAAATCATTGGACTACCTGAATACCATGACCAAAATAAGTGCTTAGACACCATGTTCCAAAAGATTGTTAGGGAAAATTGCCCTGCTATTCTAGAAGCAGAAGGTAAAATATAAATTGAAAGAATCCACTGATCACCTCCTGAAAGAGATCCCAAAATTAAAACTTCCAGGAATATTACAGCTAAATCCCAAAGATCTCAGGTCAAGGAGAAAATATTGTAAGCAGCTAGAAAGAAGGAATTCAAATATTGTGGAACCACAGTCATGACACCATGATCTAGCAGCTTCTACATTAAAAGACCAAATGGCATGGAATATGATATTTCATATGGCAAAGAAATTGAGATTACAAGCTAATATCACCCAGCAAAACTGATTATAATCTTTCAGAGGAAAAAATGGGACTTCAATGAAAAAGGGGACTTTCAGGCATTTGTGATAAAAAAGACCTGAACTAAATAGAAAATTTGACTTTCAGATACAAGACCCAAGAGAAGCATAGAAAGGTAAACAGGAAAAAGAAATCATGAGGGACATTAAGAGGATAAACTCTTTACATTCTTATATGAGAAGATAATACTTCCAACTCTTTAGAACTTTATTAGGGAAGCTGAAAGGAATATACTTAGATTATTGGCAGAGGTGTGAATTGAATATGAAGAGATGATATATGTAAAGCATTTATCCATGTTTTTTTTTTTGTAGGGCAGGCAGGGTGGGGTGGCTTATGTCTGGAGCTGAATTTGGGCTCAGGGCCTCCTGGGTCCAGGGCCGGCGCTTTGTCCACTGTGCCACCTACCTAACCCATGATGACATCTTTAACATAAAGTTAATGGGTAACATGAATGTACTGGAAGAAAAGGAAAGGGAGAGGTGGAAGGGTATAAAGTAACTAAAATAAAAGAAACAAGAAAAAGCTTATGAAGTGGAGGGGAAAGTGGGGAAGGAGCAGGGGAGTGAAGGAGCCTTACTTTCATCAGAATTGCCTCAAAGAGGGAATAATATAAATATTCAAGTGTGTATAGTAATATATTTGCCCTGAGGGAAAGTGCAGGGGGAAAGGGGAAAGGGGGGGGAGAGGTGAAGGAAGGGAGGGCATATTGGGGGAGGAAGAAGTAAAAAGAAAAACTCTTATAAGGAGGGATGGGGTAAAAGAAGATAGAAAATAGAATAGAGATGAAGGGGAGGGAATAGGATGAAGGGAAATACAGTTAGCAATAGTAACTATGAAAGAAATGATGAGCAGGATGCTATCAGAAGGACTTATGAAAAATGCAAACCATCAACAGAGGAAGAACTAATAGTACTTGAATACAGATTGAAGTATAATTTTATTTTTTAGTTCCTCTCGCTAAAGTTAGTCTGTATATTTTCTTTCAAAACTTCAGTAATATGAAGATACTTGGCATGATTGTACATGGATGACTTTTATTGAATTGCTGGAATCCATAGGGCATGTTGAGGAGGGAGGGAGGAAGAAAATTTAGAAATCAAAGTTTTTTAAAAAAATCAGTGTGAAGAAAAGATGAGCAGGTAGATTTCAGAGAAACCTGGAAGGACTTAAATGAATTGATGCTGAGTGAGATGAGCAGAACCAGGAGAACATTGTACATAGTATCAAAAATATTGTCTGTTGATCAACTGTGATAGACTTGACTCTTCTCATCAACACAAATGATCCATGATAGTTTCAAAGGAATCACGATGGAAAATGCTCTCCAAACCCAGAAAAAAAGAACTGTGTAATCTAGATGCAGATTGCAGCATACTATTTCATGTTTTTGTGGTTCAGTTTCAATATTTATTTTAATAAGATTTAGAATTCCAAATTTTTCTCCCTCCCTCCCTTTCCTTCCCCCTCCATAAGACATCAAACAATCTTAAAAAGGTTACATATGTACAATCCACAAGTGCTCTTTTTTCAGTTCTTTCTATGGGGGTGGATAGTATGCTTCATCATTAGTCCATTGGGAATGTCTTGGATCATTGTATTGCTGAGAGTAGTTAAGTCATTCACAATTGCTCATTGAACAATACTGCTGTCACTATGTACAATGTCCTCCCAGTCCTGCTCACTTCACTATACATAAGTTCATATGAGTCTGTGGAGTCTAAAATTCTAACTGTGATGTCTAAGAAAAACTAATGCGTGGTCACCTTAAGTTGGAAGCTTTACCACCAGTCTTTGTGCATTAAGCATTTATTAAAGTATATCAGGTGTTAGCAAAGAGAAACACATGGAGAAAGAAAGAAAAGACCCTTGCTACCTGTACCTGCCCATGTTCCTCTCGTGACGTCCAACTGAAAGACTTCTCCCCGCTTCTCCGAAGTGGAAGCTCTCTGTGGTGCCACCCAGGTGAGGTTCCTACACACACAGCTACAAACTAATTTGCTGGTAGCAGTGATTGACAAAACTTACAAGTGATAACTTCTGGATGCCAGAGAGCTTTCAGGGAGGCTTAGTCACAGGTTTTCTTTTCAGGGGCATGTCGTTCTGATTCTCACAATGTCTTCACAAAGCAATAACGTTACAGATACTTATGACTAACAAAGTAAAGGGGATGAAAAGAGAGAAAAAAAGATTGAAAAGATTGAGTGATGCATTAACAAAGGCTAAAGGGGGCACTCCCTTTTTTTTTTCTTTTTTCTTTTTTTTTTTAGTGAGGCAATTGGGGTTAAGTGACTTGCCCAGGGTCACACAGCTAGTAAGTGTTAAGTGTCTGAGGCTGGATTTGAACTCAGGTACACCTGACTACAGGGCTGGTGCTCTATCCTCTGTGCCACCTAGCTGCCCCTGGGGCACTCACCTTTTAACAGGTGAACACTCTAAACAGAGAAATACTAAAAGGGGCACTCCCCTTTAGTAAGTGGACATTTTAAACATTGTATACAATGGGGAAAAGGAAAACAGGAAAATGTCCATTTAAGTCTTTGGAAGTCTTTTCTCAGATGATTCTTGGGATGTCCTCTTGGTATAGTTGTGGAATGGAAATCTTTTCAGGTGTTTCAGATACTCGTAATCAGATGGGAAATTTTCTAAAAAACTGATCTTAACACAACTTTAAATAGCTTTGTCAATCATAAAATCAAACAATGAGAGTTCTCAAGAACATGTCTAAGGAAATTCAGAATCCTAGTTGTTACACATGAAATAAAAACAAAAACTGAAAAATTCTCTAAAACTTAATATTACTACATTCCCCCTCGTGGAGAATAAATTGAGGAGACAGTTATGATATTAAAGTAGAAAATAATTTTTATCTTTGTTTCATCACTTTTTGCATCATCTGCCTAATTATCCTCATGCCATTATGAGAAATTAAAGAATCTAATATAATTCGTAGCAGATGTCAAGGCCAAATCCAATATTGTATTTATCATGACACCTGAGATAATTATGGGAGTTACCATGGAAGAACAGAGAAGAAACAGAGTCAGGCTCAATCAGATGCATAGGATTGTGATGTCCATGAAATCAGGCACATTTGAGGGGGAATTGAAATCAGGTGTTGAATGAGATATCATAACCTGGCTGCCCAGTGCCATGTGAGGGAAAAATTAAATGAAGATCCAACCTCAACTCTTATAATTGCCATTTTCTTGGCCTTTCCCAAGGAAGTGCAGTACCTGAACTTTGTGCATGTCTCCCCTTTATGTGACAGTTCAATGTCTGCTCTTGTATGTATTCCTCTTGTGATTGGATTGCATCTTGGCCAACTGGCATCTGGTAACTAAAACTCAAGGCAATTAATGTCCTAAATGATAAATTCCTCTCATCCAAGTCTCATGTGGATTTAAAAATTGAGGATAATAATGATTGCAAAAAATGTGAATTTATCTTAATTCAGAATATAATGTACAATATGCAATTATTTCAAATAATAACTTTTTTAAAGTTTAGTAAAAATAGTACTTCTAGAATTAATTTACACTTGCCATGGCAACCAATTTGCCAGAGAAATGCTTTATAACATTTGATCAAATAATTAGTTGAAAAAACAAACAATTTAGAATATGGGAGAATAATACTTCCAGACTTAATATTGTATTATGAAATCAAGACCATCTTGCATTGGTTCAACAATAGAGAGATAGATGGATAGAACAAAATACACATGGAAGAATAAAAGACAATGAAATTCAAAATGGAGAAATCTAAATGAATATGAACTTGATATTAATAATAGTAATACAAAGCATAAATTTGATTACATGAATATAAAAAGCTTTTCCTAATGTTCGTCTTTGTAAGCTAAGTATAAAACACAATCTTAAAAGAAGGAAATCATCTATGAAAATAAACCCATACAATTAATTTCAAAATGTAGATATCCTTATGTAACATTTGAACTGACATTATTTCTCTGAGTGAATTTAGAACATTTTTGATTCTGATATCTAAAATCCCCAACTCTCATATTAATATCTTGCTGTTTACTTCTACATTTTTGCAAAATATTTCCCTGTTTATAGCAACAGAAGCAGGTTTTTGAAACATGACAATTTTCTTGTACATTTTTATTCAGCTTAAGCTTCTCTTGTTTTTTTCTTTAACCCCTTTATTTTCTCTGTTGGTCCTTTCATAAAACAAGTTCTTTATAAGGTTACAAATTAAAGACAAAAGCAGATTAATGAAATGATTATGAACAAAATGAGCATATCTGGAATTTAAAGGGTTTTCTAAGGTTGGTTTGGGAGAACTACAGCAGGTTGAGGCAGAATTACAGCTTGCCTGGGGTAGGGCTGAGGCTGGTTGCTCTGGTAAGTGAGTAGAAGCTGGGAGTGCAGGTAGAGGAGGCTGTGCATGAGCAAGTTCAGGACCTGAGGAGGGTGGATTAGATCTCCTGACTTCCCTGCCTGGAGAATCAAGGGGCATGGCCATGGGAGGAGTAGGAAGTAGTGGCAGGGGAGGGGGAGGAGGTGGAGTCCCAAGAGGAAGGGGCAGGACCATCTCTCCCATGTGCTGCATACCTGCAGTACTTACATTCAAACATGTTGGCTTAGCTAGGGTGGGGCCAGGGTAATTTGGGGTTCTAGCCTGTGAAGCAGGCTTAGTTTTAAACTCAGGCTTGAATTCTCTTTCCCTTGCTGCAAGGGGGATAAAGGCTTCCAGAGGAGGCTGGGTCATTGCCTCCAGGCATATAAAAGGAGAGAAATGCTTAATGTTACAATTTGAAAAAAAACCTGTCATCTCCTCCTCTATAAGCCCCTTGTTTGCTTTCTTCCATAGTTCCCAATAAATTAAATATTTGGAGGACTTAAAGTGAATGGTTATTTGCACATTTTTCAGTGTTAAGTAGTGAAAAGATCCATTCTCTAATCATTTGTTTTCCAGTAAGCTAAAATATTTTTTATGCTACATAAAACACAGTTTGATAAGCCTTGCTTTTTTCATGCCTGGCTGAATCAGTAGCTTATGAGAGTCCCATGCTGCAATTATTTTCTCTAAGGGAAACCCCTGTATTATGTGGTATGTTCTGGGATTCATAGTTTTCTTAGCGTCCTTAATTTCTATAGTATCATCAGTCCTCTTTTTGTA
Source organism: Dromiciops gliroides (assembly GCF_019393635.1). Classification (NCBI taxonomy): domain Eukaryota; kingdom Metazoa; phylum Chordata; class Mammalia; order Microbiotheria; family Microbiotheriidae; genus Dromiciops; species Dromiciops gliroides. Next base: position 377,226,998 of record NC_057861.1, read on the forward strand.
ATTCAAAAATTTCCTCTCTATAACACAAAGAAAAGTAAAATAGGAATAGAACATTCGAAATCATAAGGACCAAGCATAAACACAATTTAAATCCTGGCCTGGGTGAATAACCAGGAAAAAAAGGCTCAAATATCTAACACTCATGAGGCTACAATCTATTGGAAAAAGTAATGGGAGAGACAAAAAAAAATTAAAAAAAAAAAGGAAATAGGAGGCTAATATTAGAAAAAGGCTACTTAAAAGGTACTTAAGAACTCAGCCAGTTAGAGAAACCCAACTGAAAATTTAAAGGGACAGAGACATGTGGAAATAGGGGAAAACTTCTTACCCAACCAGAAGATCAGAAGATCAGGGTTCAGCTTTCTTCTTTGTGGTCAGCCAAACTGTGGAGCCTCCACAAAACATTAACCAGGTGTAAAGAATGAATTGTTATTTGAGGTTTTTATGACCCCGTCTTTTGGCTAGAACTTTTTTAAAAAACCTCAGTATACACTGGCCTCTGGGGCTCTACAAGCAGCACGGTGCTCCACCCACTGGTTGTAGCCGTCACCATGGTGCCTCCCTCCCCCTAATTCCCTCTAATTGAATCTCAACTGTATCTCTAACTTATTTTTTCACAGGCAGTGGAGGGCCAGTTCTTAGTCATGTTGAGTCTCTGATTGGCTCAGCACACCCACATGGTCTGTCCCCGTTATAATCTAGACAATCCCATGTGGGCATGGGAAAACTATTAGAGGAAGGCTTTAGTTACATAGTTTCAATAAATGTTCCTTATGGTCAGAGCTCCTCCACTTTGTTCAATTATCTCCCAAAGTACACACCCATACTCTCTTAGGCTTTTAAGCTTACATTTTTTTCTCAGTCTGACCATAATAAAGCAAAGATAGTGTTAGGAAAACCGCAAATTACAATTAAATCCTTACACCTCCTTAAGGAAATTCCAATGAGAGTGAGGTCTTTGAGCCAGTTTTGATGAGTGTTAGGCTCATTTACTTCCCAGATTAAAGAGATCACTCCACCCAATTGTGTGTGTATATGTGTGTGTGTGTGTGTGTGTGTGTGTGTGTGTGTTAATCCCTCTTTGAGGCAACTCTGATGAGATTAAGGTCTTTGAGCCTATTCTGATGAGTGTAAAATTCATCTACTGCCTTGGTCTTCCCCCATCTCTTTTCTCACTCCATAAGCCGTTTGCTATTTATTTCATGTGGGATCTCACTACATGCCACTTCTGTCCTTCCCCCTCCTCCAGTGCATTCCTCTCACCCCTCAATTTTACCCTAAAGATGTCATTATGGGGCAGCTAAGTAACACAGTGGACAAAGCATCCACCCTGGACCCAGGGGGATCCCAGCCAAAACCTGGTCTCAGACAAAAGACAGTCACCCACCGAATGACCCTATGTATGTCCCCCAAATCTAATTTTTATTTTTATGGTTCTCTAGGGTCTTGTATTTGAAAGTCAAATTTTCCATTCAGTTCAGGTCTTTTCATCACTATTACCTGAAAGTCCTCTTTGTAATTAAAGTCCCATTTTTTCCTCTGAAAGATTATATTCAGTTTTGCTGGATACATGATTCTTGGTTGTAATCCCAATTCCTTTGCCCTCTGGAATATCATATTCCATGCCCTCTGGTTCTTTAATGTAGAGGCTCCTAGATCTTGTGCTATCCTGACTGGGTCTCCACAGTGCTTGAATTCTTTCTTTTTTGGCATCTTGTAATATTTTCTCCTTGACATTGGAGCTCTGTAATTTGACTATAATATTCTTAGGAGTTTTCCTTTTGGGATCTCTTTAAGGAAGTGATTGATGGATTCTTTCAATTTCTATTTTACGTTCTGCTTCTAGAATATCATGGCAATTTTCCCTGACAATTTCTTCAAATTGAAAATTATTGGTCTACCTGAAAACCATGATTAAGAAAAGTGCTTAGGCATCATCTTCCAAGCCCTTAACTGATTCCTGTTCTAGAAACTGCCATAACATTGCTACAGGATTTTATCACCTCTTACCTGGACTACTACAATAGACTTCTAGTTTTCTTTCTGATTTACATATCCTTCCATATTAATCTATGCTTCATTCATCTGTCAAATTTATCTTCTCTAGGCAGAGGTCTGACTAAGTCACCCACTATTCAATTCACTTCAATTCATTTCTACTACATTCAGGATCAAATATAAGCCTTTTTATAACTTGGTTCCTTCCAATATTTCCAGTCCTCTCACATTTTATTTTTTTTAATTCTATTTTATTTTTCAGATTTTCATAGAATTTTAATTTTTTCCAAATTTCACATAAAAACAAATTATAAAATTGATTTTTTAAAACTTTGTGTTCTAAATTCTCTTCCTCCCTCCCTAGCCCCCTTAAGAACTCAAGGAATTTAATATAAGTTATTCATGTATAGTCATGCAAAATATTTCCACATTAGTCAGGTTGTGAAAGAAAACAGACAACAAAACTTTAGAAAAATGAACTAAAAAAAATATTCTTCAATCTTTATTCAGATACCATCAGTTCTTTTCCTATAGCTGGATTTCATTTTTCATAAGTCCTTCAGTGTTGTCTTGGATCATTGTATTGCTGACAATGACTAAGTCATTCACAGCAGATCATCTTTCAATATTCCTGTAATCTTGTATACAGTACATTTCATTATTCATCAGCTTAAGTAAATCTTTCCAGGTTTTCTCATAACATCTTGCTCATCATTTCTTATAGCAAAATAGTGTTCCATCATAATCTCATCCCACAATTTATTCAACCATTCCCCAATTAATGGGCAACTCCCCAATTTCAAATTCAATTTTTAAAATCTCTTTTTCAAATACCAACCTAGTAGTAGTATTACTAGATCAAAGAGTGTGCCTGATTTTATAGCCCTTTGGCCATAGTTCCAAATTGCTCTACAGATTGTTTGAATCAATTTACAAGTTTACCAAGAGTATACTAATGTTTCATTTTCCCCATAACCCCTACAACAGTTGCTATTTTCCTCTGCTGTTCTATTATCTAATCCAATAATTATGAGGTAGTACCCAGAATTGTTTTTACCTGAATTTCTCAAATCAATAGTGAGTTAGAGCATTTAAAAAATATATATGGCTATAGGTAACTTTTATTATTTTATCTGAATACTTCATGTCTTTTGATCATTTATCAGTTGGGGAATGGCTCATATTTTAACAAATTTAACTCAGTTCTCTATGTGTTTGAGAACTGAGGGCTATCAAACAAACTTGCTTCAATTTTTTTTTTCAAAGTTACTATTGCTAACTGTATTTCCCTCCATATTATTCCCTCCCCATGATATTTACTCTATTTCCTATCTTCTTTTACCCTTTCCTTCCTCAAAGGTATTTTGCTTCTGACTGCCACCTCCCCCAAACTACCATCCCATCAATCACCTCCCCTCTTATCTCCTTTTCCTCCTAATTTCCTGCAGGGTAAGATAGCTTACTATACCCAATTGAATGTGTATGTTTTTCCCTCTTTGAGCCAATTCTGATGAGAGTATGGCTTACTCACTCCCCTGTACATCCCCCTCCTCCACTCCACTGTATAAGCTTTTTCTTGTTTCTTTTATGTGAGGTACTTTACCCTATTCCACCTCTCCCCTTCCTTTCTCCCAGTGCATTCCTTTCAGTTCCATTTTTTTAAAGATATCATCCCTTCATATTCAACTCACATCTGTGACCTCTGCCTAAATATACTCCATTCAGCTGCCCTAATAATGAGAAAGTTCTTATGAGTTACAAGTATCATCTTCTTTTTGTAGAAATGTAAAGAGATTAACCTTTTAATATCCCTCAAATAAGATACAGACTATGTAGATCTGTTAAAAGATCCATGATTTTGAAATAAAAAAAAAATGAGTGAGTTTGTATCTTGAAACTCATGTGTGCCTCTTCAAAAGGACATTCTTGACTATTAAATGAAGCCTATTTTATGGATCACCCTATCAGTGCATTACCTTTAACTGTCAGAAACACATGGACATTTTGTATAGGCCTTAAGAAATCATTTGCCTTCTAATGAACTTCATTGGGGCTCTCAGGTGATTAAGTCAAGTCTTTCCAGAGTGAATTATTCATTTTATTTCCAGAATATTTTATTTGTTGCACTAATATTAATCCTTAGGCAATTCATATCTGTACTTGAGATAGATGTCCTTTATTAAATGATCTCCTATTACAATAGAAAAGCTTATGGATGACCTATTACTTCACTTGATAGACTAATGTGGCACTTAAAAGTGATGTGAAATATGAGTCTGGTTAAATTTTGACATATTAAAAACTTGGTATAGTCTTGAAATGTATTGTAGCATTAACAAACCTAATGATGTCCCATAGCATATAACTGTAAAAAGAATAGTAAAAATTTACACATTCTCTCATAGTGTTAACATCCTTAAGAAGGCTATAAAATGGAAAGGAACAAAGAAGGGCTCTTTCAGCAGGGGTTCCATTCCCTTTATTCAGGCAGTTATTTAAATTTCAAATTTATGTAGTAACCCATTTTTAAAATGATAATTTGAAAATAGCAAATATTAGTAAATAACTGAAATGTGTGATGAGAAATGCATATACTATAGATATACTATAAATTTTTTCATTAAAAAATTCTCTTACCCTTCTAAATAATTCCTTAATTATTAAAGATCTGGTTGACAATCTTGTTTAACTGAACAATTAAACTCCATATTTTCAGATTTTATTTCAATTATTGAATTTAGTTTTCCTCAATAAAAAAAGAAAATCATCACATTTCATAGGAAACACCCTTTGGGGCCATAAGTCATATAAAAGAAATACTCCATATTAAATATTTTACTGTTTAAGTATAAAACAAGTTAATTTTCCCAAATTGCTCAAATATATATAATTTACTTAAAAATACTGTATTTTATATTGATTATTATTTTTTGTCAACTGGGTAAAAGAATTGGCTTATATGAGTTCCAGGTTTATTTATAATTGTATTTAATATGTCTCTGAATAAATTCCTTGTTCTATTATCGTTCCCCAAGCACAGGGATCTGTGTAGTATATTAACCAATATTTGCAATTGTGATGTAAATAAAGGTATAGAACTTAAATTAAATGTTATACAATTCATTAAAATAATGATTAGAATTATAAAATCATAGACTATTAATTCAGAAGAAACTTAAAAAGTCATCTAATCAGATTGCCTACCCAGATCATGAATATCCTTTCTAACTCCCTTTATAAATGAATGCCAGGAACATCATTGCATAATAAGGCAATATATATATGGTTTTAGATGACAATTCCAATTGTTAGGAAAATCTTCTTTATACTGAGAAAAACAAATAAACAACACACTTCATCTTTGCAGTTTCCAATTTTTGCTTCCAGTCATTTGGATCTACATTAAGATTCTTTATACAAATCAAGCCACCAAATATTGAAGGTACTTATGTTCTTTAAGTTTTCTCAAGATTAAACAGATGTAATTCCTTCATCTGATTTTTGGATGGATTATTTATATCCTCATACTCCTGTTCACTCTCCATTGATAAGCATCTAGATTATTAATTTAATACTTAATCTGTATCACAACATCATTTAAAAGAAAAAAAAAGGGGCAGCTAGGTGGTGCAATGAATAAAGCACCAGCCCTGGATTCAGGAGGACCTGAGTTCAATTCTGGCATCAGACACTTGACATTTATTATCTATGTGACCCTGGGCAAATCACTTAACCCTCATTGCCCCCCTGCAAAAAACAAAACAAAACAAAACAAAAACAAAAACAAAACCAAAAACTATAAAAGAAAAAAAAAGACCTCTTGAATTGTCTCTAATTCAAAATTACGCATATTTATTGTAGCTTTATACAGTGAAATATTTACTCTCTTTGAAAATAAAAATGGAAAAAAGAAATAGGATTTAATTTTTAACTCTCTTTTTCATCTTTTTTTTAACTAAATTACCCGCAGCAAAATATATGTCTAACTTGTCCTCTATTTCTATAAATTTAGACATAGCTAAAAAAGATTTTTTGATTCTTCTAATTATTTGTTCACATATTGAATTATTCTGTTTAGTATTTAAGCAGATTGATAAAATTCTTAATTTTAAGCTGAAGGACAAGAAGGGGGTGGGGGGCTGACAAGATTAGAGGGGCGGCAAAGGCGGCAGAGGGCAGACTGATGGAGCCGACAGACAGACAGACAGAACAGGAGGCAGCAGAGAGCACAGAAGCAGTCAGCACAGGGTACAGGTTGGAAAAAGTGAAGATTAAGAGAACAGAAGGAAACTGGAGCACTAGGAGAATGGAAGGAGAGGTTGGTGAGAGAGAAACACAGGGGTTCAGCAGTGGCAGTACGGAGAGGAAAGGTAGCCCGTGCAGAGGGATCAACAGAGTGAAAGGGGCTTGGAGTTAGTGAAAGGAACTGAGCAGTGAAAGTGGAACATCCCCTAAGGCAAGAGGCTGCTACTGCCCTTATTGTATGAAAAAAGTTCCAGGAGCAGCAGGTGGAAAGAGAATTGCCAGAACGAAGTCAGGTTGTACATTTTATTTCCCTGTATTTTTATGTTTAAATGGTATCTCATAAATAAATTCTGCTTTGATTATTTAGTTCAAAGGCTTCTTAATCTTTTGATTATCAAATTGGCAGTGGAACAGTGTGGTGGAACTTTATAAATGGCCCACATTAAATTAATAGCAGTCAGATATCCAGTTAGTCAAAAGTCCCCAGATTAGTCTTCCATTCAGATGAGGCCCCCCAAATTAGGCCAGAAAGTCAAAATATTTTTTACAGAAGACATTAAATATAACCTAAGCTATTTTTTTTAATGTTTTATATTAGGAAACTGAGGTCAGAGTCATTTGCCTATGGTCACTGAAGTAAAAGAAGCAGATCTCAGATACAAGAGTCAATAGTGGTTTTACTATACCACATTTTTTTAAGCAGTTCCTTTGAACAAGGTCTATACTTTCATTGCCATATTTGAGTTGTTTGTCCCATCCCAATAATGACATTTTAGTACAACCTACAATACTATATTTTAAATTATAGTTACATAGAAAGATTATTTTATGATGATATATATTCAGACATTCTTTAAGACCATATGTCACGGGGACACCTAGATGGAGCAGTGGATAGAGCACTGGCCCTGGATGCAGGAGGACCTGAGTTTAAATCCAGCCTCAGGCACTTGACATTTACTAGCTGTGTGACCCTGGGCAAGTCACTTAAACCTCATTGCTCTGCAAAAAAATAAAATAAATAAATAAATAAAATTTAAAAAAAATTTTAAAAGAGTAAATATGCACTAAACAGACTGAGAGGCAGGTTATAAAAAAAAAGTAAATACGTATTAAACAGACTGAGAGGCACTTTGTAAAAAGAAGACCATATGTTATATTCCCTCTCCATTTTCCATTTTTTGTACAAAGTATAGTTATAATTTCTATTATTTCTTTTTTCCTATTATTTCTATAACACAAATAATATCCTTTGTGGCTAGAAAATGTGAAGATATTTTTAAATAATTTAAAATTCTTTTAAAAAAAAAGTTTACATTAGACAGAAATAGATTAATCCTTGTCTCTTTCCCCCAAAATCTACAAAATATAATCCCACACCACCAGTGAAAATCCTCTCATTATCATACCTTGAGGAACAGAGTTAGTCAGTTAGGATTGTCAAGTGGTAATATCATCTTTTATTGCAAGACAATCAGGGTTAAGTGACTTTCATGGGGTCACACAGCTAGTAAATGTGAAGGGTCTAATCAGAGATGTGAACTCAGGTCCTCCCGACTCCAGGGCAGTGTTCTATTCACTGTGCCACATAGCTGCCCAAAAAATATACTCTTTAATGACTTTTCCTAAAAAAATTTAAAGTTAACTAATTGTGGCAAAATATTCTCTAGTTTTGAGTCCCATGTGTTGTTGCTAAACACACATAAACACTCACATGCACACACACATACCAGCCCCCTAATTTTTATACTCTTTTAATGTACATTTCACTGTTGGCCCAAGAGTGAGTAAATGATTTTTACTAGTCTGATCATTTCTCAGATGGGCTTTTTTCCAATGTCAGTTCTACTAACATTAGATACAGTGCCTAACCATTACAATAAGCGAACATCTAGACATCATATTCAACAGCAATAGTGAAATTACTCACTAATATCTTTCTGACAAAATACATATTCAGTGTGACTGCTCACAGCAATAGGTTGAGTTGTTTAATGTATCATCTGTGATTTCTATAATAACCCAAGTTTTGTTTTGTTTTGTTTTGTTTTTTCTTCTTTTGTTTTTTCTTTTTAATTTTTAGGCAAGGCAATGAGGGTTAAGTGACTTGCCCAAGGTCACACAGCTGGAAAGTGTCAAGTGTCAGAGGCTAGATTTGAACTCAGGTCCTCCTGAATCCAGGGTCAGTGCTTTATCCACTGCTCCACCTAGCTGCCCCTGTTTTTTTTCTTTTTTGCAGGGCAATGAGGGTTAAGTGACTTGCCCATGGTCACACATCTAGTAAGTGTCAAGTGTCTGAGGCTGGATTTGAACTCAGGTTCAAACCTGAGAATCTAAGGTTGGTGCTTTATCCAATGCACCACCTCACTGCCCCAATGACTCAATATTCTTAACCAAAGTTAAAGTATATAAGAATTTATTGATTAGATCTAATTATAGATATGTGTCTTCAATAAGAATCCATTTAATAGAAAGTAAAACTTACAGCTTCATTTGACACCTAACAGTTATTAATTTGAATATAAGCAATGATTTTTCATCTTTATTGTATTAATAACCAGGGAAACCAATAAAAGGTTAGAGATTCTTCAATAGAAACTTCAATGAAATTTCTAACATGCAAAGAATTATGAGTGTGCCAAGGTGAATTTAAATTGAAGGAAATAAAACATTTTTGCTATAGTGGAATTGAGTAAATAAAGAATTATTATTATTATCTCAAACACCAAACTATGCCATTATGTTGTGCATTAATACATTTGGTGCAAAACACAATCTAGTCAGAGACAGCCTTCAGATTAATAGCTAGCGAAAACTGCTCACTAAGGAAGATGAGCTGAAAGTGGAAATTTTCTACTTATGAAAGTTCCTACAGAACATTCATTGAAAAGAGTATGGCTCAGACAGTGACATAAAGGTATACATTTCCTTTAACTAGGACAAAGAATAGATTTCCCCCTGTATACTGAAATGTTAAAGGGCAGGAGATTCATTTATTTCTGCTTGACTTCGCTGCATTTATAAATGGCTAAGTCTTTGACTACTGCCATGTATGGCCTGTTACAGTGCTCAAACAACCACCCTGGTGAATGACTTTGATTACTGCGACTCCTTTTGCTGTGAAAATCAAGTACAAATAAAAAAATAGGTATATCCCAGTAAGACAGAAATTGTCAAGTTCTTATCATTTGAATGGGGGAAAAGCTTTAAAGTTCCTTGCTATGGTAAGCTCAAGAAATGCCCAAAGCATCCTTGACCTTAGGATCCCTTATGATATGAGCAACATATTAACAAACAATTGTATTCATTTTGTAAAACAAAATATTAACTTATCCTAATCTGGAAAAATTTATAACTGGACTTATAAAAATTATAAGTATAGAAAAATTATAATTGGGCCATAAGTCCCATCTGGGTCACCATTCAAATGTGGAAATATTTTTACTGACTAGAGGGAACTAATTTGGCTGGGAGGGGAGTACTAATCTTACTGGAGGACTAATCTGGGGACTTTTGACTGGCTGTCTGTCTGACTGCTACTAACTTAGTATGGGCCATTTAAAAATTTCTCCACACTGCTCCCAAGTTGATAAGCAAAAGATTAAGAAGCCTCTTAACTAAATAATCAAACCAGAGTTTATTTATGATATACAATTTAAACATAAAGATACAGGAAAATAAAATGTACAACATGACTGCTTTCTGGCATGTCTCTTTCCACCTGCCTCACCTGAAACTTTTTTAGCCTCCTCCTGCATACCAACCAAAGGAACTTCTTCTAGTGTTCCCCTCACTGAAAAGCCCCCATGCTCAGTACTCTTTCTCCGGAGTCCTTCTCTTGTCCTCCCCCTTCAGTGTTTCTCCTTTCTCTATCCTCCAGAGCCCCCCTTTCTGTCTGTTCCTCCCTTAGTGTCTTCTTAATCTTCCGGCCTCCTTGTGCCCTCCTCGTCCTTCGGAGTCCCCCCTCCACTGTCTTGCTAGCTCCCCTATATATATGTTTCTTCTTTCCCCCTAAAACCTTGGATCTCTGCAACCCTATACACACCAAGATCATCCTCTGGCCACACTAGGGCTGTGCCCAGCAGGGCTCGAAGGGCCCGTGCCCGCTGCTGCATACCTGGGGCCTCTGCACAGGCTATGCTAGGGCCTGGCAGGACAAGTCTGGGATCCCTGGAGTAGCTCCCCACAGGGTGTAGGGAGCTGGGCTTTTTTTTTTTTCTCCCAGCAGTCTGACTTGGTGTCCTGAAAAGCCCAGGGGGCTTTTTTGGCTCAGCTGAAGTGGAGGGAGAGGGGAACCAGCCTCTCATACAGAAAAAAAAAACCCTGACAGTTTATCTCAGCCCAAATGCAGGGTCCTCAATTCAAAATAAATTTCCAAATTTCTTTTAGTTAAGTGATATAGTCTATCTTGCTTCTCTTTCAAGTATCAAATATTTGAGTGTATTTATTCGTCATTTGACAAATTACTTTTTGGAATTTATACTTCCTAGTGAAGATATTCCTATACAGAAGTGCTACTTTGGAAGTAGAGAATGACTGTAACAGCAGCAGCAACAGCAGCAGCAATAGGAGCAATAACGGTGGTAATAGCAGTAACAGGTATCATGCATATCAAGAAGGGTATAAATCATATTCCCAAATAATAACTATAAGTAATATAATCCCTAAATAAATGTATAGATGCTTATAAGTGAAGAATGGAAAGGATATTCCAAAAAGTTCCAGAAATATTGAGTCTATTTTTATCAATTCACTGCTGGACTATGGCATGGCAACTATTTTGCCTTGGTTAGTATCTCAATTTCTTCATCTGACTAGCACAGTCATGTGCAAATATATAATACTGACAAAAATATAATTAGAATGTTAAGATCATTTAACAGCATCATAAAAAACTACATAATATTTAAAACAAGTCATCAACAAAACAATAAAAAGGAACATTCATATGGCATTTCACAGAGATGTTTAAAAGCAAATTAATTTAATGTCCAGGTTTTCATTCAATTATAATTTATCCTAAATGGAACAGAGTATGACTTCCAAATCAAAATATTTAAACCAAAATGCTTTATTAACTATGATATGTATAGTGACATAAACATAGGTGGCCTCAAGGAAAACTATAAAAATAGGATTTTTTAAAACTCATTACAAATTTCTGTGTTGATATGAAAATACAACTTTTATTGGACAAATGCACAATTTTGAATTTATTTGATTTAAATATAGAGACTGAAATAATTTATCTTGAATCCAGAGCCCATGTTAAATAAGTGGTTGAAGGTGGTATCTAAAAATACTTTATTTTTTTTATAGGCAAGGCATGTGGCAATAAAGATATTAAGCAGTTGATTTGCATCTTGAAATCAAACTTTGAAAGATAAAATGGCTGAACAAAGATTTTAACTTCCAAATATTTTATATATATATATGCATATATATATGCATAGATATAGCAGGGGGAGGGGCAATGAGGGTTAAGTGATTTGCCCAGGGTCACATAGCTAGTAAGTGTGAAGTGTGGGAGGCTGGATTTGAAGTCAGGTACTCCTGAATCCAGGGCTGGTGCTTTATCCACTGAGCCACCTAGCTGCCCCTAAGCGTACTAATATATTAAGCAATACATGGCAACTGCCCAACAAATCCAGGACCAGCTTTGGCACTAGACTCCAAATACATACTGAAACAAATTTTTGTTTTTCTTATACAGAAAAAAAAACATTAATCAAATAAGATCAATTAATAAGAAATAATTTACTAGGATCGATAAAAATTAGGTGATCTGATTTCTAACTTTAGAAAATAGTAGGGACTTTCTAAGTTGGAAACAGGAGAGCAAACAGGTGCATTTAAGAAAAAGAGGTGTTCTACTATTCCTAATTGAATTCATTCAAAGGGATGTGGAAATTATAATTGATTAACAAGTACAGAGACACTTTTCAGATAAAATCACATATACACTTAGTTGGGTATATAAATGTATTTTACCCTATAAGGAAGTAGAAGAGGAAAAGGGAAAGAAAAGGGTGTTCAATAAAAGAAGAAAGAACAAAAGTAGGAAGGAAAAGGGAAAAAAAAGGGAGGTGGGGCTGATAGAAAGGAGGTCACATAGCAAAAAACAGTGGTCAGAAGCAAAACATTGATGAGAAGGGACAGGGATAAAGGAGAGAGAAAACTATAAACAAGGGGGAAAATGGTATGGAGGGAAATATATAGTTAGTAATCATAATAGTGAATCTGAATGGAATGAACTTTCTCGCAAAATAGAAACAGCAGAGTGGATTAAAACCTAGAATCCCCTACACACACACACACACACACACACACACACACACACACACACACACACACACACACACACAAATTCTCTTCCTGTATACACAATAGCATACAAAACACTCCAGACTTAGAAGCCTGGGTTGCAAAAGAAAACCTTTATTACCAGTGGAAATAGTATATAGACCATCATTATCCAACTACATATACTGAACAAATGAAGATAAAAACATATTTTTATACCAAATAAAAAGAGGAAAGACACATAGGACCTGAATATAAAATGATTCTTGGAAAAAAAAAAAAAAACAGGGCAACCCTGTAGTTTAAAAGACATAAGCTTCTTTCTATTTGTATTGAGAAGTTCTTCATTTATTTTCCTTTGTGTACCTCCTTAACACACTTTTACTTTTTTGAATAATTGTGACTCTAATATTTTATTATTTTATATAACATTTCTAATAAACTCAAGATTTTGATCTTTCCATGACAGACGATATAATTTGTTCTTCTCCATGTACTAGATTATATCTAATTTATGAAAACATTGTTTTTTTATGAGCTTATTACTCTTTTCTTTTTATGACATATATAATTAAAAAAATACCTTATATCATGTCAGGGGACCCTTATCATAATTATCATGACTAATTTTTTTCTTCCAGCCTTCAAGTATATCTACCCCCCCTTTTATCCCTCACATCTTTTTTATAATGGAAAAAAAGAGACTTCATGACTTATAAAGACAGCTTCTTATGCTTGAGAGCACTTGTTTGTTAGAACACATTCCTCTCTGTCAGGAGTTTCCAAAATCTAAAATTAGATTTATTGCCATTTTCCTGATGTTTTTGATATATAATTGATAGTTACTTATTTATAATTTCTTAAGATTTGACTTCTGAAAGTTTTTGTAGTTTTTTTTTTCATTTTAATGATTTTTTTTAGGTACTCTATTTTCTTATGTGATTTTTAAAATGTATCTGAAAATCAGTGTAATCTTGCTTCTCTCAGGAATGATATATAATTCTGGTTTCCATGCTACAACTGAAGAGAGTGTGTCATTGGGATGAAAATATTTTCTCTATATAAAGACCAATTATAGTAGAGGGAAAGCAGGGAGGGGATGATCATTGTTTGAAACTTTCATCAAATTTGGCTCAAAGTAAAAGATAAAAAATATGATTTGCTTCAGATGTATAGTTGTGAGAACACTTTTTTTGCATCACTTTGGCTCTGGCCAGGTTTCTGGTCAGTACCACCTAGGTCCTTGGTTAATGGTCCCTAAGCAGCATGGAAAAGTGGTCCATCTTCTCAGTCACACAGGGCTGGGTTCAAACACTGAAAAAAAATTTTTCTTACAATCCCCAGAATTGAATAAAATTTTCTCACAAGACAGAAATTGGCCTATACCCATAATTGAATAGAAAGGGAACTGAGCTAGCTCCAGAAATGAGTAACAAGATGGAGTCAGTGTGGTTAATTCAATTCCCACAATTAACCACTTGCTTGTTGTAATCCCTTCAATTTCCTCCTTTTGATTAATGGGAAAGGGACAATCCAATAAACGAATTCCCTCAATTTCCTTCTTTTGGTCCATGGGGAAGGTGGGCTTCCAAATGAAAAAAATTTGTCAGAATATAGAACCCCAGCAGAGAAGAGAGAGAGAAAGAGAGATACATACATAGATATGTATGTATACATATCTATGTGTATATATGCATATGTATGTATACATGTATCTGTTTTATATATGTACACACATCTACATATCATACATATACACATATGTGTTTGTATCTATATATGTATACACATAATCATGTATACATAAATATATATTTGTGTGTATCTCTATGTATCCAACAAAACATTTTGGAAAATAATTATAAAATAATTATATTGGGAAAATACCATGTATTTAGCACCAATTTTCCAAAACAGAATTACAATATCCTGGTGGTAACATAGTATTCTTTGGTCAAAATGAGACCTCTTTTTTCATAGAGGCTTAAAGCCTCTAAAGAGCCACTTACACTTATTTCTAAGTGGCTAGTGATAGATTACCAGGCATGCAATAATCCATAATTAGAAACATTCAGCAGTGAGTTTCCATTAGCCCTTGAAAGACTTTATTTGGAAAGAGCGATCTAGATTGGCCAGGGAAACAGTGTCCCTAAAGTCATTTGATGAGGGTGACTAGTTCTCAGTCTTTAGTATTCACTACTGACAATTATATGTGGCATCGACTAAACACTTAACACAGTGCATCAGACTTCTGGTGCTTCATTTATTAACAAACTGCCCATTGACACATTCCCTACAGAGCCTAATCAGTGCTAAGCAAGCTTTTATTATGATCAGACTTAGAATATTAATTACAGTTTTGAGAATGCTTGCCCATGTTTACTCTCCAGTATGGTAATTACGCAGTCTATCCTACTACTAAAATATGCCCTGTGTCATAGTCATAAAAAAGTCTTAAAGATATAGTGTAAAAAATAAATAAAATCATAATATTCTCATTCTCTCAAATAGAAGCATTTAACCAAGAGTTGTTGAAGGACATAGTATTTACCAAGGGCTGGATAGCAAGACAAGTCAATTTTTTGAAAGTTCAGAAAATTATTTACCTTAAATTAATACCTTTTTCTCCAAATGACTCAAATCAGCAAGAATCCAACATTAAATAAATTTTATGAAATGTTTCAGACCAATATATTTAAATAACCCTATCTGCCATTACTTAAGGCAATGAATGAAGAAGTTAAATGAATTGCTGGTAAGATTCATATCAGAAAATGCCTTTACTTAAAGGGAGCATGCAAAATATTAGCTAAAATTAAAAATAAATAAGTGAAGAAGTCCAATGTGGATTTAAAATAACAAGCACAGAGAAGGGGAGCCACTGCAGTTTCCTGCTTCAACAGTGCTTGAACGGAACCCAGTGCTCTTCTTTGACTTCTGAAAGTTTTTGTAGATTTTTTTTTTTCATTTTATGGGCTGCCCTTAGCCACCTCTTCACCTTTACCTCCATTAACCAACACTTCTCTGTCCTACCGTTGAAGCAGCAGCTGTCCACCTCAGCTGCCACCACTGTCCCAGCCTCAGCTGTGACTGCTGTGCAGCTGCCTCCTCCCTCTGCCTCTTTGTCTAAGCCACCTCCACCATCTCTGCCACAATGATGACCTCATCTCATTCTCAGGTGTGACATAACTACCACCAGGACTCCAAGGCCGCCATCAACCGGCAGATCAACCTGGAGCTCTAAGCCTCCTAAGTGTACCTGTCTATGTCTTACTATTTCTACTGAGATTATGTGGCCCTGAAGAACTTTGCCAAGTATTTCCTACACCACTCCCATGAGGAGCTGGAGCATGATGAGAAGCTGATGAAACTGAAGAACCAACACCCCAGCTTCATCTTCCTGTAAGACCTCAAAAAAACAAACTGTGATGACTCAGGGAGTGAACTAAAAAAGGGAGTGTGCTCTGCACTTGGAAAAAAAAATGTCAATCACTCATTACTGGAACTGCACAAGCTGGCAACTGACAAAAAACAACCCCCATTTATGTAATTTCATCAAAACCCAGTAGCTGGATGAACAGGTAAAGTCCATCAAACAACTGGGTAATCATGTGACCAACCTGCACAAAATGGGGGCCCATGAATCTGTCATGGCGGAATATATTTTTGACAAGCACACCCTTGGAGACAGTCACAATGAGAGCTAAGTCACACCTGACTTCCCCCATACCTGGGAACTGTGGGCACCACTCCTGTCTTTCAGTGCATGCATCTTTTGGTTATCTGACCTTTTTATAATCTGTACCAAAAAACTACCACCATTTACATCCCAATAAAGTGACTTGGTACTGATGAAAAAAAATAGAAAAGAAAAGAAAACACATTGGAACGACTATTCAGACTCAAGGATCCTAATCCATTCTCTGCATGGTCATGATAAAGACACAAAGTCTTAGCCTATTTTCCTCATAAAACAACTGGAAATAACAGAACATAAGTCTGGCCCTAGTTACTGGGACTTACTTTAGAGAAAGAATGCTGGGAAAGATAGAAGCATAAAGGAAATAATATAAAGTAACATTGAACATTTAGGATCACATATGACATAAATAAATTTTGCATCTATGGTTAGGAGAAGTGTTTTTGACCAAAAGGGGTAGAAATGATTATGGATGATTAAACAAACAATTATGATTATATTAAATTAAGATGTTTACACAATTGAAATCAAAGAGTTTAAACTGAGGAGATAAACAAGTAATGGCATAAAAAATTTGTAGCATATTTCCCTAATAAAATTCATTTTAGATGTGTATATATATATATATATATATATATATATATATATATATATATATATAAATGATTCTAATGTATCTCAGCAATTCTCCAATAGATAATTTGTCAAAGTTTATGGTCAGAGTGTATTCAAGGAAGAAAATGCAGCTTTCAATAGGCATAAGGAAATAAAATTCTCTAAATTATTCATAATTAGAAAAAACACAATTTGTTGTAACTGAGTTTCTGCCTCACTTGCATCAGATACATAAATATAATAAAAAATGTTGGAAGGGCTATAGGAAAATGGTTCCACTAATTTACTATTGATGGAGCTGTGATTTATTCAAACCATTCTGGAAAGAAATTTTCAATTAGGCCCAACAGAGTCTCTAAACTATTTATAAATTGACACAGTACAAATGCTGATATAACACTTGTTTTTCTTTCAATATTGAAGAGGACCATGAAATGGGGTGGTGTCATGACTTGTGATGAATTGGATTTAAGTGAGGGAGTGTTGCACAAAGTCACCGAAGTCATATTCATTTCTAGAGCCATTTGGATCCAACAGCAAGATCTCCATCAGGAAGACTGAAGTGGGCCCTGGATTTTTAAGGCAATTGGGTTTAAGTGAATTGCCCAGGGTCACACAGGTAGTAAGTGTATGAAGTCAACTTTGAACTCAGGTCCTTCCAACTTCAGGACTAGTGCTCTATCCACTGTATGACCTAGCTGCACTGATATCACAATTAATTATGTAGGGTACCCACTCATGAGATTTTCATTATTTTATCCATCTCTATCCAGTGGTTTCAGGCAACTAGCTGGCAAAATGGATAGCACACCAGGACTGGAATCTGCAAGACTTATCTTCCTGAGTAGAAATCTGGCCTCAGATATTTACTAGCTGTGTGACCCTGGGCAAGTTACTTAACCCTATCTCAGGTACCTCATCTATAAAATGAGCTGGACATTCTGGAGAGCAATTTGTAACTATGTCCAAAGGGCTATGGGGCATACCCTTTGACCTAGTAATACCGATACTAGGTCTGTATCCCAAAGAGATCTATAAAAATGGGAAAAGGACCCACATCTACAAAAATATATGTAGCAGCTCTCTTTGTGGTGGCAAAGCATTGGAAATTGAGGAAATACTTATCAGTTGGGGAATGGCTGAACAAATTGTGGTCTATGAATGTAATGGAACACTATTGTTATGTAAGAAATGATGAGCAGGCAGATTTAAGAAAAACTTGGAAAGACTTATGTGGACTGATGTTGAGTGAAGTGAGTAGAACCAGGAGAACATTGTACATAATAACAATCACATTGTGTGGCATAAGACCTGTGTAGCATATTTCCCTAATAATTCCCTAATGATTGTGTGATGATCAGCTGTGATATACTTGGCTCTTCTCAGCAGTACAATGATCCAAAACAATTTCAAAGGACTCACGATAGAAAATGTTCTCCACATCCAGAAAAAAGAACTGTTAATTCTGAATGCATATTGAACCATATTGCTTCTAATTTTTGCCTGTTTTTTTTCCTTTTTTTGAGGTTTTTCCCTTGTGTTCTGCTTCTTCTTTCACAATATGACTAATGCAGAAATATGTTTAATGTGATTGTACATATATAACCTATATCAGATTGCTTTCTTTCTTGGGGAGGGGGTAGGGAAGGGAAGGAGGGAGAAAAATTTGGAGCTAAAAATCTTATGAAAACAAATGTTGAAAACTATCTTTACATGTAAATGGAAAATAATAAAATACTTTTATGATTTAAAAAAATGAGCTGGAGAAGGAAATGGCAAACCACTCCAGAATCTTTGCCATGAAACCTTCATATGGGGTCACAAAGATTTGGATGCAACTGAATAACATTAACTAGTTTGTTAAAGTTATATGATTTTTAGCATTTAGTCAGTCATTCAACAAGTATTTATTAATATCATGTGCCAGACATAATGCTAATCTCAAGATACAAATAAAAGGAAAAATATGATCGCTGACCTCAAGGATCTCACATTTTATTGATGGTATGGGGAAATGGAAATACCTATCAGTGATGCAAATAAATATAGACATAGAAAATCTCTACATTGTAAATGGCAATCTCAAAGGAAATTTACTGAGGTGAATGACAGAAGTACCTATAAAGAAAGATCTCTTATAAAAAGTCAGATGTTAGTTCAAGTGCCAAAAAAGATAAATGTTATTTGATCCTACATTGTAAAATTACACATAATAAATCCTATCCTTAGTTCATTATGATTTAATGGCTTAATTCTAAATGTAATATTAACTATTTTTATATCATTGTAAACCTTTCTGGATTATACAAGCAGGCTCTCTTTTTATTATTTTTCTAATGGAAACTTTTTCATATCAAATGTTGATCTAGAATTATATTTTTACTCCTACTAACATTATTTAGACTATTAAACACAAATCAATGCTACCTATTTGATATATGGATTCAAAATATTATCATTCTCATGAGTTTAAATCCTAATATATTATTGTAGGGAGGTGAAGCAAAGGGAAAAGGTTCAAAAAATAGAAAAAAAAACCACTCTTTTACATAGACCTGTAAAATGAAGAAAAAGACACTATGTATGAAATTCTCTTCAAAGTAAAGATTGGCATTTTGGCAGGTAAATTTAAGTTTACACTCAAAAGGCAATTTTATAATTTTCTTGGCTTTGGGGGGATAATCAAAGCCTAGATAAAGATGGTTTTGTACAGTCTACTTAAGACCAATTAGTATGTTTTTGTGAACTTCATTTTTTCCCTTGTCATCAAATGTATATGACAATCCCACAAATATCTGTGGCATTGGCTTTTTAAAGACCTCAGATGGTATAAGTATAAAGTTTCATTTATTTTCCCAACTCTGCTTTGAAATTTATAAAGATATTTATATGAAATTTGTAATTTACTTATACTTGTAATAAAAGGGAAATATGAACAAATATTTGAAATCCATGTATGATTTAAATAAAATTAGTTGATAAACTACTTATGCTAATTACTAATAGTTTAAATAACTTAGACAATGCTACACAGATAGTGACAAAAATAAATATTAGACCAGGACCCCCTAATACAAAATGTAATTTCTTTTAAAAATTAACCTAGAATCATTATCAGATTGTACACTAGAGAATATAATGGGAAAAATGATATGCAATGATGACTTTTGTGGAGATAAATGCAGGGGTTCTGAGGCATAACCTTGTTTCAAAAGCAAACAAGCAAGTTATAACTTACCCAAAGTTAAATTATGTTAAATACAATGGACAATCTGTCAATCCAGTCAAATGTCTTTTCAAGAATGTAGATCCTTCTAATGGCATAAAATGAACTTACTTATGTTCTTGATTTTAGTCTGTGGGCAAGATATTTTTAGCTTATATATCTTTTTCATGCTTGAATTGAAAGGACTATCAGGGGATCTCTTGTGAGCTTCCCTGCGTATGATGAATGCTTCATTGAATGAGCCAGGTAGATATTTTTGTAAAAAAGAATTCTCTGTATGAGTCCAGGAGAATTGGTGTGAACACACACACACACACATATAAAATCAACTATAGACAAATAAGATGAGACTCTATCAAGCCCAAGGTTTTTTTTTTTCTGCTTGAAGGGTTGTACAATACAACCAGTGTTCTTAGTGGATACTGGAAAATCTAGGCCTTTCCTTTTCCTCTGGATCTATCATCACTTAAGGAGATGCTTGAAGCTTCCATTTAAGATGACTAGAGAATTGACTCAAGCTATTCATTTCAGATATTTAACTTTTGTACTTAGCTCTTTCTTTTCTGTCAATTTACATTTTTTTACTTTATGTTAAGTGAAAATAGCTAATTATCTTTCATAATATAAATCTTATACTCAGAATTTTTACCAAAAATGAAAAAATAATATAAATGTTTATTTATAAAATAATATTTAGAAGCTAAATAAATATATGTATAGCATTGTCATTGATCTAAAAGTCAGAACATCTGTATGTATACTATATTTTGAATAGGTATTAGTTATATGCATTTGTACAGGCTTCAAGGTCCTTAAGCCTCATGTTCCTAACTGATAAAATGGAAATGATGGTATTCGAACTGTCTATTTCACTTGGACATTATAGATAAAATATTTAGAAAATGCAGTAGGGAAGAGAGAGAGAAAGAAAGAAAGAGAAATATGGGGTCAAAGAAATAGAGAGATAGAAGCAGAAAGAAAGATGATTCATACATATATGTGTTTTATATATATATATATATATATACATACACACACACGTTGTCATCATGTAAATCAATTGCCAAAAGAAAATAAGTATTAGTTTTATATAACCTCTGTTTCTCTGTCTCTGTTTCTTTCTCTCTATCTCTCCCCATTCATCTTTTATTATTTTGGGGAGTAATAAAGTTATTATGATGGCAAAATTTAAATCAAACAAATTTGTGGTTTTTATGATCAGAACCAAATATTTTGTTAATACTAATTTTTACCTGAACTCATTCCTGATATGACCACAATTATTAAGTCCATAGAATATAATTTCAAGCATGATACTAAGAACCAGAGATGAAAATAATAAAATATATGATAATTCCTTCTGTCCAAGATGTCACACTCACAGATCCAACCATTCTGGAGAGCAATTTGTAACTATACCCAAAGGGCTATGGGACTGTATATACCCTTTGACCCAGTAATACTAATAGTAGGTCTGTATCCCAAAGCGATCACAGAAGAGGGAAAAGGACTCACATATACAAAAATATTTCTAGCATCTCTCTTTGTGGTGGCAAAGAATTGGAAATTAAGGGAATGCCCATCAATTGGGGAATGGCTAAACAAATTGTGGTATATGAATGCAATGGAAAACTATTGTTCTGTAAGAAATGATGAGCAGGAGGATTTCAGAGAAAACTTGAAGGACTCACATGAACTGATGCTGAGTGAGATGAGCAGAACCAGGAGAATATTATACACAGAAACAGCAACATTGTGTGATCAACTGTGATAGACTTAGCTCTTCTCAGCAGTTCAATCATCCAAAACAATTTCAAAGAACTTATGCTAGAAAATATTCAACAAATTCAGAAAAAAGAACTGTGGATTCTGAATTCAGATTGAAACACACTGTTTTGATTTCTTGGCTATTTTTGCTCTTTTATGAGATTTTCCCCTTGTATTCTGCTCCTTCTTTCACAATATGATTAATGCAGAAATGTGTTTAATGTGATTTTACATATATAACGTACATCAGATTGCTTTCCATCTTGGGGGAGGGGGAGGAAAGGGAGAGTGGGAGAAAAATCTGGAACCAAAAATCCTATGAAAACAAATGTTGAAAATATCTTTACATGTAACTGGAAAATAATAAAATACTTTTATTATTAAAAAAATAAAAAGATGTCACACTCTAATTTGTAAAGACAATACAAAAAAGTACGTTCACCAACAGGGTAAGTGAAAAGGCCAGGAAGTCCTAATGCTACAAAAGTAGATTAGATGACAAGATAAAATGGTCCATAGGATTCATTAGTAGGTTAGATGCCGGTGCCAGTAGTGTGGAGGATAGACAGTCAAAGTAGATGTCAATGCCTGGAGAACATTAGAAGGCAGTGCTAGTTCAAATGGTAAGGTCTTTTGGTGTTCATCTATCCAATTGGAAGTAATCAAATTAGTCATTTCCTTTGATCTCATCCAAAGACTATGATTAACCAGTCAAACCTTCAGGGTTTTCAGCAGCTTGTGTTTGGAGGGGTAGAGTCCTTGGGGAAGGAAGTAAGGTAGAAAATAAGGAAGGAAGAAAGGAAGGAAGGAAGGAAGGAAGGAAGGAAGGAAGGAAGGAAGGAAGGAAGGAAGGAAGGAAGGAAGGAAGGAAGGAAGGAAGGAAGGAAGGAAAGAAGGGAGGGAGGGAGGGAAGAAGAAAGGTGTCCAAATAATGGGAATTCTCCTGCCTCTAGTTCATACTAAATGAGTTCTAGAAAGCCTTAATAGTCCATTCCACCAAAGTTTTGATTGGATTGTGCTCATTAAATAATTCGACAATGTATGTTATAAAGCAAACAAGACTTAAAACAAGAGTTGAAAATGAATGTAACTTTGAGCTACAGGGAAGCAGTTGTTTCTTAAAATCACTGAAAACAATTTTATGGTCTTGCACAAACATGTATTCACAAAAATGTTTGCTCTGAAATTTTGAACTTCTGAGAACACTGACATAATTTAATCTCAATACGTAATCAAAAGCTGTATCATCCTCTCCCCATTATACATCACCCAAGAGTTATTTGGAAAATGTAGCATACCTGCTATGTTTAAGGTTCTACGTAGCATTAGCAATATAGGGAATATACAGCCCAAACCTGTGATTTTGCTGATCTAGGGAATTCTTGAATAAATAAACTTATTATACCTGTGCAAGAACCTTCCCTGTAATTTATAGTCTTCATGAATTTTGCTACAATCCTAAGAGATTAAGAAACTTACCATAGTCATAGTCAGTATGTGTCAGATATAAGATTTGAATTTTTGATCATTATGACTTCTAGGCCAATTGTATATCCACTAACCTTTTCTTCATCCACAAAGATATAAAAGTGAAATAAATCACAGGTCCTGCCCATAAGAATTTGCAAAAACTATTCTGAAGTGCTCAAATAATCATGATGACAAGAAGAATGTGATTAATACAAAAGCAATATCCATAGGAAACTCTGTGAACATTTTGACTTGGAAGAAATGTCTCAGTTAGGGTATTAGGGGAAATTTCTCTTAGAAGGAATGGTGTCTGAGTTGAATCATGAAAAAAGGTGGGGATGAGCTTCAACATAAGGTAATCATGGGCTAAATGTATTTTAGGAACAGATAGACATAAAGGAACACAAAAGAACAAGGGGCCCAAGAACAGAGAATTATAATCATGTTTCCCTAGAACATAGCATTAATGAAGTAGTAAGGTGAAAGATAAAGCTAAGAAACTACAATAGCACTTTAAAGGATTTTGTGAAAGATAAAGCAATCACAGGTCAGTAGACAATTAAAAAAAAACTCATCATGGCAACTGTCCCTATTACTTCCTGGAAAATAGAGAGAGAAAAAAATAAAAGCAGTATCGGATGTTTTTATTTGTGAGTTCAAAGATCACTTAAGATGGTGACTATAGCTATGAAATTAAAAGATGCTTTTTCCTTGGGAGGAAAGCTTGGAAAGTCCTGACAATATACTAAAAAGCAGACTCAGCACCATACCAACAGAGGTCCAAAGATATGGTTTGACTATAGGGACTATATGGGGCAGCTAGGTGCTACAGTGCATAGAGTATTGATTTCTAGAGTCAGGAAAGTTCATCTTCCTGAATTCAAATCTGGTCTCAGATACTTACTTGCTATGTGACCCTGGGCAAGCCACTTAACTCTGTTTGCCAGAATTTTGTCATCTGTAAAAATGAACTGGAGAAAAACCTGGCAAATCACTCCAGTATCTCTGACAAGAAAATCCTAAATGGAGTCATGAAGACTCAGATATGACTAAAAACATTGTTTTTTGAGCAGTAACATAAGACTGAGAATATTGAACAATAAGGAATAATGAGTCTTACAGAATGAACACTTTTGAATTATGGTGCTGGAGAAGGCTTATGAGGGTTCCTTGGATTGTGGAGATAAAAATCCATCAGGAATAAAAGAAATTAATTCAGATTACTCATAGCAGATGAATCAGAAGCTTAAATACTTTGGCTATATAATGAAAAGACAGAACTCCTTGGATAATATGCAGATGTTGATAATAATCGAAGACAAAAAGACAAGAGAATTGTAGAGAATGATGTAAGGGTTGTGATAGAAGAAATGAACATGAGCTTGGGCAGACTTCAGGAGATAGTCAAAGACAGAAGGGCGTTGTGTGGTATGATCCATGAGGTTGGAAAGAGTTGGACACAACTGAACTAATGAATAACAATAAATACAATATGAAGTCACTGATATTTTTTTGTTGTTTTATTAGAATTCTGTAATTGCCATAATATGCTAGTGGTAAAGAAATATTGGCTGGATAAAGGAGAAAATAGAAAATTGGAACTAATTAGGATATTACAATAGTTGAGGTGAGAGGCACTGCAATAGATTTGTTGAAGAGAAATAGAAGTGATGGAAGACAAGTATAAAATATTGCAGAACTACAGTTCATAGGGTACGGAAACTAGATATGAAAAGTGAGAAAATGAAAAGTCAAAGATTATTATGGGTTTTCAAATGTGGATTATTTGAATACTGGTGTTAGTATTGAATAGAAAATTCATGCTTTAAAGGATTTTTTTTTTTAGAAAAGACAATGGATTACTTTGCATTTTTCTTCAGTCTCTTGCCTGACATCTCCACAGGGTTTTCTCTACCAGGCCATTAAAACCTTTTCATTATTGAAGCTCACTCTACTTCTCACATTAGAAGTCCACTCTATCCTGTGGAAGTATCTATGGTCTGTTCCTCTGATTAGATGATTCTACCTCTAATCTCTGTTAAGGAGGATATCCAGATCAACCATTATTTCTTTCTTGTTCGGGGTACATTCCTGATTCACTCTATACTGGAAACTTTAAACAATTGCAAAATTTGAGAATACTTAATAGAATGAGCATATATCAGTGTAAATCTGATATGTGTGATTGTAAAATTTCTAGTAACATATGTAAAGAAGGATTTTTGTAATTATATAAATTAAATGAAAATCATTTTCTAGACATCCCCTATCACAAATTCTTGGATTATAAGATTTGTTTAAACTCCCTATTTATCATGGTAATCCAATTGTAATGGAACAAACTACCATTTTAAAATTGGTTTCCCATTTTAAGTTGTCTTAAAAAAATCCTTCTTACTAAATAACTTAATAGGGAATTTACTTTATTAATATCTTTGATGTTGCTGTCATCGTTTCTAATTTCCTGAAAGCAATACAGCAAAATTAAATGTCTTATCACCTGAACACCTGAAACAGAATTTTACCTTTAAATTCTCATTTAACGTGTGTGGGGAGTCATGTACCCCCCCCAAATAAATATTATTTAAGGAATATCATGTAGGGAGATGAAGCATATATTTTCTCTCTCAATAACAAGCTTTGTAAAAAAGTACAAAATTCGATGTACTAATTTGGAGTGAGCTGAGTTGAGCTCTTATTCTGCCATTTACTTCCTGTATTATCTTTCAAAAATCAAATAATCTCTCAGATTCTCAGTTTCCTCATCTGTAAAATGGGGATCATAAATAATTGTATAGAAATTACTAATTTCATAGAGATATGAATATTAAAACATTGCATATATTATTATTCAAAATATGTTTCTACCAAGTATGAAGATGTTAAGAGAAGCTAAAATTTCTTACACTTTTAAATTTTCAAATGCAGCTATGATTCAAATTATATTAATATTTTCCCTGATAATACATCTCACAACTTATGAATGACTCTCCTCCCTGTACAACTATTATTTCTGTCCTCCTAAACATTTGTTACAGTGATTACACATAACATGATAAAAATGTTCCTCATTTGCTCTTAACATCATTAGCATAATATCAGAGCATATCAATTGTTCCTCATTCTTGACACATGGTCAGTTCATATTTTTGCTGATGAATTTATTTGATATAAACATTTTTTTGTATTTTACATTCATAGTTCTTTGTTTACTATATATTGTAACATTTTAATTGTCATTCTGTTATTTTCCAGGACTTTTGTGTGATTTTGAATTTCAGTTCCTAAATACAATACAGTGCTCTTCAATCCCTAAACAAAAAACAACAAACCACAACCTAGACCTTACTGTTGCTTCAAATTATAAAACATCAGTAACTACTAATTTATGTGCTATCATAACTAATAATTCACAGATGTGTGCATACATATGCATATACATTCATACTACCCATGAAAATGTGATTATATATGTTGTATGTGTGTATACATATGTATAGTAACTATTTAATATATAACAAATATAATGTATATTATATGTTATATGTATTACACAAAATCTAATCATATATAACATCTTGAAGGAAAATAGGCATACTTATTTTTTAATTCGGGAACACTTTGTACTTATACCTTGGAATATTTTCAACAATTGCATTTCTTCTCCAGTGGCTAGCTTAGTGATATCAACAAAGAACAGGGTAACAGTCAAGTCAGCTTCATAAAAGTAAGGTCCTCTATCATTTGTTAAACACTCTCATGTATTTAACAGCTATCATGTAGTGAGATTCAGCCACCAGGAAGAACACACTATATCTTCGCTGATGTACTAAAAGATATCTGGGTTTGATTGGAGATAAATAAACAAGTAAACAAATGATAGACAAATTTATGAATGAATGAGCAAGTATATATATATGTGTATACATATATACATGCATATTTAAACTCTAGAATAGAGTAGATGGACATCGATCCACATGTATGTATATACACATGTATCAATGTGTATGTGTACATATACACATATGTATATGCATGTTTATACACACATTCTCTAAAATGGTATTCCATTCATGCATTAACATATAATTCTCCTTAGCTTTCTAGTTGAAAGATTCTTCCATAAAAAAAAAAATTGTATAATTCAACATTCTCCTCTGAGCTAAATTTTGAAAAACTGGAGAACCATCCAGAGCAATTGGCTAGTCATTCCCCTATGAGGCCTTTGAAAACATTCACAGCAAATGTTTGGTTTCCATGTCAAGAATTGGTAATTGTTTTCTCTTGATATCCAGAGATCCCTGAATTTAACTATTTCTCTGAGATTTGGAGACCACTTATTTGCCAGCTGCCAAATTTGTGTTGAAAATGTTAACTCTTAAGGGAAATCTTAATGTTTCAACCTGTTTCCTCCTGACATTAGACTCACATTGTCAGTGTGACTGTAAGAAAATATTCCTAAGTGATGATACAAAAGAATCTAACATGTATCCTAATTAGGACCAATAGACAATACCAGAAGTAGATGCTTTACCTGAGTGGACATATGGAATTCTGTGCACATATAGATCAGACACTTGACACTTAGTAGCTGTGTGACCCTGGGCAAGTCACTTAACCCCCATTGCCCCGCAAAAAAAAAAAAAAAAGGCAAAAGTCCCTGTTCTCCAGGAGCTTATATTTTAATGTAGAAGATATGCTGATAATAACTATGTATAACCAAATATATACAGGATAATTTGGAGATAAGCAAAGGAAGGTGAGGCATCTTGGATGTCAGGAGGTCTTTGTGGCATCTTTGAACTTATCACAAATATCCATCAACCTACTTTACCTGTGAAATGGTCTGTCCTGTCTCTGTTTATTTTGAAATGGGAGTTTTAAAAGCAAGAATACCTTGTATTTACACTTTACAATGTGCTTGAGTAATATAACTAACATATTTTAATGTCACTTTTTTGAGTCTAATTATATTTCTTCTGTTTCATCTGGAAGAGATGAATGAAACTTTAGTTATATATATTTAAAGTGTCAGGTCATTACATATTTATTAATTCTGCTCAGAGTACTCCTTAAGGGGTTGATCCTTAACCTAGAAGATGGTCATCTACCTATGAGCCACTAAGTATGGCTTCAGAAAGGGGCAAGGAATGGTTCATATAGTATTTGCTGCCTGATAACTCCTCAAGAAATGCCAGGAGCAAATCAGAGGTCTTTACACAACATTTGTAGATCTGACCAAGGCCTTTCATATTGTCATTTGTGAGGACTTAGGGAAAATTATGTCAAAACTTGTTTGTCTTGAGAAGTTCATCAGTACTGTACATCAGTTTCATGATGGCATGTTTGCCTGAGTTCCAGATGATGAACATGCTCTTGTGCTTTCATCAATGGAGTGAACCAGGGCTGTGTGCTTGCTCCCATATTTTTTAGCATGATGTTTTCAACCATGTTGTCAAACACCTTTAAGGAGGATGAACACAACATTAATGTCAGCTACAACACTGATGGAAAATTCTTCAACTTGAA
The DNA here is from genome assembly GCF_019393635.1 of Dromiciops gliroides. Classification (NCBI taxonomy): domain Eukaryota; kingdom Metazoa; phylum Chordata; class Mammalia; order Microbiotheria; family Microbiotheriidae; genus Dromiciops; species Dromiciops gliroides. Next base: position 377,255,854 of record NC_057861.1, read on the forward strand.
AAGGTGACAACCCAAGATTAAAGTCGAAGAATGTTTGTGTAATTTTTGTTTGTTTGTTTGTTTGCAGAAGATTGTGCACTCAATGTAGCCCCTGAAGCTAAAATGCAACTATGTATGGACAAATTCTTTTTAAAGCATTCTCTGCTGCTTATGATAATTTTGGCCTAAAAATTAATACTAAGTAAATATAAGTGCTCTATCAACCAGCAACACACCATCCATACATGAAACCATCCATTCCAGGAAAAGGAGAAGTTCTAGACACTGTGAATAAGTTCACTTTCCTTGGCAGTATATTTTCCAGGGATCTACACATTGATAATGAGGTTGATTCACACTTTGCCAGAGATAGCTCAGCATTTGGGAGGCATTGAAGTTAAGTGTGGGAGAGAAGAGGTATTAGACTGACTAAGATATTGAAGGTCTGCATAACCATTGTGCTTATTTCATTGTTGTATGCCTATAAAACCTGGATAGTGTACCAGGGCTATGAAAGAAAACTGAATTGCTTCTATTTGAAGTGCTTAGGAAGATTCTGAAGAGTTTAATCTGTAAATATATGTTTAAGGATATGGATTGATTATTTATGTAGGTATGTATGTACAAATTTATACATATATACACATATATGTATATATAGAGATGTACTTACATTTTTGTCTATGTATGAATAGCTATATCTTATAGTCTTTGCAAGTTGTCTAGGGTAGTGAGAAATTAAGAGAATTGCCTCTAGTTATAGAGTTAATATATAATAGAAACAATACCTAGACCCAGGGCTTTCTTATTCCAAAGCTAAAATGCTAATACCCTATGTTTCCTTTGTTTTATTTATCTAACTAACCCCTACAAAGTCGAAGTCTAGTGTTTCAACATAACAGAGAGAAAACTGGGTTGTCTAAAGTTATGCTTGCAAAGTGTAAGTTATAGGATATTCTACATGCTCTAATAGTTATAATTGAGATTCATGGTCACAGTTTTCAGGCATCTACACAATTTTTGAGGCATTGTTAGCCTCATGTAAAGAGTGCTTGGGTTGATATCTCCACACTTCGAGAACCTGAGGAAACTACTTTTTCAACAAACATGACTATGTAAAATATCATGCTTTGGAAAGACTTTTAAACATGTAGAGACACTCTATAAGGGTCCTGCTCTGCTAGGAACACTAGATTTTGGGGTTTTTTTTGGTTACTTGTTTGTTTGTTCTTTTGGTATTTGACTATGTGGCCACAACTGGAGGGATCTTCAAAAGTGCCTAGTTAGATTTCGACTATACCCTTCAACTCAGTGTTCTTGAGAGTTGTTGACTCATTTGATAATGGTTTCCTTCTTTCTTTTTTTTAATCAAATTAACCAATATTTTATCTATTTTATTGGTTTTTTCATAAAACCAGCTCTTAGTTTTATTGATTAATTCTATAGTTTTTTTGCTTTCAATCTTATTGATTTCTCCTTTAATTTTCAGGATCTCTAATTTAGTGTCTAATTGGGGATTTCTAATTTGTTCTTTTTCTAGCTTTTTAAGTTGCATGCCCAATTCATTAATCTCCTCTTTCTCTTTCTTATTCATGTAAGCATTTAGAGCTATAAATTTTCCCCTAAGCACTGCTTTGGCTGCATCCCATAGATTTTGGTATGTTGTCTCATTATTGTCATTCTCTTGGATAAAGTTATTGATTGTTTCTATGATTTCTTGTTTGGCCCATTCATTCTTTAGAATGAAATTATTTATTATTTATTATTATTATTAGTTTCCAATTGATTTTCATTCTACTTTTCCCTGGCTCTTTCTTACATGTAATTTTTATTGCATCATGATCTGAGAAGGATGCATTTACTATTTCTGCCTTTCTACATTTGACTATGATGTTTTTGTGCCCTAATACATGGTCAATTTTTGAAAATGTACCATGGACTGCTGAGAAAAAGGTATATTCCTTTCTATCCCCATTCAATTTTCTCCAGACATCTATCATGTCTAACTTTTCTAGTAATCTATTCACCTCTTTCACTTCTTTCTTATTTATTTTTTGGCTAGATTTATCTAATTCTGAGAGGGGGAGATTCAGATCCCCCACTAGTATAGTATTACTGTCTAATTCCTCTTGTAACTCATTTAACTTCTCCTCTAAGAACTTGGATGCTATACCACTTGGCGCATACATATTCAATATTGATATTACTTCATTATCTATAGTACCTTTAAGTAAGATGTAATTTCCTTCCTTATCTCTTTTAATGAGATCTATTTTTGCCTGCACTTTGTCTGAGATAAGGATTGCTACCCCTGCCTTTTTTACTTTAGCTGAGGCATAATATATTCTGCTCCAGCCTTTTACCTTTACTCTGTGTGTATCTCTCTGCTTCAAATGTGTTTCTTGTAAACAGCATATTGTAGGGTTCTGGTTTTTAATCCACTCTGCAATTTGCTTCCGTTTTATAGCAGAGTTCATCCCATTCACATTCACAGTTATTATTACTGACTGTCTATTCCCCTCCATTCTATTTACCCCCTTTGTACTTTTCCCCTCTTCTTTCACCCTATTCCTCCTCACCGACGTTTTACTTCTTACCCCTGCCTCCCCCGATCTGCCCTCCCTTTTTATCACCCCCCTCTCTTTTCTTTACCCTTTTCTCCCTTGCTTTTGTCCTCCCTTCTCAGTCCCCCCTTTCCCTTCCCCTTTTGTTTCCCTAAAAGAGTGAGTTAAGTTTCTTTATCCCAATGAATGTATATGTTATTCCCTCTTTGAGTCAAATCTAATGAGAATAGGGTTGAAACCATGTTCCCCCCTCCTTTCTTTCTCTCTATTATAATAGGTTTTTTTTCCACCTCTTCATATGATATAATTCATCCCATTCCACCTCCCCTTTCCTCTCCTCCCCATAGACTCCCTTTTTATCCCCTTAATTCTTTTGTATCATCACATCAAAGACAATTCATATTTATACCCTCTATATAAAGTCCTTCTCTCTGCCCAAATACATTTACAGTTCTTAAGAGTTATGAGTATTATCTTCCTGTGTAGGGATATAAACAGTTTAACCTAATAGGGTAACTTTTTTTTTTTCCCCTCTGTTTACCTTTTTAAACTTCTCTTGAGTCTTGTATGTTGAGATCAAATTTTCTATTCAGTTCTGGTCTTTTCACCAGGAAAGATTGAAAGTCCCCAATGTCATTAAATGTCCATCTTTTCCCCTGAAAGAAAATGCACATTTTTGCTGGGTAATAGATTCTCGGCTGCAATCCAAGCTCCTTTGCCTTCCGGAATATCATATTCCAAGCCTTGCGGTCCTTTAATGTTGAAGCTGCCAGGTCCTGAGCAATCCTGACTGTGGCTCCATGATATTTAAATTGCTTCTTTCTGGCTGCTTGGAGTATTTTCTCCTTCACCTGATAATTCTGGAATTTGGCTACAATATTCCTTGGAGTTTTCCTTTTGGGGTCTCTTTCAGGAGGTGATCGATGGATTCTTTCAATGATGATTTTATCCTCTGATTCTATGATATCAGGGCAGTTCTCCTTAATAATTTCCTGGAATATGGTATCTAGATTCTTTTTCTGGTCATGGCTTTCAGGCAGTCCAATGATTCTCAAATTGTCTCTCCTCGATCTGTTTTCCAGATCAGTTGTCTTTCCAATGAGGTATTTCACATTTTCTTCTATTTTTTCATTTTTTTTATTCTGTTTGACTGATTCTTGGTGTCTCATGGATTCCTTATCTTCCAACTGTCCCACTTTAATTTTTAAGGCATTGTTTTCTTCAGTGAGATTATGCACCTTTTTTTCCATTTGGCTAAGTGAATTTTTTAAGGTATTGTTTTCTTCAGTGAGATTATGCACCTTTTTTTCCATTTGGCTAAGTGAATTTTTTAAGGTATTGTTTTCTTTAGTGAGATTATGCAGCTTTTTTTCCATTTGGCCAAATGAATTTTTTAAGGCTGTGGTAAAATATGAAAGTTTTTAACAGTCGGCTAGGATAACTGAAAGACGCCAGTTTTTCAAGGACCACCCTTTTGGGGAGGAGATGAACAGTCCGCCTGCTGCGCATGTCAGACTGCCTGCCAGGTACAGTCTGCCTGCTGCGCATGTCAGACTGCCTGCCGGGTTTTTTGACTTCCGGGGTGGAGAGAAGGGGAGTAGCCTTTTTTTGCCGGCTTGGCGGGACTCCGGGCGGCGCGGCACAGACGGTCTGACTCACTCCAAAGGTGGCCTAAATCGGTTTGGTGAGTTTTTATAAGGAATATAGACTAAGCCTAGATTTAAGACGATTTGTACTGTATTTCTGTTTTCCTATCCTTCTAATCAACAACACCTTATATACAATAAAGGCTCTATCTAGAAAACCAGAAGCTTCTTCCATTTACTAGTCTGGGAGATGAATTAAGGGAAGGGTTAAGTAGGGGAGATTTATGATCTAATATCCAATTTTAAATCTCACAAGGCTTTGTTTTCTTCAGCTTCCTTTTCCAAGCTGCTGATTCTTTTTTCATAGTTTTTTTGTTTTGCTTTCATTTCTCTCCCCATTTTTTCTTCTAACTCTTGCAATTGATTTTTAAAATCCTTTTTGAGCTCTTCCAGGAAGGCTTTTTGTTCTTGCGACCAATTCACCTTCCCTTGTGAGGCTTCAGATGTAGACAATTTGAGGCTATTGTCCTCATCTGAGTTTGTGTTGGCTTCTTCCCTATTGATACAGAAGCTCTCAATGGAGAGGGCTCTTTTTTGCTTCTTACTCATTATTGCAGCTTATTTATTTATTTATTCTTTAAGTTGAGGTCTGCTCTGGGAGCACCAGGGTCCCTGTTTTGGGCTTCTTGTGAAGGTGTATAGGTGCTATGTGACCGGGCTTTTACTCTGAGGCCTTTATGGTGTGTGGAGATGCCCCGCCCTGCACTTCCTGTATGATTGTGCTCGGCCAGCCAGGCGCCAGACCCTGGCGTCTGATCCCGCCGTTCGTGGGCCTCTCGGCCGGTGCAGGTAAGTTTTTCCACTGTCCTTCTTGGCCACCAGATTTTTGAACCAGGTTCCGGGAGCCTCAGTTGTTTGGCTGTGGCCCGTAGCTCCTGCTGACTTGCCCCGACCCCCTCAGCGCTGGGTTGCTGCCCTGCGCTGGGCCTCCCTTTTGCCCGAGTCAGACCGACCTTTTCCTGAAGTCTTCTAAATTATCTCTGGTTGGAGGACTGTGTCTCTCTGTCTCTTTGCAGGTTCTGTAGTTTCAGAATCTGTCCAGAGGCTTGATTTAATGTTCGTTTTGAGGGAACAGAAGGAGAGCTCAGGCAGCTTGCTGCTTCCTCTCTGCCATCTTGGCTCCACCCCCAGGAATCGATAATGGTTTCCTAGGAAAGGTAGTCCTTATAGAGAGAAAGGTTTGATTTCCTCTCCCCTATGAAGCCATGTAATAGTATGAAAGGGTCTTAGTCCTTGGCCTCTGATTTATCTTTTCTAATTTTTGTGAATGGTTTCAAGCCTACAATCACAAAGGTGAGGAGGGTGCCCTAGTGTTCCAGCTTTACTGAGTCTATATTTTATAGCCATTACAGAATTAATGCTCTGAAGACAGGCAATTAGCTGAGATTATGACATATCTGGCAATGAGGCTGAATCTGGACACTTACTGGTTGGGACCAAAAAGAGCAAAGGGTTGGGACAAAATTTTAGTATATGTATTCTTGGTATTTCTAAAAAGTAAATACCCAAGTTCTAAAAACTAATTGATTATAAATGGATAAACAGAACAGTGAGGGAAATATAGTAAATGAGAACTTGAGATTGTGTCTTTAAAGATGAGACATTCAACATTCTAACACCCGCAGACTGATTGAACTAGGAAGAACAGACTACATAATCAAAATATATAACAATAATATCTCAATTGATCCTTATAATTATCCTTTAAGGTAAGCACTATTATTATTCCCATTTTTAAAACTGTGGAAATCGAAGCATATAAGAGTTAAATGACTTGCCGGGTGTCACACAGCTAGTGAGCGAGTGAGGTTTTAGAGACTCTAGGCCCAGTATTTTACCTAGAATGTTACTTAACTGCCTAACATAAATACAGATATGGTCATCAGTAGCAGGTTTTGTATCTAGCAATTATTATTATCCTCACCATCATCATTATCATTATTATTAAGCTATGACAACTTATGAAACAAAGAGACAAAAAAAAATTTCTCAATTGTGTGCAGCCTTTTTTTCTATCAGCTAGAATTATTATTTCCAAACAAAAGGATATAATATAAAATCCTCTGTTTGGCATCAAAAGTCCTTAAATACATAACCTCCTCCTATCCTTCCAGTCTTCTTACATCTTACTCCTTGATCCATTGACAGTGAACTACTTACAGTTGCATAAACAAGAAACACTTGGTCTCTTTGCCCCAGGCATTTTTCCTGGCCTTCACCCAAGGAAGAATCCTTTCTTTCCACAATTCCACTGACTACCTTCCTTGATTTTTTTTTTTTAAGTTCCAACTAAAATCCTATCTCTTACAAGAAACCTTTCCAAATCCCTCTTAATTCTGGTTCCTTCCCTCTGTTAATCATTGCCCATTTATTCTGTATATAACTATGTTTTGTGTATTTGTTTCTTTAGTTTCTCTCATTAGGCTGTGAGCTCCTTGCTAGCAAAGACTTTGTTTTTACTCTTTGTGTATCTTCAATGCTTAGCACAGTACAAGGAATATACTTGAGGCTTAATTAAGTGTTTACAGATCCATTGATTAGCAGGTATTTGATGCTAAGAATCACAGATTTAAGATATTGATTAAACATATTTTGGCTGTTGGTGAAGTAAATATGAACTCCTCTAATTTAAGGTAAAAGAGACGTTGTTATGTGACCGTGGGCAAATATCTCAATCTCTTAGTGCTCTAGGAAACTCTCCTAAGATCGTAAAATTCTGAGAAGATGCCAAGCTGCCTGTAAAAATGTAATCGTGTTTTGGGACTCCCAGAGACCCCCTCATTCCAGGGCCTAACTGCCTGACCTTTTAAGACTTGCCCAGAGTCAGCCAAGTGGGACCTGGGACTATGAATAGGGATTAAAACCACACCCACCTGAAGGTTTGTTCCTCTAGGAGGGCTCCATACTCTGACATGGGCTTTGTACTCTGGCAGCAGCATACACTGCTCTGGACCACCCTCAAATCCAGTGAACCAATAGATTTTTTTTTTGGGGGGGAGGGATTGTTTGGTTTTTTGTTTTGGTTTTTTTTTTCTGTTTTGCAGGGCAATGATGGTTAAGTGACTTGCCCAGGGTCACAAAGCTAGTAAGTGTCAAGTGTCTGAGGCCACATTTGAATTCAAGTCCTCCTGAACCCAGGGCCAGTGCTTTATCCACTGAGCAACCTAGCTGCACCAAACCAATAGATTTTAATCATGCAAGCCAATTAGCTTTGAGAAATATGTAAGGGGGGCTCTCCTCTGGCCTGCAGGGAGCTTACACAGATTCTTGCTCTCTTGGTCCTGGAACTTGGTGAAAGCAGACGCAGCCCACTATAGTTCCCCACTATTTCTCTCTTCTTTCCTAGATAGGCTTTGCTAACTTTCTGAGCCATATGCTCTCTTTACTAATGTTTAGTATGCTTTAATAAATATTTAATGCCCCCAAACTGGTGCAGTAGTCTCTCATTTCTTTTTCTTTTTTTTTTTTTCAGGGCAATGAGGGTTAAATGACTTGCCCAGGGTCAAACAGCTAGTTAAGTGTCAAGTGTCTGAGGCTGGATTTGAACTCAGGTCCTCCTGAATCCAAGGCCAGTGGTTTATCCACTGTGCCACCTAGCTGCCCTGCTTTATTTTTTTTAGCCTCTCATTTCTAAGTAACAAAGATATAATAAACCCCAGTTATGTTCCCTAATCTTGGGACAATAATAGGGTGATTCCATAAGTTTTTGTTTGCTACATACTTGAATAGAGGGATTATTCTCATCCAAGTATTCCTATTATTAATAAAATCACAGATCCTATCTGGAGGTGATTGGTGGATTCTTTCAATTTCTATTTTAGCTTCTGCTTCTAGAATTTCAGAGCAATTTTCCCTGAGAATATCTTGGAAGATGGTGTATAAGCTCTTTCCTTGATCATGGTTTTCAGGTAGACCAATCATTTTCAAATTATCTCTCCTGGACCTATTTTCCAGATCAACAGTTTTTCCCAGAAGATATTTCACATTTCCCTCTATTTTTATATTCATTTGGATTTGCTTTATTGTGTCTTGGTTTCTTATAAAGTCATTGGCTTCCATTTGTTCAATCCTAATTATTAGGCAATTATTTTCATCAGAGAGCTTTTCCTTTTGACTTTTCAAACTGTTCACTTTTTTCTTATGTCTTTCCTGCATCACCCTCATTTCTCTTTCCATTTTTTCCTCTACCTCTCTAACTTTATCTTCAAAGTCCTTTCTGAGCACCTCTATGGTCTGAGACTAATTCATATTTTTCTTGGAATGTTTAGATATAGGGGTCCTGACATTGACATCTTCTTCTGAAGGTGCACCTCTGTCTTCCTTGTCAGTAAAGAAACTTTCTGTGGCCCTCACCTTTCTCTGTCTGCTCATCTTGCCTTTCTTTTATTTGGCTTTTAGCTCCTTAAAGTGGGGCACTCTTTCCAGGCTTCAGTATCCCAAGCTTCAGAAGTCCCAGGTGGCCTGATTTAAGGAGGATCAGGTTCTTAACTCACCTTGTCTGTTCCCTGGTCCTTAGATGACCCCGGACCAACTTGCTAATCAACCAGCTTTGTCTGTTTTATGGTTGTTAGCTCAGATGAGCCTGTGCCCCATCCACAACCTGGGCCACTGCTACTCAAGCCTAACTCCTGGTTCTCAGCAGGGGTGTAAAATCCAAGTTCTGCCTCAGCATCAGCATAGACCCCTGTAGGCTCCCCCCTTCCCAAGGCTCAGCCCTCTCACCAGACTGTGAGCTTGGTTCCAGATGACACTGCCACTTCAGCTGATTCAGAGCCTCTGGGGGTCTCCTTCTCTGGTGAGGCCTTCCTGGGATTGGATCTGTGTCAGGGTGACTGTGGGGTTGGGCTCCACTCCTGCATCAGCACATCAGCTCCCTCCTTCTGACAGTCCAAGCCGTTCTTGGTTAGAAGATGTTTTCATCACATTCTTCTGTGAGTTTTGCTGCTCCAGGCATTTTCCTATGGCATTATTTGGATGTTTTTTGGAGGTATCATGTCATGCGTTCAAGAGCTCATTCCACAGATCCTATCTTGTTCTTTATTGTACTTTGAAACCCAGTGACTTTAATAGAGTTTGGAATAAATTAGCTTAAGATATATATGTATACACACACACACACACACACACACACACACACACACATATATATACACACACATACATATACAGATACATATTTATGTATGTATCTATATATGTATGTTTACATGTATAAATGTATATGGGTTTGTGATGTAGGAGGCAAAAAGGGGTTAATATAAAAACCTAAGAACCAAGCTTTAATTCAGATATTAGCTCTAAAAGAGAGTCAGATTCCAGTTAATGGATAATTTATGCTAGGTTCTCATACCCACATAAATCATTACCCATAACAGGAACAGAGGGACCTAGGCCATGGAGACCTGAAGACAATAAAGGAAATGACAAGGGTATAGAAATTCTAATGAAAAATGGAGATATTTTGAAACTAGCCGTGGGAATCAGAAAGAGACATGCATAGAAAAGGCCAAATTTGTCCCCAGATTTACCTTATGATGTGTAAAACTCTAAAACACACCTCCACCGAAAAAGGTACCTGCCTCGGGTGTTGGCTTAGGTCTCCAGGAACTCCAATTTAAGATAAGCCCTCACCTGAAACACCCCAAGGTGGAGATTATTATAATAAAACTGATAATCAGTTTATCCATACTATAAATATAACTGTCTTTCCTTTCCTTATTTGAGAGATACCTTTCCACTATTCTGGTTTTCTCCTTGTGGTCACTCACATTATTGCAAGAAAACTTGGGAAACTGGGTCACTGAGTCTTGTATTTCTTTTGGAATGACTCATGATCAATTTGACCCCAAATTCCATCCCACATCATTTGGATATACATATGTTTATGTTTATGTATATGTATAGGAATATGCATGTGTATATGTATATGTATGTGTGTATTATGTAGTTATTTGTCCTTCCTTCTCAAAAAGGATAAACCACATCTTGAGTATGAATGTCTTTACTTGCATGTAAATTGGATTTAAGTGAGACAGAGCTGTTCATAATCATCTGCCTCACTCTCTCCTCCAGTTTTGTCAGTCTCTCTCTCCCTCTTTCTCTCATATATATGTAATATAAAAATATAGATCATGAATATGAAATGAGGGAAGCTAACATTATGCAGAAGTCTCACATGTATATATCATGGCATTTTCTGTTTTATTTTTACAACCAAATCCAATTTTACTGGACACAGCAAATATTAAATGATGTCACAAAAATGAATTACATTATATATTAATACACATAAATTTAATCACTCTTGATGTGGATATCATTCCTGAAAAAGGGAGGTATCTATGTATATTTATTATGCCAGTTTGTTAGAGGAAAGTCTGAACTAGTTCAAATCTAGAAGAAAGAATAAAAATGGGTGGGGGGAGATTAAGCGCAAAATTAAAATCACTCCATACTGAGCTATTTAAATTAGTGATTTATTATAAAAACATGAAAGGTTAAAATGAAATTCACACAGTCTCAATAATTTAATATAAGTGGTGATTTGATATAAAGCAACTGCCATATGCATTCCCAAAGAGCTTAACACACTCCTTAATTAGTAACTAATGGACTTATTAGCAACAGTAGTTTAGAAAGGAAACTTGTTTGTGACAACTTAAAGAAAAGGATGATGGATTATCAGCATTAACACCTGATAAAACAGTAAAAAAAAAAAATACAAAAAAACCCCCGATAAAATTAGTCTAAAGGAAGTTTTGGTACTAAAAAAACAGTCAATCTGAGAATGTTTAAAGATTAAATTAAGAAGACAACAAAGAAAAATATTTCATAGATTCTGAATTCAAAGAACATCTACTCCATTTGTTAGAGGTTATCTAGTCCAATTTGCCTCCATTATAGATGAGAAACTCTAGGGCAGTCAGTAAAGTGACTGTCAAAGGAAATATTCTTAGTAAGTACTATAAAATTAAAGTAAGGTAAACTGGGGCACATTGTTCTGAGTACAATTATTTTATAGTTAAAATACAGATCTACTAATAAATAAAATCACAGCTTCCTCAGTAAATGGAGCCCCTGAATGAGAACAGCCTTCTTTTCTAGATTTTGGAGAGTTCAGAAAAAAGAACAGCACAAGGTTGTTGACCTAAAGGTATTGAGGTCAACATGATTGGTTACATAGCTGAGGCATGGAGAACAATAAAATTAATTGGAAGTTTGGTAATGAAGGGTTAGCAATGACCCCTTCACCCTTCATCCCTAAAATTAAGAAGTGAACATTAAAAATGTCCAAGCAATATAGTGGTCTAGATAATTTGGAAAGCAAAGCAGGCGTTATTGAAGGATAAGTTAGTGGTAGAAAGATATCAGGCCTGACTCTCTTGTGTTTATTTTCATTTGACAAAATCAGATAATTCCTTGAGGCAAGAACAGGAATTATTAGTAATAATGAATTTCTGAAATTAATTTATTGCTGAACTATGAACTATATTCAGAAATACAGGCCCATGACTCAAGCAATTAGAGGGGTGAAACATTTATAGTACAAAATAAATGAATTGTAAATATGATTAAAAAAGAAAATGAAGCACAATTGATGTTGATTATTCGAGTACTGATTTCAGGATTCAAAACTATTATAGCTTTAAATGGAATATTCTTTCCAACATAGTATACTGCCTTATGGACATCTAGATTTTAAAACAGTTTTAGCTTTTGTTTCTCATCATATGCATTTTTCAATGTATTTCTTCCCTCCCATGCAGTGGCATCCCTTACAAAAAGTTGAGAGAGATGGGGCTGGGGGGAGGTAGGAGGAGAGGAAGAATTAATGAGAGAGAAAAAACCTCTTTGGCTAAACTAATCAATATATAAAAAGTATGAAATTATGCACTTCAACATTTTGTTAACTTTATAGTCACTGTAACAATTGGAATGACGCCACCTGCTAGAGACTTACTGTGGAAGGGCTCCACCATGAGGTGAAGGTCTCTGAGGGCAAGACCATGCATCTTTTTTTTTTTTTTTTTGCGAGGCAATTGGGGTTAAGTGACTTACCCAGGGTCACACAGCTAGTAAGTATCAAGTGTCTGAGGCCGGATTTGAACTCAGGTCCTCCTGAATCCAAGGCCAGTGCTCTATCCACTGAGCCACCTAGCTTCCCCTAGCTGCCCCTGGCTGGATTTGAACTCAGGTCCTCCTGAATCCATTACCTATCTCTGTAGAAAATTTGAGGAAGTCATATTTAGATCTGTGCTTAGGGATCAGGATTCCTCTTTATACTATCACATTTTTAAGATTTGATTGTCATTTTTCTTTCCATTTATACCATTGAAGTCTCTCTACATATTGTATACCTGGTTCTGTTTACTTCACTTTTCATTATTTTATTTTCCTTCACATGCTTCTTTTTTATATAAAATTCTCATAATTTCTTACATCACACCATTTTATTATATTAATATGAGTTTGTTTATTCATTCCCACATATATGGCATCTAGTTTGTTTTACATTATTTCTTACTACCACAAATAAATATTCACTGTATATGGGGTCCTTGTTTAAAAAAATAATAGTCACTCCAATTTTTTGTATTCTACTACCCAGCTAAATTGATTTAATTATATTCTACACACAAGAATTTCCATGTTACATCGCCAATCCTTTTCCTAGCCTGACACCCATTTGTATAAAGTAACACCTATGCATTTTATAATCCTTTATATCATTCAAAGCTTAGTCCAAGTAAATATTTTTTTTAATCAGGCCTCTACTTATTTCCTCACTTGCTAGTGCTATATCCAAAAGAATTAAATTGTATTTATTTTGTTTCCTTTTTTGTTGTTGTTGTTTCCTTATATGTGTATGGAAATATGGATTTCCATGTTAGAATATGAGCTCATGGGGCAGGTAGGTGGCGCAGTGGATAGAGCACTGGCACTGGAGTCAGGAGTACCTGAATTCAAATCCGGCCTCAGACACTTAATACTTACTAGCTGTGTGACCCTGGGCAAGTCACTTAACCCCAATTGTCTCACTAAAAAAAAAAAAAGTATATAAGCTCATAAAGTGTTAGGGACCCATATCAATATGAATTTAGTGCAGATGGCTAATAAAAATTAATCAATTTAACTCACTGCAACTCAGAACCACAGGGCTCAAGAGATTATCAGTCTCAATTTTTGGTGTCAGCAGAGAATATAGGTGTAGAACATCATGCTTTGCTGATGATTCTTTAAAAAAATGTCATTTATAAATGGCTTTTATAAATGTCCTACATAATATTCTCGGACTTGATGCAGACAGTATAAAGTCATCTTCAAACAAAAACATTTAAAGACCATAATCCACTTTTAGAATCGTTCTTCTATTTGAGCAATTTGCAAACAGCCAATTATAATGAAAATATTTAAAAGATGATGATAGGGGCATCTATGTGGTGCAGTGGATAAAGCACCCACTTTGGATTCAGGAGGACCTGAGTTCAAATTTGGCCTCAGACACTTGACACTTACTAGCTATGTGACCCTTGGCAAGTCACTTAACCTTCATTGCTCCACCAAAAAAAAAGAGATGATAATACTTGTTATCATTATATTATAATTTTAAAACATGTTGATGTTTGTAATGAATGTTGCCTATATTACATAATTTGATCTTTACAACAACCCAATAAGGTAGGGGCTATTATTATAGATGAGCAAATTAATGCTAAAAGATATTAAATTATTTGCCTGGAAGAAAGCATCCAAGGGAAGATCTCAGGTATCCTTAACTCTAACACTCTATCTAATATGCAACTTAATTGCCTTAACTCCCTTTCCATGTTTTATGACTCACTTGATATTGATAAGGAAAGATTGTTGAACTGAATTATTTTTGTGTTCTCATTCATTGAGAAATGTTATACAATGTTCATTATACACATATGAACATTTTGCTGGTGGATATCCTTGAATCCATGTTTTCACACACACACACACACACACACACACACACACCCACACACCTATTCATACATATACACACATATCTTTCCTTTCTCTCTCTCAGAAAACAATAAAAATGGTCTTCCCTATACCTTTTAGGCAATCATGCTGCTGAGAAATTGTGATTATATCAAATGTCTAACTTCACTTCTCATATTTTCATAAAGAATACTCTAGAAATATGTAATGAGTATCCTCATGAAGAAAGACATGATAAAGTAATTTGCCATTGTGAGTATTAGTATCATAGTTTTAAAACTTAAATGAATTGTAGGAAGCATCTATTATAAGACTATTATTTCATAAGTTAGGAATCTACGTTCTAAAGAATTAACTCATGACTCATGTTACACAAGCACTGAGTGAGTTTATATTTTAGCTGAGGATATCTGCTTCTAGATAACATGTTCTTTCTACTAATATCATCTTCCCCTCCTCCACTCATCAGGTTATTTTACCCAATTTTGAAAACAATTAAAATCAATTTTTCCTTGGTATTTTCAAAGTGTTTTTATTTCAGCACGATTTTATTAGTAATTCCATGTTTTGAAATAATATTTCACTTTTTCTCTGTAGCACAAAATAAATGAGGTATTACAAAAAAACAACCAAACAAATGAACAAAAAACAAGTGTGTTGGCCCAACTGTCAATGAAAATTAAAATGTAATTTTAAATTCATTGGCAAATCTGTTACATTTAGTTCTCTACTTGTCCTTTCATTTACTTTTATAAATACTCAGGATTGCATCTCATTCTGAGTTTTCTTCAGATAGATTTTCTACTGTATTGATATGTCTTTTTGCGTGAGGTGATTCCCTTTTAAATACTTCATTTTCTTTCATTTTGTTTTTCAATAACTCTTGTAGCCTTGGATGACATTTTTTTTCTGATTGACATAGAGATCAAGTCTATTTTGAATAAGACAGTTCCTAATTTAGGTTGTTCTTCTAGTTGTAGTGTTTATTTAAGCATACTTAAACTTTTATACGAAATGATTATAGAAAAATGTTAAAAGGATGAAATGTTGGAAGTCATCTAACACAATGAAGTTTGTGATCACAAGATCATACATTTAAGATATACCTTTAATATTACTGATTTCCCTTTGTCTCATTTTAAGGATGTAGCAACATAAGATCTAAAAGAATAAAAGGCTTAATCAAGGATTTACAAGTAGTTACTTTCAGTCAGAATCTTTTTATTCCAAATGTCTCGAGTTTCCAGAAGTTGGAGACTGTTTAAATTACTGTGCTAAAAACATACATTAAAATGTACATGGCATTAATAGTTATGCAAACTTTAAATGAGATTATAAATAATAGATTGATATGAGAGAGAGAGAGATATGGTTTGGAGGAGAAAGACTTCAGTGTAAGCTCAATTGGTCCTACATAATTTGTTGAAGTACTTAAAGGAATCTTTAAGCAATAAACACACTTTTCTCTCAGTTATCATATACTTAAAAATAACAAAATACTAATATACTAGCAGAGACTAGTCACCCTCTGGATCCATTTCTAGTATTTGGTGGGGGTGGGGGTGGGGAATAGTAACTATCTGTTGCTATACAAGATATGAATACCTTTTTCACTGGAACAGAACAGCCATTTTCTTTTTTTTTTTCTTGCCTTAGTTTTTAACTAGAGGTATAGAATAATTAATAGACTCATAAAGGCCCTCCCCCTCTCTGTTTCTATGTGACCATTCTGAATAATATACTCATTCTGTGTCCCTGAGATCTGTTCCATCCATTTGTACAATGAACTTTTGAAATACAGTTCAGGTGAGGCCACATTTTATTGCTTTGGCACCATTACTAGATTAAAATGCCAATATCATTTTAAAAAGGTCAGAACTGACAGTTTATTTGGGATATTTTTATATATTTGAAGGGGGAAAATCATTCATTATGTCTGTTCACATTGAAGCAGATGTCCTTGAGAAACATAATCACAAAGCCTTTCCTGTGGTAGGGTAGAACCATGTCTCTACTGAACTGTGAGGTGCATGAAGCATTAACAAATTATGACAGTATATCAGTATATTCTAAGATCAAATTGCTAGGTTATATGTAACTACTCTGCCTCAATTAATTATCAAAAATATTATTTAATATTCAGGAGGTCAGTATCATTTTCAAAGGAAATGTTTTTTTTCCTTGTGTCTTTAATATTGCCTAATAATATTTTATTTTTGTATATGCAGAGCAGTTTTAGACCCTATGAATAACAGGAAAGTTTGGATTGTATACCCTGGAGACAATATATACACTTTCATGAGGACTTGTTTTGTTTTCTGTGTCACTGGTTATTGGGTATGATTTGGGGGTTCTTTTCCCTTACCAAACCATTCCCATATGTAGCGCAACCAGTAAAAAGAAGGGGGGAGGCATGACACAGGAAAAAGATTTGTTGTTATTGAACAATAATAACCTTCAATGATTCCTATTCAACTGCACTGCAGTAGCTTATTAATCTTCTTGTAACCAATCTCTTTTTCATGTAGAATCATGTAATTTTACAACTTGAATGAAACTCAAGATTGCATAATCCATCTCCACTATGTCCATTCTATAAATGAAGAAAATTAGACACTGCGAGTTTAAGTGATTTTTCAAGGCCACTAGTAATATAATAACAATCATGTAAATCCACTACTTAAAATATCTAATGTAGGAGAAACATTTCAAAACATTATAATATTTAAGACCCATCTCCTATCTGTCCTCAACTTATCTCTCCACATATATTATGCTATATCTTCTAATATTCAGTGTTCACTTGTCTCCCATATCTTAAACATTCCTGTCTTTTGTCCTGTGCGTAGGCAATTCCCATGGCTTCCTATGGCATTCACTTTAATTTCAATGAACCTCTTAAATTTTATCATTGGTCCTACTTTTTCCAGAAGTCTCCCCTGGTCATTCCTATCAAACTATTATATTTTTACTTCTCTCCATTTTTAAAGGATGTATTAACTAACATGTGTCTATCATTTTTCACTGATATACTTCCTTGAATTATTACCTATTTCTTTTGATCTCTTTGTCTCTATATCTGTCTGTGTGTGTGTATGTGTGTTTATACAATTTCTCAAACTGTGAAATCAGGAAGTAGGAATTATACTTTTCTGTGCACTCCATAATAGTAACCACAGTTATTTCTATGTACTCTGTATTAGGTACTTATAAACTGATTATTTTTAAAGGCAAGGATTATTTTTTCCTGACATGGAGAGAAAATAATTATATGTATTTATGGCTATTAGGGATTTCTTAATTTGTCTCATATTCTATAGTACAACTTCTAATATAAAATCATATGATAATATAAAGTGGAAATCATGCTCGTAATAACTTTAAAGACTTCAGAGAATCTTCTGGCTTCATATTTTTTAAAACTTGAGGATTCATAGATTCAGAGTTGGTAATACTATCAATATTATATATATTACATTATTTTACAATCAATGTACTTCAAAAATTAAAGTTCATCAAAAAAAAAAATCCAGGTTCTACAAAGCAAAAACATCATCAGGATAGCTCTGCATTGAACTTGCCGTCAGTTGAAATAAACATTTTAAAGTGGGTCTTAAGTGCTTCAGAGATGGTGATTTTGTAAGCTTAGGATATAAAATTAATACATTTATACATGATTTCAAAGGAACATTTTCTCCTGTAAATTAAAACAAAAATGGAGAAATAGTCTTTAAAATTCTGAAATTTAGCCTGATACCTGAAATATTGCATTTAGCATATTTTTCTTAAAACTTTTAAATATTACAATCTATACATTTGGAATGCCATACAATCTTTTATTTTATCTTCCTCATAGCTACAGCATAAGATATTAGAAAGTGTAGTTTTGCATTCAATTTGAGATGAAATGATTCATAATAAAATTATGTGATTTCATATAGTTTCTAAAAAAATTCCAGCTTTAAAATCATTTATGAAGTCCTTTATCATGATAAGACATTTAATTTTGTTTTTCTTTATACAAATACCTGTTATCTTTATATTATACTTTAAAGCATGGATTTGCATATAATATTTGCAAAAAATATGCATTTTTCTCTTTTAACTATGTGATAGCCCTAGTTAGATAAAAAGACAATCAAAGGGGCAGCTAGGTGATGCAGTGGATAGAGCACTGGCCCTGGAGTCAGGAGTACCTGAGTTCAAATCCAGACTCAGACACTTAACACTTACTAGCTCCCCCCCCCCAAAAAAAAGACAATCAAATTTAAAGGACATAAGCAATTTAAAAAAAAAATTTCTTCTGGTTTTCTAAAAAAATATTGTATTGTTAAATATATTACCTGGATTTAAAGAAAAAAGAAAATTAGCATATGTATAAATTAAATCCTCAGATTTGTGGTCTACGTAATATATTTTAAGGTGCAGCTAGGGAGGAATAGACTATATGGTTAGTGATAAAGAAAAAATAAGACTCTTTTAGAGGATGAAAAAAGGATCTGTATATAAGGAATTATATTTTAATATTAACACATTTTGAGAAATGTCTATACTTAAGCACCCTGGACAAAAACCTGAGCATAACAAAGCTTGGGAACAGGTATATGGGGTGGAGAAGGATGATAAAAAAATTGAGACAAGTTCTGAGAAAGAATGAGAAGAATGACTGTGGTCAAGATATTTTAAGTAACTAATAAAGCCACCAATTAGGATAGCAGAAGAGCATTTTTCAGCAATGAAAACAATGTCTTCTAGAACATGGTTTCTGGCCTGGGGATTAAGAAAGCTGCCAAGAATTTGTCCAAAAACTGAAATTAAATAAATGTAAGCATACAATGTCCTAAAACAACTACCATACTGAAAAGCAAAAGTAATACAACGAAATAAAAAACAAAAATAAGGCAAAAATTGGATACTATTTAATTATAATGAAGATGTTTCACTCCAGAGATTAATTCCCAAATATGCAATCCAACTTTCAATGTATAGATCAGGGGTCATGAATTAGGAGCATTACATAAGGTTAATATATTGCTTAGTTTCACTGAACTCTTATTTTAAATTTGCTTTCTTTTCATACCTTTACTTCCATGATTCCAGAATATAATTTTTGACAGAGAGGTATTGAACATTTTTATATATGGCCAATATATGAATTAGCCTTTGCCTCTTCCCCTCACCCTTTACTTATGAAGGATGGAAGAGAAAAGAAAATGTTTGTTTATTTATGCATACATGTGTATGTGTATATGTATACATATATGTGTACTTATGTTCATATACACATACATACATGCATGCATTTTTAAAAGAAAAAAATGTTCAAGGAATGGCTCACTGGGTAGATGAAAAGAGACATATTTATTTGGAAACTAATGAAATATAAAGATGAAAATCCCCAACAAATATCAAACAAAAAAGTATACATGAACAGATACATATATGAAGTAGCTGGTGAGGTAGCAGATACTGCACTAGGCCTGGAACAAGGAAGATACGTTCAAATCTTGCCTCAGACACTTACCATGTGATCCTGGGTGAGTTTTTTTCACTTCTATTTGCCCTATTTTGCTATACCATAAAATGAAAATAAAAATTGCACCTATATTCCAGGGTTTTTGTTAGTTTCAAATAGCATATTTGGAAACCATTTAACAGTTAGAATTTAGTATGCTAATCTTACGAAAAAGAAAAAAATATATAACCTGTAAAATGTAAGAATGATGAAAATATGAAAACTTCTTGCTTTGATCCTTTACAGAAGGAATTCTACCAAAGAAGAGTGACAGATATTATTCTTTGGTTGAAGAAATCTACCAAAATTAATAAGATAACTATGTTGGTTGCTTATGTGTCATGTGGACATTTTCTAGGTTGGTATCTCATGTGAATATTCCATTATGCACCTTGGGGACAAATGGATGTGCACTACTATCTGGAGTATGAATGAAGCACCAGACTTATACAGCTGAACTTATTATAAGCCACATTTTTGGAAGTACCATTTCACTGTGCTTTTGACAGTGGCACAGAAAAGTGTAATAATGCAGCCTTATGAACTATGACTATATTCTAGAATAGCACAGATTCAGGAGAATTACAATCTCAGAGAGGCTTCATTGAATATCCTTTCTCTGAGAAACAGTATAAAGCAGTGAATAAGAAGTGGGTCTTTGGGACAGAAAGTATTGGGTTAAAATATTATCTCTGACTCATATCAGCTTTAGTAATTCCAGGAATGTTACTGAATATCTTAATGCCTAAGTCAATTCTCTTACAGTGTTTTGCAGGAAATTTATAGAATTGTACCGATGAAAAGAGTTCCTTAGACTAATGAATTCGCAATACTATATAGTTCCAAATCAAATCCTATGTAAGTTTGAATAGCTATTTTTGGAATGGGTTTTTTAGGATGGTATAGCCCACATAGAATTCATTATTTTTTTTTCTGATTTTCTACATTTGTTTGTGAGGATTTTATGTGATAATTCATGGTCAATTTTTGGGAAGGTGCCATATACAGCTAAGAAAAATGTTTATTCCTTTCCATTTCTATTCAAAATTGTCCTGAAATTTATCACATCCAAGTTTTCAAAAATTCTATTCATTTTCTTAAATTATTATTCATTTTATGGTTATATTTCTCTAATTCTGAGGGAGGTAAAAATGAGGTTTCATGATAGTATATTTTTACTGTCTTTTTCTTCCTGTAATTCCTTTAACTTTCAAGTCCTTCTAGAATTTGGATTTTGATTTTTTTGACATCATGATGGCTACCCCTGCTATTTTTTAAACTTCAGTGAAGCATAATAGATTCTCCCCTAACCTTTCATTCTATCTCTGTGTGTCTTTACGTTTCAAATATGTCTCTTAAAATCAGTACAATGATAGATTTTGGTTTCTGATAAATGTTGCCATTTGATGGGAGAATTCATTCCATTTATATTCACAGTTATGATTGCTAACCGTGAATTTATTTACATCCTATTATTTATGTATCCTTCTCCTTTTTGCAAAGGAGTTACCAAATTGTATTTATTCCTGTGCCTAATGCTATTCTAGGGGTCCAATTTATTCTCTTTCTAACCAGGTGAAAAATTCTCTTATAATTTTTATGCACTGAGCACTCCCAGTACTACTGTGGCTGTTAGTGTTGTTGGTTCCACCATCACCTCCATGTTCAAGGCCTATAGTTGCATCCCTTCTCTGTCACCATGTTTTCCATCAGCCCCCAACCCAGTGAACAAAGACTTGTCTTTCTTTCCTCCTAAGCTGTCCTGTGATAAGTAAATGATTCACTTTTTTGTTGTTTTTTATGCCCCTAAAAATTTGATTTGACACATTTTCATTTTTCTTTTAATAGAAATTGGTAAAGACTCAGAAAATAAATGTCCATTTGACTCTGCTATCTTGGTTCTGGCCCAACAGAATTCTGTTTAAAACAAGAAGGACAGGGCAGCTAGGTAGCACAGTGGATAGAGCACCAGCCCTGGATTCAGGAGGACCTGAGTTCAAATCCAGCCTCAGACACTTAACACTTTCTAGTTGTGTGACTCTGGGCAAGTCACTTAACCCCAATTGCCTCACCAAAAAAAAAAAAAAAGACAATGCTCCTTCCTCCAACTATTTTTTTTCATTTTGGCATTGATTGCAGTATAGTGGAAAACATATTCACTTTAATCCAAGACATCTTTTTGCTTTACTCCTTTCTCTAACATTTATTAATCTTCCAGAAGACAACTGCTCCATCAACCTTAGGCCAAATTAAAAATTTGGATAACAAGAAGTCAGAAATGCAGAGAGGAAGATTGTCTTGTAAGTATATAGGTTTAAAGTAGTTTGTGTGAATTTAATATGATAGAAGGAAATAGAATAGTACTAGCTGTTAAATTTACTTGGAAAAAAGAGGTGATGTAAATTAAGACTGGGAAGACAGGATGCTACTGGGTTTTGAAGACTTTTAAGATTAAGTCTTTGGAGTTCTTATTTTATGCTAGTGAATATGTTTTCTGGGGTTATGGGAAAAATTATTTCAATTAATATGGGAAGTCATTATTCTAGGCCAATTGTACATATCATTTGAGTTACCTAGAACTGTCCTTAGGTTAATTAAAGATGATATAGATATGTAGTTGGGATTTGGAAAGACTCTAATTATGTTGGGCACTTTAGTGACAAAGTCATCTTTCAGTAGCCCCTCTTATATTAATTAATAGAAAGTTAGGAAAAAAATATTCCAGTAGATTACTATTTCACTGGAACCTTTATGACTGAGACTTTGAGGAAATTCCCTCTCCTTTCCAATCATTCTCTTTGTGACAAGAATTTAGAAAAAGGAACTTTAATGTAGAAAAAAGGAGTTTATGGAGAATTCATTTTTCATGTCCCTATAAAATAATAATGCTGGACTCAATGACTTATCAAGTTGTTTCTGTCTCAAAGTCTATGATCTTATGATAAGATCACTTTAGTCTCACAAAAATAAAGAAAGCCACAGGGTCTATTTTGTGACCTACCCATTGACAAGACCAGGCCTAAGACTATCACTCACTTATAGAAGCTTGCCCTTTGGGAAAGAAGCTGAAGATAAAGAAGTCATCAAAAATGAGTGGGAATAATAAAAAACACCCACTAGATATATCATAATAAAATGCAGATATGTCTTATTTTATTTCAACAGTAAGATTTTATTTTTTTTTAACTTTTGAAAAATTCCATTTCAATTAAGTCAAGTTCCTAAAATATAGGAGTCAAGGGAGGGGAAAAAAAAGTATATTGGTCAAAATAAGGAATGTAGTTTTTTTGAGAAATAGAAAGAACTTCCATCAAGTACCCAGATAGACTTAGCTACTGACATATAATAGAAAAAACATCCTATTCATTCTTTGAATCATTCCTTTTTCTCTGTCTTGGGAATGAGGATGTCAGTCTTGATTTCTTCACAATATTATTACTACTTCCAGCAATGGTTCCCATACCAATTTATGCCCTAAACATACGTAAAACCCTAGATATTTTCTTTTCTCATATTTTCTATGACACTGGTCTCTGACCTTGGGTTAGAAATAGGGCTAACATTGATAACTGTGTGCTTTATTTTTTGATTCACTTGACATTTGATTAAATAATAGATATTTAAAATACTTGAAAGTGTATAATTTGTTAAGATAAATAGCGCTTTGTAATCAATAATCTATAGTTTCTGCACTTTGGACCATTGCTTTGTTGCTTCAGTTCCTGCCAGTTATTGAGTAATTATTTACTGGAATTAGATCAGTCACTTTTGAGCCAGATCCTTGATGTTAACTCCTTTAAAACTCTATTTGAACACAAGCATGCGGTGGAACAATAATTTATCAAATGGTCCCTTCAGCTATTTCTCTGTAACTAGAATTATATAGAAAAGTTCATTGCCATAGTATTGATTTGAAGAGCATTTTCTTTCTTTCTTTCTTTTTTAAAAGAGCATTTTCAAGAAGAAAAGCGTTACCTCCAAAATATAAGATATGTAGCCAGCACCCCAAACTGGCATCTCTAAAGGCAGTGCACAAAATTTTATGTTTGCTTTTCTACTGAATATTTCCCGTGCACCTCTTCCATCCTTATTTTCCCCTATTAGGCAGTGCATATGTATATAAGGAAATAAGAGTCACTCATTTTTGAAAAGAAAAAAAAAAGTGGCAGCTATCTGTTCTATGGGCTGTGCCATATAATTAAGGAAACAAAAACTCTACCATGGTGGTGCTTTCATCATAGAAAAGAATGCTAATGAATGACTTTTTTTTTTTTGGTTAGTGGCTCTTTAACCCTAAAACAGTTTTTTAATTAAATATATATATATATATATATATATATATTGTATGGATCCTTCTAGCTCTACCTAAGTAAGATAAGGTCCTTGGTAAAATAATTCACAATAGCTACCAAGATTAGCCTATTTTATGCTATGTTATATTTTTTTTCTCTTGGCAATCTGAATAACAGTTAAGAATACTAAAGGGGAAAATTATTCACCAAGTACTTAGAATACAATGAAATACAGCATAATTGCATCCTTTTAAAGAGTACACAACTTTAATGGTTCCTTAACCTCCATATGACTTCATTTCTCCTCCTTTGAAATAAGGACAGAAATTTTCATTCATAAAGATGTTAAGAAGTCACCTCATTAATCATGTATCACTTTGTTTGACCCTGAAATGAAAGGCACTATAGAAAATACTACAAAGAATAAATGTATGAAACTCAATTTACAGATATAGGGAGTGAGATACTGAAAGATCTTGAAAATTGCCTTTCCCAGATATCACATTATCTCAGATGCGATATTTCAAGGAAGTTGAAATTAACTGACAGAGATCTTCTGCCTTAACACATCTTTATGAAGGGATGAGTATTATGCAATTAATCCCCTAACACTCAAGGAAATGCCACAGAAATAAATATTTTCTATTATAGTTCCATGGTACAGTATTAACTTTTATACTCATCAACTTTAAAAGAAAGAAATTTTCAGTTAATAGCTTGATAGGGATGTAGCAACACTCAAATGGCATTCACTCTGCCCTTGGAACCATCTGCAGCATGTGACAGAATGTTGTTCCATTGTAACTCTGAGAATTTGATGATGGAAATTAATTAAAGTCTCCTCACAACATTTTCCCCTTGAGCTACTCAATATGCTGAAGTGGCATGATGGTATACTATCCATTCTCTAAAGCTACTTATTAAATAACTCAATTGGGTTTAAACACATGTCGTATTTTTTCATAACTAGCCCATAATTTTTCTCCTTGACTATGTAACCTGACCCCATCAAGTCACTAAGACCTATGTGATGATAATTACCTTTCAGATTCTAATAAAAGGACAACATAAAAAAGTGCCCATATTATTCTGAGTCCACAATTTCACTTTCAAGAGACATGCCTTCAAAAGAAATGTCAAGTACAAGAATCTTAGAGATATATAATTGTTATCCTGGAAGAATGAGACATAAAAATGAGGCAAGTGATTCTGTACATAATAAACTGTTTTAAATAACTAGCATGGTAGATGAAGAATTGTATTATATACTTGTTATATGATGATTTTGTGATATGTTATTGTGATAAAATATAAAATCCCTTAAGTTTGCAGTGATCTATATCTAGTTAAATTTCTTCCTTTATTCTTTGAAATAGTAAAATGTTATAATGTTTTGCAACTGTTTCTTTCCAACCACCAGCTCAGCACCACTTGTCACATGGTTCCTTAGAATAATGAAGTAAATCTGTCATCTCATAGATTCAGGACTACCCTCTAACAATACTTATAATTATATATTTTTGCCTGTTCATATGTGAATTTTATCCATATTGTCACAAAGGTAAATCACAAGGACAAACATATTATGCTCTAAGTTTTCCTGAATTTCTCCCAAGATAAAAAGGGTACTAGTGAAACATTCTGGCTGTTCATCTGTCATTCATAGCTTCTATCTCATAATATCATAGATAGATAGATAGAGATAGAGACAATACATATATACATACAAATATCAGTTTGATAAGCCTTGCTTTTTTCATGCCTGGCTGAATCAGTAGAGTCCCATGCTACAATTATTTTCTCAAGTAGGACCCCTGAATTATGTGATATGTAATATTATCAGTCCCTTTTTGGTAATTCAAAAATTTCCTCACTATAACACAAAGAAAAGTAAGAATAAAAATAAAAACAGGAATAGAACAATCAAATTCATAAGGACCAAGAATAAATAGGGGTTCAATCCTGGCCTGGGTGAATAACCAGGAAAGGAAACTTAAAACACTAAAACTCCAGAGGGTGATAAAACTCCAGAGGCCATGATCCATTGTGAAATGTAAAAGGAAGAGATGTGGAAATAGGAGGCTAAAATTAGAAAAGGGGTACTTAAGAGGTAAAGTATATACTTAGCAGGTAAGAGAAACCAAATTGAAAATTTAAAGGGACAGGCACATGTGCAAATGAGGAAAATTCCTTACCCAACTGGAAGATCAAAAGATTGAAGGGTTCAGCATATCCCTTTGTAGTTGCCAAAACTGTAAAGCCTAAAATTCTAGCTGTGATGTTTAAAATCTAATGTGTGGTCATCTGACCTGACCCTAGTGTCGGGGAGAAAGTAGCTAAGATTTACTGATCAATTCAGCAAGAGTTTAGGGTTTTAAGTATTTATGGAAGTTAGTAGAGAGAGAGATTGAGAACAGATTTCTCGTAGCATGGAAAATCCTAGATTATATCTATTTGGTATAGCCAGAGAGAAACTCATGCTTTTCCTAGCAGTCCACGTAAAGTTCTACCACCACACCAAAATCCTAAACCAAAAGACAGTGCTTCCCAGCGGCTTCTCACAGAAGTCCCCTGTGAAACAGGAAGCAGGGCCATCCTCACACACAGCTCCAAGCTAATTGGCTGATAGCACTGATTAACATAACCCACAGGTGGTAGGCACAACTTCCAGAAGTCAATCTGACCTTGGAAACCCTAGAAAGGTCACTTCCAGAATCCAAGTCACATGTTTTCTTTTCAGGCCTGATTCTCACAATGTCCCTCTCAATAGGGGGTGTCATTTCAATTCTCACATCCTCTTCTCCTCTTACTTTCCTGCAGAGTTATATAGATTACTCCTTCCAATTGGGTGTGTATGTTATTCCCTCCTTGAGGTCACTCTGATGAGATTAAAGTCTTTGAGCTAATTCTGTGTTCTAAATTTTCTTTCTGTCTCCCTCCTCAACCCTCCCTGTTAAATAAAGCAATTCAATATAAGTCATACATATGCAGTTATTCATAACATCTCCACCATCCTAGAAAGTGTTTTGCTTTTTATTGTTCCATCCCCGCAAATGCCTTTCTTTACTTCAGCTCCCCCCTTATCTCCTTCCCCTCACACTTTCCCTCAGGGAAAATATATATTACAAAACACAATTGAATACTATGTTATTCCTTCTTTGAGGCAATTCTGATGACAGTAAAGTTCACTCACTACCCTACTCCTTCCACCTCTTTCCCTCCCCTCCATAAGCTTTTTCTTGTTTCTTTTATGAGACACTTTTCCCCAGTCTACCTCTCCCTTTCCATTTATTCCAGTAAATTCCTCTTACTCAACTTTATTTTAAAGATCTCATCATGAGTTAGCTAGGTGGTACATTGGACAAAGCATCACCCCTGAACCCAAGAAGCCCTGAGCCCAAACCCGACCCCAGACATATGCCACCCCAGACATATGCCACCCCAGACATATGCCACCCCAGACATATGCCATCTGTTAAGGGCTAAAATTCTAGCTAGTCTGTCTAAAATATTTAATGAGTGGTCGCCAATAAATTATAAGCTTTAGCAAGAGTTAGACTTTTAAGCATTTATTAAGGAGAATAAGAATTTGGTAAAGAGAGAGAGAAAGGTCTAGATTCCTATCTATTAAAGGGAGAGCACATTTCTAGCTCCGCTCTCCACCAGAGTCCAAAGGAAAGAGAGCGTGTTCATTTAAAGTCTCTGAAAGTCTTTTCTCAGATGTCCTCTAGGTGTAGTCGTGGAATGGAAGTCTTTTCAGGGGTTGATGTGTGGATGCTGGTAATCAGCCAGGAAAATTTCCTACAAAATTGAGCTTAACACAACTTTAAAATAGCTTTGTCAATAATCAAATCAAACAATGAAAGTTCTCAAAAACATGTCTAAGGGAATACAGAATCTTAGTTGTTAACACGTGAAACATACAATAAAACAAAAATTGAACCATTCTTTAAAATTACATTATTATTATAGTCCCCCCTTATGGAGAGTAATTGAGAAGACAATTGCTGCGATATTAATTTTTAAAAATAATTTTTATCTTTGTTTCATCACTTTTTGCATCATCTGCCTAATTATCCTCATGCCATTATGAGAAATTAGAAAATCTAATATAATTGGTAACAGGTATCAAGGCCAAATTCAACACTGTATTTATCATGACACCTGAGATAATTATGGGGGTTACCATAAAAGAACAGAGAAATGATGGGATATGAGCATTCCCACACTTGAGCAATATATACTGCCCATACAGTATGCCAGGCTTAAAATAGGTGGATGGAATATACGTCCATGCCACCGAACATATTGGAGGAAACTGAGTCAGACTTAATCAGATCCATGGGATTAAGATGTCCATGGCATCAGGCATATAGGAGGGAGCATAGAAGCCAGGTGTAGAAGTGAGATGGGTGGGATGAATACTTCCAGCCATCTGTACAATATTGTGGGGAAAAATAAAATAAAATATTAAACCAAGAGAATCCAACCTCAACATTTGTCAAAAGCCGTTCCCTCGGCCATACCTTGACTTCATGCATGTCTCCCCTCATGTGACAGTTCAGTGTCTGCTCTTGCATGTATTCCTCTTGTGATTGGATGGCATCTTGGCCAACTGGCATCTGATAACTCAGAATAAAGGCAATTAATGTCTTAAATGATAAGTTCCCATAATCCAAGTCTCATATGGATTTAAAAATTGAGGATAATAAATGATTGCAAAAAATGTGAATGCATCTTGACTCAGAACACAATATATAATTATGCAACAATTTCAAATAATACCCCTTTTTTTTAACTTAGTATACAATTACTTTTTTGAAAAATCTGAACATATTTAAATACAAGTTAAAGCACAACACAATCTCAAAGAAAACTTTTACAAATGTTCCCCTCTTTTTTTTTTTTTTTGGAATATGCTTATCAAAAATAATACTTCTAGAATCAATTTACACTTGCCATGGCAAACAATTTGCTAGGGAAATGCTTTAAAGAGTTTGATCAAATAATCAGTTGAGAAAAAATAACAAAAACAAATAACTCAGAATATGGGAGCACAATACTCCTAGAATTAACATTGTATAATAAAATCAAAACCATCTTGCAATGTTTCAAAATTAGATAGACAAATGAATAGAAGAAAATACACATGGAACAATAAAATACAGTGAAATTCAAACTAAGGAAATCTAAATGAATATGAACTTAATATCAATAAGAGTATTATAAAATATAAACTTGATCACATGACTATAAAAAGCTTTTACAAATATTCTCCTTGTTTCAGAAACTAAGTATAAGACACAATCTCAAAAGCATTAAAATCTCTATGAAAATAAACCCATACCATTAATTTCAAAATGTATATGTAATAGTATAGAAATCCTATGTAACCTCTGAACTGATACTATTAATAATCTGAGTGAATTTAGAACACTTTTGATTCCGATATCTAAAATCCCCAATACTCATATCAATACCTTGCTGCTTACTTCTACATTTCTGTACAATATATACCCTTCCATGCCAAAAGAAGCAGAGTCTTGAACTATGTTGATTGTCATTCTTATTCAGCTTAAGTTTTTCTTCTTTAACCCCTCTATATTGTCTGTCGGGCTTTTCACCATACAAATGCTTTATAAGATTACTAATTAAAGACAAAAGCAGGTTAGCAAAATTATGAACAAAACGAGCATATCTGGAATTTAAAGGGTTTTCTAAAGTTGTCTCAGAAGCACAGCCAGGCTGGGGAAGGGCTGAGCCTGAAGCTGCAAATGTAGTTAGAGAAAGTTGCGCATGAGCATTAGATCTCTGGACTTCCCAGGCCGGGGAAGCAATGGGCTTGGCCATGGGAGGAGTAGAGGGTGGAGTCTGGAGAGGGGGGAAGGGACCAGCACAATTTGAATCAGACTTGATTTTGAACTCAGGCCTGGATTCCTCTTCCCCCACTTTGCCTCCAGGTGCTAGGGGATTAAAAGCTTCTAGAGGGTGGGTCTTTGCCTCCAGGCATGCAAAATTAGAGCAACAATTAGTGTTAGAACTGGGAAAAGCTGCAGGAATCTCTTCAGGTTTCTCTGAAAAAGCATGGTTGGGAGAGGGAGAGATATTTCCTTGTGTGAGTAAGTTGCTGGCTCTTTTAACAAAAATAAAAAGAAAAATAGAAAATCCACAAAAACAAAGCATTAACATGATCTTATCTCCCATTTGTCTGGTTAAACAGACCAAAATCAAAAATAGGATAATTAGGGAGTTTAAAAGGTCCATTCGAAAAAATTCAAAGGAAAAACACAGCCAGTACACCAGTACTTAGCAGTTAAAGGGAGAGGGAGGGGAAATTTCTTACCCAACCAGCAGATCAGAAGAAGACTGAGGGTTAGCTTTCCTCTTCGTGGTCAGCCATCTGTTAAGGGCTAAAATTCTAGCTAGTCTGTCTAAAATATTTAATGAGTGGTCGCCAATAAATTATAAGCTTTAGCAAGAGTTAGACTTTTAAGCATTTATTAAGGAGAATAAGAATTTGGTAAAGAGAGAGAGAAAGGTCTAGATTCCTATCTATTAAAGGGAGAGCGCATTTCTAGCTCCCTTCTCCGCCAGAGTCCAGAGGAAAGAGCGCGAGACTGAGCGCCAGTCTCTTCCTTCCTCCTCCCACTAGCCCGCGTCACTTCCTGACTCCTGGTCTTGCCCTCAAAGACCTTCCCTTCATGGGCAGAACTCCTCTACAGTAAGTATCCAGCAGGTGGCGTTATTCCAATCGTTACACACCCCAGACATATGCCACCCCAGACATATGCCACCCCAGACATATGCCACCCCACACTTCCTGCCTCACAAAAAACAAGGATAAACAAAAAATAATTGCTTTACATATATCATCCCTTCAAATTCAGTTCATACCTGTGTCCTCTAATTGTGTTCTTTCATCTGTCCTAATAATGATAAATTTCTTATGAGTTAGAAGTATTATCTTCCTATGTAGGAATGTAAACAGTTTAATCTTTTAATATCCCTCATGATTTCTTTTTCCTGTTTATCTTTTTATGCTTCTGTAGGATCTTATAATTGAAAGTCAAATTTTCTATTCAAGTGAGGTCTTTTCATCACAAATGTCTGAAAGTTCTCTTTTTCATTGAAGTTCCATTTTTTCCCCTGAAAGATTATACAGAGTTTTGCTGGGTGGGTGATTTTTGGCTGTAGTCCCAGTTCTTTTGCCCTTCAGAATAACAGATTCCATGCCCTCCAGTCCTTTAATGTAGATGCTGCTAGATCTTGCATTATGGTTAGTGTAGGACCAGAGTATTTGGATTTCTTTTTTCTAGCTGCTTACAATATTTTCTCCTTGACCTGAGAGCTCTGGAATTTGCCTATAATATTCCTGGAGGTTTTCCTTGGGGATCTCTTTCAGGAGGTGATTTGTGGATCCTTTCAATTTCTATTTTACCTTCTGTTTCTAGAATATCAGGGCAATTTTCCCTCACAATTTCTTGGAAGATGCTATCTAACTTTTATTTTGGTCATGGTTTTCAGGCAGTCCAATGATTTTCAAATTGTCTCTCCTGTAATTATTGGAATGATGCCACCTACTGGAGACTTACTATAGGAAAGTTCTGCCATCAAGTGAAGGTCTTTGAGGGTAAGACCAGGAGTCTTTTCTTTGGTGTCAGGAAGTGATGTTTGCTTGTGGGAGGAAGGGGGGGGGGAGCCTGGCGCTCTGATTCTCGCTCTTTTCCTGGGGACACTGGTGGAGAAGGGAGCTAGAAATGCGCTCTCCCTTTAATAGATAGGAATCTAGGCCTTTTCTTCTCTCTTTACCAAATTCTTATTCTCCTTAATAAATGCTTAACTGTGATGTTTAAAATCTAAATTGTGGTTGCCTTAAATTAGAAGCTTCAGCTCCAGTCAAGTCTAGAGTTCTAGCCTGGTTGGGTTCTTCCTGAAGTCCTCCTCCACGAGCCTGCTTTAATCAGGAACACCCTAGCAAGCTGTTTGTGGAAGCTTTTTTATAGATCTGGAACAGAGGCAATCCTTACACACTGCTTCAAGGTGATTGGTTGGTGTCATCCAAATCCATTGTCTTTGAAGGTGTTCTCAAGTTGAGTTCACAGTCTAGTTTCTGAGAACAATACCTTCTTAAGGGATAGCCAGGTGTGATTACAATCCAATTAACTTGAAGTCGGCTTAATCAGCAGTCAATAACTCTCACTTGATTCAATCATTATAGATTAATCTCCAGGTAGGTCTTTGAGTATATGCTAAATCCCATTATTTCATCACATTTTCTCATAAAGTCAATAGCTTCCATTTGTTCAATCCTAATTCTTAGGAAAGTATTTTCTTCTGAAAGCTTTTCTATCTCCTTTTCCATTTGGCTTTTTGAGCTGTTGACTTTTTTCTAATGATTCTCCTGCATTGATCTTACTTCTCTTTTCGTTCTTTCCTCCACCTCTCTAAATATTCCTTCTATATCTCCTACATTCTCTTCAAAATTCCTTTTGAGTGCTTCCATGGCCTGAGACCAATTCATATTTTTCTTTGAACTTTTCAATGTAGGGGCCCTGAGGTTGCTATCCTATTCTGACTGTGCACCTCAATCTTCCTTGTGGCTAAAGAAAATTTTATAGTTCTCAATTTTCTTAGCTTCCTCATCTTGCCATCTTTTATTTGCCTTTGATCTCCCTCTTACAGTGGTACCCTACTTCCAAGCTACATTGTACTAAGCTTCGGAGGGTCCCAGGTGTTTTGGTTTGAAGAAGGAAAGATTTTTCTCTCCCCTGGCCTGTTCTCTGGTTTGAAGAGAAACTCAAGCCAACTTGCTAATTAACCAGTTAGCAAACTTTGAGTGTTGTGTGTCTTAGCTCCAATGAGCCTATGCTCCTCCCCCACCTGGGCTTCCTGCCACCCAAGATTTCTTCCTGGTTCCCACTGGGTTGGAATAGCTGAAATTCTTCTTAACTGCCACACACATCCCTGTATTTTACACTTACCCCCTGGCCAGTTGTTCAACCCTCTCACCTGACTGTAAGCTTAGTTCCAGAAGACTCTGGTCCTACAACTGACATGGAGGCTTCTGTAAGTTTTCTGCCATTGCCTGCCTGGGGACTGGGTTGTCACATTCACAGGCTTGGACTCTTCTACCAGCTCAGCATGGCTACTGATAATCTGTCTTTGGCTGGAAAATAATCTCAGCCCATCTTTTTATGGGTTTTGCTGCTCCAGGCATTGTTTCATGGCTTTTTTGGAGGTAATTGTGTCAGGAGCTCTGTGCATTTAATGCCTTTCCTCTGCCATCTTCACTCTGCCCTACCAAAAATATCTAAATATAATAACTCTCTAGCTAAAAATAATATCTAAACTTTTTAAATCTTAATTTTTAGTGTATAAACTTATTAGTGCTATACTTAAACCACTTTTATCTAAAGGGTGTGGAAAATCTTACTCACAATCCACAAAAAATAGAAATAAAATAAAATTTTCCATCAATTTGAAAATGTTCTCTGGAAAAAATATAGGAATTTTTATAGCTCACAAATGAATTTATTACTATTTTAAAGATATTTTGTGTTTCTGCTTGCTATTTTTTTCTTTATAATTTTCTATTCTCCCAATTCTCCTACAGTTCTGGTGATTTTACCCCCATCACACAACAAATAATGACATTATAAAATACCATGTCATAGGTATTACTTTTTATTGAAAACATTGTCATCAATTTGGTTTCAGGAGATTTAAAATTTAACTATTTAGATAAAAATAGAAACACTACCATATGTTTTGCTAAATCTGATGTAGCTGTTACTACAGCCACTTAATTATATACAAACTAGAATCCACATTACACTCCATATAACATGCTATATCCAGGCTTCTTTTTTTTAAATTTTTCAGTATTTCTGCTAGCTATCCCAATTTTATCACCCAGAAAGAAAACACAATAAAAGCTATGTACTTTATATTATTTACCTTAAGT
The DNA here is from genome assembly GCF_019393635.1 of Dromiciops gliroides. NCBI lineage: Eukaryota > Metazoa > Chordata > Mammalia > Microbiotheria > Microbiotheriidae > Dromiciops > Dromiciops gliroides. The sequence continues at coordinate 377,289,783 of NC_057861.1, forward strand.
TCTAATAAAGAATGTGCTCAATAAAAAACCTCCATAAATATTAATATAGGTAATATCTCATGTGAATAGTACATTTATGTGTGTGTTCCCAGTCCTTTATAGTATAAGCAAGCATTTACCTAATATTTGACTTCAAATAAAGATGTTACTGATCAAAAAAATGAGATTATGAATGAATACCCATATCCCCTTTTATTGGGACTTCCTCTGAACATTTAATTTATTAAGGTTTCATTTATACCTTCAATGAGGCATTGTAACATCAGATATCAGTGTCATTGGCTGTTAAGTCACATGGAGTTCAAATGCAGATAGAAGTAAGCATCTTATGAATTCTAGGATGCTTAATATATATTTCTAAATATTTCAAAAACATTTGTCCCTGTAGTTTCCAAGACTTACGTTATTTCTAAGTGCTTATTTCCATTAAGATTAACATGTTTGAAACAACTTGGAAAGGCATGTCTATCAAATATGTTCATGTAGGCTACTTTGACCTTGATATTGTTCCAATTTCATTTTTGAGATCCCCTCACTAACACTGGGGCCCTTTTCATTACACTCTCTAGGTGTGCAGTTGCACTATTATCTTCTCTATTGCTCCCACTTTCCCACTGCTTTATTCATTTGCTTCACTCTGGCATGGCTTTTGTCTAAAATTCCTACTAAGGAATATGAATAACCAAAAGCCCTCTAATACTACTTCTATTTTAAGATATGATACTTACTCCTCCATATGATTATCTAATTAATTGTAACAATTTCAAGACATTTAAAATAAAACCATCAACTTTACTACATACTCAATCTAAATTCCTAACTTCATATTGTGGTTTCAGGTCTATATTTTCTCTGATTAGAATGCTAATTGCAAACTGTGTCCAATGTAAATTGACCTGTTCTTTAAATTAATTAAAGAATCACCTGGATAAAATAAAACATTAGCTTATTTGACTGTGATCATTGCAGCTAATATGTGTCAGAAACAAAACTTAAAACAATATCACCCTGAGTTTCCAATTGCCTACAACATAATTCACTAGAGCTTGCTGTCTCTCAAAGGACAACATAATCTACATTTTATGGAATAGTTAATTCCATTCACAGTCACAGATTTGATTACTGTTTATTTCACCCAATCCTATTTTTCACCTTGTTTATACTTTACTCTTTCTTTTCCTTGTGTCTCTTCTCACCAGTGTGCTAATTCTGACAAAGTCCTCCCTCTTTCTACCCTCCCATTTGTCAGCCCCACCTCCTTTTTTCTTTCTTCTTTTGCCTCCTAGTTTTATGCTCCCTTCTATCAGCATCCTACCATTTTCTTTCCTCTTTCCCCTCTTTCTTCCCTATAGATAAGATAAAATTCTATACATAACTGAGTGTTTACATGATTCTCTCTTTGAGTCAAATCAGATGAGAATAAGTTTGAAAAAATGCTCACCCCTTCAATCTTTCCCTCTTTTGTGCCTCTTCATGTGATGTGATTTACATCATTCTGCCTTCCCTTTCCTCTTCTCCTAGTATAATCCTTTGTGTTACCCCTTAAGTTTTTTTTAAAATATCACATAAAAATAAACTTAGACCCACACCTTTTGTCTATGTGTCTTCCTATCTGTCCCAATAAATATACAGTTCTCAAGAGTTACAACTATCTTTTTCCCATGTAAGGATGTAAACATTTAAACTTTACTAAATAGATTATATCACACACACACACACACACACACACATTTTACCTTTTTATGATTCTCTTGAGTCTTGTATTTGCAGATTGAACTTTCTGTTCAATTCTGAGCTTGTCATTAGGGAAAATTTAAGTTCTGCCATTTTGTTGAATGCCCTTCTTTCACCCTGAAAGAATATGATTAGTTTTCTGGGTAGTGCATTCCTGGTTGTAATTCAAGTTCCTTTACATTCAAAATATCATGTTCTAAGCCCTCTGATCCATTAATGTTGAAGGTGCCAGGTCCTGTGTAATCCTGATTGTTGCTCCTTTATAGTTAAATTGTTTCTTTCTGAATGCTTGCAGTATTTTCTCCTTTTTTATAATGCTGGAATTTGACCATGATATTTCCTGGAGTTTTCCTTTTGAGATCTTTTTGAGGAGGTGATCAGTGTATTCTTTCAATGACTGTTCCCCCCTGCCCCCCCCCCCCAGTTCTAAGACATAATGGAAGTTCTCCTTGAAAATGTCATGAAATATGCTTTCCAAGCTTTTTTTTTTTTTTTAAATCATTGTCCTTAGGTAGTCCAAATATTCTTAAATTGTCCCTCCTGGTTCTATTTCCGAGGTCTGCTATTTTTCTGAAGAGGTGGTTTTTATTTTCTTTTACTTTTTTATTATTTTGATTCTGCTTTATTTTTTCCTTTTGTCTCATTAAATCATCATTTTCTGTCTACCTAATTTCAATTTTTAAGGAATTACTTTCCCAAGTGAGTTTTTATACCTCCTTTTCCATTTATCCAATAATATTTTTAAGGCATTATTTTCTTTTACCAAGATATTGACTGTCTTTCTCTTGCACGACTCATTTATATTCCCATTTTTCTTATACTTTTCTTATTTGGTTTGTAAACTCATTTTTAGCTCTTCCAAGAGGGGTTTTGTTCTAGAGATCAATTTTTCTTCCTCTTTAAAGCATATAGGCATTTTAACATTGTTTTCTTCCTCCAAGTTTATGTTTTGATCCTACCTGTCACCATATTTTCTATTGTGAGTGCAATTTTCTGTTTCTTATTCATATTTTAGCCTTTTTTTTGCCTTTTCATGTTGAGTTCTGCTCCTATCCCAAGCTTCTTTTTCTGGGGCCAGAGGCCTAGTCCCTGGCTTTCTACTCTGAGGCCTCAGCTGCTTGCAATTTGCTCACCCAACTAGAGTGGCCCAGCCTAGTTGGGTTGTTTGGGTTGCAGATACTCCAGCTGGCAGATTACTTTTTGAGTTGCGGTGGGGTCCCTCTCACCTGGTCTGCTGTGCCACTACATTGCTTTGCTATGACCATTGATCCTCAGCTACTGATCTGTGCTGTGGCTAAGAGACTTTTACTGGCTTACCCAGACATGCTCTACCCTGAGCTGTTTTCCCATTTTGCCCAAGTGATACAGAGCATTCCTGAAAACTTTCTAGGTTTGCTTAAGCTGGAATATTTTTTCACTGTCTTTTTCCAGGTTTTGTAACTCCACAATCCATTGAGGGGTTTGATTTCAGTTTTTTTTTTTTTTTCTGAGGGAAATTTGGGAGATGTCAGGAAAATTCCTGGCTTCACTCAAACATTATGGTTCCACCTCCAGAACCACTTGAAAATTTTCAATGCTTCTAAAATGGGGTGATTTGCAGAGAGGTGTAGTCACTTCTCTCCTGGTTTGTACTTTGGTGCTTACCCAGGAATGCCATTTATTTCTTTGGGACTGCATTAAATTCTGCTGCTCATAATCCTTGATCCTTTTACTTGGCAATAACATTCTCCCCTAGGAACATATCTGATCATTTGGGACCATGTTATACTGCTTTTTATTAGCCCTGCTCCCTTGGAACTGGAAGTGATACTTTGCTCAGAGTTTTTGATCCATTGTTACCAATAGTGATCCTGCTCCTCAAGGAGCCCTTAGATTTAGTTTTCCAATGAACTCAGTCCTGACTTGATATAATCAAATAAAACTATATTCCCTTGGTTCACACATCTGACACCCTATGATAACATTTTATATTACTGTAATGTTTCCCTGGTTTAGAAGGGTGAAAAATTTGAGAAGGTGAGGAGAGTAGGGAATATAGAGAGGAATGTTACAGTTAGGAAAATTCAAAATTACCTAAGTTATAATAGCTAATTAATTATATGATTCCCACATGCCATGACCTCAAATTACTTTTTTAGTAGTCAATTTATATTTGAAAGATCTTGACTCACATTCAAATTATCTTTCTATTACCTGAAATTTGACAGCATAAATTATTTTGCTGGAAAAAAGCTTTAAAAGACAGAGCAAAACATTTCTAATGTATCAGAGCTAGGGATGAGCAATAAATTAGGGTGATGAAACTTTTGATTTGTTTACATTTCACTAATGTGAGAATTATCCTGTCTTCAATGTCACTGCCAACATTTTTTTTGGGTGAGGCAATTGGTATTAAGTGACATGCCCAGGGTCACACAACTAGTAAGTGTCAAGTGTCTGAGACTGGATTTGAACTCAGGTCCTCCTAACTCCAGGGTCAGTGCTCTAGCCACTGCGTCACCTCACTGCACTCACACTGCCAACATTTTAAAAAAAATAGTAACATCTTGCTTTATTTTATTTCTTTTCTACTTCACACAGCATCATTTTTACCTTAATACTTTTTTTTTTTTGAGATATTTTATTTTTTCCGTTACATGTAAAGATAGTTCTCAACTTTTGTTTATACATGCTTTACAATTTCAGATTTTTCTCCCTCCCTCCCCTCCCTCCACCCTCCCCTAGACAGCAGGTAATCTGATATAGGTTATATCTATATATATCTATACATATACATATAGATATATATATATATACACACACATATATATATACACATAATAACATTAATCCTATTTCTGCATTAATCCTGTTACAAGAAAAAGAATCAGAGCAGTGATGCAAAACCTCAAAATAGAAAAAAAAAAACAACAGCACCCAAAACAAAAGAAATAATATGGTTCAATCAGCATCTATACTCCACAGTTCTTTCTTTCTTTTTTTTTCTTGGATTTGGAGATCCTCTTCTATCATGAGTTCCCTGGAACTCTTCTGTACCATTGCATTGGTGAGAAGAATATAGTCCATCACAGTAGGTCAACACTCAATGTTGATGATACTGTGTACAATGTTCTTCTGGTTCTGCTCATCTCACTCATCATCAGCTCACGTAAGACCCTCCAGGTTTCTCTGAACTCTTCCTGCTCATCATTTCTTACAGCACAATAGTATTCCATTGTATTCATATACCACAACTTGTCCAGCCATTGCCCAATTGATGGGCACCCCCTCAACTTCCAATTCCTTGCTACCACGTAAAGAGCAGCTATAAATATTTTTGTACATGTGGGTCCCTTTCCCCCTTCCATGATTTCTTTGGGCAAAAGACCTAAAAGTGGGATTGCTGGGTCAAAGGGTATGCACAGCTTTATTGCCCTTTGGGCATAATTCCAAATTGCTCTCCAGAATGGTTGGATCAGCTCACAGCTCCACCAACAATGCATTAGTGTTCCAATTTTCCCACAGCCTCTCCAACATTTATTATCTTCCTTTTTTGTCATTTTAGCCAATCTGATAGGTGTCAGGTGGTACCTCAGAGTTGTTTTAATTTGCATCTCTCTAATCATTAGAGATTTAGAGCATTTTTTCATATGGGAATAGATAGCTTTGGTTTCTTCATCAGAAAACTGCCTGTTCATATCCTTTGACCATTTCTCAATTGGGGAATGACTTGGATTCTTATAAATTTGATTTAATTCCCTATATATTTTAGAGATGAGGCCTTTAACAGAAGCACTGGCCTCAAAAATTGTTTCCCAGCTTTCTGCCTCCCTTCTAATTTTGGATGCATTGCTTCTGTTTGTACAAAAATTTTTTAATTTAATATAATCAAAATCATCCACTTTGCATTTTATAATATACTCTATCTCATGTTTGGTCAAAAACTGTTCTCCTTTCCAAAGATCTGATAGGTACACTATTCCTTTCTCTCCTAATTTACCTATGGTATCACCTCTTATGTCTAAATCATGTATCCATTTTGACCTTATTTTAGTATAAGGTGTAAGATGTTGGTCTAAGCCTAATTTCTGCCATACTATCTTCCAGTTTTCCCAGGAGTTTTTGTCAAATACTGAGTTCCTATCCCAGAAGCTGGAGTCTTTGGGTTTATCAAACACTACATTACTAGTGTCATTTACTACTGCATTTCCTGAGCCTAGCCTATTCCATTGATCTACCACTCTATTTTTTAGCCAGTACCAGATAGTTTTGATGACTGCCGCTTTATAGTAAAGCTCCAGGTTTGGTACCGCTAACCCACCTTCCTGTGAATTTTTTTTCATTATTTCCCTGGATATTCTTGATTTTTTGTTTTTCCAGATGAATTTTGTTATTATTTTTTCTAGCTGTATAAAATAATTTTTAGGTAGCCTGATTGGTATGGCACTGAATAAGTAAATTAATTTAGGCAGTATTGTCATTTTTACTATATTAGCTCTGCCTATCCATGAGCAATTGATATCTTTCCAATTATTTAGATCTGATTTGATTTGTGTGAAGAGTGTTTGGTAGTTGTGTTCATAGAGTTCCTGGGTTTGTCTTGGCAAGTAGACTCCCAAGTATTTTATATTACCTACCGTTACTTTAAATGGAATTTCTCTTTCTATCTCTTGCTGCTGGACTTTGTTGGTCATGTATAGAAATGCTGATGATTTATGTGGATTTATTTTATATCCTGCTACTTTGCTAAAGTTGTTAATTGTTTCAAGTAATTTTTGACTTGATTCTCGAGGATTCCTTAAGTATACCATCATATCATCTGCAAAGAGTGATAGTTTTGTTTCCTCCTTGCCTATTCTAATTCCTTTAATTCCTTTCTCTTCTCTGATTGCTAAAGCTAACATTTCTAGGACAATATTAAATAATAGGGGTGATAATGGACATCCCTGTTTCACCCCTGATCTTATTGGGAAGGCCTCTAATTTATCTCCATTGCATATAATACTTGCTGATGGCTTTAGGTAGATACTGTTTATTATTCTAAGGAAAGCTCCCCCTATTCCTAACCTCTCTAGTGTTTTTATTAGGAATGGGTGCTGTACTTTGTCAAAAGCTTTCTCTGCATCTATTGAGATAATCATATGATTTTGGTTGGTTTTCTTATTGATGTGGTTGATTATGTTAATAGTTTTCCTAATGTTGAACCAGCCCTGCATTCCTGGTATAAATCCCACCTGGTCGTAGTGTATTATCCTGGTGATCACTTGCTGTAATCTCCTTGCTAATATCTTATTTAAGATTTTAGCATCAATATTCATTAGGGAGATTGGTCTATAATTTTCTTTCTCTGTTTTTGCTTTGCCTGGTTTTGGTATCACCACCATATTTGTGTCATAAAACGAATTTGGTAGAACTCCTTCTTCACCTATTTTTCCAAATAATTTGTATAATATTGGAATTAATTGTTCTTTAAATGTTTGGTAAAATTCACCCGTAAACCCATCTGGCCCTGGGGATTTTTTCTTAGGGAGTTCATTAATAGCTTGTTCAATTTCTTTTTCTAATATGGGTTTATTTAAGGATTTTATTTCCTCTTCAGTTAACCTGGGCAGTTTGTATTTTTGTAAATATTCATCCATTTCATTTAGATTGTCAAATTTATTGGCATACAGTTGGGCAAAATATTTCCTAATTATTGCTTTAATTTCCACTTCATTGGTGGTAACATCACCCTTTTCATTTTTGATACTGGTAATTTGGTTTTCTTCTTTCTTTTTTTTAATCAAATTAACCAGTATTTTATCTATTTTATTGGTTTTTTCATAAAACCAGCTCTTAGTTTTATTGATTAATTCTATAGTTTTTTTGCTTTCAATCTTATTGATTTCTCCTTTAATTTTCAGGATCTCTAATTTAGTGTCTAATTGGGGATTTCTAATTTGTTCTTTTTCTAGCTTTTTAAGTTGCATGCCCAATTCATTAATCTCCTCTTTCTCTTTCTTATTCATGTAAGCATTTAGAGCTATAAATTTTCCCCTAAGCACTGCTTTGGCTGCATCCCATAGATTTTGGTATGTTGTCTCACTATTGTCATTCTCTTGGATAAAGTTATTGATTGTTTCTATGATTTCTTGTTTGGCCCATTCATTCTTTAGAATGAAATTATTTAGTTTCCAATTGATTTTTATTCTACTTTTCCCTGGCTCTTTCTTACATGTAATTTTTATTGCATCATGATCTGAGAAGGATGCATTTACTATTTCTGCCTTTCTACATTTGACTATGATGTTTTTGTGCCCTAATACATGGTCAATTTTTGAAAATGTGCCATGTACTGCTGAGAAAAAGGTATATTCCTTTCTATCCCCATTCAATTTTCTCCAGACATCTATCATGTCTAACTTTTCTAGTAATCTATTCACCTCTTTCACTTCTTTCTTATTTATTTTTTGGCTAGATTTATCTAATTCTGAGAGGGGGAGATTCAGATCCCCCACTAGTATAGTATTACTATCTAATTCCTCTTGTAACTCATTTAACTTCTCCTCTAAGAACTTGGATGCTATACCACTTGGCGCATACATATTCAATATTGATATTACTTCATTATCTATAGTACCTTTAAGTAAGATGTAATTTCCTTCCTTATCTCTTTTAATGAGATCTATTTTTGCCTGCACTTTGTCTGAGATAAGGATTGCTACCCCTGCCTTTTTTACTTTAGCTGAGGCATAATATATTCTGCTCCAGCCTTTTACCTTTACTCTGTGTGTATCTCTCTGCTTCAAATGTGTTTCTTGTAAACAGCATATTGTAGGGTTCTGGTTTTTAATCCACTCTGCAATTTGCTTCCGTTTTATAGCAGAGTTCATCCCATTCACATTCACAGTTATTATTACTGACTGTCTATTCCCCTCCATTCTATTTACCCCCTTTGTACTTTTCCCCCCTTCTTTCACCCTATTCCTCCTCACCGACGTTTTACTTCTTACCCCTGCCTCCCCCGATCTGCCCTCCCTTTTTATCACCCCCCTCTCTTTTCTTTACCCTTTTCTCCCTTGCTTTTGTCCTCCCTTCTCAGTCCCCCCTTTCCCTTCCCCTTTTGTTTCCCTAAAAGAGTGAGTTAAGTTTCTTTATCCCAATGAATGTATATGTTATTCCCTCTTTGAGTCAAATCTAATGAGAATAGGGTTGAAACCATGTTTCCCCCTCCTTTCTTTCCCTCTATTATAATAGGTTTTTTCCACCTCTTCATATGATATAATTCATCCCATTCCACCTCCCCTTTCCTCTCCTCCCCATAGACTCCCTTTTTATCCCCTTAATTCTTTTGTATCATCACATCAAAGACAATTTATATTTATACCCTCTATATAAAGTCCTTCTCTCTGCCCAAATACATTTACAGTTCTTAAGAGTTATGAGTATTATCTTCCTGTGTAGGGATATAAACAGTTTAACCTAATAGGGTAACTTTTTTTTTCCCCCTCTGTTTACCTTTTTAAACTTCTCTTGAGTCTTGTATGTTGAGATCAAATTTTCTATTCAGTTCTGGTCTTTTCAACAGGAAAGATTGAAAGTCCCCAATGTCATTAAATGTCCATCTTTTCCCCTGAAAGAAAATGCACATTTTTGCTGGGTAATAGATTCTCGGCTGCAATCCAATCTCCTTTGCCTTCCGGAATATCATATTCCAAGCCTGCGGTCCTTTAATGTTGAAGCTGCCAGGTCCTGAGCAATCCTGACTGTGGCTCCATGATATTTAAATTGCTTCTTTCTGGCTGCTTGGAGTATTTTCTCCTTCACCTGATAATTCTGGAATTTGGCTACAATATTCCTTGGAGTTTTCCTTTTGGGGTCTCTTTCAGGAGGTGATCGATGGATTCTTTCAATGATGATTTTATCCTCTGATTCTATGATATCAGGGCAGTTCTCCTTAATAATTTCCTGGAATATGGTATCTAGATTCTTTTTCTGGTCATGGCTTTCAGGCAGTCCAATGATTCTCAAATTGTCTCTCCTCGATCTGTTTTCCAGATCAGTTGTCTTTCCAATGAGGTATTTCACATTTTCTTCTATTTTTTCATTTTTTTTATTCTGCTTGACTGATTCTTGTTGTCTCCTGGATTCCTTTTCTTCCAACTGTCCCACTTTAATTTTTAAGGCATTGTTTTCTTCAGTGAGATTATGCACCTTTTTTTTCCATTTGGCCAAGTGAATTTTTTAAGGTATTGTTTTCTTCAGTGAGATTATGTACCTTTTTTTCCGTTTGGCTAAGTGAATTTTTTAAGGTATTGTTTTCTTCAGTGAGATTATGCAGCTTTTTTTCCATTTGGCCAAATGAATTTTTTAAGGCTTTGTTTTCTTCAGCTTCCTTTTCTAAGCTGCTGATTCTTTTTTCATAGTTTTTTTGTTTTGCTTTCATTTCTCTCCCCATTTTTTCTTCTACCTCTTGCAATTGATTTTTTTTTTTTTTAAGTGAGGCAATTGGGGTCAAGTGACTTGCCCAGGGTCACACAGCTAGCAAGTGTTATGTGTCTGAGGCCGGACTTGAACTCAGGTACTCCTGACTCCAGAGCCAGTGCTCTATCCACTGCGCCACCTAGCTGCCCCTGCAATTGATTTTTAAAATCCTTTTTGAGCTCTTCCAGGAAGGCTTTTTGTTCTTGCGACCAATTCACCTTCCCTTGTGAGGCTTCAGATGTAGACAATTTGAGGCTATTGTCCTCATCTGAGTTTGTGTTGGCTTCTTCCCTATTGATACAGAAGCTCTCAATGGAGAGGGCTCTTTTTTGCTTCTTACTCATTATTGCAGCTTATTTATTTATTCTTTAAGTTGAGGTCTGCTCTGGGGGCACCAGGGTCCCTGTTTTGGGCTTCTTGTGCAGGTGTATAGGTGCTGTGTGACCGGGCTTTTACTCTGAGGCCTTTATGGTGTGTGGAGATCCCCCGTCCTGCACTTCCTGTCTGATTGTGCTCGGCCAGCCAGGCGCCAGACCCTGGCGTCTGATCCCGCAGTTCGTGGCCCTCTCGGCCAGTGCAGGTAAGTTTTTCCACTGTCCTTCTTGGCCACCAGATTTTTGAACCAGGTTCCGGGAGCCTCAGTTGTTCGGCTGTGGCCCGCCGCTCCTGCTGATTTGCCCCGACCCCCTCGGCGCTGGGTTGCTGCCCTGCGCTGGGCCTCCCTTTTGCCCGAGTCAGACCAACCTTTTCCTGAAGTCTTCTAAATTATCTCTGGTTGGAGGACTGTGTCTCTCTGTCTCTTTGCAGGTTCTGTAGTTTCAGAATCTGTCCAGAGGCTTGATTTAATGTTCGTTTTGAGGGAACAGAAGGAGAGCTCAGGCAGCTTGCTGCTTCCTCTCCGCCATCTTGGCTCCGCCCTCCCTTAATACTTTTAATATTCAAATTCAATATTTTTTTTTCCTTGTGATTTCATCATTTCTGTGTCTGCTAATAGCAACTTTCCCTTCCTTTTTGAAATTTTCCCTTTCCTCTGTCTTACCATAGTATTATGAAGGTTGATTTTTTTTCTTCTGATCTACTCTCTATATTAGTTTTTTTTTTCTTTTTTCCCCTCTCCCCTACTCAGGAAAGGTAGTTCTTTCATCCGCTTTTTTTCAACTTCTTTTGTCTTTAATATTTTTTGGGGGCAAAGCAATAGGGGTTAAGTGACTTGCCTAGGGTCACACAGCTAGTAAGTATCAAGTGTCAGAGGCCAGATTTGAACTCAGGTCCTCCTGAATCCACAGCCAGTGCTTTATCCACTGTGCCACATAGCTGCCCCTTTTGGCATTAATATTTATGCTGTCTTCTCCCTTAAATAATACCAATAATATCAAATATCTAAATATAAATATTTATTTATTTACTCTGGGACCCACTCAGACTTGAGTCCTATTCTCACATTTCTAATTGCATGTTTAGCATAACATTTTGGGTATTTTCACATGAAACAAAATAAAACTAAAACCAAATCTATTTTCTTTGACAAATTACTTCTTTCTTCTATTTTTTTTTTAATATTTCAACAGCATCCAGGTGAATATCTTGTCAACCAAAGTTCAAAAGTATATTCTCTACAGACTATCATTCCTAAAGAGTCACCACAGATTTTTAATTCATAATTTAATATGTCTCTCAAATATATGCTTTGTTTTTTATTCTCAAATTTAGTGCCCTACTTTATACATTTTTAAAATGTCATTCAGGGGCGGCAGAACCAATATTGTGGAGAGAGGCCAGGGAGTTGCCTGAGATTTCCTAAGCTTCCCTCACAAAGGCTATTTAATCAATCCTCTTAATGGATTCTGTAACTACAGAACCTACAAAAAACAATAAGACAACAATCTTCCAACTTGAGATAATTTAGAAGACTTAAGGAAAGGTTGGTCTCACTCAGGCAAAAGGGGAGCACAGCACAGCACTGCACTGAGGGGGTCTGGGCAAATCAACAGGAAGCTCTTGTCCACAGTGGATCAACTGAGGCCCCTTGATTCTGGCTCAGAAAGCTGGTGGCACAGCAGGCCACTGCTGAGATACACCAGCACCAGCTGAAAGGGAAGCCTGCCAGCTGCAGGGCCACCCACAGAACAGTTGGGACCAGGCCTGGCCATTCCAGCACACTAGGAGAGAGAATAGGGCACAAGCCCAGCCATGGAGGCCTCATAGTAGAAAGCCAGTGACACATCCCCTAAACCCCAGCACAAGAAGCTTGAAAGAGTAACTGTTTTGCCCCAGGAACTGACCTCAATTAAAAAAATAATAATAAACTGCAATATAAGTAAGAAACAGAAGAGGGCTCTTACCATTGAGAACATCTGTGTAGATAAGAAAGAATATAACAGAAACTCAGATGTGGACACTACTCTCAAATTGCCTACATGTGAAGCCTCAAAAGGAAAAATGACTTGGTCTCAAGACCACAAAGCTTTCCTGTAAGAGCTCAAAAAGGATTTTCAAACTCAATTGAAAGAAGTAGAAGAAAAAATGAGGAGAGAAATAAAAGCAAAACAAGAAAATTTTGAAAAAAGAAACAGCAGCATGGAAAAGGAAGTACATTCTTTAAAAAATTAATTTGCAAAAATGGAAAAGGAAGTGCAAAAGCTTACTGAAGAAAACAATGCCTTAAAAATTCAAATTGGACAGATGAAAGCTAATGACTCCATGAGACACCAGGAATCCATCAAACGGAATCAAAAGAATGAAAAAAATTGAAGAAAATATGAAATAACTCATTGGAAAGACAACTGCCCTTGAAAAGAGATCCAGGAGAGACAATCTGAGAATTATTGGGCTGCCTGAAAGCCATGATCAGAAAAAAGATTCTACACACCATATTTCAGGAAATTATCAAGGAGAACTGTCCTGATATTATATAACCAGAGGATAAAATCATCATTGAAAGAATCCACTGATCACCTCCAGAAAGAGAATCCAAAAGGAAAAATCCAAGGAATATTGTAGCCAAATTCCAGAATTATCAAGTGAAGGAGTAAATACTCCAAGCAGCAAAAAAGAATCAGTTTAAATATCATAGAGCCACAGTCACGATTGCATAGGACCTGGCAGCATCAACATTAAAGGATCACAAGGCTTGGAATACGATATCCTGGAAGGCAAAGGAGCTTGGATTGCAACCAAGGATCAAGTACCCAGCAAAAATGATCATTATCATTTAAGGGAAAAGATGGACATTCAATGAAATAATGGGCTTTCAAGGTTTCCTGATGAAAAGGCCAAAACTGAATAGAAAATTTAATCTTAAAATACAATACTCAGAGCCAAGATGGCAGAGAGGAAGCAGCAAGCTGCCTGAGCTCTCCTTCTGTTCCCTCAAAACAAACATTAAATCAAGCCTCTGGACAGATTCTGAAACTACAGAACCTGAAAAGAGACAGAGAGACACAGTCTGCCAACCAGAGATAATTTAGAAGACTTCAGGAAAAGGTCGGTCTGACTCAGGCAAAAGGGAGGTCCAGCGCAGGGCAGCAACCCAGCGCCGAGGGGGTCGGGGCAAGTCAGCAGGAGCTGCGGGCCACAGCCGAACAACTGAGGCTCCCGGAACCTGATTCAAAAATCTGGTGGCCAAGAAGGACAGTGGAAAAACCTACCTGCACCGGCCAAGAGGGCCACGAATGGCGGGATCAGACGCCGGGGTCTGGCGCCTGGCTGGCCGAGCACAATCAGACAGGAAGTGCAGGACGGGGCATCTCCACACACCATAAAGGCCTCAGAGTAAAAGCCCGGTCACACAGCACCTATACACCTGCACAAGAAGCCCCAAACAGGGACCCTGGTGCCCCCAGAGCAGACCTCAACTTAAAGAATAAATAAATAAGCTGCAATAATGAGTAAGTAGCAAAAAAGAGCCCTCTCCATTGAGAGCTTCTGTATCAATAGGGAAGAAGCCAACACAAACTCAGATGAGGACAATAGCCTCAAATTGTCTACATCTGAAGCCTCACAAGGGAAGGTGAATTGGTCTCAAGAACAAAAAGCCTTCCTGGAAGAACTCAAAAAGGACTTTAAAAATCAATTGCAAGAGTTAGAAGAAAAAATGGGGAGAGAAATGAAAGCAAAACAAAAAAACTATGAAAAAAGAATCAGCAGCTTGGAAAAGGAAGCTGAAGAAAACAAAGCCTTAAAAAATTCATTTGGCCAAATGGAAAAAAAGCTACGTAATCTCACTGAAGAAAACAATACCTTAAAAAATTCACTTAGCCAAATGGAAAAAAAAGGTGCATAATCTCACTGAAGAAAACAATGAAGGTGCATAATCTCACTGAAGTAAAACGTCGGTGAGGAGGAATAGGGTGAAAGAAGGGGGGAAAAGTACAAAGGGGGTAAATAGAATGGAGGGGAATAGACAGTCAGTAATAATAACTGTGAATGTGAATGGGATGAACTCTGCTATAAAACAGAAGCGAATTGCAGAGTGGATTAAAAACCAGAACCCTACAATATGCTGTTTACAAGAAACACATTTGAAGCAGAGAGATACACACAGAGTAAAGGTAAAAGGCTGGAGCAGAATATATTATGCCTCAGCTAAAGTAAAAAAGGCAGGGGTAGCAATCCTTATCTCAGACAAAGTGCAGGCAAAAATAGATCTCATTAAAAGAGATAAGGAAGGAAATTGAAAAAGCTATTAATGAACTCCCTAAGAAAAAATCCCCAGGGCCAGATGGGTTTACGGGTGAATTTTACCAAACATTTAAAGAACAATTAATTCCAATATTATACAAATTATTTGGAAAAATAGGTGAAGAAGGAGTTCTACCAAATTCGTTTTATGACACAAATATGGTGGTGATACCAAAACCAGGCAAAGCAAAAACAGAGAAAGAAAATTATAGACCAATCTCCCTAATGAATATTGATGCTAAAATCTTAAATAAGATATTAGCAAGGAGATTACAGCAAGTGATCACCAGGATAATATACTATGACCAGGTGGGATTTATACCAGGAATGCAGGGCTGGTTCAACATTAGAAAAACTATTAACATAATCAACCACATCAATAAGAAAACCAACCAAAATCATATGATTATCTCAATAGATGCAGAGAAAGCTTTTGACAAAGTACAGCACCCATTCCTAATAAAAACACTAGAGAGTTTAGGAATAGGAGGAGCTTTCCTTAAAATAATAAACAGTATCTACCTAAAGCCATCAGCAAGTATTATATGCAATGGAGATAAATTAGAGGCCTTCCCAATAAGATCAGGGGTGAAACAGGGATGTCCATTATCACCCCTATTATTTAATATTGTTCTAGAAATGTTAGCTTTAGCAATCAGAGAAGAGAAAGGAATTAAAGGAATTAGAATAGGCAAGGAGGAAACAAAACTATCACTCTTTGCAGATGATATGATGGTATACTTAAGGAATCCTCGAGAATCAAGTCAAAAATTACTTGAAACAATTAACAACTTTAGCAAAGTAGCAGGATATAAAATAAATCCACATAAATCATCAGCATTTCTATACATGACCAACAAAGTCCAGCAGCAAGAGATAGAAAGAGAAATTCCATTTAAAGTAATGGTAGATAATATAAAATACTTGGGAGTCTACTTGCCAAGACAAACCCAGGAACTCTATGAACACAACTACCAAACACTCTTCACACAAATCAAATCAGATCTAAATAATTGGAAAGATATCAATTGCTCATGGATAGGCAGAGCTAATATAGTAAAAATGACAATACTGCCTAAATTTATTTACTTATTCAGTGCCATACCAATCAGACTACCTAAAAATTATTTTATACAGCTAGAAAAAATAATAACAAAATTCATCTGGAAAACAAAAAATCAAGAATATCCAGGGAAATAATGAAAAAAAATTCACAGGAAGGTGGGTTAGCGGTACCAAACCTGGAGCTTTACTATAAAGTGGCAGTCATCAAAACTATCTGGTACTGGCTAAAAAATAGAGTGGTAGATCAATGGAATAGGCTAGGCTCAGGAAATGCAGTAGTAAATGACACTAGTAATGTAGTGTTTGATAAACCCAAAGACTCCAGCTTCTGGGATAGGAACTCAGTATTTGACAAAAACTCCTGGGAAAACTGGAAGATAGTATGGCAGAAATTAGGCATAGACCAACATCTTACACCTTATACTAAAATAAGGTCAAAATGGATACATGATATAGACATAAGAGGTGATACCATAGGTAAATTAGGAGAGAAAGGAATAGTGTAACTATCAGATCTTTGGAAAGGAAAACAGTTTCTGACCAAACATGAGATAGAGTATATTATAAAATGCAAAGTGGATGATTTTGATTATATTAAATTAAAAAATTTTTGTACAAACAGAAGCAATGCATCCAAAATTGGAAGGGAGGCAGAAAACTGGGAAACAATTTTTGAGGCCAGTGCTTCTGATAAAGGCCTCATCTCTAAAATATATAGGGAATTAAATCAAATTTATAAGAATCCAAGTCATTCCCCAATTGAGAAATGGTCAAGGGATATGAACAGGCAATTTTCTGATGAAGAAACCAAAGCTATCTATTCCCATATGAAAAAATGCTCTAAATCTCTAATGATTAGAGAGATGCAAATTAAAACAACTCTGAGGTACCACCTGACACCTATCAGATTAGCTAAAATAACAAAAAAGGAAGATAATAAATGTTGGAGAGGCTGTGGGAAAATTGGAACACTAATGCATTGTTGGTGGAGCTGTGAGCTGAGCCAACCATTCTGTAGAGCAATTTGGAATTATGCCCAAAGGGCGATAAAGCTGTGCATACCCTTTGACCCAGCAATCCCACTTTTAGGTCTTTTGCCCAAAGAAATCATGGAAGGGGGAAAGGGACCCACATGTACAAAAATATTTATAGCTGCTCTTTACGTGGTAGCAAGGAATTGGAAGTTGAGAGGGTGCCCATCAGTTGGGGAATGGCTGGACAAGTTGTGGTATATGAATACAATGGAATACTCTTGTGCTGTAAGAAATGATGAGCAGGAAGAGTTCAGAGAAACCTGGAGGGTCTTACGTGAGCTGATGATGAGTGAGATGAGCAGAACCAGAAGAACATTGTACACAGTATCATCAACATTGAGTGTTGACCTATTGTTATGGACTATATTCTTCTCACCAATGCAATGGTACAGAAGAGTTCCAGGGAACTCATGATAGAAGAGGATCTCCAAATCCAAGAAAAAAAAAAGAAAGAAAGAACTGTGGAGTATAGATGCTGATTGAACCATATTATTTCTTTTGTTTTGGGTGCTGTTGTTTTTTTTTTTCTATTTTGAGGTTTTGCATCACTGCTCTGATTTTTTCTCTTGTAACAGGATTAATGCAGAAATAGGATTAATGTTATTATGTGTGTATATATGTATGTGTGTGTGTATATATATATATATGTATATGTATAGAGATATATAGATATAACCTATATCAGATTACCTGCTGTCTAGGGGAGGGTGGAGGGAGGGGAGGGAGGGAGAAAAATCTGAAATTGTAAAGCATGTATAAACAAAAGTTGAGAACTATCTTTATATGTAACGGAAAAAATAAAATACCTCATACATTAAAAAAAAAAAAAGTTCATAGACCAGAGGTATCAAATACTCAGTTCACAGATTTGGCTGATAATGTGTGCAGCCTGAACCAGGTTAAAATGTAATTAGGAAATATTTAACAAAATAAATGAAAATACAATAAAAAAAATACAATACTCAGAAGAAGTTTAAAAAGGTAAACAGGGGAAAATGTTATTCAATATGCTCAAACCGTTTATATTCCTACATGAGAAGATAACATTTATAAATATTGAGAACTGTGTCTCTATTTGGAAAGACAGAAGAAGTATACATAGAGAGTATAAATATAAGTTGTCATTGATGTGATGATATAAAGAAAATTAAGGAGTGAAAAAAATGGAGTTTATGTGGAGAAGAGGAAAGGGGAGGTGGAATGGGTTTAATTATGTCATATGAAGAGGTGAAAAAAACCTATTACAATTGTAGGAAATAAGGAAGGGGTGAGCATTGTTTCAAATTTACTCTCATCAGGTTTGGTTCAAAGAGGGAATAACATATACATTCATTTGGATAAAGAAATTGAGCTTCTTTACAGAAGTAAAAGTGTAAGGGGAAAGGGGGCACTGATAGAAAGGAAGAAAGAAGCAGGGGATAAATGGGTAAAGAAAGGGAGAGGGGCTGGTAAAAGGGAAGGCAGATTGGGGGAGGCAGGGGTAAGAAGCAAAACATTGGTGAGGAGGAATAGGGTGAAAGAAGTGTGGGGAAAATACAAAGGGGTAAATAGAATGGAGGGAAATAGACAGTAATAATAAATGTGAATCTGAATGGGATGAACTCTGCCATAAAATGGAAAGGAATAGCAGAGTGGATTAAAAATCAGAATCCTACAATATACTGTTTACAAGAAACAGATTTGAAGCAGAGAGATACACACAGGGTAAAGGTAAAATGTTGGAGCAGAATATTTTATGCTTCAGCTGAAGTAAAAAAAAATTAGGGATAACAATCCTTGTCTAAGACAAAACAAAGGCAAAATAGATCTAATTTAAAAAGCTAAGGAAGGAAATTACACCTTGTTGAAAGGTACTATAAATAATGCAGTAATATCAATACTAAACATATATGCGCTAAATGGTATAGCATACAAATTCATAGAGGAGAAGTTAAAGAGTTACAATAGGAAATAAACAGCCAAATTATACTAGTATGGGATCTGAATCTTCCCCTCTCAAAATGAGATAATTCTAGCCAGAAAATAAATAAGAAAGAAGTTAAAGAGGTGAATAGAATGTTAGAAAAGTTAGACATGATAGGTGTCTGGAGAAAATTGAACAGGGATAGAAAGTAATATACCTTTTTCTCAGTGGTACATGGCACATATTAAAAAATTGACCATGAAGAAAAAAAAAAACCATTAACCACGTATTAGGAAACAAAAGCCTCATAGTCAAATGTAGAAAGGCAGAAATAGTAAATGCATCCTTCTCAGATCATGATGCAATAAAAATTACATGAAATAAAGAGCCATGAAAAGATACACTGAAAATTAATTGGAAAATAAATAATTTCATTCTAAAGAATGAGTGGTCCAAACAACAAATCACAGAAATAATAAATCACTCCATCCAAGACAATGACAATAATGCAACAACATACCAAAATCTATGGGATGCAGCCAAAGCAGTGCTTAGTGGAAATTTTGTATTTCTAAATGCTTACAAGAATAATAAAGATAAAGTGGGGATCAATTAATTGGGCATGAAAAGTAAAAAGCTAGAAAAAGAAAAAATTAAAAATCCCCAAATAAATACTAAATTAGAAATCCTGAAAATTAAAGGAGAAATTAATAAAATTGAGAGCAACAAAACTATATAATTAATCAATAAAACTAAGAGCTAGTTTAATGAAAAAAAAAAACAATAAAATAGATAAACCATTGGTTAATTTGATTTAAAAAAGAAAACAAATTACCAGTATTAAAAATTAAATGGAAATTAAAGCAATAAGTAGGAACTATTTTGCCCAACTATATACCAATAAATTTGAAAATCTAAATGAAATGGATAAATATTTACAAAAATACAAACTGCCCAGGTTAACTAAAGAAGAAATACAATCCTTAAAAAGTCCATATTGGAAAAAGCAATTGAGCAAGCCAGTAATGATTTCTCTAAGAAAAAATTCTCCAGGACCAGATGGCTTTAAAAGTGAATTCTATGAAGCATTTAAGAACAATTAATTCCAATATTATACAAATTATTTGGAAAAATAGGTGAAGGAGTTCTACCAAATTCCTTTATGACAAAAATGTGACTTTGATACCAAAACCAGGCAGAGCAAAAACAGAGAAAGAAAATTATAAACCAATTTCCATAATGAATACTGATGCAAAAATCTTAAATAAGATATTAGCAAAGAGAATACAGCAAGTGATCACCAGGATAATATACTAACCAGGTGGGATTTATACCAGGAATTCAGGGCTGGTTCAACATTGGAAAACTATCAATATAATCAACCATATCAATAAGAAAACTCACCAAAATCATATGATTATCTGAATAGGTGCAGAGAAAGATTTTCACTAAATACACCATGCATTCCTAGTAAAAACAATAGAAAGCTTAGGAGTAGGTGGAGCTTTTCTTAAAATAATAAGTAGTCTCTACCTAACACTATCAGCAAGCATTATATGTAATGGAGATAACTTAGAGGTCTTTCCAATAAGATTGGGGTAAAACAGGGATGTCCATTATCACCTCTATTATTTAATATTGTACTAGAAATGTTGGCTTTAGCAATCAGAGAAGAAAAAGTAATTAAAGGAATTAGAGGAATCAAAACTATCACTCTTTGCAGCTGATATGAAGGTATACTTAGAGAATCCTATAGAATCAATTAAAAATTCCTTGAAACAATTGACAAATTTAGCAAAGTTGGAGGATATAAAATAAATCCACATAAATCATCAGCATGACCAACAAAGTCCAGCAGCAAGAGATAGAAAGAGAAATTCCATTTAAAGTAATGGTTGAGAATATAATGTATTTGGGAGTCTACTTGCAAAGACAAACCCAGGAACCTTATGAACACAATTGCAAAACACTTTACACACAAATCAAATCAGATCTAAACAATTGGAAAAATATTAATTACTCATGTATAGGACAAGCTAATATATTAAAAATGACAATTCTACCTAAATTAATTGAATTATTCAGTTCCATAACAATCAGACTACCTAAAAAAAATTTATAAAGCTAGAAAAAATAATAACAAAATTCATCTGAAAAAACAAAAGGTCAAGAATAACAAGAGAACTAATGAAAAAATGCACAGGAAGGTGGGCTAGCTGTACCAAATCTGAAGTTTTATTATAAAGCGGCAGTCATCCAAAATATTTGGTACTGGCTAAGAAATACAGTGGAGGATCAATAGAATAGGTTAGGCACAGGAGACACAGTAGTAAATGAATATGGTAATCTACTGTTTGATAAACCCCAAAACTCCAGCTTCTGGGATTGGAACTCAATATTTGAAATTAAGTGCTGGAAAAGTGGAAGACAGTATGGCAGAAACTAGGCATAGACCAACATCTTACACCTTATACTAAAATAAGGTCAAAATGGGTACATGATTTAGACATAAAAGGTGATACCATAGGTAAATTAGGAGAGGAAGGAATAGTTTACCTCTCAGATCTTTGTAAAGGAGAACAGTTTATGACCCAAAAAGAAATACAGAATATTATGAAATACAAACTGAATGATTTTGATTACATTAAATTTAAAAAAATGTACAAACAGAAGCAATGTATCCAAAATAGAATGGAGGCAGAAATTTGAAAAAACAATTTTTATAGCCAGTACTTCTAAGAAAAGTCTTATTTCTAACATATATTGGGAACTATATCAAATGTATAAGAATCCAAGTCATTCCCCAATTGAAAAAAAAATGCTCTAAATCATTACTGATTAGAAAAATGCAAATTAAAACAACACGGTGGTACCACCTGACACCTATCAGATTGGCTAATATGACAAAAAAGGAAAGTAATAAATGTTGGAGAAGCTGTGGAAATTGGAACACTAATGCATTGTTGGTGGAGCTGTGAATTGATCTAACCATTCTGGAGAACAATTTGGAATTATGCCCAAAGGGCTATAAAGCTGGGTTTATCCTTCAACCCAGCAATACAACTATTAGGTCTTTTTCCCAATGAGATCATAGAAAAGGGAAAAGGACCCACATGTACAAAAATATTTATAGCTACTCTTTTTGTGGTGGTAAGGAATTGGAAATTGAAGGTTTTCCCATTAATTGGGCAATCATTGAACAAGTTGTGGTATATGAATGTAATGGAATACTATTGTGCTGTAAGAAATGATGAGCAGCCAGATTTCAGAGAAACCTGGAAGGACTTGCATGAACTGATGCTGAGCGAGATGAGCAGAACTAGGAGAATGTTGTACACAGTATCATCAACATTATGTGTTGATCAATTGTGATAGACTTGATTCTTCTCAGCAATACAATGGTACAAGATATTTCCAAAGGACTCATGATGGGAAATGCTCTCCAAATCCAGAAAAAAAGAACTGTGGAATATGGATGCAGTTTGAATCATACTATTTCTTTTGTTTTTGGTGCTGTTGTTTTTTTCTTTTTTGAGGTGTGTAATTTAAAATTCTAAATGTGCGTTCTAATCTGTTCCCCCAGTTTTTTTTGGGGGGGAACTGACTAAAATCCTTGATAAAATGAGTTTAGATTTTTAAGGGTTTATTGAAATATAGAAAGAGAAAGATTGAGAACAGAATTCTTACAACCTCGCAATCCTATCTTTCCTCAGCTCCTCTCTGTCTTTTCCTGCTGTCACCACCAAGTCAGGAACCAAAAAGACACAGAGCTCTCCACCCAGGCCCTCCTTCCTCCTTCCTGTCCCCTCCCAGAAAATAGGAGGCTCCTCAAGTTAATTGGCTGGTAGCCTTGATAGACAGCACCCATGAGCAAACGTCACTTCCTGACATCAAGGAAAAGCAAAATGGCATTGCCCTCTGAGGCATTCTCCTCGTGGTGGAGCTTTCCCATTGTAAGTTTCCAGTAAGTGGCATCATTCCAGAGAGTTTTCCTTTCTGTTCTGATTCTTCTTTCATAACATGACTAATGTAGGAATATGTTTAATGTGATTTTACATATATAACCTATATCAGATTACTTGATGTCTTGGGGAGGGGGGAGAGAGGGGCAGGAGGGAGAAACATCTGAAACTAGAAATCTTATAAAGAAAAATGTTGAAAAATATATCTACATGTAACTGGAAAATAATAAAATAATTTTTTTAAATGTCCTTTATATGAGCAGTTTTCAGATGAAGAAATTAAAGATATCTACAGACATATGAAAAAAATGTTCTTAATTACTACTTATTATAGAAATGCAAATTAAACTTTTTTGAGGTACCATCTCACACCTATCCAATTATGTCATATATTTTTTTAAAAAGTAAAATGATAAATGTTGGAGAATATGGGGGAAATTTGGAATACTAATGCATTGTTGGTGGAATTGTGAACTA
Source organism: Dromiciops gliroides (assembly GCF_019393635.1). Taxonomy (NCBI): domain Eukaryota; kingdom Metazoa; phylum Chordata; class Mammalia; order Microbiotheria; family Microbiotheriidae; genus Dromiciops; species Dromiciops gliroides. The sequence goes on from NC_057861.1 coordinate 377,313,080, forward strand.
ATCCAAAAATTCTGGAGAGCAATTTGGAACTATGTCCAAAGGGTTACAATGCTGTGCTAACTCTTTGTCCCAGCAATACTACTACTAGGGTCTATATCCCGAAGAAATCATAAAAAAGGGAAAATGGGCAAATAAAAAAATATTTATAGCTGCTTTTTTTTGTAGTGGCAAAGAATAGGAAATCAAGGGGATCCCCATCAATTGGGGAATGGATAAACAAGTTGTGGTACATGGATGCAAAGTAATACTAATGTGATGTAAGAAATGATGAGCAGGCAGATTTCAGAAACAAACAAAAAACCCTGGAAAGACTGATGCTAAACTGCTTCTTAGTGAAATGAGCAGAACCAAGAGAACATTGTACACACTAACAACAAAATTATATGTTGAGCAACTTTGATAAACTTAGGTCTTCTCAGCAATACAATGATCCAAGACAATGCTAAAAATCTCATGATGGAAAAGGCTTTCCAGGGGCAGCTAGGTGATGCAGTGGATAAAGCAGTGGCCCTGGATTCAGGAGGACCTGAGTTCAAATACAGTCTCAGACACTTGACACTTCCTAGCTGTGTGACCCTGGGCAAGTCACTTAACCCCCATTGCCCAGCCAAAAAAAAAAAAAAAGAAAACACTTTCCACATACATAAAAAGAACTAGGGATTCTGAATTCAGATTGAAGCATACTATTTTCACTTTTGTTGTTGTTGTTGTTGTTGTTGTTATTGTTGTTGTTTATTTCTTTATTCTTCCTTTTATTCTGATTCTTCTCTCACAACATTACTAATGTAGAAATATGTTTTACATGGTTGTAATGGATAAGCTATATAATATTGCTTGTTGTTTTAGGGAAGGGGAAAGAAGGGAGAAAGGGAGAAAAATTTGGAACTCAAAATCTTACAAAAATGAATGTGCAAAACTATTTTTACATGTAATTAGAAAAAAATAAAATAAAATACTTTAAAAAATTTATAAGAAATATTCATCTATTCCAAACTTCTTGCTTCTACTCCTCCCTAATCCAAACAATCCTTCACACAGCAATAAAATTAATCTTTTAAAATAGTTTCTCCACATCTTCCCCACCGCACCCCCAGGAAAACAATGCAGTAGCTCCTCATTGTTGACTAATATCTAGATTATTTATTTTGCTTTAAAGATAATCAAATATCTCAATCTATATTCTCTTTTTGTCCTTTCTTTTATCCTACATAAGCTTTATTCTATAGACGGTCTGACTTCCTAGCCTTTTGACATTTTCTGAATTTTCTCATCTTCATATCTTTCTTATTCTATATACAGTATTCCTTCTGTATACCATGTTCCATCTCTTTCATAACAATTTACATTACTACCTATAATCTAGGACCTGATTCAAATTTTAACTTGTGAGGGAACTCAGGCAGATAATGACTTTGCCCAGCATAACATGAATGTCTTTGATGAGTGAATGATTGAAGTTTTCTTTTGAATTAGTCAGTGACTAAAGAAATGAAAACTAACCAAAAATAAATTTCATTCACATATTATATTGTCAAAAGTTTACATTGCTGGGACATAAAAAAATACAAAAAAGGCTTGTGTCTCCTAGTTCTAAAATATAACTATGTAGTTCAGGACAAAAAAAACAGAGGAAATTATGAGGAAATTGTAATTTTTATTTAAAACAATTTCTACGATGTACACCCCAAAATCAGTAATCATTTTGTAATTAGCATCCTTTTAAAAATGGTACTATTGGGAGGTGGAGCCAAAATGGCGGAGGAGAGGCAGTGATTCCCACAAGATCCAGATAAACCCGTCCATTCATGCCCAAATAATGCCGTAAAAATAAAAACCCAGAACAGCCTAATGCACATAAGAACAGAGTGAGACTATTTCTCCGCAAAAGAGGGCAATTCTGATTACCTACTGATCAGGCTGAACAGCTCAGCATGCAGTCTGGACCCAGACAGCTTAGATATCATCCTCCAAGAGATTGTGAGGGAAAATTGCCCTGATATTCTAGAAGCAAAAGCTAAAATAGAAATTGAAAGAATCCACTGATCACCTCCTGAAAGAGATCCCAAAAGGAAAACCTCCAGGAATATTGAAGCCAAATTCCAGAACTCCCAGGTCAATTAGAAAATATTGCAAGCAGCTAGAAAAAAGTAATTTAAATACTGTGGAGCTCCAATAAGGATAAAGCAAGATCTAGGAGCTTCTACATTAAAGGACAGGAGGGCATGGAATATGATATTCCAGGGGGCAAAGGAACTGGGACTACAGCCAAAAATCATGTACCCAGCAAAACTGATCATCATCTTTCAGAGGAAAACATGGAATTTCAATGAGAAAGAAGACTTTCAGTCATTTGTTATGAAAAGACCTCAACTGAATAGAAAATTTGACTTTCAAATACAAGACTCTGGAGAAGCATAAAAAGATAAACAGGAAAAAGACTTCATGAGGAATATTAAAAGATCAAACTGTTTATATTCCTATATGGGAAGATAATACTTCAAACTCATAAGAACTATCTCAGTAAGGAATTCACAGAGGACATAGGTCTGAACTGAATATGAAGGGATGATATCTGTAAAGCATTTATGTTTTGTTCTTTGTGGAGTGTCTTATGTCTGAGGCCTGATTTAGGCTTGGGGCCTCCTGGATCCAGGACTGGTGCATTGTCGACTGTGCCACCTAATTATCCCATAACGACATCTTTAAAATAGGGTTGAGGAGTAGGAGAAATAGACTGGGGGAGGGAGAAGGGGAGAGATGGTCTGTGGAGAAGTTGTTCACATGAAGGAAACAAGAAAAAAGCTTATGGAGGGGTTGGGAAGAGGGGGAAGGAATTGGGGAGTGAGTGAACCTTAATATCATCAGAATTTATTCAAAGAAGGACTAACATATATACTGAAGTGAGTATAGTAATATATTTTTGCCCTGAGGGAGGGGCAGGAGATAGGGTGGGGAGAGGGGAAGGAGGGAAGGGAAGATTGGGGAAGAGAGCAGTAAAAAGCAAAATACTTTTGAGGAAGGTAAAGATGTTCTGCATAACAGCACAAGTATGACATATTAAATTGCTTGATTTCATAGGGAGGGTTGAGGAGAGAGGGAGGAAGAAAATTTGGAACATAGAATTAGTTCAAATACCTTAAACTCATCAGAGTTGGCTCATGGAGGGAATAACATTAACACCCAGTTGGGAGGAGTAATCTATTTAACCCTACAGGAAAGTATGAGGGGAAGAGGATAAAGGAAGGGTGAAAAAGAAGTGCAGAGTAGGGAAAGAAACAGTCAAAAGTAAAACACTTTTGAGGAGGAATGGTTTAAAAGAAGATAGAAAATAGAGTAAATATCATGGGAAGGGAATAGGATGGAGGGAAATAGTTATGATGATTGAATATAATGGCAAAACATATGGTACCTACTTTGCTGGGCTAATATGAAGAAAATTCTTCGTCAAGTTTAAGGTACTTTATTTAGGTTGTGATGAACAGGATACTATCAGAAAAACCTGGAAAGACCTACATGAACTGAAGCAGAGTGAAATGTATTGTATACCAAATAACAGCATTAGTGTAAGATGATCTGCTAGGAAGCATGTGGTTATTTTCAGCTAGGCAATGGTCCAATATAACCCTATAGGACTTATGAAAATGGCAACCCGTCTCCAGAGAAAGAAGTGATAGTATCTGAAATTAAATGGAAACACATTTTTTTTTTTTGGTGAGGCAATTGGGGTTTGGTGACTTGCCCGGGGTCACACGGCTGGTGGGTGTTGGGTGTCTGAGGCCTGATTTGGGCTTGGGTGCTCCTGATTCCAGGGCCAGTGTTCTGTAATATCAGGTGTGGGAATGACTATTTGTGCAGCTATTATAAACTGAAGTAAATTTTAAGAATGAAAAAAAGTCATGGCATTCACATAGGTAAAGTCAGGTTGAAAATAAAATGAAATAAATGGAAAATCTTTATTTCTAAATTACACTTAAATTTTCTTAGGGAGGAAAGTATTTTTCATACTTGTAGCAAAATTCATCTAACTACATTTATGTCATGATGGAAAAGAACCAAACACTCATAACTCAAAAAAAGTTAAAGCTAAAAACTTTCTACTTTGTAAATTTGCATAACTTATTGATAATTGGAAGGAATCTAGTGAGATACAATGCTCAATGCTCTCAAATTGTGTAGTGTAAATGGATATTTCTTCCTTAAGAGATAAATTCCTATAAAGGACATCATAATTTGTGATCTCTGAAATCATTGCCATCTGAGGATAATATAGCAGATGACATTATCTGACTCATTTTCATCCATTAAAAGTCATTTGTATTTACAAAGATGAAGGGAAAAATTAATGGACACAAATATGGTCAGGCTACTTCTGTAAAGAAGTGGAAATTCAAATATCTTGGCATTAAGCTATATATTTGTCAACATAAATGTTATATTAATACCATTTGGAATTCATTTTTTTAAATGCACAAGAACATTCATTCTTCTGTAATTGCAGACAACTATGGAAAATATTGAAGGATTATTTACATAATGGACAAATGTAAATTCATTCTAGATGTAGAGATAAGCTCCATGCTGTCTCAATCATATTATGATTCTTTGCCCCTATATTAACTTTAACAGCACTAAAGAAATGCACAGTCTGCAGTCTGAATTAAATAAAAGCAGAGCTTTTTGGTTTCCATCGTTTTTATACCTCCATCAAAACTTGACTCTTTTTGCTATATTTATTGGGCATGTGATATTATTTGTTTAAATGATAAACTGCCCACAATCACATATATGTGCTTCAAGACCTGATTGTTTGCTTTAGAGGATTTAAAATGTAGAAAATTACTTTTCATCATTGTTGCTCATGATTCTTTGTTCAGTGAGCTGTCACAGAATCCAATTTCCCATTACCCATTTCCTTTGTACTGAATTTATTACTTTGTTTCATTTAAAGTGAACTTACTGGTGGTTCTATAGTCTTCTTGACTTATTGTCTAAAGTCTTTCCAAAATCACTAGATATATAGAGGATAAGTTCTATGTTATCATGACAGTACTTATTCAGCTTTACTCAGAGCAGTGGATAAATTATAATGGAGAAGGACAAACAGAAAAGAAACATGTCTGACATAAATGATGCAATAAGATATTTTTAATTATCAAGAAAACATAGGTGAAATTCTACTTAATACAAAAGATAAAAGTATTAAAAACAATCATTTTGCATGTTCCTTATAATTTCTGCATTTTCTCAAAATGAGACACTTGAAAAATTTTGTTGCTCTTGTTAGGTGGGGCAGAAATTCAGAGCTAACACCAGTCCATTCCTTGGAAGATTGTGGACAGCATTTCAAAATATGTAAAATTAGAAAATTGATATATGGAGATGTAGGCAGAACAAAATATATCATCTTAGTCTCATGTAATATACTTCTGTCCATACAGTATGCATAAAATTGGAAAAATAGAGTGTCACCTGAAAAACTAAGGAAGTTAATACAACAAAAGGGTTTAAACTAGTCTAAAGTACTTTGGAAAGATATTAGAGATGATCATCAAAGCAGCTAAAATAACTGTTTTCCGGGCAAAATTTAACCGTGTGTGTATGTGTGTGTGTGTGTGTGTGTGTGTGTGTGTATGTCTTTGTTTCTGTGTGTCTTTGAGTCTGTGTGTGTCTGTTTCTGTGCATGCATGCAATAAGAGACAGAGGTTTCTCCTCATCTGATAGCACAAAGACTGAGATTTTGTATACTCTGACAACTGAGTATGGCCATGAAATGAAAAAGGACAAGAGAATTTTTTGAATACAGAATATGCTTTCTACAAAAGTTCAATCACTGAAAATATTTGTACTAAATCTGAAAATTGGAAAAATATTTCAACTAGAGGCCAATTATTTTTGGACCTCAGCTTCTGGGATCCCATCTATCTAATTTTTGTTTCTTCCCGCCACCTCCACTGGAGACAAGTCAAAAGAAGTAGACTTACTGAAAATAACTTTTCCAAGTCTTGGGAGTGATATCATTAAAAATAAAAATTTTAAATCCCCTTAGATTCAAGACTTTAGGAATGAGTGTCCTAAAGAAAGACTATTTCCCTAATAAAAAGTCCCTCAGAGAATGAATGATACGAATATGGCCTCTCAATCCATCCACAACTGGAACTACATAGTAATTTTTGTTGGAGTGACAGAAGACAGAAGATACAGATCTGAACTTAAAAGGTCACTTAAAAAAAAAATCCCCACTCTAAGAACAGTGCTTGATACACAGTAAGTAATTAATGCTTAATAACACACTTAATGGAGAGTGCTTACAGATAATAGAATGACTATGATTGTGGGGAGTCTAAAAGATAATATGAGCATTCTACATTTCTCTATTTGTTCATGGACTGATCAGAGTGCTTTATGTATTGTGGATTTGATGAGGTAATTGAAAAAAGTCTGTACATGCAATACTTGTACTATTTGTTGAATACTTGTGTGGGAGTTAGATGATTTTATTCACATTTGGGGGAAATTGCACAAGATTTTATTGTGAGGAAGTATACTAAATCATGCTTTTGGGGTTAACAGAAATGAATATCAAAAAAGCTATTTGAGGATCAGTTACCAGGGAGCACATAAGATATACAGAAGCCAAATTATTTTTTATTTTAATTAAAAAATTTTTTTTTGGCCCAGGACCATGAATGACCAATGATGTTAAAAAAACAAATACAAACACATACAGTAAATGGGAGAGTTAGTGACATGCATAACTTTTCTTGACTTTAGAAATGGTAAGGAAATTATTCAAATTATAGGTTAATGAGCTTGACTTCTATTCTTGGGGGGAAATTATAATGCATTGTATAAGCACTTATACAGAGAAATGGTGATCTCAATAAATGAACAGAGGTTCATTGAAGACATGGCATTTCAAATTAAGCTAATTCCATTTTAATAAGTTTATTAGATTATTATACTTTTACTATACTTTTAAAAATGAACCAATTATATTACAAATTAGAAAACAAAATATTTTTACTTGATTTCATCAAAACATTTTAGAACTACTCACAATATAATTGTGGACAAGATAGAAAAATGTTAATTAGATTGATGCATCAATGTCAAATTGTATGGAGGGCTTTATTGAAGTACCACATGACAATGGTCTTGACCCCAATGTGAGAAGCAATAATGTAAATGACTTTGATAAAGATGTCATGATACAATGCATAAACAATTGGTTCTGTGGTCAAAGGATATCATTTAAAGTCCTTATTATTACATCCACTAATTGATGAACTTAAAGGAGTCACAATCTCTATAGACTTCAGTTTTTTCAATAATAAAATCAGGTACCCTTAAACTCTAATCATATAATCCTATAAGGTATCTATGATTTGTTTATCTGATTTTTTACTTGTATTAAGGGAGGATTAATAGCTAATATGTTGAATTATGCAATGAAAATTCCACAGACTAGTAATGAGCCAAATCTAACTGCAATATCTAGTCATTCAATCCCTAATCCTTCCTCCCATTTTCATGGGATACTATTCTCCTTTGCTCTGATATCACTTTTCTCTCTTCAAAACATTGACCATTTGGGTAACCAGTTCTACTTTATACAACTTTAAATACATTGACCTCGATCCTATCATTGCTTGTAAATTTTCAAATCCCAATTCAATTAATCCCACAACCTATTTCCACTGTTTCTACTTATTTACTATCAAATACTGATGTAATAAATCACTCTAGAGGATCACCTATCTGACTATAAAAAGACATAATATGTAATATCAATTAAGCTTTCTTTATTGCAAAGTATTCATTTTAGTCTTCATTGAATGACTCTTTATTCTACTCGTAAGTATATCTGTTACGAACTTCTCTCCTTCCAAACAAAACAGGCAATAGAATATAGTTGAAACAACAAAACTACCCTCTCCCATCAGATCCTGAAGTGAATAGTCTAGTGCCCTATCACCAGGAGTCTTGGGTATTGTCAGTACCCTCCAAATGACTACATATTTCAACTGATCCTATACCTGCATCATTCAGTGGGAAAAAAAATATTCTAAAGAGGGGCCCACCTTCTTTTATTTAAGAGATTTCCACACCAATAGCTATTGACTGCTACCAATAAGAAGATAAGCACATAGGGGCAGCTAAGTGATGCAGTGGATAGAGCACCAACCCTGGATTCAGGAGGACCTGAGTTCAAATCTAGACTCAGATACTTAACCCTTACTAGCTGTGTGACCCTGGGCAAGTCACTTAACCCCAATTGCCTCACCAAAAAAAAAAAAAAAAGGAAGATAAGCACATAATCCCTAGAAGTGTCAGCACTTTCAGTAACAATACTTCTGCTTCTAGTATAGTATTCATAGCCATCATCTGAGAAACAACTTCTCTAGAGAAGTGAACAGCCATCCCAGCCCCAACTGTAAACCAACTGCCACACATATTTCAGGAAAACCAGACTAAATGAAATAACTCTCCCTGGAGAAGAGACATATAAGGCACAACCAACACAATGACCATCATCTTCTCAGACCTTAATGGGAAGGGATAGTCAAGAAATAATGAATTAAAAGCATTAAAAATAGTGACATTTCCAGCCCAGTGCCCTCAGATGTCATCCCTGGGATGGAACCCATGTAAAGATGTAACCTTGGAATTTGTTCCTGTATTTACTAGAGGCATTACCACTGAAGACTCAGGAAAGAAAGTTAGTTTTTTTTTTTTTTTTTCTCACCTAAGGTCTTGGCACTGTAAGATGGTTAAACATTCAGAAACTGAGAAATTACATCAAAGAGGCATTGTCATCAATCAAGCCACTGTATCCTAAGGTTTATGATACTCACAACTATAATGTTACATATGCATGGTCACCCCCATTAAAATGTGAACTCTTTTAGATCAGAGACTACCTTACATGCCTAGTTGTGTCTCTAGTGCTTACCTCACTGTCTGACACATAATAAATACTTGATACTTTATTCTTTCATTGATTCTATATTTATTCCTTAAGTATTCCATGCTAATTCTTTCCTGATATTTGTTTTGCAGATTTCACCTCATAATTTGCTTGAAAAAATGAAAGTCATTAGTTATAAGTACCCTATTTTATTGATTTCTACATTTTAAGGCTGAAATTATTTTCCACTTGGTCTTCCTTTCATCTAGTACCATATGAAGTCATTGTCCTCTTTCTTAGTTGTCAAATCCTCTATTTGTATCCTTAGACTCATTGTCTTCCATCCTCTCTAGGTGATTACTCATAGGATTATCATAGGATTATAAATTTTGAGCTCTAAGGCTCTGAACCAATTGGATTTTTCAGATAAGGAAACCCAAAACCTAAGGAGGTTTAGTGACTTGTCCATGGTCACAGAAGAAATAAGTTTCAAAGTCATAGTCAAAGTTGTTTGTTTGTTTTTAATTTTACCAAATTCCTATAGTATTCATTCTGTCTGTCTCTCTCTCTGTATCTGTGTTTCCTCCTTCTATTCCACTCTTTCATCAATCTCTCATTATTTAAAAACTCCTTCGTTTCTGTTTAAAAACATGAAAAGGACTCATATCCTTAAACCATAGAAACAATAGTTTTAAAAATCCCTCATTTGTTCCATGAACTTCTCAACATATCATTGTAAATCTCTCCTTCCTTTCACCTTTAAACTTCTAGAAAGAAGATATATAAACTCATTGCCTATAATTTCTTACCTCCCACTCCTTTTTCAACCACTTATAATCTGGTTTAAAATTTCATCACTCTATAAAAATGATCCCTCCAAGTTTAGTAAATATCTCCTAACCACAAAAGCAATCTTTTCTCAATTGTCTTCCTTACTTGTTTTTGTTTTCTTTTCTTTTTTTTTTTTTTTAGTGAGGCAATTGGGATTAAGTGACTTGCCCAGGGTCACACAGCTAGTAAGTGTTAAGTGTCTGAGGCCGGATTTGAACCCAGGTACTCCTGACTCCAGGACCGGTACTCTATCCACTGGGCCACCTAGCTGCCCCTGTTTTCTTTTTTCAATATCTGACATTGTTCAACAATACTCTGTCATCCCTGGGTATTTGTGACTTTTTCTCTCTTCATGATCTTTTCTTAAATCTGCTATGCCATTTCTTTTCCATCTCTTTTGCTGAAGTAGCATATATGCCTCATACCCAAACATTAGGTGTTGAATTGAATGTGTTTCCCTTTATTCTGCATTTATGTATTTCCCATAAAAAGTTATTTTTATTATTGTTTAAATCAAAACCCTTTACTTTTATATTTTTTAAAAAAGATTTTATTTTGTCTTATATAACAAAGATTCTTAAACTCAGGGATTTGATCCCATATGGGGTCATGTAACTAAATGTGGAGGTTGCAAAAAAACTGAAAACAGTAAAAGGATGGAGATACAGATAGGTATGATAGAGATATAGAGATAGAGGTGGATGTAGATGTAGATGTAGATAGATATAGTTATAGACATAGTTATGGATACGGATATGGATATGGATATGGATATGGATATGGTTATGGGTAGGTGTATGGGTATTGGTATGAGTATGGATATGGGTATGGGTATAGATGTAATTGATATAGACTCAGATATAAGCTGGGGCCTAGATTTTCCTCATTCTATATTTTTAGTATGATAATTTCTGCTTTCTCTGGCCCAGATTTTCCAATAAAGTGAATGTTCAGGTGGACATTGGCATAGGATTCTTTGCAAATACCTCAATGTTTGGGGATTAAATGACCCATATTTGGGCCATTCTTCCTGTAATGCCTCATGCCACATAAAACACAGTTTGATAAGCTCTCCTCTGGTCATGGTTGCATTTAGTCTAAGTTTCCCTTATTCCAATCCATTAGCAGCTTTCCTAATGGGGAATCCTGGGGAATAATCTTCATTCTAATATCCTCCATGACATGCCAAACTTTCCATACCACATAACAAACCCTGACAAAACCAAAAATAGGAATAAAAAAGTATTCATTAAATTCAAACTCACCAACTATCCACGTGATCTTTTCCACTTCTCTGATTAGTGTAACTAAAGCTAGAAAAGGGGTACTTAAGAAGTTTAAAAGATCCATTTGAAAATTTAAAGAGAAAACAGCCAATAATTAGCAGAACTTTTCAATTTAAGGGGACAAGGGAGGGGAAATATTACCCAACTGGAAGATCCGAAGACGGAGATTCAGCTTTCCTCTTTGTGGTCAGCCAAACTGCGCAATTTAAAAATCTAAGTGCGGTTCTAATATGTCCCCACCCCCCCCACAGTTTTGACACAATATAAGTTGCATTTCTTTTTTGCAGAGCAATGAGAATTAAGTTACTTACTCAGGGTAACAAAGTTAGTAAGTGTCAAGTGTCTGAGGCCGAATTTGAACTCAGTTCCTCCTGAATCCAGGGCCCGTGCTTTGTCCACTGTGCCACCTAGCTACCCGCTACGTTTTCTCTATTTTGTTTTTCTTCTTCTGCCTAGTTCATTCTAGTTCCTGTATCATTCTACTATCACCAAAAGAAAATTATACTGATCCATTCCAAAACAAAAGCAAAACCAACCAAGGCTCCCTCTTTCTCGCTGTCTCATTTTTGTGTGGGTGTGTATTATTGGCCTTTCTTAAGCACTGGCATGGTCAAATTTCCTACAGGACACTTTTTTTCCCCCCTAGGATTAAAATATCCCTTACAGGGGCAGCTAGATGGTGCAGTGGATAGAGCACTGGCCCTGGAGTCAGGAGTACCTGAGTTCAAATCCGACCTCAGACACTTAACACTTACTAGGTGTGTGACCCTGAGCAAGTCACTTAACCCCAACTGCCTCACTAAAAAAATAAATAAATAAGTAAATTTTCCTTACAGAATTTCACAAATTTACTTGAAACCATTTAACCATTTTCAGATCATTTATGGCAAGTCCACTACACTATCTACATTCCAGACAATTTTGTTCACCAGCAATTCATTTACTTTAACTTGTTCTCCCTGTTTGTAATTATGTAGACTAATTAGCATGGTAAGGAAAGAAAGTAAGGCAGTGAAGAAAGTTATTGGGAATAAATAGTATCAAAATAGTGGTAAAAGAAACAAGAAATGAAGAGTCAGGGCAGCTAGGTGGTGCAGTGGATAGAGCATGGGCCCTGGATTCAGGAGGTCCTGAGTTCAAATCCAGACTCAGACACTTAACACTTACTAGCTGTGTGACCCTGGGCAAGTCACTTAACCCTAATTGCCTCACTAAAAAAAAAAAAAAAAGAAAGAAATGAAGAGTCAATTTGCAGAGAGTCCACATAGATACTTAAAATAAGGATGAGTAGCTTTATTACTAAATTCTTAGATTAAATAAATAGATAAAATATGCATATTATATATAACATATACACTTTTTAAACCGATCTATAGAAAATAGTTTCTTGCATGAGCATTTTTCTTGTTATTATTAATATATTAAAATATTTATTGAGGTTCATATAGTATATATTCAAAATGAAAACAAAATTTTAAATAAACATACACATTGATAATGTCTATGCTTACTTTTTTTTGTCTCCCAGTTCTTAGCACACTTAGTTTAATAAATGCTTATTTGTCTTGAAATTACTTGTGTAGAATTCTTCTGCTATTCCCCCTTTTCCATCCATATTTCTGGTTTCAACCCTGTACTCCCTGGTCATTCTTCCAGCAGGAACGATTATCATTTAAATCTCTGGTTCTCATTTTATTTGAAAAAAGTGAGGTAACAGGAAGTCTTTCCATCTTTACTTACTTCTGAGCTTCTAGCACATTATTCATCTTCAAATGACCTTTTATTTTCCCAAAGAGTTAATTTTAATATTCCAATTCTGATACACCAAATATATTTTGTCCAAATCTCCCCTTACTGAAATTAACTTTTAGTCAAGTATGTATATTTAATTCTATATTTTTAAATGCCAACTCAGTTCAAAGGACCATGGTAGGTGATTGATTTGCAAAGATAAAAAAAATAGCAGACCCTTGGCCACATAAAACTTACAATCAAATCAGAGAGTTGATGATATAGTTATAGCTATACATGTGAGAATCAGAGCACCACTACTGTGCTAAGAGGGACATTGTGAGAATCAGGGCAACACCCACTTGAAAAGAAAACATGTGACTAAGCATCTGGAAGCTGTCTGGTGTCCTGAAGTTACCTCTTGTAAATTTTATCTATCAATGCTATCAGCCAATTAGCTTTGAGGTGTGTGTATAGGGACCACACCTGAGAGGGTCTGCAGAGAGCTTCCAATCAAGAGAAGGATAGAAAAGTCTTTTCCATTTGAGGTGGTGTGAGGAGCAGCTTCAGGTGCAGGGAACAAGGTTTCTTTTCTTTCTTTCTCCACCTGATCTCTGTACTTACCACTAATATACTTTATTAAATACTTAATGCCCCAAAATTGGTGCTATATGTTTCTAATTTAAGGTAACCACTCATTAGATTTTTAGACATCACAGTTAGAAATTTTAGGATTTACATACAATAAGTGTTCTATAAGAAAAAAAAAACATACACAAAACTTAGTTGCTACCTCCTCAAAGAACTATCCATTGATCTCCCGATATGAAATTGACCTAAATCAAATTTCTTATAACACTTTGATTGATATTGCTTTCATCCTTTTTACATTCTGTCTTCACATTCTTTTCCATATATTTTTGATTCTTCTTTTTAGATCAAAAATTCCATAAAGGCAAGCATTACTCCGTTTGCATCCTGGACTAATTCTTATCAAGCACACATTAGGCATTTAATGCTCTGATCATTTAAAAACTAAGTACAAGTCTTTGTTTCAAAAACAGGACAATGTTTTAAAAGTGTAAATTTACATTATAATGGTATAACATACAATTTCTGAAATGTTTAATGAAAATAATTTGTAACCTTTAAAGAAAAAAATATATTTCAACAGAAGAACCTATTGTGTAACATTACCTATCAAACTCAATTTAAAGTTTGTAATGTTTTATACAATCTAATAAAGGAAAATTTAATATCATGTAGCAAATATTTAAACATGGGATGAAACATTATTATACTTCACTTCCATTATTAGAGTAAATTGTTTTATGTGTCAAGGAAAGTAGGTGTTAGAAAAAGGAAAATGAAATTTAAGGGGATAAATGCAATTAACACAGGGTGCTCATAATAGATTAAAATGCCAAACCTACTCATGATACATTTCAGAATCTAATTTTGAAACTAAAGTAAAATTAACTCCTCTTAATCTGCACAGAATTTTGAAAAGAGATTTCAACCTCTTAATTTAGATAAGCTAACTTCTCTAAAATGAACATCTCTCTCATCCCTTTTCTGTCCATTTTGTGTCACTTTTGTGAAGTTGAATACCTTATTGTGAAATTAATATATTTTAAAGTTAATAGTATTATGCTTCATATTTATTCGACTATCCCTTTATAATAGTTCCAGCTACAGCATACCTTTAAATTTGCTCATTTATTTACTCTCTAAAGTTGTTTATTTTTTTAATAACTTTAAGGGAGTTAGCTATATGAGTATCTTTGAATTATCTTCTTTAAAATTTATTTTTACAGGAGGTGCAACATTGTATGTATGCGTGAGACTTTGTTCCAAACTTTGTATTTAAAAATGAGGCATCTCAATTGGATTAGGGTACTATAATGTTTATGTCATCCTAAATAAATTGTCTTGATTTTATATATATTTTATGTAATCATATATTTTTTATTTAGAAGTTTTTGCATGTCATATAAAAATATATATTCAGTATTTTGAATGTGATGGCCAAGGATAATATTTAAAAGACATATTATCAGTCAATTTTAGTATAGATTCCCAGTCTATTTTTCAATGTCATCAACAGTACTCTCAATAGCTTTTTATTTATCCTTTGTTTGAAAACTTCCAGTGATGAGTAAATTGTTACCTAGCAAGGCCATTTGAGGCCATTCTAATTTTTTAGATAACATGCTTCTTATATTGAGTCAGAATTTATCCCTTTATACTTCCCTACTTTTCTCCCTAGTTTTTATCTATAGAATACTAAAGAATTAATTAATAAATAAGCAGTTATTAATTCCAGTGTCTAATCTCCATTCCATATCATCACCCCATGCATATTTGAAACCAACTACTATTTCCCCAACATGTCTTTTCTTTCCAAGGCAATTTGTCTAATTACTCCAAGGCATAACTTACTATGTCTGGTAACTATATTCCTATGTCTCTTTCCTTATAAAAAGAATCTTGAAAAAACTCTCTATACTAATTGCCCACATTTCATCATCTCTTATTCTTTCTACTTGTAAATTTTTTTGGTCTCTGACTTCTAGTCTTTTCATTCAGTTGAAGTTCTCTTCAAAGTTATAAAAACTAAATTCAAAGAGCTACTTTTCAAACCTTATTCTTCTTTACATTTCTGCAGTATTTGTTGCTGTTGACCACACTATCTCCTCTGCTAATTTTCTGTTGTCTATATGCATGACCAATTATCATCTTCCTTACTGGATAACAATATCACTCCTCAATAACTATGCATATACACCAAAGTGTTCTCTTGAATCCTCTTCCATTTTCTCTGCATATTTATCTGTAATAATAAATTTGTTATTTATATGTAAATTAATCCCAAATCTATACACATGGGCCTAGTCTCCTTCCTGAACTATAACCACAAGTCACAAACTGTCTAATAACTGTCTGGGCTGCAATCCCATAGATATTATGACCTCAGCATGTCCAAAAATAGATCTCAGTATGTCTCCTCCACACCTCCTTATCTTCTAAGCTTCCCTATCTCTAGTAAAAGATATCTTAATAGATAACCATTTTTGCACATTTAGTGTTATTCTAAATTCTTCTTCCCCCTCACATCATGTATCAAATATGCTGCCAAATCATGTCTTTTCTACTTTGTCACATTCTTTCATATGTATTATATTCTCTACACTTACACAGTCTCTTCTCCCTCAAGTCCTCATCACTAATCTCTTACACTATTTCAATGGCCTTCTAAATAGCCTCCTGAATCAAATCTCCCTTCTCTCCAAATCATTGTCTACCCAGGTGCTAAAGTTATATTCCTGAAACAGCTCTGAACATATCATCCCTCTTCTAAAGAGAAACAGTGACTTCCTATTAAATCTAGGAATCTCTGGGATTTACTTATCTTCACAAATTGTCAGTGTCTTATTTTTCCAAACTTTTCATATATTACTCAGTAAGCCCTGATATATCCAGAAATTCTGGCCAATTTGCTATTATTCACATATGATACTTCATCTCCTATCTTCATTTGTTTTAATTAATCATCCTCAATGTTTGCAGTGTATGGAAGATTGGAATTCCCCATTTTTTTCAAAACACAAATCATTTTTTTTCTAAATGAAACCTTAAACTCCCATTCAGAGGCTAATACCATCCAACAACAAATAACCATAACTGCCTATGTTGAAAGAATCCACCCTGAGTTAAAGAAAGTTTGAAAAGTAAGAGGCAACTGTAAAATCACATCATGACAAAGGAAATAAAAATGCACAAGTGAATGAAAAAAACAAACAAACAATAAATGAGCCTCATCAAATTCCTATTTTTCATCATAGCAGTAAAGGTAGTATCATATAAAATTAATGGCAGATATAACTTTTTATGGACAGTTTTACTACTTTTATCTTTTAAAGTAGGATCATTGAAACACATTTACTGCTTCAAGCAATTTATTGATTACAACATAACAATTTTTTTCAGGATTGTGCAAAGAGAGGAATTTCTCCTTTTTAGTTTTAGAATTTCCATGCAGTCAGATTGAGTCTAGGATTGTATTTCCCTTGTAAGCTGTCCATTTGCATCTGATTGTGAACCAGTATCTAATTTTACTGTGTTGCATAGAAGAATGAAAAAGCTCCTCAGGGCACCTGTTTTAATGGCAATAGACAGGATTTTCAGTTATGACTTTAATCAGTCAGGTTATAATCAGGCATCACCACTGAAGAAAAATTTTGCTATAACCAAGGCCAAAAAGAGTTGAGGGAGGGATTTATCAACCAGTTATATTGGATTTGGATGCATACTTAGTAGCTACAATGTGCTGTAGAAGTTAAACAAAATTTTATTCTACTCTTAAAAAAAAAACAAAGTGATGATGGAGGGGGGAAGGTGAAGCCAAAATATTAGAGTAAAAAATGTGCTTAACTTTGCCCTCCAAACTATCAATTCAAAATAACTTTAAAAAATAATTTTAAAGAGAGCAGAGCCAAGATGGTGGAGAGTAGCCAGCAAATCATGTGAGCTCTCCTTCTGTTTCCTCAAAAAGAACATTAAATCAAGCCTCTAGATGGATTCTGAAACTACAGAATATGCAAAGAGAGAGAGAGACACAGTCTTCCAACCAGAGATAATTTAGAAAATTTCAGGAAAGGTGGGTCTCACTCGGGCAAAATAGAGTCTCAGCTCACCACAGCGCAGCACATGGGAGAGGGTTGGGGCAAGTCATTGGGAAGCTGTGGGCCACAGCTAAGCAAATGAGGCCTTTGGATCCTGGCACAACAAGCTGGTGGAGCAGCAGAACAGTGGTGAAACCCACCTGCACCAGCCGAGAGGGCAGGTTGCCAGCAGGAGGGCCACCCACAGGACTGGCACAACAAGGCCTACTGATCCCAGCACACTCTGACAGGAAGTCCAGGGCCAGGCCTACTGATCCCAATGCACTCTGAAAGGAAGTCCAGGGTGGTGAAAAATCTATAAGCCATAGAGACCTCAGTGTAGAGAGACAGTGACATAGCCCCTATATCCCAGCACAAGAAGCTTGAAACAGGGATACGGGTGGCCCCAGAGGAGACCTCAACTTTAAAAAAAATAAAAAATAAAAAAAAATAAGTGGCAGTATGAGTAAGAAACAAAAAAGTGCTCTCACCACTGAGAGCTTCTGTTTCAACAGGGAAGAGGTAAACACAAACTCAGATGAGGACAATACTCCCAAACTACCTACATGTGAAGATTCAAGAGGGAAGATGAATTGGTCTCAAGAACAAAAAACCTTCTGGGAAGAGCTCAAAAAGGATTTTAAAAATCAATTTAGAGAAATGAAAGCAATACAAGAAAATTATGAAAAAAGAATCATCAGCTAGGAAAAGGAAGCACAAAGAATCAGCAACTTGGGAAAGGAAGCACAAAGATTAACTGAAGAAAACAAATCCTTGAAAAGTTCATTTGGCCAAATGGAAAAAAAATGCATAATCTCACTGAAGAAAACACTGCCTTAAAAATTAAAATTAGACAGTTGGAAGACAATGAATCCATGAGACACCAGGAATCAGTCAAGCAGAATAAAAAGAATGAAAAAATATAAGAAAATGTGAAATACCTCATTGGAAAGAAAACTGATCTGGAAAACAGATCCAGGAGAGACAATTTGAGAATCACTGGATTGCCTGAAAGCCATATCAGAAAAGAGTCTAGACACCATATTCCAGGAAATTATTGAGAACTGCCCTGATATTATAGAATCAAAGGATAAAATCGTCATTGAAAGAATCTACTGATCACCTCCTGAAAGAGACCCCAAAAGGAAAACTCCAAACAATATTGGAGCCAAATTCCAGAATTATTAGGTGAAGGAGAAAATATACCAAGCACCCAGAAAGAAGCAATTTAAATATCATGGAGCTATGGTCAGGATTGCTCAGGACCTGGCAGCTTCAACATTAAAGGATTGCAAGGCTTGGAATATGATATTCTGGAAGGCAAAGAGCTTGGATTGCAGCCAAGAATCTATTTCCCAGAAAAATTGAGCATTCTCTTTCAGGGGAGAAAGATGGAATTCAATGACACTAGGGATTTTCAAGGTTTCCTGATGAAAAGACCAGAACTGAATAGAAAATTTGATCTTAACATGCAAGACTCAAGAGAAGTTTAAAAAGGCAAATGGGGGAAAAAAGTTACTCAATTGGGTTAAACTGTTTATGTCCCTACACAGGAAGATAATACTTATAACTCTTGAGATCTATATATGTATTTGGGCAGACAGTAGGATTATACACAGAGGGTATAAATATAAATTGTCTTTGATGTGATGATACAAAGAAAATTAAGGGTTTAAAAAGGGAGTCAATGGGGAGAAGAGGAAAGGGGAGGTGGAGTGAGGTGAATTACATCATATGAAGAGGTGAAAAAAAAAAAAACCTAATACAATAGAGGGAAAGAATGGAGGGATGAACATTGTTTCAACCCTACTCTCATTTTAATGTTGATTCAAAAAGAGGGAATAATATATACATTCATTTAGACATAGAAACTTAGCTTAGTCTTTAGGGAAATAAAAAGGGAAGGGGAAGGTGGAGAATGTTAGAAGGGAGGGCAAAACAAGGGAGAGGCAGGGGTAAGAAGCAAAATTTTGGTGAGGAGGAATGGGGGGAAAGAAGGGGGGAAAAGTACAAAGGGTGGTAAATAGAATGGAGGGGAATAGACAGTAATAATAACTGTGAATGTGAATGGGATTGAACTCTCCTATAAAAGGAAGCAAATTAGGGAATGGATTAAAAACCAGAAATCCTAAAATATGCTGTTTACAGGAAACACATTTGAAGCATAGAGATACACAAAGAGTAAAAGCAAATGGCTGGAGCAGAATATATTATGCTTCATCTAAAGTGAAAAAAAAGCAGGGGTAGTGATCCTTATATCAGACAAAGCACAGGCAAAAATAGATCTCATTAAAAGAGATAAGGAAGGAAACTACATTATTCTAAAAGGTACTATAGATAATGAAGCAATATCAATATGAAATATCTATGTGCCAAGTAGTATAGCATCCAAATTCTTAGAGGAGAAGTTAAATGAGTTATAAGTGGAATTAGACAGTAAAACTATACTAGTGGGGATCTGAATCTTCCCCTCTCAGAATTAGATAAATCTACCATAAAAATAAATATGAAAGAAGTGAAGAGAGGTGAATAGAATGCTAGAAAATTTAGACATGATAGATGTCTGGAGAAAATTGAATGGGAATAGAAAGGAATATATCTTTTTCTCAGCAGTACATGGCACGTTTTAAAAAAACTGATCATGTATTAGGGCACAAAAAAGATCATAATCAAACGTAGAAAGCCAGAAATAGTAAATGCACCCTTCTCAGATCATGAAAGAGCCATGGAAAAGTACACTGAAAATCATTTGGAAACTAAATAAATTCATTCTTAAGAATGAATGGGTCAAACAAACAAATCATAGAAACAATCAATGACTTTATATAAGAAAATGACAATAATGAGACAACATACCAAAATCTATGGGATGCAGCAAAAGCAGTCCTAGGGAAAATTTATAGCTCTAAAATGGTAACATGAATAAAAAGAGAAAGAGGAGATCAATGAATTGGGCATGCAACTTGAAAAGCTTGAAAAAGACCAAATTAGAAATCACCAATTAGATACTAAACTAGAAATCCTGAAAATTAAAGGAGAAATTAATAAAATTAAAAAAGCAAGAAAAACAATAAAATTAATAAATTAAACTAAGTGCTGGTTTATTGAAAAAACAATAAAATTGATAAAATATTAGCTAATTTGATTAAAAAAAGAAAGAAGAAAACCAAATACCAATATCAAAAATGAAAAAGGCGATGTTACCACCAATGCAGTGGAAAATTAAATCAATAATTAGGAATTATTTTGCCCAACTGTATGCCAATAAATTTGACAATCTAAATGAAATGGGATGGATATTTACAAAAATACAAACTGCCCAGGTTAACTGAAGAAGAAATAAAATCCTTAATAAACCCATATTAGAAAAAGAAATTGAACAAGCCATTAATGAACTCCCTAAGAAAAAATCCCCAGGGCCAGATGGGTTTACAAATGAATTCCACCAAACATTTAAAGAACAATTAATTCCAACATTATACAAATTATATGGAAAAATAGGTGAAGAAGGAGTTCTACCAAATTCATTTTATGACACAAATATGGTGGTGATACCAAAACCAGGCAAAGCAAAAACAGAGAAAGAAAATTATGGACCAATTTCCCTAATGAATATTGATACTAAAATCTTAAAAAAAGATATTAGCAGGGAGATTACAGCAAGTGATCACCAGGATAATACATTATGACCAGGTGGGATTTATACCAGGAATGCAGGGCTGGTTCAACATTAGGAAAACTATTAACATATTCAACCATATCAATAAGAATACTAATCAAAATCATATAATTATCTCAATAGATGCAGAGAAAGCTTTTGACAAAATACAGCACCCATTCCTAATAAAAACACTAGAGTGCTTAGGAATAGGTGGACCTTTCCTTAAAGATCCTGCTTATTAGCAGTATCTATCTAAAACCATCAGCAAGCATTATATGTAATGGAAATAAGTTAGAGGCCTTCTCAATAGGATCAGGGGTGAACAGGGATGTTCATTATCACCTCTATTATTCAAAATTGTACTAGAAATGTTAGTGTTAGCAATCAGAGAAGAAAAAAGGAATTAAAGGAATTAGAATAGGCAAGGAACAACTAAAGCTCTCACTCTTTGAAGATGATATGATGGTATACTTAGAGAATCCTAGAGAATTAACTCAAATATTACTTGAAACAATTAACAACTTTAGAAAAGTAGCAGGATATAAAATAAACCCACAGAAATCATCAGCTTTTCTATACGTGTCCAACAAAGTCCAGCAACAAGAGATAGAAAGAGAAATTCCATTTAAAATAATGGTAAATAATATAAAATACTTAGGAATCTACTTGCCAAGAAAAAACCCAGGACTCTATGAACACATTTACCTAACATTCTTCACAAAAATCAAATCATATCTAAATAACTGAAAATATATCAATTCCTCATGGATAGGCAGAGCTAATATAGTAAAAATGACAATTTTACCTAAATTAATTTACTTATTCATTAACATACCAATCAGAATTCCTAAAAATTATTTTATAGAGCTAGAAAAATAATAACAAAATTCATCTGGAAAAACAAAATGTCAAGAATATCAAGGGAAATAATGGAAAAAATGCACAGGAATGTGGGTTAGCTGTACCAAATCTGGAGCATTATTATAAAGCTGCAGTCATCAAACTTTCTGGTACTGGCTAAGAAATAGAGTGGAGTATCACTGGAATAGGCTAGGCACAGGAGAACAGTAATAAAATTACATTAGTAATGTAGTGTTTGATAAACCCAAAGACTCCAGCTTCTGGGATAGTTTTTGGATAGTGTCAGTATTTGACAAAAACTGCTGGGAAACCTGGAAGATAGTATGACAGAAATTAGGCATAGACCAACATCTTACACCTTATACTAAAATAAGGTCAAAATTTGTACATGATTTAGACATAAGAGGTGATACCATAGGTAAATTAGGAGAGGAAGGAATAGTCTATCTATCAGATCTTTGGAAATGAAAACAGTTTATGACCAAGCAAGAGATAGATAATATTATGAAAAGCAAAATGGATGATTTTTATTACATTAAATTAAAAAGGTTTTGTACAAGCAGAAGCAATGCATCCAAAATTAGAAGGGATGCAGAAAGTTGGGAAATAATTTTTATGGCCAGTACATCTGATAAAGCTCTCATTTCTAAAATATATAGGGAATCAAATTTATATGAATCCAAGTCATTCCCCAATTGAGAAATGGTCAAAGGATATGAACAGGGATTTTTCTGATGAAGAAATCAAAGCTATCTATCCCCACATTAAAAAATTCTCTAAATCACTATTGATAAGAGGGATGCAAATTAAAACAACCATGAGGTACCACCTGCCACCTATCAGATTGGCTAATATGACAATAATGGAAAATAATAAATGTTGGAGAAGCTGTGGGAAAATTGGAACACTAATGCATTATTGGTGGAGCTATGAACTGCTCCAACCATTCTGGAGAGCAATTTGGAATTATGCACAAAGGGCTATAAAGCTATGCATACCCTTTTACCCAGCAATACCACTTTTGGATCTTTTTCCAAAAGTGATCACAAAAAAGGGGAAATGACCCATATCTACAAAAATATTTATTGCTGCTCTCTTTGTGGTGGCAAGGAATTGGAAATTGAGGGGTTGCCCATTAATTGGGGAATGAATGAACAAGGTGTGGTATATGAATATAATGGAATTCTATTATGCTGTAAAAAATGATGAGGAGGAGGAGGTCAGAGAAACCTGGAAAGACTTGCATGAACTGATGGTGAGTGAGATGAGCAGAAACAGAAGAACAGTGTACATAGTATCATCAACATTGTCCATTGATCAATGGTGATGGACTAGAATCTTCTCACCATTGCAATGATACAGGAGAGTTCCAGGAGATTCATGATGGAAGGGGATCTCGAAATCCAGAAAAAAAAAAAAAAGACTGTGGAGTATAGATGCTGATTGAACCATACTCTTTCTTTTGTTTTCGTGCTGTTGTTTTTCTATTTTGAAATTTTTCCTCATTGCTCTGATTCTCTTATAACATGAATAATTCAGAAATATGTTTAATGTTTTTATGTATATGTACACATATATACATATATGCATATATGTGTGAGTGTGTGTGTATACACACACATAACCTATATCAGATTACCTGCTGTCTAGAGCAGGTGGGAGGGAGGGGAGAGAGGAGAAAAATCTGAAATTGGAAATCTTGTATAAACAAATGTTGAGAACTATCTTTACATGTAACTGGAAAAAAAATAAAATACTTTTATCAGAAAACCCCCCAATAATTTTAATCCAATTATACAGCAGTTTTACAAACAAAAAGTCAGGGTGAGACTTTCTTCCTGCCCAAGACAACTTAAAATGTCAGAGAAAGGAGATCTGTGATGCAGGGATAGAGTAACTATTTTAAGCAGCAAAAAGAACCTATCCTAATACTGTGGAGGCAGAGTAAGCATCATAAAAGAGTCAACATTTACTACTTTAAAGGAGCAGAGTATTTGAAATATTATATTTTTGGAAGACAAAAGGTCTTGGATAAAAAGCAAGAGTAACCTACCAATCAAAACTGAATATAATTCAATGGAAAAATATTTATTGAAATAGAGGATTTTCAAACATTCCTGATGAAAATACCAGTGCTGATTAGAAAATTTGCTTTTCAAATTCAAGACTTCAAGGAAACATCAAAAGAGAAACATGAAAGAAATATCATAAGGGACTCTATGAGGTTTAACTATTTACCTTTCCATGTGGGATGATGATACATGCATCTTTAACAACTTCATCAGAGTAGTTAAACTAATTATACATAAAAAGAGGGTCATGCAGTCAGTTGATTGCATTGGGATGTGAGAAAAGTGGAAGTGAAGAAGAGCAATTCCCTAGGAAAAGGTTGAAAAGCAAAAAAGTAATGGAGAATATTATGTCACTTAAAAGACTTGTGGAAGAAAAGCCTTTATGATGGAAGGGCAAATGTTATGGGGAAAACAATGTTTCAAACTTAATCACATCTAAAATTCTATCAAAAGGAACATATAGATTGTAGATGATAGATAAATGATAGATAGATATGATATGATATTGAATTGGTAATAGAAATCTATAATAAGGGGCAGTTAGGTGGTACAGTGGATAAATGACCAGCCCTGGATTCAGGAGTACCTGAGTTCAAATCTGGCCTCAAACACTTGACACTTACTAGCTGTGTGACCCTGGGCAAGTCACTTAACCCTCATTGCCCTGCAAAAAAGAAAAAAGAAAAAAGGAATCTATGATAACCCACCAGAAAATAGGAGGGGAAGGGGATAAAAGAAATGGAGGGTGATAAAAGGGATGTCTAAATAAAAATAATTCAGTAAGCAAATCAAAAGAAACTATAGAAGAAATAAAGGTTAAAGAGAGACAGACAGACAGAAACGAGATTAAAGAGAAAGGAGAGAAGGGAAAGAGTATGGAGGGTACTAACTAGTAGTCATAAATGCTAATGTGAATGGGATGAATTCACTCCCACACCATAAAATGAATCATAGAACAGAATGAATTAAAAAACCAGAATGCAAGAATATGTTGTTTACAAATAAATAAGCATACAAAAAGATAGATAAATGCTCTTTGAACAAAAGAAATAAAGTGAATAGGCCTAAAATAAGTGAATAAATAAGTTAATGAATGAAGAAGTAAATGAACAAGAGACATAAATAGATGAATAAATAATTGGATAAATAACAAATAAATAAATTAGCAGGCAGATAGATAAATGAATGAATGCATGACTGAATGAATGAATGGGTAGATACATGAAGAAATGAATGAATGAATAATAAAATAAATAAACAGGAAGATGGAGCACAAATAAAATAAAATAAGTAGCATTAGAGCAGATAAATAAATAATTGGCTGGCTAAATAAATGAATGAATGAAAGAATGAAGGAAGGAAAAAAACAGACAGAAAGGCAGATGGACAGATAAATAGATAAATTATTTCATGGATAAGTTTAAAACTAAATGAGTAGATGAGCAGGTGAGTGAATGCATAAATAAATAATAGATGAATGATCAGATAAATAAATAAATTCATTAATTAATTGATCTATGAATGAATGAATGGCCAAAAAAGCAAATGAATGAATGAATAAATAAATAAAGAGATGAATGGATGGATGGATGGATGGATGGTTGGATGGATGAATAAGTGAATGAATGAATGAATGAATGAGCTTGAAACAGAGAAACACATGTAGTTAAAGTAAGTGCCTGGGGGCAGCTAGGTGGTGCAGTGGATAAAGCACTGGCCCTGGATTCAGGATTACCTGAATTTAAACCCAGCCTCAGACACATGACATTTACTAGGTGTGTGACCCTAGGCAAGTCACTTAACCCTCATTTCCTTGGAAAAACAACAACAAAACAATTAAAAAAACAAAACAAAAAAGTCTATTATGCTTCAGCTGAAGTTACAAAAATGAAGATGTAGCACTCATGATATGTCAGACAAAGCAAAAGGAAAAAAAATCTGTTTAAAAGAGATAATTAAGGAAACTAGATCTTTCTGAAATAACTGTAAATAATAAAATAATAATGATATGAAATATATTCACCAAATAACAGGAACCAGATTCTTAAAGTAAAAGTAAAATGAATTAAAAGAGTAGAGATATAGCAAACCTATGCTAAGGAAAGCTTCAAATTTACCCCTTTCAGACCTATATATATATATATATATATACATATATATATATATATATATAACCATATAATAAAGAAGTCAAGAAGAAGATTAATAAAATCTTCAAAAAGTTAAATATGGTAGCTCTCTGGAGAAAACTGTATAGGAACAAAAGTAGTTTAACTTTTTTTTTTCTCTCAGCAGTATTTGGCACCGCCCCCAACCTCAACAAAAACAAAAACAAAACCATGAATATATTAGGGAACTAAAGCCTCACATGAGTCATCTAGGGTGTTGCATGGGTATAGTTCCAGGCCTGAAGTCAGGAAGACTCATATTCCTGAGTTCAAATCTATCCTCAAGCTCTTACTTACTAGATGGACAAGTCATTTAGCACTGTTTACCTCCTTTCTTCACCTTTGAAAAGAGTAAGAGAAGGAAATGACAAACCACTACAGTAGTTTTGCCAAGAAAAGCCAGATAGGATCATAGAGAATCAGACATTATTGAACAAGCCACCACAAGACAAAAGATGACAAAAACCAAACAATAACAACAACAACAACAACAATGTATCACAACCAAATGCAGAAAAGCAGAAAGATTGAATGAATACATTTCAGATCATAATGAAATAAAAATAAAACTTCAATAACTGTCTGTGAAAGCATAGTTTAAGTTGTTTGGAGACGAGATAACCCAATCCTAAAGAATAAGGGAGGCAATGGACAAATCATAGAAAAAATAAATAATTTGATGAAAATGCAACAATGAAGCAATATTCCAAAAATTGGGATATACAGACTAATCAGAAGTTATGGGAAAATGTATATCCCTAAGTACATACATGAATAAAAGAAGTACATGGAACTTAAAAAACAACCAACAACTAGAAAAAGGAAAATAAAAATATCCAATTAAGTACCAAAATGGAAATATTGAAACTCAAAGGAGAGATTAATTACATTCAAAATTAAAAGAAATCATTGAACTAATAAATTAAGTTAAAACTCACTTTTATGGGGAAATACAACACAATAGAAAAATCATTGATAAATTTAATTTAAAAATGAAAATCAAATTATTAGTATCAGAAATAAAAAGGTGAATGTACTACCAATGAAGATAAAATTAAATGAGTTATGAGGAGTTATTTTGACAAATTATGTAACTGTAAAACTGATAGTTTAAATGAAATTGATAAATATCTGCATAAATATAAATTACCTAAAGAGAAATGAAAATATAATAAATATAAATAAATAATCTCATCTTAGAAATTAAATTGAACCAGTCATCAATGAGATCTCCAAGGGGAAAATCAAAACAACAGCAAAAATTGACCAGATGGATTTACAAGTAAATTTTACCAAATATTTAAGGAAAAATAGATCTCAGTGTTATGTAAAATGGGAGAAATCTTAACAAATACCTTTTTTGACATTAATATGGTTTTGATACCTAAACCAGAAAGAGCAAAAACAGAGAAAGTAAATTATGGAATGATTTACTTAATTAGTATTGATGCCAGCAACTTAAATATAATACCAGCAAGGATGATACTATAGTATATCAAAAAATTATATGCTATTGAGAGTTGGGCATTATAACAGGAATGCTAGCCTGGTTCAATATTAAGAAAACTATCAGAATAATTGACTGTATTAATAACAGACCTAACATAAATTATATAATTTTATTAATAAATTCAGAAAAGGGCTTTTGACAAAAAAAAAATCCATTTTTATGGGGAAAAAACCCTAAAACCTAAGATTCAAGGAAGCCTTTATAAAAAAGATAATTAGTATAATTTTGAAGTTATCCCAATAAGTTCAGGTTTCAAATAAGTCATTCCATTATCACTAATAATATTCAATATTATACAAAGCATGTTAACTATAACAATTATAACAATTTAAAAAAGAAAAAAATGAAGAAATAAAAATAGGTAGTGAGGAAGAAAACTAAAATTCTTTGTAGATATGATGTTATATTTAGAATAATCTATAAATATTTGAAAAAATAAGAACAAAGGATATAAAATAAACCCATGGAAAAGAGGGAAAAGATATGTGATGGTAGATCTAGCACTACCACATTTCAAACAATATCAGATTAGCAGCTTTACCTGTTTTTTTTGTTCATTTGTTTTGATTTGTTTTGTTTTGTTTTATCTTGATTTCAACATCTGTTTAACAAGGTGAGGGTAAAATAACAATCTGTGAATTAATTGTTAAAAAGTAAGTTTCGGGGGGCAGCTAGGTGGCACAGTGAATAATACACCAGCCCGGGATTCAGGAGTATTTGAGTTCAAATATGGCCTCAGACACTTGACAATTATTAGTTGTGTGACCCTGGGCAAGTCACTTAACCCTTTCCCCACCCCCAACAAAAAGTTTCATGCTACTGTTTTCTTTAGAATACAGGTAATATTAACAATGGTATAAAACTGATCATATTTATTTGGTTTATAATGTACAACACTACAATAGAGTACTGAGTAGATCACTTTATTATCCATATTTTATACATGAGGAGAGTGAATACTTTCCAAAACTCAAGAAATTAATGTGAATACTTCAAAAGGAAAATTGAGCAAAATAAAAGAATTTTCCTCCTTTCCTATTCAAGATACCTGATAACCTGTTTTTATGTATGCTTTAATGGTATATAAGATAAAACCTACAATGGACAAAAACATTTGAAGAAAGGTATTAAAAAGAACCTTACATCTTCAAATGGGAATCATTTCTGAGGAAAGAACTGAGACCTGTGTGTTTATATATATATAGAAATATATATATATATATATATATATATATATATTTCTATATATATATATTTCTATATATATATATATATATATTTCTATATCTAGTTGAGTATTTTATTCCCTCTTTGAATAAATTCTCAAAATGAAGTTCCCTTAGTTCTCCCTATCACCTATATCTTCCCATCCAATGTAAAAACTTTTTCTTGACTCTTTTATTTGAGATAATTTACCCCATTCTATCTCTATTCTTTCCTTTCTCACAGTGCATTCTGCTCCAACCACTTAATTTTATTTTTTTAGATAACATCCTTTCATATTCAATTTATTCCTATGTCCTTTGTCTATAAATACCTCTTCCAACTTCCCTAATTATAAGAAAGTTCTTATGAGCTACAGGTATCATCTTCTCATGTAGGATTATAAACATTTTCACCTTATTAAATCACTTATTTCATTTTCCTGTTTACCTTTATATCCTTTTATATTTCCCTTGAGTTTTCTACTTGAAAGTCACATACTCCATTTAGTGCTAGTTTTTTCATCAGGAAAATTTGAAAGTCCCTCATTTCACTGAAGGACTATATTTTCTTCTAAAGCACTATAATCAGTTTTTGCTGGGTAGGTGTTTCTTAACTATAGCCCCAGGTCTTTTGCTCAATAGAATATCATATTCCAAACCCTATGACACTTTAATTTAGAAGCTGCTAAATCATGTGTTACCATGGCTGTGATTCCACAATACTTGAATTGTTTCTTTCTGACTGCTACAATATGTTTTCCATGACCTGGAACTCTGGAATATAGTCATGATATTCCTAGGAGTTATCATTTTAGGATCTCATTCAGGAAGTGATCAGTGGATTCCTTCAATTTCTATTTTACCCTCAGATTCTGGAATATCATGCAGTTTTCCTTAAAAAACTTTTTTTTTAAATGTGATGGCTAGGCTGCTTTTTTGATCATGGCTCTCGGGTAGTTCAATATTATTTAAATGATCTCTCCTGGATCTATTTCTAGGTGAATTATTTTTCCAATGATGCATTTTACATTATGTTCTATTTTTTCACAGTTGTGTTGTTTCAAAATTATAGTATCCTCTGCTCTAACCTTCAGAGAAAATTGATCTGGGTATGAAGAAAGTAATAGAGTTCTGCCTCAGTGCTAGCAAAGAGGTATCTTTGATTTCCTTCTGACCAATTGTTTGAAACCCTTACCTTCTGCGACCTGAAATTCCAGAAGCAGCCAGGACTTCTGCAGATTCAGGGGCTCCAAAACCTCATTCTGCCTTTCTGGAGCCATTTCTGTGCTGGCACAGACTGTGGTAAACTGTTTTGTACTCTTAAGCAGGTATAATAGGTTTTTCCTGCTGACCTTCTAAGTTTTATTTGCCTGAAAATTATCTCACCCTGGCCTTTTGTGAGTTCTGTTGCTCCAGAATTTGTCTTATAACATTGTTCATTCATTCATTCATTCGCTCATATATTTATCCATTTATTTATTTATCAATTAATTAATTAATTTGATCTATTCTGTTTATTTGTGTTTGTTTGTTTAGAATTTCCCCCACCTTACATGTAAAAACAAAATGTAACATTAATTTTTAAAACTTTGTGTTTAAATTCTCACCCTTCCTCCCTATTTCCCCCTTATGAACTCCAGCAATTCGATGTGTTACACATGTACAGTCATGCAAAACATAGCAGACAAAAAAAAACCCAATAAAACTTTAGAAAAAGGAATTAACAAAAACAACAAAATATACTTCCATCTGTATTCAAGTACCATTAGTCCTTTCTCTATAAATGAATTGTATTTTTCATAAGTCCTTCAAAGTTATCTTGGATCATTGCATTACTAAAAATAACTAAGTCATTCGCAGCAGATCATCTTACAATATTACAGTTATTTCATATACAGCACATTTAACTTTGTATCAGCTCATGTAAGTCTTTCCAGCTTTTTCTGAGTGTATCCTGCTCATCTTTTTTTTTAATAGTAAACTACATTTATAAAGTACTTTTAGGGGAGATTTCCTTACAAAACACTCATGAGGTTAATTATTGCAAGAACAATAATAGCTAATGTTTATATAGTACCTTGTACCTAACCAAAATTTTTTCTTCACAATAGCCCAGCAAAGTAAGTACCACCAGCCCCCCCCACCATCATCATTATTCTTGTCTTACATTGCTCTATCCTTTCCTTCAAATGTCTTCCCTGTTTCTATTGTTAAATGTGTTTCCTTCCATTCTATTTGATCCACATGATATTTATTTTGTATTTTCTTTTACCCTTTCCCTCCTCAAAAGGGTTTTGCTTCTGATTGCCCCTCCCATAATCTGCCCTCCCTTCCTTCACCCCTCCCCCCTTAGCCCCTTCCCCTCCCAATTCCCTGCAGGGCAAAATATATTACTATACCCACTTGAGTATGTATGTTATTCGCTCTTTGAGTCATTTATGATGAGAGTAAGGATCATTCACTACCCCACCACTCCCCTATCTTGCCCTCTACTCCATAAGCTTTTTCTTGCTTCTTTTATGTGTCATATGTTGCCCCATTCCACCTCTCCCTTTCCTTTTCTCCCAACTTTTATTTTAAATATGTCATCATGGGGCAGCTAGGTGACCCAGTTGACAAAACACCCAACCTGGACACAGGAGGACCCAAGCCCAAGGCCTTGCATCAGACAGAAGACATTCCCCCAACTCCATGACCCTGGACATGCCCCCTAACCCTGACTGCCCCACAAAAAAATAATAAACAATAAATACCATCCCATCATAATAATTCCCACCTGTGCCATCTGTCTAAATTTATTCCTTTCAGCTGTGTGGCCATCATTAGGTTGGATCTGCTGCACAGCCATGAGGTTGTGCTTCACTCTCACCTGGTACAACAGACCTTTCCTGCCCACCTTCTAAGCTATCTTTGATTGGAAAATTATTACACCCTTTCTTTTTGTGGGTTCTGCTGCTCCAGGAGTTGTCTTAGGGCATTATTTGGAGGTTTTAGGAGTGATTATGTGGGGAGCTCTGAGAGGTTACTATCTTTCCTCCCCCATCTTGGTTCCACCAGGAAAAGGCCATTCTTACCTTGTGATATGATTTAAAGATATTTTGGGAGGTTTTGAGGAGATCTCAGGGGAGTTGCTGCCTTTCCTCAGTCCTCTTGGCTCTTCCTATCTCTTTTTATTCTTGACCTTTAGCTCTGCTGGATTATTTTTTATTATTATTTTTATTTATTTATTTACTTACTCATTTATTTATTTATTTGTTTGTTTGTTTGTTTGTTTGCATGTTTGTTTATTTAATTTTTTTTTTTTTTTGGCGTAGGACAATGAGAGTTAAGTGACTTGCCCAGGGTCATACCGCTAGTAAGTATCAAGTGTATGAGGCTGGATTTGAACTCAGGTTCAAATTCAGGAAGCTGAATCCAGGGCCGGTGCTTTATCCACTGTGCCACCTAGCTGCCCCTGATGAATTTTTAAAGTGATTTTTTCTAGATCTATAAAATAATTCTTTGGTAGCTTGATTAATATGTCATTGACAAAGTAAATTGACTTAGAAAGAATTATGATATTTATTATATTTGCTCAGCCTGCCCATGAGCAATTAACATTTTTTCAACTATTTAGATATATATTTATTTGTGTCAAAAGTGTTTTGCAATTACATTTCTATAATTCCTGGCTTTTTATTGGCAGAGAAACTCAATTATTTTATATTGTATGTTATCATTTTAAATCTAATTTAACTTTCTGTTTCTTGCTGCTGGATTTTGTTGGTAGGATATAAAATAGTTATGATTTATGTAGGTTTATGTATATATATTATATATACCTAGAATTACTAGCACTAGCATTTCTAATATCTTGTATTTTGAGTTGAATATTCATGATAATAGACATCTTTGTTTCAACTCTGATCTGTTTGGGAAGTCTTCAAGTTTATCTCCATTGTAGTTAGGTATTATTTATTATTTTAAGAAAGGCCCCATTGATTCCCATGCTTTCTAAGGTTTTCAATATGAATAGGTATGATATATTGTCAAAAATGTTTTCTGAATCTATTAAAATAATAATTTTAAGAATAAAAGAATAAAAATAATATTTTCCATTTTGCTATTTATATGTCCAGTTATACTGATATTTGTCCTATTACTGAATCAGCCCTGCATTGCCACTTAGTCATAGTATATGATCTTACTCATATATTCTGTAATCACTTTGCCAGGAATTTATTTTAAATTATTGCAACAATATTAATTATCGAAATTGGTTGATACTTTTTTTTCTTACTTTTTGCTCTCCCTTGTTTAGGTATCAAAACCATATTTGTCCTGGATAGATTATGTTGAGATTTATTCCTTACCTATTTTTTTAATGAAATTACATAACATTTGGCTAATTTTTTCTTAAATATTTGATAGGATCCACTGTTAAATCCATTTGGTTCTGAGTATTTTTTTTATGGAGGTCATTTATGATTTAGTCAATTATTTTAATGTCATATAATTGGGCCAAAATTTGAATTGCTTTAATTTCATCTTCCTTGGTGGTAGATTCACCCTTTTAATTTTTGATGTTGGCAATTCCCTTTTATTCTTTCTTTTCAAAATTTAAATTAATTGGCATTTTATCTATTTAATTGATTTTACTTCATAAAAAGAACTGACAATTTTTACTAATCCATTTTTTCACTTTCTATTTAATTATTTTTCCTTTACTTTTCATAAATTCCATATTGGTAACAAAGTTCTTCACAAATTCAAAAGGAAAATTTCTTAACAGCCCCAATCCTGACTACATCTCTAATTATTTGAGGATTTTCATTTTTTTTTTCATTTTGAACACTTCCACTTTTACCTTTTATCTATTTTTTTAAAGTACATATGAAGGGGCAGCTAGGTGGCACAGTGGATAGAGCACTGGCCCTGGATTCAGGAAGACCTGAGTTCAAATCTGGCCTCAGACATTTGAGACTTACTAGCTGTGTGACCATGGGCAAGTCACTTAACCCCCATTGCCTCACAAAACAAACAAACAAAAAAATACATATGACATAGTTATTTGTTATTGCACAAAGGTCTAGTTTTTGTTATCTGATCTAAGAGATAAGATTAGCACATGTGTATGATTATTTTACTTATTGGGAAGTAGATATCTCTTATTACCAGGGGGATTGCTGAGTAATAATAAGACAAAAAAAATGTTCAACATTAGGACAAAAATTATGAATAAATTTCT
Organism: Dromiciops gliroides; assembly: GCF_019393635.1. Lineage (NCBI taxonomy): Eukaryota > Metazoa > Chordata > Mammalia > Microbiotheria > Microbiotheriidae > Dromiciops > Dromiciops gliroides. The sequence continues at coordinate 377,347,204 of NC_057861.1, forward strand.
TTTAGAAGACTTCAGACTTCTCAGACAAGTAAGACAAAGAAATAAGTTTTGCAAGTGTATAGGATATAAGGTTTAATATATTAGGAGGAGAGGGATTCAGATGAGTTTGGTACCTCAAGTAGAAGAAAAAAGGCAGAGCCATTTAAGGAAATGAAATATATATTTAACAAAATTAGAATGGAAAGATTTCATAGCAGTATCAAAGTTCTAACTGGAATATATAAACTTTTTTTTTGGTGGGGCAGTGAGGGTTAAGTGACTTGCCCAGGGTTACACAGCTACTAAGTGTCAAGTGTCTTTGAACTCAGGTCCTCCTGAATAGAAGACCAGTGCTTTATCCACTGTGCCACCTAGCTGCCCCTAATGAATAAACTTTAATTTTTGCTTTTATATCAATTTTCTTGACAATCATACTAGTTCATTATATAGAAGAATTTATAGAGAATCAGAATGGTTAATTAGCTTTGACATGATTGGACTAATAATGACTTATAAAGGATATTAATTGTAATATATGCTTTTGAGGGCTGACTATTTAATTTTTGTCTATATTGCTAGTGCCAAGAACAGTGCCTTGTAGACAGAAGCCATTTAACAATTTTTTAAAAAGAATAATATTGTTCTATTGCCTGACAGTGCATTTATTTTTATCTTCCCAGTATTCAAAAATGCTTATTTACCTTTAGCTGAAAACCCATGTAAGCATTTTGATAAGCAAAGCATTAATTCATTTTCATTACCTATTATCAGTAATATAAGGCATATATATATAGAAATTAAAGAAAAAACTACCAAAAGAAGAGAAAGAAAAATTAAAAAATTAAATATTAAAATCAATAAGGAAATAATTTTGTAAATTATTCTAAAGGTGAAAAAGGTGAAGGATATTCATTGCCAAAGAGTTATAACTCAGTGACATCATTTATACCAGGTGGTTTTTTCTGCTAAGTCAGATGGTTTTTGAAATGGGGTGATATTTTCTTGTTTATCACCATCTGCTGTCATTATAGATGTTTTTAGAGATCAGTTGGAAGGGCAGATTGCAAGGAAGACACCATTACAAAATGTTTAAAATAAAAAGGATCAACATAACTTTAAATCATATTTTCTTTGGAAAATTAAAAAAAAAAACTCCAATTTTTTTTCCTGTTTTGAATCCCCAAGATTTTTTTTTCTTATTGGAACTTAACCCGACCTCTCATAAAATTAAAAAATTTATATTTTAAAGTGATTATAAATAAAATGTCAAAATTATATACATATATAAATATATTACATATATGTAGTGTACATTTATGTGTGTATGTGTAATACATACATCACATCTAGCTATCTATCTGAAATGCTTCTACACAGTAATACATAATGGTGACAAAGCAGGATTTGAACTATGAATGTAATTTTATTCAGTCACCTATAATCCTCAGAAGATATGCATGATTTTCTAATGTATAATGCACATCACTGCTTCATATGAAATGATGGCACCATCAAAACTAGATTCAATTGAACAAATATTCATTAAGCACTGATTGACTATACATGTTGTATTCTGCTGAGTTCCAGGAACACAGAACTTAAACAATTATATGGTATTTGTGTTCAAGTACCTGACAATTTAAAAGATATGGAAAAGTTAACAAATCAGGAAGGTAAAGAATGATAAGGACTATTAAAACATGTTAAGTAAATATCACTTTCTTTGTGCAGGAATGAGGTCGTGCATGAGCTGAAACTGAAGAGGAATATTTTTACCCTATAAAATATGGAAATAAAATACTTTAGATATTAGTAATTTGCTGAAGAAGTGGAAATAGAGTGAAATTGGGGCACAGTTTACTGAAATAGATTATGAAATAAGGGTACTATAAAGTTATATAACATTGGAAATTTAAGTTAGAAGTAGACAATGGAGAGTGCTAAATGTCAGGTTGAAGACTTCATATTTTATTAAACATGCAAAAAGCAGCCACAGAAGACTGTTGAAAAAATTACAACTCTGTATTAGACACCTACATGAAGTGGAAAGGGAAGCGATTTGAAGCCAGGAATCCAGTTAAGGGGCTATTAGAGAAATTATTATAAAGATGCTAAGGGATTGAGCTACTATAGTGTCAGTACCATTGGAGAAGTTTGGATAGGCATAAGAAGCATTGAGAAAAAAAAAAGAATCAACAGGTCTATAGCAATATGAAAAAATGTTCTTAATCATTATTGACTAGAAAAATGCAAAATAAATCTACTCTCAGGTATCACCTCTCAACTATCAAATTGGCTAATGTGGCAAAAAAGAGGAAAATTTTAAATGTTGGAGATGTGGGAAAATTGGAACACTAATGAATTGTTGGTGAAATTGTGAAGTAATCCAAACTTTCTGGGGAGCAATTTGGCACCAAGTCCAAAAGGCAATAAATCTATCAATACCCTTTGACCCAAAAATAGCACTATTAGTTCTATATCCCAAAGAGATCATAAAAAAGTGAAAGGGGTCCATACATTCAAAAATATTTATTGTAGCTTTCTTTGTGCTGCCAAAGAATTGGAAATCGTGGGAGGCCCATCATTTTGGAAATGGCTGAACAAGGTGTGGTATATTAATGTAATGGAATACTATTGTGCTGTAAGAAATGATGAGTGGGCAAACTTCAGAAAAACCTAGGAAGACTTATATGAACTGATCCTGAGTGAAGTGAGCAGAAACAAGAGAACATTGTACACAATAACAGCAACATTGTATAGTGATCAACCGTGATATACTTAGCTCTTCTCAGCAATACAATGATTCAAGACAATTCCAAATGACACATGAGGGAAAATGCTCTCCACACCCAGAAAAGTAACTATGGCATCTTAACACAGATCAAAGCATACTATTTTCACTTTTCTTTTTGTTTTGTTTCTTCATTTTTGTGGGTTTTTTTTCATTTGTTCTCATTCTTCTCTCTCAACATACCTAATGTGGATATGTTAAACATCATTGTAGTGTATAACCTACATCAGATTACTTGCTGACTTTGGAAGGGAGGAAGGAAAGAAGGAAGGGAGAAAAATTACGAACTCAAAATCTTACAGAAATTAATATTAAAAATACCTTTATATGTAATTGGAAAACAGTAAAATACTAATAAAAATCAAGTAACTGAAAATATATTGGAAATGGGATTTTAGTCAGTGGTAACTTCTGAATCTTGATGTATGACTTCATTTTGTTAATAAAGAGAAGTAATCTGCTAAAAAAAAGGAGAAAGAGAGACAGAAGAGAGAGGAGTACAATTAGCATCTTAAGCAGAGAGGTAATATTTTGTGGTAGTTCTATAGAAAGTAATATAGACAGTAAGAGAAAGATTTATATAATTATGGGGTCAGGGTAAAGCCCTGCTTAAGGTATTGTGAATCTGTAACAAACACAATTAATAAAATATTCTTGCTTTCAGGACTCAGAATCTCTGTAATGGAAGTACAGAACATCAAACTTAAGAGATAACCAATCTTGTACATCAATTCAATGGGAAAGGCAGATTTCTCAGTTTCATTTTCTTTTTATACCATAATATTTTTTCTTCCAGTAGTAGCTAAAATAACAGTGTTATAATGTTTTAGATTCTCTGTCCCTGTCTCTGTCTCTGTCTCTGTCTCTGTCTCTGTCTCTCTCTCTCTCTCACACACACATACACACACACACACACACACCAGGACTGAAAATAAAGGCAATTGAAGTAATGAAAATTTCCTGAAAATTGAAAAGATACAACTGATGTAAACAGCCAGTGTTGGTTCAGGTTTACTCTGCACCTAGTTTTCAAAAAGGAAAGCTAGCAGTCATGATATTTCAGAGATTTTAGAGCTGGAGGACTTTTAAGTCTTTTGAGGTCATACTCCTCATTTTGTACATCTCTGAGATAAGATAAGTAGCAAATCAGCCATTATTAGGAAATCTGAAATATTTTGTATCCAGTCTTCCAAATAAGTTCAAAGAGGAGTATCAAAGCAAATTCGTTAAAAACAAAGAAGCAAGTGATAACAATAGATCTTTAAATTGAGGCAGTTTTACACTACAATACGTAATTAAGTTTATGAGATAGAGGTGTATGCACATTGGAGAGTGAAGGATGTTTATTCACAAATCTAGCCATCATATGTTAGACACCTATTATGTCTAAGGCACCATACTAAATTAGGTAGAAGATACAAAGAAGACAAAGACTGCATCTTTGTTCTTTTGGTGTTTATCTCCTTATAAAGAAACTATAACTGTCCAAAGTGAATAAATAATGTAAGCTTAAATATGGACATGAGATAAGAAAGGATTAAAATGTTATGAAAGTTCAAATAAAAAAGAAAAAAAAGGTTGCATCTCAGAAATCTGGGGAGTCTTCACTGAGAATATGGTTTTTGTAAGGAACCCTGAAAAAATGAATACACTATGGAACTATGCCAGTATTGTAGGGAAGAAGCTAAGACATTTGTCCAGAAAATGCTTTGGGGACATAGTAACTCAGTACACTTTGCTTGAAGCAAAAAAATGAATGAAGGGAATTAGTGTTAACATTATTGTAGAAAAATTGCACATGTATGAAGTATTAAGGCTTTATGATGAAATAAACCCTATAATCTACACCAGGAATTAAGCCTCACATCCCCTTGCTGTTATAATGGAATCCAATGATTATCCCTCTGGGGTGGAGTCAGCAGCAATTATTTCAAGCTGGCTTGTCACAAAATCAAGAATGGTGTATGGCAGAAACTTTGAACAGCCAGAGGATACAGATGTGGTTGGAGTACATTCACCAACAAATATATTACCAGGTACCATGCACCCAGCAGTAGTTTAAATTATTTGAGGGAAAAGAAGACTTCCCTTCCCTGGAGATACTTATACTCTATCTTGAAATGCTGTTATTTCCCTTTCTTGCTTTCCCACATCATTAGAATGAAGGGAAATTTGTGATATTGTGAAATATGTTCAGTGTTTATGAAAGTAAGCAGTGAAATTTGTGTAAAAATTTCCTTGTCAGACAACATACTAAAGTTTGACAGATTCGATACTTAAGATATGTAATGTCATTCTCTCAGTGTATCAGATCACATTTGTGGCAAAGTAACATTGCAGTTAATCACTAATAATTCATCTTGTCACATTCCATCACTATGACACAAAATGAGTTGTATCATACTGCATCCATATCTATGGCATCTAACACAGCCACATTACACAAAATGTTCCAATTCAACCCAGGGATTAGCTACATAGCTAATAGTAGGAAATATTAAAATTGTTCAAAAAAGATCACAGTTTTTTCCTCTTGCTTATATTAATTGAATATATAGATAATTCATGTGCAGTTTTGATCCTGAGGATCTGACAACTTACTTTGTATACTAGCAAATGTTAACACCAGTTTGGAGCTAATATCAAGCCAAATATAAATCAGGATGACCAAGTGGAAATACATTCTGTTATAGTCCAAATTACATTACCTCACTTTAAAGTGGAATTTTATTTTTAACACTATCTTAGAAACATGAAAAATATATTTGCAAACAAGTACTCTCATTTCTTTGAAATTTTTCTATCTGAAATACATGCATATGTATTTGCTCATGTATGTATATATGTGTGTGTTAGGAGGAACTTTAGCTTTATCATTCCTAGTCACTGATGTGGTCATCTAAATTCTGTCCACACATACTCTCTCTCCATCATTTTTCACATGCATTTTTAGGTTTCATTAGTGAATTTTCAAAATAATTATACACATGCACAAATAATCATTTAGCATTTATACATAAAGAGCTCAAGAAGAAAAATCAGGCTAAATGATTGTTTTGAATAATTGGCAATATAATCTCAATTTCAATAACTTCATCCATAGAGACTGTTATTCTATCTTTGAGAAACAGTAGGATCTGGGGAGAACATAGCTTAACTTTCTTCTTTGAATAGTCTTTGAGGAAATTAATGCAATGTTAAAGACAGCTTCTAATTATTGGAGCAAGGTGAGATCAATTCCCTTCTCAATCTTCTTAGGCAAGTTAATCAATTCTTCACCTTGGTTTGAATGGGAAAGTAGTTGGATCTAGTCCAACCAATCCTAGATTTACAGAGTATGATGTATAATGTGACTACAATTCACTGATCACCTAAGAGGCATTTATAGGTGCCTTGGAACAAAACAACATACTAAAGAGATATATACTTTCACTCATGGTTCCAAGATGTGAATTTTTAAGTTTCTCCTCTTGTAAAGGCAAGTTCCTTAGAACTAGGAAAATTTCTCAGTGTTGTAAAGGCAGTATCATAACAACTCAACTTGCAACCATAAAGAAAGAGACCACATTTGTAAAGTGGTGAATAATGTGATTGCCTAACTAGCAGTTCCAGTTCCAACCATATTGTAATCTAGACTCCTAACCAGATAGGAATGGTATCTGAGGCAACATAATCCCATATTGAAATTTAGACCAGCAGAAGTGGGATTTGAATGTAGTACCACATTGAGGAATTATCTTGCACATATTTATTTATTTTACAATATAGAAATCTGATTTGATAACAAAAGTATTTCTTAAGTAGCATGCACATATGAGAAAAGAGATTTATACATGTCCCCTTGGTGTAGGGGAAGAGCAGCAGCAAAGAACTAAAGTCATGGTGAATTAATAAGATAATATAACCTTTAATAGAAGCTGACTTATCGGTTTGTTCCAGGTGTGAGAAAATAATGGGATTTGGCAGAGCACCAATTGATTGAATTGGGTGAGATTGACTTGAGAGATTGACTGAGAGCCTACTTAAGGTTGATTAAATCAAGACTACACCTGGTGGGCCTGAGTGCAGTGTTGTTTTCAGTGGCTGTGGACATCACATGAGACTACCCACCACCCAATCAACTTTAGGATATCCCTTTCTGTGGGAGGGGGACAGGAAGTAGGAAGTGAGGCTGTCTTCTTGGCATCGGGTCTTTCATCATTCTAGAACCTCAGGTTGGTGGCGGAAAGAAAAGGACAAGAAGGAGGCCAGTCCGAACCCTAAGGAAGATTGGCAATTCTTTCTGTACTTTCTGTACTCCATGTTTTCTCTCTTGATTCTTTAATTATGCTTAATGCCAAAAACTGGTGCCGACTTTTCTACCTTATAAGTAAACCTGAGATAGTTCTCCAACCATACTGGGGGTAGAAACAAGGTCAAACCACACATGAGATTTTAAATGTCACATTTGGCAACCCGTGAAGTGGAGTGCTGAACCCCTCAAACTTCTGAAATTTATGTTGGGTAAAACATTTTCTTCTATTTCCACATGTCTGTCACTTTAATTTTTTTTTTTGCTTTGAATAGAATTTTATTTTCTAAAACATATGTAAAAACAAAATTTAAATCAATTATTTTTTAAACTTTGTGTTCCCCACTTCTCTTCCTTCCTCCATTCCCACCCCCCACCCACAAGAAATCGAGCAAATTAAAAATAAGTTATACATGAGTAGTCATGGAAAAAGTCCCATATGAGATAGTTGTGAGAGAAAATAGTTAAAAAAGTAATCCCCAAACTTCAGATTAAGAGATTGTCAAAAAGGAAAAGAAAAAAAAATGTGTTTCCATCTATTTGCAGATACTATCAGTTCTGTCTCTGCAGATGGGCTGCAATTTTCATAAGTCCTTCAGGTTTATATGGATCATTGCCTTGCTGAAAATAACCACATACTTCCCAGCAGATCATGCCCCACTATAGCTGTTATTTTGTATACAGTAGCATTTCACTCTGTTTCAGTTCATATAGGTCTTTCCAGGTTTTTCTGATAGTATCCTCTCATTATAACCTGTATATAGTACCTTAAGCTTGACAGAAAAATTTTTCTTCATAAAAGCCCGGCAAAGTAGGTTCCATATATTTTGCCATTATAATCAATCAATCATAACTATTTCCCTCCATCCCACTCCCTTCCGATGACATTTACTCTATCTTCTTTTTACCTATTCCTCCTCAAGGTGTTTTACTTCTGAATATCCTCTCCCAGACTCTGCACTCCCCTTTTTTCACCCTTCCTTCCTGTATCTTCCTCCCTTCCTACTTTCCAGCAGGGTTAAATCGATTACTCCTAGGGGCAGCTAGGTAGTGCAGTGGAATAGAGCACCTGCCCTGGAGTCAGGAGGACCCTGAGTTCAATCTGGCCTCCGACACTACTAGCTATGTGACCCAGGGCAAGGCCACTTAACCCCAGCTGCCTCACCAAAAAAAAAAAAAAAAAAAAAAATAGATTACGTCCTCCAATTGGGTATGGATGCTATTCCTCCATGAGCCCACTCTGATGAGATCAAGGTCCCCTGAGCTGATTCTGTGTTATGAATTTTTCTTCTTCCCTCCTCAACACTCCCTATGAAATCAAGCAATTCAATATGTCATACTTGTGCAGTAATGCAGAACATCTTCATCTTCTTTGAAAGTGTTTTTGCTTTTTACTGCTCCTCCTCACCCAATCTGTCTTTCCCTCCTTCTGCCCCCATCCCCTTATCTCCCTCCCCTCCCTCAGGACAAAATTAAATTACTATCCTACTTGAGTATGTATGTTACTCCTTCTTTCAGCCAATTCTGATGAGATTAAGGCTCACTCACTCCCCAACTCCTTCCCCCACTTCTTCTCCCCACCATAAGCTTTTTTTTCTTGTTGCCTTCATGTGAACTACCTCTCCCCAGACCATGTCTCCCCTTCTCCCTTCCCCAGTCTATTCCTCCTATACTTTACACCCTATTTTAATGATGTCATCATTGGGTTACTTAGGCGGGCCCAGTGGAACAAAGCGCCAGTCCTGGACCCAGGAGGCCCCAAGCCCAAATCTGGCCCCAGACATAAGACACTCTACCCTGTCTGCCCAACAAAGAAAAAAACATAAATGCTTTACAGATATCATTCCTTCGTATTCAGTTCAGACCTGTGTCTTCTGTGAATTCCTTACTGAGATAGTTCTTATGAGTTTGAAGTATTATCTTCCCATGTAGGAATGTAAATAGTTTGATCTTTTAGTATCCCTCATGAAGTCTTTCCTGTTTACCTTTTTATGCTTCTCCAGAGTCTTCAATTTGAGAGTCAAATTTTCTATTTCAGTTCAGGTCTTTTCATCTGTAAAGAATTAATTGTTATTTGAGGTTTTTATGCTTCAGCATGTACTGGCACTGGGACTTCCGCAAAACCGCACGGTGCTCCACACACTGGTTGTAGCCATTGCCAGGGCTTTGGGCACCTCACATCATCACCACTTGCCAATGCCTACATGGGCCTGGCAAAATTATAATGATTGGAAGCCTAGTGAGGGCCAGTCATGTGACCGTCCAGAGCAGCCATCCCTTGGCTGGGCTGTGTGGGGAGTTTCTAGGTTTGGGGGAGGGAGATTGGGCATTCTAGGTGGAAGCTGAAAAGCAACAGGCGTTCTGCTACGTATTTTCAGCTGCATTCCTGTGTGGTGGTATTTTTTCAGGTATTATAATTTCCCTTTCCCTGTTTTATTTCCTTTCCCTTGATCCTACTGATCTTGTTTGTGTTTTGTTTTTAAGTTCATTCGTGTAAAATAAATCTTGTTCTGTTTTGAGGGTGCTGCCGGTCTCCTTCCTTGCCCCAAATATTGCAGTGAGCCACTTAGCTAGCACTCCTCAATTAATAAACCTGGTCCCCACATATCACAAATGCCTGAATGACCTCTTTCTCATTTAAATCCCAGTTTTTCCTCTGAAAGATTATACAAGTTTTTATGGGTATGTGATTTTTGGCTCTAGTCCCAGTTCCTTTGCCCTCTGGAATATCATATTCCATGCATGCCAGGCTTTTAATGTAGAAGCTGCTAAATTTTGCTGTATCCCTATTGGAGCTCCATAGTATTTGAATTCTTTTTTTCAGCTGCTTTCAATATTTTCTCCTTGACCTGGGAGTTCTGGAATTTGGCTATAATATTCCTGGATGTTTTCCTTTGGGGATCTCTTTCAGGAGGTGATCGGTGGATTCTTTTAATTTCCATTTGAGCTTCTGCTTCTAGAATATCAGGGCAATTTTCCCTCACAATCTCTTGGAGGATGGTGTGTAAGCTTCTTTTTTGGCCATGGTTTTCAGGTTGTCAATGATTTTCAAATTATCTCCCCTAGATTTATTTTCCAGGTCAGCTGTTTTCCCAAGGAGATATTTCACATCGCCCTCTATTTTTTATTCAATTGGATTTGCTTTATTGTGTCTTTGTTTCTCATAATTTCACTGGCTTCCATTTGTTCAATCCTAATTCTTAGGCAGTTACTTTCATCAGACAGATTTTTGATCTCCTTTCCCATTTGGCTTATCAAACTGTTGACTTTTTTCTCATGACTCTCCTGCATTGCTCTCATTTCTCTTTCCATTCTTTCCTCCCTTTCTCTGCATCTTTTTTTCTATTTCTCTTACCTTCTCTTTAAAGTCCTATTTGAGAGCTTCCATGGCCTGAGACCAGTTCATATTTTTCTTGGAAGCTTTGCATGTTGGGGCTTTGACTCTGTTATTATCTTCTTCTTCTGAGTTTGCATTGTGGTCTAACTTATCTCCAAAAAAGTTTTTGATGGTCTTCTGCTTTCTCATCCTGGCTTACTATTTCTTGGCTTTTCACTGCTTCTTAAAGTGTGGCCCTGCTTCCAGGACACACTGTTTGAGCTACAGCATGGCCACGGGGATGATTGGGCTTCTTCTCAGTCTACCTGGGCTCATTTTCTTTGATTTTAAACTCTCCACTAGGGTGTGGGGGAGGGGTAGGTGTGGGGCCGCTTCTCGGCTCAGCTTTAGAGGGTCCCAGCTGTTTTGGTTGGGGGGGGGGCAGGTTTTGGTCTCACCTGGCCTGTTCTCTGGCCCAGAGATAACCTCAAGCCTACTTACTAAGCAGCCAACGAGCAAAACTTTTTGTGGTGTGGTTCTTAGCTTCTGATGATCCTGCTCCCCTGCTCCCCTCCCCCATCTGGGCCTCACACTGCTCAGGATTTCTTCCTGGTTCCCAACTGGGAGGGGACAGTTGAATCCTTCCCCCCAGTCCACTGGTACCCCTCCTTTTACCCCTGGGGCCAGCCGTTCAACCCATCCACATGCTTGGTTCAAGAAGATGCCAGTGCTGCAGCCAATGGAGAGGCATTGGGGCAAATTCCTCGGGTGGCTGTCTGGTGTGTCAGCACAATTGTGGGGTTAGGCTTTATTTGTGGCCCAGCATGGGCCCCTGAAAGCTATCTATAGCCAGAGAAAATTCTCAGCTCATATTTTTGTGTGTTTTTCTGCTCCAAGTGTTCTTTTATTGCTATTTTGGGGGTGATTGTATCAGGAGCTCTATGCATTTAATGTATTTCCTCCACCATCTTGGCTCTGCCCCCCCCTTAAAATTTCAAATGGATCTCCTCAACCTCTTAATTATATTTGAATTTGTATATTCCATTCCTAATTTTATTTTTACTTTTCTTTGTGATATAGTGAGGAAATTTTTGAATTATTAAAAGGGGACTAAAAATACCAAAACCTACTACATAATACAGGGGTCTCCCCTAGAAAGGATACTCAAAGCATGGGATTCTTATAAGCTAAAATTTCAGCCAGGCATAAAAAAAAGAAAGCCTTCTCAAACTGTGTTTTATGTGGCATAAAAAAATTTTAGCTTATTAGAGACCAATGGTAGAGAATGGATATTTTGATTCCCTAAAATTGAAATATTTGCAACTAATCCCACACTTTAATTCCCCCAATGATTTAACTTATTGGTATGTGAAGCACAGTGGAAACCACCAGTAAGACCCAGAGCCTCAGCACAAAAATGTGGGACAGCCATTCAAGAGTAAATATAAAGGGGTGCGGTTGTGTGAATCTGTTGGTGGTTGTGGGTATATGGATGTGCTTGTAAGAGAGAAAGAGAATGAGATGAGAAGTAGAAACAGAGTTACAGAGCCAATTTGAGAGACATAGAAACAAAGAAAAAGGCAGAAAAAACAGACAGAATAAGCACAGAGCAATAAAGTGGGAGACATAGAAAGACACAGAGCGACATAAAGAGAGAGGGATGTCTAATTGGATTGACACAGTGCCAATATCTGTAATAAGGAAGCAAAAAAGAAAAAGTTCATTTGCTCTTTCCAACATTGAAAAGTCATTGTTGGATATGCTGAAAACCTTTTGATGTGTACTGGGGCTTTTAAAAGTAGTATAGCTGGGACCACACAGGAGGAGAGGTTTATGGCCGTATGTGGAGACAGGAATAGAAACAGGAAAGGCTTCTTTTTGCAGTTCAGAGTCTAAGGAAATTCAAACAGTGATTACTCTTTACACTCATGGTGGCTCATTATACCATGTGTTCATGTAATAGCATAGATTTAAACCTTGGTAACTGCCAAATTTCTCTCTTGTTGAAAAATATCCCTTTTGAATTTTTCAGATGCAAGGCTGTTCTATGTGCTTGATAGGAAAAGATACTCATTTATTTTATGTTGTCTCCATCACTGAGATTGGATCATAAATTATTTGTCTTTTTGAGATAGCACTGCATTATATTCACAAAGAGACTCCCCATAAAAAGGAAGGTGGTTCAATTGTTGGCATTGAATAATTAGAAAAATGAGAGAGAGAGAGAGAGAGAGAGAGAGAGAGGAGGTGTGCTTTTCAAAATTTTGTCAGATGATGTCAAAGTATACTGAATAGGATATGTTGCCATTATCAGGAAGGTATTGCATGAAAATATGGCTGCTGGAGAGGCTATATTTTTCTTCAGATTTCCATTATCAGATACCCAAGTCATTTCTCACATACTCAAATGTCTTAATAATTATTATCTTTTAATACAAAGAAATCTAAGTTAAAATAAAATAATTAAAATAAAGTTATTATTCATTGTAGAAAACAAATATTTTCATGAAAGAATAAATGCACACATAGAAATAATAATAGAATGGGAATTGTTTGTAAAGTGACTGGCATGCTGGGTTTTGTGTTACAGAGAGGCAATATTTCCCTCTGAACACTATGAATAATTTGGGTCTCATAATATTTAAGTCAGATATTAGACTTGAAAATACCAAGGAAATACCATCTGTGAAAGTTAGACTAAGAGTAAGGAATAGGGAAAGCAAGAGCTGAACAGATTCAATAACAGTGGAGACATTTTGTCCCTACTCCCATTCAGGACTTTGGAAGTCACTATGGAAAGAATTAGTATCACTGATGCAACAACTAAAAGGAGATTAAAAAAAAGAAAAAACAATAATAAGGTGACAGAAAGGTCATATGACCCATTGCAAGGAAAGGAGTGATCAAGGTGGACCACCCAGCCTACAGGGATCTATGCACAAAAGTCTCAGATTGAAGTTTTCAAGTGTATTCACGTCTTCAAAGACTGGAGGAGGCTTTCCCCCCATAACCAACAAAATAACAATAAAAAACCTCCCCCTTGCTTATCTTTGTTCATGTCTAAAAACAGCCATTTTACTATAATCCGCTTGCTTACTTAACTGGAACATTTCCTGTATCCCTATTTTGCATCAAACTTAAAAAGGCCAGGGTTAAATGGAAATATATTAAAAAAAATTACATTAGTATATATGAATGATAGCAATTTTCTTCAGTGGTAGTTCTGAGCTATTGTGATTGTATCAATAACTTTTTAATCTATAAATATTTCATTTTCAAAAAAAGGAGATAAAGTGACCTAGAGGAAATTATGTTGGTCCTAGATTAAAATGCAATATCATGGGATAGCTAATCAAATTTGGAGAAAAGAAAGAATGGAATTAGGGAGAGTCTATTTGAGAAAGTCGTAGGAAAGATTTAACTTTTTCTCTTTTGGGAGGGAAGAAGTAGCAGAGAAAATAGAATTTTGTCTACAGCCCTCCCAACCAAATAAATAATAACACAAACAACAACAATAATAGTAGTAACTCATTGCACTTTTTTATAGAAGAAAAGGAAGGGGAGAATGCAATTAATTTTTCTTCTAATATTATGAAGGCAAATATAAATTTATATAGTATATTACATGCGCAAGATCATTGAGATGATAATAACTACTAAATATAATAAGTAACATTTATATGAACTATGTATGTATACATATATACATACATATATGTGTATATATGTGGTATATGTGTGTACAGCAACTTTTATATGAACTATGTGAAATAAGGATGTTAAAGACAAGTTCAAAACCTCTCTCCAACATTCACTAATTATGTGATCTTTGGAATATCACATGCTCTTCCTGACCCTTGGTTGTTCACCTGTAAAATGACTATAATATTTCTACTACTTACCTTTCAGTCTATTGTGAGGAAAAGAAAACAAAAGAAACTGTAAAAACAGATTGTCCTATATTAATGGGAATTTTAAAATAAATATTTTATTTAGAATATTAAAATAAATAACAAATAAAAATTAAATTATGCTTATTTATTAATCATTACTATAAAAATGTTGAAACATAAAAAGAAAGCTTGATATTGTACATCTTTGTAATGAAGGGTTTTAGATTTTTTTCACTTTAATTAGAATTTTATTTTCCCAAATTACATGTAAAAACACATTTTAACATTGATTTTTAAAACTTTGGATTTCACAGTCTTTTCCTTTCCACCCTTTGCACACCCTTTTCCCCCCTCTTAAGAATTCAAGCAATTCAATATAAGTTATACATGTGTGGTCATGGAAAACATTTCCTCTTTAGTCAAGTTGTAAAAGAAAACAGACCAAAAAACTTTACAAAAAAGAACAAAAACAGAAAACAATCCAAAAAACAAAACAAAGAAAGAACAAAAAAAAAATTATGCTTCAATCTGTATTCAGACACTATCAGTTTTTTCTCTGGAGAAGGATTGTATTTTTCATAACCCCTTCAGAGTTTTCTTGGATCATTGTATTGTTGAAATTAGCTGTTATTCACTGAAAATGATGCAATATTTCTGTTAGTTTGTATACACTACATTTAACTTTGCATCGGTCATGTAAGTCTTTCAAGGTTTTTCTTAGAGTATACTGATCATCACTTTTTGTAGCACAACATAGTTCATCATAACCTCATCCCACAATTTGTTGAGCAATTCCCCAATTGATGGACATCTCAGCAATTTTGAATTCAACTTTTCATTTTTTATGTTTTTTTGGATACTAACCTAGTAGTGGTATTATTAGATCAAAGAGTATGCATGATTTTATAGACCTTTGGCCATAGTTCCAAATTGCTCTTCAGAAAGTTTGAATCAGTTTACAACTTCACCAAGAGTGCATTAAAGTCTCATTTTCCCCATATCCCCTACAGTTGTCATTTTCTTCTGTCCTGTTATCCAATCCAATAGGTATGAGGTAATAAACCAGAATTGTTTTGACCTGTATCTCTCCAATCAATAGCGAGTTATAGTATTTTTTTTTCACATGGCTATAGGTAGTTTTATTTATGTCATTTGAAAACTTCCTATCTTTTGATCATCTATCAATTGGGGAATGGCTCTTGTTTTAACAAATTTGACTCAGTTGTCTATGTGTTTGAGACAAGAGACCTGTTCAGACAAAGTTGATTCCATTTTATTTTCACAATTACTATTGGAAAATGTATTTCCCTCCATCCTATTACCTTCCCATGACATTTACTCTATTTTTCTATCTTCTTTCAAGCTGTCTCTCCTGAAAAGTGTTTTACTTCTGACTGCCATCTCCTCCAATCTGCCCTCCCTTCTATCACCCCTCCTTTTCCCCTTCCTTTCCTACTTTCATGAAGGGTAAGATTGATTACCACACCCAATTGAATGTGCATGGTATTCCCTCTTTTAGACAAGTGAGATGAAAGTACGATTCACTCACTCCCCAGGACCTCCCCCATCTTCCGCTCCACTGTATAAGCTCTTTCTTGCTTGTTTTATGTGAGATATTTTATCCCCTTCAAACTCTCCCTTTCCCTTTATCCCAGTGCATTACTCTTATGCCTTAATTTTATTTTTTAAGATATCATCCCTTCATATTCAACTCACACCTGTGCCCTCTGTCTAAATATATTCCAGCCAGCTGTTTATAATGACAAAGTTATTACTAGTTACAAGTATCATCTTCCTTTGTAGGAATGTAAATAGTTTAAACTTTTAATATTCATTATTATTTCTTTTTTCCTGGTTTACCTTTTTATAATTCTCTAGGATCTTGTATTGAAAATAAAATTTTCTATTTAGTTTAGGTCTTTTCATCAGAATGCCTGAAAGTCCTCTTTTCGTTGAATTCCCATTTTTTTCTCCTGAAGTGTTAAACAAAGTTGTGCTGGGTAGGTGATTCTTCGTAGTATTCCAGTTATTTTTGTCTCTGGAATACCATATTCCAAGACCTTCAATCCTTTAAGGTAGAAGCTGCTAAATCTTGTAATGTCCTGATTGTGGCTCAACGATATTTAAATTGTTTCATTCTGGATGCTTGCATATTTTCTTTTTAATCTCTCTCTCTCTCTCTCTCTCTCTCTCTCTCTCTCTCTCTCTCTCCTCTCTCTCTCTATCTATCTATCTATCTATCTATCTCAGCAGAGCAATGAGGTTTAAGTGACTTGCCCAGGGCCACACAGCTAATGCAAGTCTCTGAGGCCAGATTTGAACTCAGATCTTTCTGAATCCTGGACCAGTGCTTTATTCCACTGTGTTTATCTAGCTACCCCATGCTTGCAATATTTTCTCATTGATCTGGGAACTCTGGGAATTTGACTATAATATTTTAGTGATTTTAATTTTGGGATCACTTAGGATCTCTTTTAGGAAGTGATTGCTGCATTCTTTCAATTTGTATTTTACCTTCTAGTTCTAGAGTATCAGGGTAATTTTCCCTAACAATTCCTTGGAAGATGATATCTCAGCTCTTTTTTTTTGATCATGGCTTTTAGGTAGTCCAAAAATTTTCAAATTTAAGTCTCTCCTGCATCTATTTGCCCAGCCAGTTGCTGTTCCAATGAGTATTTCACATTGCCTTCTATTTTTTCATTCTTTTTCTTTTGCTTTATTTGCTTTCTTGATTTCTTATAAAGTCATTGCTCCAATTCATTCAATAATAGCTTTTTAAGGAATTATTTCTTTGAGAGCTTTTGTACCTCCTTTTCCATTTGGCCATTCTGGCTGCTTGCAATATTTCAAGGCATTCTTTTCCTCATTGGCTTTCCTATGTCTTTTACCATTTGGTATAGTCTGTTTTTTAAGGTATGATTTTCTTCAGTAATTTTCTGTTTGTGTGTGTGTGTGTGTCTCCTTTACCAAGCTGTTGACTTTTTTTCATTATTTTCTTGTATCACTCTCATTTCTCTTTATATTCTTTCCTCTATCTCTCTTACTTTATTTTCAAAGTTATTTTGAATATGTCTATGGCCTGAGAGCAATTCGTATTTTTCTTGGAAGCTTGGGATGTAGGAGCTTTGGACTTTATTATCTTCTCTGAAGGTATATTTTGATCTTCCTTGTCACCATAGACACTTTCTAGGGTCAGCAGTGTTTTCTGTTTGCTCATTATCCCAGCCTGTTTTTTTTTTTTTACCTTTAACTCTTTGTTAAAGTGGGGCACTGTGTGCAGGCTAGAGGGCACTGTCCCAAGCTTCTGGACATTTGAACAGCTGTTTTCAGAGGTATTTCTAGGAATTTGTAAATCCTTAGTTCTTTCAAGGTTTTGAGTTAAGGAAATGTATGTTTACTACTCTCCTGGACTGTGCTCTATTCTGCAAGTAAACACAGGCTTACTTTTCTGCTTTGGAACTATAAACAAAGTCATGCTCCCGTATGGCTTCAAGCTTTTGTATGCTTGCACTTCTTACCCACCTGGGACTGCCACCCAAGACTGTGACCATTTATTGACTGAGTTCCAGAAGCAATTGCTGTCACTGATGATTCAGATGCTCTTGAGGCATATGCCTGGTTTTCTGGGGCTGGATCTGCTCTGGTGTTGGCTCTATACTGGCACAACCTGAGCTGAGTTGCACTCCACTCTCACCCTGGTACAAGAGAGCTTTCTTGCCAATCTTCTAGTTGTCTTTGGCTGGAAAGTTATTTTGCCCTGTCCTTTTGTAGGTTTTGATTCTACAGGAATTGTCTTATTTCATTGTTTAAAAGTATTTAGAGTGGTCTTTGGGGAGAGCTCAGGCAAGTCATTGCCTTTCCTCTGCCATCTTGGCTTTTCCCCCTCCTGTTTATAATTTCTTATAGCACAATATTAGTCCATAATAATCACAAACCATAATTTGTTCAAATATTCTCCAGTTGATGGACTTGCCTAAATTTCCAATTCTTGGTCACCAGAAAAGAGCTATATAAATATTTTGTAACTATAATTCCTTTCCCTTTTGTTTTCAATCTTTTTGGATAGAGACCTAGCGGTGCTATTGCTGAATCAAAGAGCATGCATGGTTTTATAGCCTTTTGGGCATAGTTCAAAATTTTTCTACTGAATGGTAGAATCAGTTTATAACTCCAGCAATGTGCAGTAATGACTCTTTTCCCCACATTCCCTTCATATTTTTTTCTGTCCTATTAACCATTTGAAAAGGTATGAAGTAGTACCCTAGAATAGCTTTGATTTGCATTTCTCTAATCAACAATGAGTTAGAGCATTTTTCATCTATATCTTGTGATCATTTATCTATTGGGGAATGGATCTTATTTATTTTTATTTTTTTGTAAATCTGACTCAGTTGTCTTTAGGTTGAGAAATGAGACCTTTATTAGAAAAAAAAACTTCCTTCATTTTTTTCAACAACTACTTTTTCTAACTCTATTCCCTCCATCCTATCCCCCATTGATTCTATTCTCTCTTCTTTCACCCTGTCCATCCCCAAAAGGGTTTTATTTCTTAATACCCCCTTCCACAAGCTACCTTTCTATCACCCCTCTGCTTTTCTTTTTCTTTTCCCTTTCTACTTTCCTGCAAGGTAAGATAGATTTCTATACGCAATTGAGTATGTATATGATTCCATTTTAGCCAATTCTGATGATAGTAGGGTTCACTCACTCCTCCTCAGCTCCCTGATCTTCCCCTCAAATGTAAAAACTTTTTCTTGCCTCTGTTATGTGAGATAATTTAACACAGTTGCCTGTCCTTTTTCATTTCTCTCAGTGCATTCATCTCTTACCCCTGAATTTTATTTTTAATTATCATCCCCTCATATTCATTTCACTCCTCTTTACTCTTTCTATATGTACTCCTTCAACTGCTCTAACAATGAGAAACTTCTTGGGTGTTAAGTATCATCTTCCCATGTAGGAATGTAAACAGTTTAAAATTATTAAATCTGCAATTATTCCATTTTCCTATTTACCCTTTTTTAAGCTTCTAAAGTCTTTTTTTGAAAGTCAAATTTTCTATTTAACTCAGGCCTTTTCAACAGGAAAGTTTGAAAGTTCCCTCTTTCAATGAAGGACCATTTTTCCCCAGAAAGGTTATACTCAGTTTTGTTGAAATCTCAGCTCCTTTGCCCTCCATAATATATTACAAGTCCCTCTGAACCCTTAATATAGAAGCTATAAAATCTTTTCTGATCCTGTGATCTTGACTGTGGCTCCACAATATTTGGTAAAAAAAAAATAATAATGAAATCCTTTAAGCAAATCTTGCTCCTGAGAATTTTGATGGGGAATAGCCAATTATTTCCCTAAACAAGCTGGTTAATGGGAAATTCCTCCTGAGATATCAAGCTCTGACTGGTGTTTATGATCTATCCACTAAATACACTTTTCTATACAGTCTGTGTAGCAAAAGCTTATTCTCCATAGTTTTACAGAAAGAATGAACAGATAATTCACTTGCAGAAGATTTTCCAGGAGCAAAAAAATGTAATGTCTTTCTCAATTGCTCTCATGGTTTCAGTTTCTGCCTCCTTATTTTGCCTTCATTCATTCCTAATTATCCATGGTCTTCTGGAAGGGACAAAGTTATAAAGAGTTAAGATTTACTTTTTTATCAAATAGTATTTTTTGGGGTGATGCAATTGGGGTTAAGTGACTTGCCCAGGGTCACACAGCTAGTAAAAATGTCACATATCTGAGTCCAGATTTGAACTCAGGTCCTCCTGAGTCCAGGGCTGGTGCTCTAACCACTTTGCCCCCTAGCTGCCCCCAAATAGTAAAGTTTTCTGAAAACAAATAACAATAAAGGAATGAATCAGGTGAATAAGTGAAATATACACAAATCATCATGCCATCTTTCTATTATTTTGAAAGACCTTCCAAATATTTTTTCTACTCCATTAATATTTCAAAAATTTTCAGTATATTTAAAGTTTATGATATTTAACTATATATACAGCTGAAATATAAATATATTTCTGACTAACTGAATTCATATAAAAGCTTTTATTTTTTTTAATTAGCTTGGATGATGGAACTTTTTCTCCTCATTAAAAGAACAGATAATCATTTTTTAACATCTATTAGTGGAAGTGTCTCCTTGTCTATGCTGTAATGTGTGTCATATATATTTTTGTCATAGATCACACAGTACCTTGTATATTATACATGTTGAATAAGGATCTTTGGTTGATTCCCAAACATATATGTGTGTAAATTAATTTTGTTTTCTGTTATAAAGACATTATTTTGGTACACTTGAAGAGATAAACAGGAATTTCATCCTATTTATCCAGAATAAAATGAATATATTTGAATGATGGGAAGAAGCTATGAAAACTTTAATTCCTGATCCTAATTGTAATATATTTTTAGAGATAAATTACTGCCTGGTCATAGCATTTTACAGGAATATGCGTGAAAATTATAAATTTTAATAATTAACTGTGTGATTCTTAAAACCACAGTTTCAAAAATTACCTATTTTCCACACATAAATGTTGATTATATTTTTATAATTAATAAGGATTAAACTGCATACAATGACAGATGTCAATAAATACCCTCTGATGCTCATTTTTTAATATTTGCATTTTAATGAGTTTTGAAATGTTAATGAATGAAGGGAGTTTGCTAATTACCTTGGTGAGTGTTTTAAACAGTAGTGAACTTTGTTAGATAAATTAATATTAGTTGCTCATTAGGTATCATAATTACTGAAAATAATTAATGTTTTATCTAATAACCTGAAAATAAATCATAAGTATTTATTTCCTTCACTTCCTTTTGACAAACATCATTAATGAGAAATGATGGATTGAGCAAATTAGTACTGACCTTTAAAATTATATATCCAAAGGAGTTGAATGCAAATTTTGAAAGCTATTATTGTCCTATTTATCAATTAAAATTACACACACACATATTGCTAAGACACCAATGAGTTAAAGGAATCTGGAATATAGTGAGCTTTATTAAAATAAATTCAATTTCAATGTAAAGGTTACTTCTAAGGGTAATCATATTATTGTTATTTTTAATCAAGACAAAAAGTAATTTTGTAATAAGCATATTAACAATTCTGGAAAATAAAATTGAGTATATATTGTATTGAGTACATGGTTTACAATGATCTGTTTTTTTTCCAAAACCTAATTGAAATATATTTTAATATTTTCTTGTATTATGTCATTATGCAAAATATCCTTCCCCAAAGTGAAATAAAATATCAACTTTTCTTATTTAAATTATTAAAAAGATTTGTATTTGTAAAATGTTTTAATATTATATAAGGACTTTTCTCAAAGGCTGAGAGATAAAGATATTTTTGCAATATGATGATTATCAGGTCAGCTTTATGTTGGATTGCCCTGTATATTGCATTAAAATTCATATACATTCTCAGAAAACTATTATAGTTTTCCCTTCTACATCACAACTTTCTATATAGCTATTTTTATATATCATAGGTTGTCATAAGGAATTAAATGGGAATTTTGGGGAATTTTGCAAAAACTGCACACGACACACAAAGGCCAGCAGATGACTCAGAAAAAAAAAAGTTTAGAAACAGAAACGCATTATAGATATGCATAGCATTGTATACTGTCAATATATTTTATTTTTAATAAAACAAATATTCAAAATTTGTAATTATAAGTTTAAAATATTGCAAAATACTTAACCCAAATTTTACATTAAATACCCCATAAAATAAAAAGAAACAAAAAAATCAGACATTTTTCTGTGGTTCAAAGGGAGGGCCAAAAAAATGTATAGGATTTTCCAGATCACATGGGTACCATGTCCCTAACCACTGCAATGTGGAAGGGATGACTGTATATAATTTTTACTTCTAGAAATACTAGTTACTGAAGATGGCTAAGTCAAGGAGAAATAAATACCAGTTCCCCCATGTTACTCTCCAGAGCTTTTTTACTGGCCAAGATACTTTCAAGGGTGGAAAGAGAGATGTGTGACACTGAAGTCGGGGTAGCCCAGAGAACATATGGCAATGATACCAGCCATGGGCCTTGGAGGCAGCAATAGCAGCAGCAGCAACTTCAGGACCTCTCAGCTCAGAAATGATAAGAGGATCTGGCAAATGATCAGTAAGAGATTGCAGGGGACTCCTATGCTAGCAACAGGCAAAGAACATGGAACTGTTTGGCAATTTAATTCCCCATATTCCCATTGGCAGATCACAGTCGCAGGGCAGAAAGTGTCACTTTTCGTCAAGAGAGAAAAGGGGTCCTGAGAAGCATCAGTGTTTTTGACCCCAAAGGATCAGGGTCCCTTCCCAGGTAAAGACCAGAGCACAGACCAGGAAAGCAGTGACCACACTTATCTCTGAATCACACCATCCTTTCCCCCAAAACTAGCTCTGAAAACAGCACCCATTTACAAAAGCCTTTTAATTTCTTATGCCAACCTGTGATATATAAAAATAGCTATATAGAAAGTTGTGATGTGGAAGGGAAAACCATAACAGTTTTCTGAGAATGTATATGAATTTTAATGTAAAAGTTATGGACAGTGCCCTTTCCCCCTCTTTTTTCTATCCCTAGAATAAAGGCCAATTATAATATACAGTTCAAAGTAAAGAAATAAGAGGAAATTATCTCACATAAAAAGATATGCAATGAAGAGCTTTAACACTGGAGAAGAAATAGGAATGAAGGAATTGGAAACACTTGAACCTTACTCTCATTTGAATTGGTCCAAATTGGTACATACCCACTTGGGTATGTACATCTATCTTACCCAGCAGGGAAGTAGAAGGGAAAAGGGATTAATGAAATGAGGGGGCATAAGAAAAGGTTGGTTTGAATTAAGGGAGGTAGTCATCAGAATCAAAAACAGACTTTTGAGGAAGGACAGGGTAACAAGAAAGAATGAAGGCTAAACAGAAAATAGGTTGGAGGAAAACAAACAATTAATAATAATAATAAATGTAAATATGAATGAAATGAACTCGTCCATGAATTGGGAGCAGATAGCACAATGAATTATAAACAGAATCCAAATTAAGTTGTTTACAAGAAACATATTTGAAACAGAAATGCATTCATGAGTAAAATAAAGGAACTACTAGCTATTAATATGATACATTGTGTGTATTTACCAGCATAGACTGAATGATATATGTATTTATACCAAATTGAAAAAAACATCATTTAAAATATCTATTTAATTGTTCCCTAGTTGCCTATGTACCATCAATTTTTTAATGACAAACTTACTTAAGTCTTTCAGTATTTTGGCCAAAACTAATACATTGATAACCTTAATAGAACTTTACAAACTAGAAATCCTATGCTGGACTTTATTACATCAATGATTCAGAGACTTTCTATTCTAAAGATGCCTGCTGTGGGGCTTTATTATAAGTGAAACAGCACTATAATGAGCTTCTTCTGGAGTCAATTAGATCAAGTCCAGAAATACTGTCACAGAATGCCCTCTAAGAGTTGTATGTTTTCCACAATAGTGATTTAAATCCCTTGTTGAGGAAATCAAGGAACAAAGAAAAAAATAGACACTAGTCAATTATGGGGCAGAGTAAATGGTCCAAGTAAATGATTCCATTGTAGATAAATAGGAAGAAGATCAGTTCCTAAATCATAGGCAAGGGGGCTATAAAGTATTTAACTCACAAGTAAGAACAGAAAGGCTGGAAGATTTATATTTAGCACTGACCAATTTCCAAATATCCACAGAAGGCCCAAGACAGGAAGTCAGTATAAACTGGGGCAAAGGCCATGGCCTTTTTCTTTCTTTAGTCATTCTATGGCATAGGCTTTTTTTTAATCGTAGCATAAAAATATCACATATATGCTTCCTTAGTACTATAATTCTAGGCTTTGCTACTTAATTTGTAGATCTTATGTTATATTGTATTTTTTATTAATATAGATTAAAAAACAAAACATTGGGGTAAAAAATATTTAAGAAAAGACTCTCCTTTATCCTCTTCAAATTATCTATTTTACCTCTTAAGTAGTTCTCTTTCATTAGTCCCTGAGAGACTAGCACTAGGAAATGGACAGTACTTGCATTTCTAAATATCATATCCAGATCAATTGAAAATATAAACATGTTTATTTTTGAAATCAAACATCAGTCCTGTTAACAATAAATATGGTCATCAATACTTCTATCCCATCCATAGGACCTATGGGGGGGAAACATATACACATTATACATAGACATATACACATGCACATATAGGTGCATGTATGTACATGCACGAGAGAGAAAGAGTGGGAGAGAAAGCAGAGAGGAAGGAGGGAGGGAGGGAGAGAGAGAGTGAGAGGCTAAAGTTTCTGGAGGGAAAGGGACTATTATCACTTGGAATCATCAGGGAAAGCTTTATTTGTAAGATTTTGAAGGAAACTGGAGGTAGAGGCAAAGTACATTTTTAAATGCATTATATACCCAATATAAGTAAGCACTATATACAATTCAAGCTTTGTCTTCCTTACCATTATTTTAAACCAGTGGTATCTTACGTATTGGCAATTTATTATTTCATCTTATTTGTATGGAAAAGCTAGGTGATACAATGAATAGAACATTGAGCCTGGAGTCTTGAAGTTATGAGTGCAATTCTAGCTTCAGAACATGTGCTAGCTGTGCAAACCCTGGGCAAGTCACTTCACATCCTATTTGCCTGGAGCAGAAAATGAAACTGCATTCCTGTATCTTTGCCAAGAAAACCCCATTGGCAAAGTCTATTGGTTAAAATACAGTTGGATATAACTAATGACTGAATGAGTATGCAGTCTAAATTTCAACATTTTTAAAGAGAGTTTTGAAGAGCCTGAAATCATGGTTTAACTGCATGTAGGTATTGTTTTTGTTTGTTTTCATTTTTAGCATACTAACTTCAGGCTATTTGAAAAAGGAAATCATTCTTTGCATTTATTTCAGTGGCACAGGTCTTATGAAGATTTGTTTTCCTATATTACACAGGATTTTTTGGAACACAATGGTGCTTTTTACCCTAGTGGCTAAAATATCCCCATGTTGAAGTTCTTTTCTGTGTTGTATAAGATTTACTATTTATACCAATGGGTCAAACTCCTTTAAGTGCTTTCTCCTTTAGATTTCCCACTATCTGTTACAGAAATTCAGCAAACTTTGATTCATATTTTTCTTTTTGAGAACTGCATTAAGGATAACATAGGTGAGAAGTAGGGAATGACATGCTGAGATTTACACTCTTCACAAAGCATCTTTTCCCCACTGATCACTGAATAACGCCAGTTGGGAATATATTCTCAATGTTCAGTTTTTTATACTATTAACAGAGAAGCTTCTTTAGCAAATAATATTTTCTAAAGTCAAGAGACAGGTTGGGAACAGAAGTAAATTGTGCCATGGTTAATGTATTTGTGGCTTGTTTCAAACGGAAAACACAATATTTTTTTCTTATATGCCCTAACTTTACTTACCATGCTCTTGAGGCCTAAAGTAGAACCAATTTAGGATGTCACATTTATTTCAAGAAAGGGTTTAGTGGAAGGACCACTTAAAAGTACAAAGTTGAATGTCTTGTTTTCTAGCTTTAAAAAAAAGGCCATATATAACAGGGAATGTCTGGGGTTTTAGTGCAGAGAAAGAAAAGCTTGTCATTACAAATTAGGTAAAGGTTAAGAGCAAATGGTTTCCAAAAATGTGCACTCATTTCATTCAAAATAAAGCAATTTGATGGTGATACAGAGTCTATATTTAAAGTGCTTATAATCATTACTGAAGGTCTATTTGCATTGTTTGTTAAAGAGATGTGTAAAAAGCCATTTTTCAGAAAAAAAAAACACCTCTCTGTCTCTGTCTGTCCTTCTCTGTCTGTTTGTCTCTCCCCACAGTTTTTATATTATCAAAAGCAAACAAAAGCAGAAATGCCATGATGCACTTCTCATCATATGTTGGGAATATTTTCCCCTCAAAATATTCACTTTTTTATTTATAATTTCAGCATAGTCAGCTAATATCTGAGCTCCACATGTGTGGTAACTAATATCCTCAAATTGTGAAAGTGCATTATTATGAAGGCAAGACTAACCCTGTAGTTGCTGTAGCCTTCATCAGAAATTCTTCATTTCAAAGGGGAGGACCACATAGTTTTTTTGTTTTTTGTTTTAACAAGTGCACATTCACGTCTGTATGTGCACCACTTATTTTTCTTAGTCACATAAGGGGTAGCACTCCTCAGAGACAATTCCATATACATATGTATGTGTATGTATTCATGTGTGTATATTTAACATATGTATATACAAGGTGCACATATATTGCATATATTTGCCTATATATGTAAATGTGTATTACATTACACCTACTATATGTGTGTGATGTATATATGTGTGTAACATGAATGCATGTGTTGTGTGTGTGTGTGTGTGTGTGTGTGTATAAATAGAAAACACCAATGACAATTCCCCTATGACAGCCTTGGAAGTAAAGAATAAAGTCCACACTGTACAAGTGAGATAAAGTCCACTAGTTTCAGGTGTCAACAAAGTCCAAATAATATAGGTGAGATGAAATTCACCAGGATTAAAATCTTTGCAGATGTCAAAAGAATCTTTCTTGTTGTACCATCTTAGAATAATTAATTTCTATGGAAATACACTCATAAATCAAGGTAATATTTATAAAATCAGAGATAGAAAAATTCACCAGTATTTAAACAAGAATAAAAACTCCTAATATAATTAAGAACCATTTTAAAAATGGAGGCAATAAGCCTCCACTGATGAATCATGAGGGCTATCATGAAAACTACAAAGAGAGATCCAACCAAGTAAAAGTACCTTCTTGTAAATGAGTATGTCTGTGCTATGTGCTATTCAATAATTTCTTATAACACTAAGCAATTTATATAAGAATGACAGGATTGGTGCAGCACAGGCTCCAATATAAACAAAACAAAATCATATAAAAGGTGTTATTTTAAACTCCAATTACATAATGAATTCAATTAACTTATTAAAATCATTTAAACTTTATTCTATCCAAATAATAACATTAACAAGAATAGATGTTGCTTTTAAGGCATAATAACCAAAAGTTACACTGATAGATCTTTCTTTAACAAACAATTTGAATTGTTAACTCAAAGTCTAGCATATTTATCCTATCCCTCATATACATAGAAGTAGGTGCTGCCTCATGTGTCACCTCCTCAGGGACAAAAATTCAAATAAACCATTACAGACCCCTCATGAGGGATCAGATCATGTAATATTAAAACTAGCTTGACCCTTTCAAGATAGTAATAGATAGCAACAACTTAAAAATATATATTATTTATACAAAATCACCAACTCACAAATCAAGAAAAAATTCAACAGAATCAGATTGAAATTATTCTCTAACAATTTGCAATTCCTTAAGACTATTTTGTAATTCTCTCATATATTCAATTAGTTAGCACTGATAAACCTCTCCCCAAACATAGAGGTACATACAATCACAAATGGTCTTGGTTTCAAGGGAGGGTGACAAAACAACATCTTATAAGAAGAAATATAACAATATCCTCAAGGCCTATTCTTCAGATGAAACAGAGCTAGAGGGAATACATTAGGTGATTGCAGATGAATCTCTTGACATAATTTTCTAATCAAAAAGTGAATTTTCTCATTCAAATATTCGTACCTATCCAAAAGATTGAAATGTAACAAAATTTGGTATAATTCCTAAATTTACATAAACTTTGGAATGTACTGTAAAAAAAAAATTATCTAAAACAATGTTAGGCAGAGCCATATCTAGGACAATTTCTCTCATGATTATTTTGGCTACAAAGGCTATGAAAGCTTTCAGTAATCAAGTGTAGTTAGAATATCTAGCCTTTGGTAAAAATTATAAAACCAATTTACAATTACTCAAAAATAAAAAATTATTTAGAGAGTGAACACCATATATCACCTTCCGTTGATTGAAAACTAAATCTTCCAAACCACTTTTATAGTATATAAAGCCCATAGTGTTAAGTATTGCATCTGTGATTTCTGTGCACCATAATGATCTCTTGAGATGAACATTCAGGGAGACCTGGTTTTCCCTAATTTACCAAAATTCATGATATCTGGTTAGCATTATACCTAGTATCCAGGTTTCCACTTCCTTGTCCACTTAATTAAGATTTGGCCACTAAGATTTAGAAAATAGGAACTTTACTTACTGCTCTTTGAAGCTACATCAGTTTATGAGCTGAACAATGGATTGTAGCTAAAGTCTTAGGGAGTTGGATAGCTTCAAGCAAGTCTCTGATCAAGTCAGAGTGGGCTATCTCTTTCACTGCTAAGTTAAAAATCCGAGCTAAATGACTGGATTTTTTTTAAGACTATGAGTTCAGCTGCCTGTGTACTTAAAGTTAGTGGAAGTGAAGCTGACCACAAAATGTCTAGTCAGTAGGAACAGCAGTAAATCTTAAGCAGCAAGGGGTTTCAACCATACCTTAGATCTTGTGTCCTCACTGAGATAGTTCCTGGACCAAATGACAGGTATTCTGGTTTCAATTTTCTGTGTTAGAAGTTAAGTGTAAACTTTTAAAATAACCAGGTAAATGCAAACAGATACGGGATTCAGGGTTTATACAATCTAATCCTGAAAAAAAAAAAAAAAAAGGTGACATCACAAAGAATGACAGTCATAATAGTGGTAGGGTTAGGCATCACAAAATAAAGATCAATTACATAAACATTCAAAAATTTTAAACAAAACAATAGATGGACTTACTATCATAATCAGACTTTTGCTTAGAAGAATTAGAATGTAAGCCTCTGTTCTGCATAGAATAATAGTCAAGGTAAAGATGCTGGTGTTCCCTCCTTTGATAATAATATATAAGTGCACAATGCAATTTAAAATCTTCATCAAACTTTTTAACAATTTACTGGATAAATACCAACTTTCAAATTGAATACAATTTCCAACTCACTTAACAAATTTTCTACCCCAAAATAGGAAATTTAAGGTCTCTATTAAAAGAAATAAAGGCTGAGGCAGCTAGAGGCACAGTGGATAGAGCAACCGGCCCTGGAGTCAGGAGTACCTGAGTTCAAATCCGGCCTCAGACACTTAACACTTACTAGCTGTGTGACCCTGGGCAAGTCACTTAACCCAATTGCCTCACTAAAAAAAAAAAAAAGGCAGTAAACAATCAAGTTAAGAATCAACCAAAATATTAACATTAACAGACTTGTTCGGACCTGTTCAGGGCATGTCTGAATGGTCCTTACCTCTAATCCTTGCTCTTTCCTTCTTTCTTTCTTTCTTCTTCCTTTCCTTTTCTTTCTTCATTCTTCTTTCTCATCTTTTCTTTCTTTCTTTCTTTCTTCTTTCTTTCTTCTTTCTTTCTTCTTTCTTTCATTTCTTCTTCCTTGAATTCTTTTCTTCTTAAAACAGTTTTTATGTAAATGTCCTACTTTTCTACAATAAAAGCAGTAAATTTTTCTCCTTGTAGGTACCTGTTAGAGAGTGGTAAGAACAGCTTTAGATTCCTAACTAATCTTTCTCCTTGTCTTTTTCCTCAAACACATATAGATCAATTGCTTTTATTTCCCTCACATTGTTTTATACCATCCTGGGCAATATTTCAAAAAATACTCCGTAAATATTTGGCTGAGACGGATTCACAAAAGCAGTATTTAACATTCTAACATCTCTAGGGATTTATAGGGTACAGTCTCTAGCAAATAGCATATTCTTACATAATCTATCAGAAAAAACTCTTAGAGTCTCATCTTTTTCCTGTGTTGTCTCTTGAAACTCACTATAATACTCTCGTCTTTCTAAGAAAAAATTCTATTTTACTCATTAAATCATCTATAGAATCTCTTATTTTTTTTAAGATCTGCTATTAAAGAAACAGTAGAAACTGAGGGAATGGTCTCCATAAGGTTAGGACCTATTGGGCATTCTGAGACATATTAAGGGCATGCCCAGACATTCCTCTTTAGGTGTAAAATAAGATAGAAGACCTGACATTATATTTACTATTCTATAATAGTAACAATTTCTTCCACAATCATAGTAGATAACAATTTTCAACAAACTAAATATTCTATTTCCAATTTTCCTGTTTTTTAAAGAAGTTTTCTAACTTGTCTAGAATATAACAATTTAAAGTTTCAAAAATATTTTTCCATTGGTTCCTAAGGTTTTTAATCCAATTAAAAACAATATATCCTTACAGTTCTCTATTAATTTCTTTGGCTGTAATCAGTTCTGTCACATTTCCTAAAAAAAAATTATCTAATGGAGAATCTTTAGGAATTGATGTTCTACTCAACCTAGTTCCCATGGAGGTACACACAGAGTGTGAAAGAACAATCTGGCTTGTACTAGGCAAACCAGAACCAGATTCTATTCCTCCTACACTCTGGTGAATGGGCTTGATCTCAGTTTATGTGATTCATGATGGTTAGCCTAGCTAACCCAGATCTAGGCCCCTGAATACCCTTTTGCTATTCTCTTAGACCTAATTTTATAATTTTAGCCACACACACACACACACACACACACACACACACACACACACATGGTCAGGGAAGACAGACATACATATGCAGACAAACACCAGTTCCACTGGTGTCCCAGAGGGATCTTGATGTTTTCTTATTAGCTGAAGGCTGCCTGCATAGTTATCCAGGAACAAACCCAGGCCATTATGCCATATGAAGTTACCATGAGGTGGACTACTGGCCCAAGCAAATCACCTTTTGTTTCATCCGTTTTCCGGCCAAGTCCCTCACAGGAGTTTGGAACTACATAATCAGCACTCCGCGCTTTCTCTGTCCTTGGACACATCCCACACACACCCCTCTAAACACAGTCTTTCAAATACATTCACAGAATTTATCACCTTTCCCACCCAAGCCTATCTTCAGAGGTAATTAATCCTCTCTAAAATCATCATTGTTTCTCCCACCTAACTCAAGTCAAGTATTGCACATTTATCAACAGAGAAATTCTGCAGCTCTAGTGAGCAGTGTAAAAAAGCAGAAGTTCTTTTTTAAAAAAAAACTGAGACCTAGGGAACCATGGAAGATATTTACAGATGATTTCTAATTTTTACAACCCAGTTAAAAAATTATTTAGTATCAGAAAGGAAAGAAAAGAAAAGTAAGGAAAGAAATGAGTAGCTCAATCTGCAGCTTGAAAATATTCACAAGCTTGGAGGTCTGGTCCAGTGAGAATTCTGCATGGGGGTCTCTCACTTTAGAGAAGAGACTGAAGGGAAAATGTCCCCAGGGTTGAGCTCAGACAGAGTCCCACATTGAAAATGAGGAACCTGAAGGACAGAATTACTGCACGATCACATCAGGATCATGAAGATTTATCAGGAAAAATTCTAAGTCCAATGCAGGAACAGAAACAGTAAAGACTCCAAACAATAGAACATAGTTTTATTGAGAGAGGGTCTATCTTACAATAAAGCTGGTCAGTCAGGGATTGGACCTGAAAGACCCAAAGTTACAAAATCAACAGATTTTATACCCCTCCAGAGCCTGAATGCTTCTGTACAATACTAATTAAAAGTATCTAAATTTAAAGCATCTTCTTAGGAAATATTGAAAACTGCCTATGTGACAAATGTCAGCATTTCCAATACTCATATCATGCTTCTTGTGGTACAAGGTCATAATTCTGCTGCATGACTCCTAATCAAGTATATTGCTAGTGAGCTGCTTGAACCCCTTGAGTCAAATAGAACACTCATGGTTTCTAAAATAGAGTATTGCTGACTATTTATCTTGTGATATTAGTTAATGCTTGACATTGGAAAGTATAAACTGACATTATATAAGTACTAAGACTTAATCTACTAAGACAATTAAAATAAGATATCTAAATATATAAATCACAATTTATAGTTAATATGCTGATTATTATAATAATTAAATCACTTTTAACTACATTAAATCTCTTATACTAAGGGCAGGTAAATCTCACTCACAAAAGAAAATGTAGAGACGTAGAGGAAAGACTGGAAAGAGCAATGAGAGTGATGCAGGAGAGTCATGAGAAAAAAGTCAACAGCTTGAAAAGCCAAATGGAAAAAGGAGATACAAAAAAATCTCAGAAGAAAATAATTGCCTAAGGATTAGGATCAAACAAATGGAAGCTAGTAACATTAGAGAAAACCAAGACACAGTAAAGCAAATCCAATGAATTAAAAAAATAATAGAGGGTAATATGAAATATCTCCTTGGAAAAACAGCTGACCTCAAAAATAGATCCAGAGAGAGTTAATTTGAAATCATTGAACTACTGAAAACGATGACCAAAAAAAGAGTTTATGCAGCATCTTCCAAGAAATTGTCAGGGAAAATTACCCTTATATTCTAGAAGCAGAAGTTAAAATAGAAATTGAAAGATTCTACTGATCACCTCCTGAAAAAGATCCCAAAAAATCATTGGGACTATGTACCCAGCAAAAACTGAGTATACCTTTCAGAAGGAAAAAAAAGGTAACTTCAATGAAAAGGAGGACATTCAAGCATTTCTGATGAAAACACTGGAACTGAATGGAAAATTTGACTTTCAATATAAGACCCTGGGTAAGCATAAAAAGATAAACAGGAAAAAAAGAGATAATGAAGGATGTTTAAAAGATTAAAATGTATATATTTCCTATAAGGGAAAATAATACTTCTAATTACATAAGAACTTTCACAATAATAGGGTAGCTGAGAGGAATACACTTAAGAGGACCACAGGTATTATGGAATATGAATGGATGTTATCTGAAAAGTATTTTTTTTTTTAAATCCTTGTTCTTTGTGGCAAAGACAGGGGGGGACTTCATGTTTGGGGCTGGATATGGGTTGGGGCCTCCTGGGTCCAGGGGCTGGTGCTTTGTCCACTGTGCCACCTAGGCTAACTTATATTGAGGGAGGGGCAGGTAGGTGGCACAGTGGATAGAGCACTGGCCCATGGATTCAGGAGTAACTGAGTTCAAATCCGGCCTCAGACACTTGACACTTACTAGCTGTGTGACCCTGTGAAACCCTGGGCAAGTCACTTAACCCCAATTGCCTCACCAAAAAAAATAGTGTTGAGGGGTAGGAGGAATGCACTGGGGGAGAAGGAAGGGAGAGGTGGATTGGGGACAGGTAGCTTATATGAAGGAAACAAGAGAAAAGCTAATGGAGGGGAGGAGAAGAGGAGGAATGAGTGGGGGAGTGAGTGAACCTTACTATCATCAAAAATTGGCTCAAAGAGGGAATAACATACATGCTCAGGTGGGTATAGTAATATATTTTGCCCTGAGGAGGGTAGGGAGATAAGGGAGGGGGTGGGGGAGAGAGGTGAAGGATTGAAGGGTAGATTGGGGAGAGAGAGCATAAAAAGCAAAACACTTTGAGGAAGGTGAAAATATTCTGTATTACTACAAAAATAAGACATATTGAATCGCTTGATTTCATAGGAGGGCTGAGGAGGGAGGGAGGAAGAAAAATGTAGAAAACAGAATTAGCTCAAAGACCCTTAATCTCATTGGAGTGGGCTCAAGGAATAACATTCACACCCATTTTGGAGGAGTAATCTATTTAACACCCACAGGAAAGTTGGAGGATTAAGAGAATAAGGAGGGAAGGGTGAAAAAAGGGAGCATAGAGTAGGGGAGGGGACAGTCAGAAGTAAAAACACTTTTGAGGAGGAATAGGTTAAAAGAAGAATAGAAAATAGAGTAAATATCATCAGAAGGGAATAGGATAGCAGGAAATTGTTATGATTGATTATAATGACAAATATGTAGTACCTATTTTGCTGGGCTAATATGAAGAAAATTCTTTGTCAAGTTAAGGTACTATATACAGATTATGATGAATAAGATACTATCAGAAAAACTTGGAAAGACCTACATGAACTGAATCAGAGTGGGAGTTGAAGGAGAGGGGATCAGGGAGAAGATGGGAAAGAGGAAGGGCAGATTAGGGAAGGATGCAGTAAAAAGCAAAACACTTTCAAGGAAGGTGAAGATGTTCTGCATAACTGCACATGTCTGACATATTGAATTGCTTGATTTCATAGGGAGGGTTGAGAATGGAGGGAGGGAGAAAAATTTAGAACACAGAATTAGCTCAAGGACCTTAATCTCATTGGAGTGGGCTCAAGGAGGGAATAACATACACACCCAAGAGGGAGGAGTAATCTATCTAACCCTGCAGGAAGTAGAATGGTAAGAGCATAAGGAGGGAGGGTAAGAGAAGGGAGGGCAGAGCAGGGGAGGGGACAGTCAGAAATAAAACACTTTTGAGGAGGGATAGGGTAAAAGAAGATTGAAAATAGAGGTAAATATCATGGGAAGGGAATAGGATAGAGGGAAATAGGTATGATGATTGACTATAATGGCAAAATGTATGGTACCTACTTTGTTGGGCTATTGTGAAGAAAATTCTTTGTCAAGTTCAAGGTATTATATAAAAGTTATTACAGAAATGATGATATCAGAAAACCCTGGAAAGACCTAAATGAACTGAAGCACAGTGAAATGTACTGTATACAAAATAACAGCAATAGTGTAAGATGATCTTGCTGGGAAGCCCGTGGTTATTTTCAACAAGGCAATGATCCAATATAACTCTGAAGGACGTATGAAAATTGCAATCCATCTACAGAGAAAGAACTGATGGTATCTAAAACAGATTGAAGCATATTTTTTTGACAGTTCTTAATATGAAGTTTTTTTTTTATCTGCTTTCTCTCACAACCTAGCTAATGTGGAAATGTTTTCCATGACTACTTATATATAACTGATATTGAATCGCTTGAGTTCTTGGGGGTGGGGGTGGGAAGGGAGGAAGGAGAGGAGAAGTTGGAATACAAAGTTTTAAAAAATATTGATATAAAAATTTGTTTTTACATGGAATTTGGAAAATAAAATTCTAAACAGAAAAAAAAAGAGAAAGGATTTAGTGGTTGAGGGGAGGACATCTCACTAGAAGAGAAAGATGTAGCATTACATATTTGATTTTTTATTCAATTAAAAAAACATTTTGCATAAAAAGTAATAAAGTTCTTTAGAGGGGGAATATTGGGAGAGCTCATCTGCTTCTACTCTGCCATCTTGGCTCCACCCTCAAAAGTTCTACTTTTCTTACTAAATGTTCATATATCTTTTACTGGCACTACCATTTTCCATACTTCCTGGTGTTTGAAAATGCAGTATCTCTCAAGTTTTTACTTTCCTTAATTACACATAATTAATCAGTTACTAAATACTATTATTCTGTCTCTTATCACACATTTCACATTCTGTCTGCTTCTCTCCATTCATACTGATAACCCCTTTTCAGGCTGTAATCACATCTCACTTAAGCAATTTTAGTAGAAATCTCTTTACCATGCCAATCCATGTTTCACACAAATAAGAAAATGATTTTTTTTTGCAGTGCAATGAGGGTTAAGTGACTTGCCCAGGGTAACCTAGCTAGTAAATGTCAAGTGTCTGAGGCCAGATTTGAACTCAGGTTTTCCTTATCCAGGGTTGGTTCTTTATCCACTGTACCACCTAGCTGTCCCAAAAATTATTTTTCTGAAAACATATTACTCTGCTCAAGGGGGTGCCTTCAGTATCTTTCCATGCTGGATAATTAACAGGCTCATGTTTAGCATTTATAGATCTTCACAATGACTAAAACCTAGTTTTCAGCTATCATTATACTTTTGTTACAGCTTTACATACTCTATAATATAGCCAAACAGTCTTCTTGCAGTTACTCAAGCCCAATACTCCATCTCTCATATTTGTGCCTTTATACTGGCTGTGTTCTATTGCTTGGATGCACTCATCACTTTCAACTACTATAATCCTTCATTAAAAGCTCAATTAATGCATAACTCTGTACATGATTTCTCATAAGTGACAACTGCTACTTCAAATAGATGTTTTAGACTTGGTCATTGCTAAGGTTCTTTCTAAATCTAAAATCCTATCAATCTTTTATTCTAAAAGGGAATATCCTTCCAAGAGAGATACTTGTTTAATTTCTGTAACTGGCTTTCTTTGCATTACTCTCTTTCTTTAAATTTTATAAGAGACATGAAAGCCTCTTTCCAGGGCTAGAAATAAATATCATCATTATACCTGTATTGTTCATTACAGTGCAAATCCAATCCAGGAACTTAATAATGATGAATTAAATGAGTCAACTTGAATATCAAAATGAAAACATTAAATTTTATAAGTAAATTATCTTTTGATAAAAAAACAATTAAAACAAAAGAAAATAGTTTAAAAAAAAACATGTTCTAAAGACAAAAGGTATAATAGACATTATGAAGACATAACATATAAAACCAGATACCAGAAATAAAGATTCAAAGTTAGTTTCTCCTAAGGATAAGTAATTGAATATGGATATCACTTGACAGATCTCAGTGTATGAAAGAAGAATAAAGAAGATTCAATCGTGCTCATGATAGCTGTCATGCCCTCTCCTTAGATGGTATTAATCAAAGACTAGTGAATTCATCTCTAGCTGTGGGTTTAAGCATAGCCTTCATGTACTCTGATTTCCCAATTGGGGAATACTAGATTTTCTGCCTACTCCTTTCTGGAAACTCTTTGGAGATTTCATGAGAGGAGTTTCAAAGATCAGAAATCCTCATGTTTAATTTATTAAATTTCAAATGTCATTTTGAGGTTTATTTTGTCAGGGAAAGGTCAATAGGATCATTATCAATAACTAATACTTACTAAGCATCTACTAGATAGAAACCATAAGGAAATACAACTTTTTAGCTTTAGTATGGTAATTATTAAGGAAGCACAGGAAAAGAACTAGGGCAATAAGTGGACAAAGTTTATACTTCTATGAGGGAGAAAGATGATCAAATACAAAATCTAAAATAAATAACCAAAACATTTATTTAAAAAAATTAATAAAGATATTTTGTTCATGTATCAAAAATTACAAAAGCATGAAAAAGTAATACCATTAAATGCTAAGCATATATAATACTAAAAGGCATAAAGCGGGGAGTACTTAGGTAATTGGGATAATCTAAAATAATTTAGTAATGAAACTCTATATTTTTTATTATTTTTAGGTATAAAATTGTAGGAATAGTAAAACCAAAATATTTTAGATTTAGAAGGAACTTTGGTGACTCATTTGAGAGTTTAGAGCATGCTACTGAAGCAGCTTTTGAAGGACTGCCCTTTTGAGGAGGAGACTGTGAGGAACTGCCCTGCACCTGCTGCTGCCTGGAGAGCTGGCCAAGCACACCGTGTCCGAGGGCACAAACTTCCAGGACAGCAGTTTAAAAACTAAGGGTGGAACAGAAGTTCTCACTCTCGCTCTCGCTCTCGCTCTTGCTCTCACTCTCGCTCTCCCTCTGGCGTTTCAGTTTAGTGGTGACAGCGCATGCTTTTGGTGTTTGATGCTAGTTCTCAGCCTGGTAGGCAGGTTGGGATTCAGTGAGTTTTATAATGGAATATAGACTAAGCTTAGATCTAAGATTATTCATTTGTATTTCTACTTTCCTATTTCCCTAATTGGTATCACCTTTTTGTTCTCTAATTAATTCCCAAACAATAAAAACTGATCCCTCACTGATTAAAGCTCAGAAGCTTCTTTTTCTTAGTGGTCTGGGAGATATATAAGGGAAAAGTTAAAGGGGGAGTTTAATGCTCATATATCCAAGTATAAATCTCACAGTTTTGGTGACCACAAAGGGACCTAAAGAGCAAAGAGAGCCCAGGGGCAATAGGCAGTTTCCATTTGATAGTCCCACTGATCAGTTACATGCTTTGGGACTCAGTCTTTGTAAAGTATTGGGAGATGGAAATTGCCTCTTTAGGGTCTTAGCAGATCAGCTAGAAGGTCACTATAGGAATCATCTCAGACACAGACAAACATCTGCTTCTTATATGATTAACCATAGAAGTGAGTTTGAGTCTTTTAGAATAAATGACTCTCCTTTTGAAGAATATGTTGACGAATTAAAGAAACATGGAAAGTGGGGAGGAAATGATATGATTCTAGCATTTGCTAGACAGCATCAGCTAATGTTATAGTTAATCAGTTGAATTAGCCCCTATTGAAAATCAGTGGCATGGACAAAGCTGATGCTAGAGAACTCCACATTTTCTACCATAGAAAACATTATGACAGTATTAGAAAAATAAATGACAATTCAGAAATCCCTGCCACTTTGGCATGCAGAGAATTGGGGAACCAGTTAAAACAATGTGGCATACCCCAAATTCTATCAGTTTAAATATCTTATAATTTAACAAGCACTTCCTTCTGCAGGCAAACCACTGAAGCACATGGCCTGGTTTCCTGTCTCACCTCAATCTCCCCACCCTTTCCCCTCCCTGTACCTATCCTTTAATCCTTTTTGTTTTTTGTTTTGGCTTGGGTTTTGCTCTTTGTTTTTTACTTTTGTTTCTTTTGCTTTTTTTAAACTCAATTTTGTAAACTAAGTGACTTTTCAAAGACATTTTAAGTATATGCTGTGGGTGGGGCCATTGGGCCTCAGAAGCTACCAGAACTCTTTTTTTTCCTTCTCTTTATTTTTGAGAGAACCATGAGTTCTAATGAGTTTTTTGTTGAGATTCTGTTTAAAATAAAAAAGAGGGTTATTGAACCCTATTGCTTGATCTATCAATGAACATATTGAATATTGAATCTTGCTGACTGAAGCCTTATTCCTTTTTGATAAACTGATCATCACTTTAAGTATCTGCTACTGTTATACTAGAAAATTCATGTATAAGATGATGTGGTTTACTTGCTAAAAGAAGATTATGTAATAATATCTAATATAATCAGCTACTTACATTCATTTATCATTTATATGTCATTATACTATGGGTATGGTTTGGAATTATTGCATATATCACTAGTATATCCTCAGTTATACAGCATAACATGCATTTTTACCATCATACTGTCTTTGGTGAAATTAATATGAGATTTAGAAAGTATGGAAACTTATCACTTCAGAGACTAACTTACTGTGAACTTTAATGCAGGCCCTGGAGAGAATATATGTGCAACAAGAGACAGGTATACATAAGTCCATGGTTTGCTTATGATGGTGACTATGTAGAGCACAATTGCTAGACACAGTCCAGTTTTGTCCTCTCTCCCTCCTAATATAACCTAACTTAACTGAACTTGTTTTCTTTTTGTCTCACTCAGAATAATCACCTGTGGCCTAGCACAATCACTGGCTGTCTCGAAACCATGAGACATGGTATGATAATCTTTCCATAACATTTTTCAGGTGTCATGAACACATACAAAATTTGGCTTTGTCCAAATACATTGTGGTAAAAGTATTATAGATTGCATAACTACCTCAACCCTCTATTATATAAAGGAGGGAATGTAATGGAATTTATTAATTTGATCATTGACAATGCTATGCTAAGGTTTAGTAAAAATCCAGCAATTCAAACAGTTAAAGAAGAGAATCCAGCTTTCCAGACCAGAGTCCAGAATCCAGTTTTCCAGATCAGAGTTCAGAGTCCAGAGCCCAGTTTTCCAGACCAGAATCCAGCTTCTTCCTGATGACATCTTACCACTTCAAGAAGACAAGAGACACAGCTAGATGGCACAGTGGATAGAGCACCGGCCCTGGATTCAGGAGTACCTGAGTTCAAATCCGGCCTCAGACACTTAAAACTTACTAGCTGTGTGACCCTGGGCAACTCACCTAACCCCAATTGCCTCACTTAAAAAAAAAAAAAAAGACAAGAGAACTCACAGACTTTATATGAACAGTTTTGTTTTGTTAGTTAGTTTTTGTTATCTCCTTCTGTTATTATATACCATCTGTAACATGTACTCTCTGCAGAGGCCCTCCCTCTGTAAGACCAATGTCAAAGTGTCACGTTCATGAGGGACTGCCCCTCTGGACAAAACTTTTCTCTCTCCCATTTTCTATATTGATATGAACATATTATTAGTTAGCATAGGATATTATTTTTGGCTGTTTCATTGAGCCAACTCATTCGTTCTTCAAATCAAACAAAGTGGGGAATGTGGTAAAAAAAAACAGAAGTTTTAGCTTAATCATTTGAGAGTCGGGCGCATGTTACTGAAGTGGCTTTTGAAGCACTGCCCTTTCGGGGAGGAGACCGCAAGGAACGGCCGTGTCTAAGGGCACCAACTTCTGGGACAGCAGTTTAAAAACTAAGGGTGGAACAGAAGTTCTCTCTCTCTCTGGCGTTTTGGCTTAGCGGTGACAGTGCACGCTTTTGGTGTTTGATGCTAGTTCTCAGCCTGGCAAGCAGTTTGGAATTCAGTGAGTTTTATAATGGAATATAGACTAAACTTAAATCTAAGATTATTCATTTGTATTTCTACTTTCCTATTTCCTTAATTGGTATCACCTTTTTGTTGTTTAATTAATTCCCAAACAATAAAAACTAATCCCTCACTGATTAAAGCTCAGAAGCTTCTTTTTCTTAGTGGTCTGGGAGATATATAAGGGAAAAGTTAAAGGGGGAGTTTAACGCTCATATATCCAAGTTTAAATCTCATACCTCTGACTTCTATAATGTACTACTTCTTTGTTGTTTTTCTTTGTATACATATATGCATACATAGCTACATATATAATACATCAATATAAAGATTCACCTTTATGTTCATACATGTACATGACTTTATGCATGTGTATACATAACAAAATAATTCTAAGAGGTATTAATACTAATACTAATAGTTGAGAGGCAGACCTGGAGGGATATAGATGGTAGCACTTGAGTTGTCCTTAGTAGCAGCCAAGAATTCCATTAGGTAGCAAAAAGGAAGGAATCTATTTTTTTCCCCATTGGAAACATGTTCCAGTATCAAGAGATATAATATATTTATGGGGAATATATAAAAGGCCCATTTAACTATAATACAGAGAATCTAAAAAGAAGCAATGAGAATTAAAAAAAAAATCAGTGGAAGTCATGTATTTTAAAGCTTTCATTGCCAGGCTATCAAATTGTCACATCACATGATTAGATGAGTCTAGATCTAACACTTGTTTGTTTTCCCTTTTATAGCAGCTGCCAAGAAAGTTGAGAGCACAGAGGGGAAAAAATAATAATCCTAAATACATGTATTTCACTCAAGAGGTGTTGGAGTATTATTTTATCCAGTAGAGCATGAATACATATAAAGAGAAGTACAAATACTACTTCCAATTTCACTTTATATGATAATGCAAAGGTGAAATCACTTACCTACTATTTCACAGTAAAAAAAAAAAAATTCCCAAGAATAGCATAAGTCAAGGAAGAGTAAGGGAATAGAAGGAGAATTTAGTATGAGTTCTTACTTTCAAGCTTTTACTTTAAAAAATATGAATGTGAGTAAGGGTATAACAAAGTTTAGAAACAGATGTAGTGCGAGTCAAATACAATCTTATAGCGATGGAATGGTATACTCTTGGGTGCTTTGTGAATCTTGCAGTGAAAAATAATGATGTGATACTCAAAGAATATTTATAATACCTAGTGGTATGAGTGGAAGGAGAAAAATGTAATAAATGTCCCTTTTTAAAAAAAGAAACTAGGGAGGGGGGGAGGAGCACAGAACCAACATGGTAGATAAAGCCAGGAAGCTGCCTGAGCTCTCATGTATTTCCCTCAAAAATAACATTGAATCAAGCTTTTAAATGGATTTTGAAATGACAGAACTCCAAAAAGACAGAAAGACACAATCTTCCAACTTGAAATATAATTTAGAAGACTTCAGAAAAAATCTGCCTCACTAGCGTGAAAGAGTTGCTCAGCATAGCTCAGCTCAGAATGGAGAGGGTCTGGGAAAGTAAGAAGGAGGATATTGGCTGCAACACAGATCATCAGATGAGACCCCTTGGTCCTGGTTCAGGAGGCTTGTGGAAGAGCAGGCCAATTGTGAGACCCACTAGCCCTGGCTGAGAGGGCAAACTGCCAGCTAGAGAACTACCTACAGGACAAATGTGATTAGAACAAGCCATCCCAGCACAGTGAGCAAGCCTAGGGCTGTGAGGAATCCATAAGACACAAAGACCTCAGAGCAGAAAGCCAAGACCAGGCCCCTATATCTCAGTACAAGAAGCTTGCAAAAGTAGCCCCTGAGCCCTAGTGGCAAACTTTAACTTTAAAAGTAACAAATAAATAGGCTACAATATGAATAAGAAACACTAAAGGGCCCTTACCATTAAGAGGTTCTATGGTGACAGGGAAGAACAAAACACAAACTCAGATGAGGACAATACTGTCAAAATGCCTACATGGAAGCTTCAAGGGCAAAGATGAATTGGTCTCAGGACCAATAAGGCTTCTTGGAAGAGCTCAAAAAGGATTTTAAAAATTCAAATAATACAGGTAGAAGAAAAAAATGGGAAAAGAAATGAGAGAAATGAGTTATACAGGAAAACTATGGGGGGGAGAGACAATAACTTTGAAAAGGAAACAAAAAATTGACTGAAGAAAAGAAGTGAATGACATAGTTAGATCTGTACCATAGAAACATGACTTTGGCAGTTGTATGGGGAATAGATTGGAACAATTCATATCAAGGAAACCAATAAGGAGGGCATCATATATGGTCAGAAGTGATAATAGCTTAAGCTAAAGAAATAACCATGTGAATTCATAAATATGAAAGCTATTTTGGAAATATAACTAATAGGATTAAGCAAGTGATTAAACATCTTGGGCATGAGGTAAATAAAGGAGAGGGTCAAGAGAGGGGGAAAAAAAAGAGTTACTCTAAGGTAATTAACCCCAGTGAGGAGGAATATAGCAGTGCATAAAACAAAAAACAATAAATTTGGAAGAGATGAGAAGTTTTTTTTGTTGTTGTTGTTGTTGTTGTTGTTGTTTTTTTTTTTTAATGAGACATAGAGGGATAGGGATTGGGACAAGGATGACTTCCAATGTAATGGCCATAATATAAAGGGAAAATTACCTGGTATACTGCCCAAGACAGATGACATCTAGAGGATTTTCCTTAGTACTGAGAACATGATATTAAGTACATTGACAGCCTGGACAACATTCAGGAGAGGATATTCAGGATAGTGATTAAAGATTTAGCTATAAAATAGTTAGCTAAAAGAACTCAAGAAATGAGAAAATTTGGGATATGATGGTAGTTGTGTTCATTAACTTGGATATATTACATGTAGAAAAAGTATTCGGCTTCTTCCACTTGTCCCTAGAGATCTAAATTAAGAACTCTGTAGTCAGAGACATTTTAACTCTGCCTTGGGTAATAGTGAACCAAAATAATTCTTTTGAAGATATAGGTAAATGCAGATTGACTAGAGTTCCCTTCCAAATTAAAGATTCTTTAATCAATCTATTCTGGACCAATATGCTTCTACATTGTCTAAGGGATTACTCTAGTTTCTATTCCTTACTGAAAAACAATGCTTGAAAAATTTCTAAAATGTACTGTTAAAGGAAAAATAAAATTTACATTTACATATCTATTTCATATAGCAGATCTGCAGATATGGGTTAAGGAGTCTTGTTTTATTTGAGTTTTTCTCCCTTCTTGTTCTCACCTTGAGTGAATTGAGTATCTTTAGATGCTTCTTCTGACAAGTAGCTTATATTTATCCCTATGTATCTGTCTGGGCTTTTTTTTCTTCAAACCAAAGAATGATTCATTTTTTAAAACTATATTATTCAGATGGATTTTCTTTCTGCATAGGGACATGAGTAGTTCAAAAACCTAAAATAAAAGGATTCATGTTCTTTTAAAATATATTTAGTATTTTATTTTTCACCTAAACATTTTTTAACATTCATTTTTAAAACCTTGAGTTCCAAGTCCCCTTCCTACTTCCTTGTCAACCACTCCTGACTGAGAAGGAAAGCAATTTAATATAGGTGTAGCCATGTGTACTCATGTAAAACATATCCATATTAGTCATATTGTGAAAGAAAATATAGACTCCCCCCCCAAAAAAAAAAACTCAGAAAAAATAAAGTTAAAAAAATGCTTCAATCTATATTCAGACACCATCAGTTATCTCTCCTTGGATGGATAGCATTTTTCATCATAAGTACTTCAAAGTTGTCTTGCATCACTGTATTGTTGAGGATAGCTAAGTCATTCATAGCTGATTATCTTATAATATTGTTAATACTTT
Source organism: Dromiciops gliroides (assembly GCF_019393635.1). NCBI lineage: Eukaryota > Metazoa > Chordata > Mammalia > Microbiotheria > Microbiotheriidae > Dromiciops > Dromiciops gliroides. Next base: position 377,391,639 of record NC_057861.1, read on the forward strand.
ATACTCAGTACATTTTACATGTAAGTCTTTCCAGGTTTTCCTGAGAACACCCTGCTCATCATATTTTATATCATGATAATATTCCATCATAATGACATATCAAAATTGGGTCAGTCATTCCCCAATTGGTAGATTTCCCTTCAATTTCCAATTCTTTGCCACCAGAAAAGAGCTGCTATGAATATTTTTGTACATATTGGTCCTTTTCCTTTTTATTTTTTATCTCTTTTTAGATAAGATACAGACCTAGCAGTGATATCGCTACGTCAAAGGGTATTTATATGGTTTTACAGCCCTTTGAGAATAGTTCAAAATTGCCCTACAGAATGGTGGAATCGATTTATGATTCCACCAATAGCGCAATAATGTCTCATTTTACCCACATCTCCTACAATTTCTGCCATTTTCCTTTTAATATGTACCATTTTCTTTTTCTGTTTTACTAGCCATTCTAGTAGGTATTAGGTAGTACCTCAGAATTATTTTAATTGGCAGTTCTCCAATCAATGGAGAGATCATTTTTTGCACATGTATCTTTTGATCATTTATCTATTGAGGAATTACTTTTATTTATATTAATTTGACTCATTAATCTATATGTTGAGAAATGAGGACTTTATTATAGAAATTTGATCCAATTTTTTTAATTACTATTGCTACCTATATTTCCCTGTATCCTCTTGTCCAAGCTCAGTTTATACTATTCTCTCTCCTTTCACCATGTCCCTCCTCAAAATTACTATATTTTTTTGCTTCTGATTACCCCCACCCTCAAAATGTCCTCCCTTCTATGATTCACACTTATCTTAATACCTTTCTCTTACTTTCCTGTAGGGTAAGGTAGATTTCCATACTTAAATGTGTGTGTGTGTGTGTGTGTGTGTGTGTGTGTGTGTGTATTTCTTCTAACCCTCCTAATAATGAGAAAGTTCATAAGAGTTACAAGTATCATCTTCCCATGTACGAATGTAAACAATTTAACCTTATAAAGTCCCTTATGATTTCCTTTTCCTATTTATCTTTTTATGTTTCTTTCTAGTCCTAAACTTGAAAGTCAGATTTGCTACTCACCTCTGGTCTTTTCACCAAGAAAGCTTTAAATTCCTTAATTTAATTTAATGTTCATTTGTTTCCCTGAAGGTTTATACTCAATTTAAATAGGTATATGATTCTTGGTTGTAATTCTAGCTTCTTTGACCTTCTGAATACCATATTCCAAGTCACCTGATCTTTAATTTAGAAGCTATGAAACCTTGTGTGTTGCTAACTGTGGTTCCAAGATAATTGAATTATTTATTTTTAGCTACTTACAAAAATTTCTCCTTGAACTGGGAGCTCTGGAATTTGGCTATAATATGCCAGGGAGTTTTCATTTTGGGCTCTCTTTAAGAAGGTAAACAGAGGATTCTTTCAATTTCTATTTTATCCTCTGATTCTAGAATATTAGGGCAGTTTTCCTAGAGATTTTCTTGAAAGATGAAGTCTAGACACTTTTTTGTCATGGTTTTAAAGCAGTCCAATAATATTTAAATTATCTCTCATGGACCTATTTTGCTGGCCAATTTTTTTTTTCTGATGAGATATTTCACATTGTCTTTTTTTTCTTCTTTTGCCTTTATTTTATTGTTTCTTAATTTGTCATAAAGTCATTAGTTTCCATTTGCTCAATTCTAACTTTTAAAGAATAATTTTCTTTAGTGAATTTTTGTACCTCTTTTGTTTCCATTTGGCCAATTCTGCTCTTCAGGGCATGCTTTTTCATTGCCTTTCTGCAATTCTTTTATGATTTGGCCTAGTTTGTTTTCAAGGTGTTATTTTCTTTGGTATTGTGTGTGTCTATGTGTCTCTGTGTGTCTCCTTTACCAAGTTATTGACTCTTTTTTTGATACTTTCTTTCATTACTCTCATTTCTCTTCCAATATTTTTGCTCTTACATGAATTTCAAAATCATTTTTCAACTCATCTGTGACCTACGATCAATTAATATTTTTCTTGGAGGCTTTGGATATAGGAGATTTGACTTTTTTATCTTCTTCTAATTGTGTGTTTTGATCTTCCTTATCACCATAGTAACTTTCTATGTTCAGAAGTTTTCTGTTTGGTCATTTTACCAAACCTATTTGTTGAATTACAACTCTTTGGTAAAGTGGGGCTCTGGTTCCAGGGTGGACAGGGTATTGTCCCAAGGTTCAGGCATTTTGTGCAGCTATTTTCAGAGATACTTCTAGGGATTTGTAAATTTTCAATTCTTTCAAGTTGGTATGATCTAAGGAGAGGTGTTTGTGCTAGTCTCCTGGCCTGTGCTCTGGACTGTGCATAACTAGCAACATTCTTTTCTGCCATGGAATTGTGATGAGGGTCCTGTTCCACTGAGGTCCCAATCCCTGGTATCATAGTGCTCCTCCTCACCCTTGGACTGTCACCCAGGACTGAAATCTAGTTCCAAATATTGGCAAAGCAACAGAGTTCACCCTCAATACTAGCAAAAAGACTCATATGATATCATTCTTCCTAGTTGTTCAAACCCTTCTTATTGTGGGCTTAAAGATCTGGGCTGCTGATTCAGTAGCTCCCAAGCCCTTCTCTTGGTTTTCTGGAGAGACTAGTCTGTGTTGCTGCCACCTACCTTGGACTTTGCTCCAGTCTCACCTAAATACAACACACCTTTCCTACTGACCTTTGAAGTTGTCTTTGGCTGGAAATTTAGTTTACCCTATACTTTTGTGTGTTCTGCTACTCCACAAATTATTTTATGGCATTATTTAAAGGTGGTTGAAGGAGTAAGCTCAGTTGAGACTTTAATTCTTTCCATCTTGGCTCTATTCCCAATGATTTCTGTTTGAATCATGATTCATACAACTTCCTGATTTGCCAAACAAGATCTTAGAAAATGAAAAAGAACAGTAAGTAAGCTAATAGGATTTATAGTGGGAAATTTTTCTCCATAATTCAATTCCTTGCTCAATATTTACACCATCTTTAAATGACTTCATCAAATATCCACCAAATACTACTTGTGAATTTTGAACATTTTAAAGTCCTAAGATCAATCAATTTTCCTCTTCTGGCCTTGGATATTTCATGTTTGTGTCCTGGAGTCTAATCTTGCAATTGTGAGGTAAGAAATTAGTGATTGGGTTGAAGGGAGATTATGTGAGTTTTCCACTCTTAGTGTAATTGTCATGAAATAAACAAACCTCTATTTCAGTACCTAATACAAGATACATATTTGCTAAGCACTGCAAATCTGAAGAAAGGGGGAAAACAGTCTCTGTTCAGAAGAAGCCCAAAGTATGATGGGAAAGACAACAAGTGAACAACTATGAGCAAACAAGATCTATATTTCTATTTCTATCTCTATCTCTAGCTTCATCTACATCTCCATCTACACCTACATCTATACCTACAGGAACAGCTACAGCTAAAGCTACCCCTCTCTCTCTCTCCCTATACTTATACCTATGTGTATACATAGACCTATACCTATATCTATCTACCTGTCTTTCTTTGTTTCTTTGTTTCTTTGTTTGTTTGTTTGTGTTTGTTTGTTTCTTTCTTTCTTTCTTTCTTTCTTTCTTTCTATCTATCCATCAATCTATCTATTGATCTATCTATCAATCTATGATAACCTGAAGATAACTTCAGAGGAAAGGCATTAATATCATATAAGACTAGAAAAATGTTTTTGAAGAAAATGTGAGTTTAGCTAACAGTTGAATGAAGTGAGTAAAGCCAGGAGATGGAGATGAAAAATCAAAGAATATTTGGAGTGTCATGTTATGGAAAACAAGCAGGCCAGTGTCATTGCATCACAGAATAAATGGAGGGAAATAATGCATAAAACTACTGTGAAGGTAATAAGGCAACAGAATAGAAACAGTTTTAAAAATCAAACAGAAAATTTAATATTTGTGTCATTGGTGTTTATTGAATTGGTGGTAGAGTGGTGATATGGTCAGAACTACAATTTAGAAATATCCATTTGAATGAAGGATAGACTAAAGTGAGAAGATACTCAATTGAGAAATGATCAAAAGATATTAATAGGCAGGTTTCAGATAGAGAAATCAAAGCTACCTATTGCCATATGAAAAAAAATGTTCTAAATTATTATTTTTTTTTAACTTTTAATAAAAGTATTTTATTATTTTCCAGTTACATGTAAAGATAGTTTTCATTATTTGTTTTTATAAGATCTCCAATTTCTAATTTTTCCCTCCCCCCCTCCCCAAGACAGCAGATAATCTGATATAGGTTATTTATGTACAATAATATAAAACATATTTCTGCATTAGTCATGTTATAAGAGAAGAATCAGAGCAAAAAGGAAAAACCTCAAAAAAGAAAATCAACAGCAACAAAAACAAACAAAAAAATAGATAGTATGGTTCAATCAGTATCTGTATTCCACAGTTCTTTTTTTTCTGGATTTGGAGAGTCTTTTCGATCATGAATCCTTTGGAACTTTCTTGTGCCCTTGTAATGGTGAGAAGAATCTAGTCTATCACAGTTGATCAACACGTAATGTTGATAATACTGTGTACAATGTTCTTCTGTTTCTGCTCATCTCATTATCAGTTCATGCTAGTCCTTCCAGGTTTCTCTGAACTCTGCCTGCTCATCATTGCTTACAGCACAATAGAATTCCATTACTTTCATATACCACAATTTGTTCAGCCATTCCCCAATTGATGGGAAACCCCTCATTCAATTCCTTGCCACCACAAAAAGAGCAGCCATAAATATTTTTATACATGTGGGACCTTTTAACTTTTTTATGATCTCTTTCAGAAAAAGATCCAAAAGTGGTATTGCTGGGTCAAAGGGTATGCACAGCTTTATAGCTCTTTGGACATAATTCCACATTGCTCTGCAGAATGGGTGGATCAGTTCACAGATCCACCAACAATGCATTAGTGTTCCAGTTTTTCCACATCTTCTCCAACATTTATTATTGTCATTTTTTTTCATATTAGCCAATCTGATAGGTGTCAGGTGGTACACCACAGGTGTTTTAATTTGTGTCTCTAATCAATAGAGGTTTAGAGGATTTGTTCATATGGGAAAAAATAGCTTTGATTTCTTCATCAGAAAACTCCCTATTCATATCCTTTGACCATTTCTCAAGTGGGGAATGACTTGGATTCTTATAAATTTGAATTAGTTCCCTCTATATTTTTGAAATGAGACCTTTATCAGAAGGACTGGCTATAAAAATTGTTCCCCAGCTTTCTGCCTCCCTTCTAATTTTGGATGCATTGCTTCTGTTTGTACAAAAGTTTTTTTTTTTTTTTAATTTAATGTAATCTAAATCATCCATGTTGCATTTTATAATATACTCTATCTCTTGTTTGGTCAAAAACTGTTTTCCTTTCCAAAGATCTGATAAATAGACTATTCCTTTCTCTCCTAATTTACCTATGCTATCACCTCTTATGTCTAAATCATGTATCCATTTTGACCTTATTTTAGTATAAGGTGTAAGATGTTGGTCTATGCCTAATTTCTGCCATACTATCTTCCAGTTTTCCCAGCAGTTTTTGTCAAATACTGAGTTCCTATCCCAGAAGCTGGAGTCTTTGGGTTTATCAAACAGTACATTACTAGTGTCATTTACTATTGCATTTCCTGTGTCTAGCCTATTCCATTGATCTACCACTCTATTTTTTAGTCAGTACCAGATAGTTTTGATGACTGTCGCTTTATAGTAAAGTTCCAGGTTTGCTACCACTAACCCACCTTCCTGTGAATTTTCTTTCATTATTTCCCTGGATATTCTTGATTTTTTGTTTTTCCAGATTAATTTTGTTATTATTTTTTCTAGCACTTTGGAACTATGCCTAAAGGGTTATAAAGCTTTGCATTCCCACTATTCGGTCTTTTTCTCAAAGAGATCATAAAACAGGGAAAATGACGCACATGTACATTATTTATAGCTGCTCTTTTTGTGGTGGCAAGGAATTAGAAATTGAGGAGTTGCCCATCAATTGGGGAATGGCTGAACAAATGGTGGTATATGAATGTGATAGAATACTATTGTGCTGCAAGAAAGGATGGGCAGGTGAATTTCAGAGAAACCTGGAAGGACTTGTGTGAAACGATGATGAGTGAGATGAGCAGAACCAGGAGAACATTGTACATAGTATCAACAACATTGTGTGTTGATCAACTGTGAGAAACCTGATTCTTCTCAGCAATACAATGGTCCAAGATAGTTCCAATGGGCTCATCATGGAAAATGTTCTCCAAATCCAGGGGGGAAAAAAAAAAAGAATAGTTGAATCTGGATGCAGATCGAACAGTACTATTGTAAAGATAGGAATGACGCCACCTGCTGGTGACTTACTGTAGGAAAGCTCTGCCATGAGGAGAAGGCACCTGATGGCAAGCCATGTGGCTTTTCTTTGGCGTCAGGAAGTGACATTTTGCTCCTGGGGAGAAGAAGGGGTGAGGCTGGCTCTCTCACTCTCTTTCGTGAGGACTCCAGCAGAGAGCGGAGCTAAAGATGCGCTCTCCCTTTGATAGACAGATGAATCTAGGCCTTTCTCTTTCTCTTGACCAAATTCTTATTCTCCTTAATAAATGCTTAAAAGTCTAACTCTTGCTAAAGCTTATAATTTATTGGTCACCATTCATTAGATATTTTAAGTAGACTAGCTAGAATTTTAGCCCCTTACACTATTTATATTCTTTTTGTTGTTTTTCTCTTTTGAGGTTTTTACTTTTTGCTCTAATTCTTCTCTCATAGCATGACTAATGCAGAAATATGTTTAATGTGATTCTTTTTTTTAAATATGTTTTTCTTTTTCTTTTTTTTTTCTTTTTTTTTTTGGCAAGGCAATTAGGGTTAAGTGACTTGCCCACAGTCACACAGTTGGTAAGTATCAAGTGTCTGAGGCTCGATTTGAACATAGGTCCTTCTGAATTCAAAGCTGGTGCTTTATCCACTGCACCACCTAGCTGCCCCCGTGATTCTACATATATAACCTATATCAGATTACTTGATGTCTTGGGGAGGGGTGAGGTAAGGGAGGGAGGGAGAAAAATTTGAAACTAGAAATCTTATAAAAATTGTTGAAAACTATCTTTAAATGTAACTAGAAAATAATAAAATATTTATATAAATTAAAAGAAAAAATGACAAGCAGTCAGATTTCAGGGGGGAAAAATACACTTGGAAAGACTTAAATGGACCGATGTTAATTTTTTGGTTTTGGTTTTTTGGTTTTTTGGGGTTTTTTTTAGTGAGGCAATTGGGGTTAAGTGACTTGCCAAGGGTCACACAGCTAGTAAGTGTTAAGTGTTTGAGGCCAGATTTGAACTCAGGTGCTCCTGACTCCAGGGCTGGTGCTCTATCCACTGCACCACCTAGCTGCCCCAACTGATGTTTATTTAAGTGAGCAGAACCAGGAAAACATTGTACCCAGTAACAGCAAAATTTTGCAATGATCACCTGTGATATTCTTAGCTCTTTTCAGCAATATAACAGTCCGCTCATGATGGAAAATGTTCTCCACCTCCATTCAAAAGAACTGTAGAATCATAATGCAGATTGAACCATAATGTTTCTACTCTTTTTGTTTTTGTTTTCTTTTTTTTTGAGGTTTTTCCCCTTGTGTTCTGATTCTTCTTTCACAACATGACTATGGCAGAAATAAGTTTAATGTGATTGAACATATATGACCTATATCAGATTGCTTTCTGTCTTGGGGAAAGAGAAAGGAAGAGGGAGGGAGAAAAATTTGGAACTCAAAATATTATAAAAACAAATGTTGAAAACTTTCTTTAAATATAACTGGAAAAAATAAAATACTTTTAAGTTTGAAAAAAAATCAAAGTTAGGGATTAATAAGTAGATCTGGGAGTCTTCTGGAAAGAGATAATAATTGAAATATTAGTATTTGATAAGATCACCAAGTAAAATTGTATAGTGGGAGAAGAGAAATGACCCAGTACAAAATTTTGGAGGACAGTGATAAGGGAATGACTTGAATGAAAATTCGTCAAAAGAAAGTGAGAATGAGCAAGGGCAAGTAGAATCAGGACATAGAATAAGTTAAAATGGCAAACCAAACTAAACCTAACCAAACCAAACAACAGAAAAAAATAGAAAGAAGAGAATATCAAAGAGAGGAGGGTGATTGATTTAAGGTATTTTTTTTTATAAATGTTTTATTCATTTTAAAATTAAATAGAAAATTAGAAAAGAAAAAAAAATAGCATTGCCATGTACATAGAAGAACAGTACAGAGAACTGATTCAATGTAAAATGATAATTGTTTCATCTAAAGAAAACCTGTGTAATAAATAGTACACATTGTTTTTGAAGCTACCCAGCTTTTCTTTGTTTCCTTGTTTTTCTTTTCTTCTGTGTTTCTTTAATTGTTGGGGGCTAGGTTGTTTTCCCTAAATTATTTGCTACTTATATATTAATGGCTTTTTATATAATGATGGATATTTCACCCATTTAGGTAGTAAATATTTATTATTACCTAATATTAAATATGGGTAAATTATTGACAGTGTCATTTAACAGAAGCAGAAAAAATCCCAGTGCCATGTCTGTAAGAGAGAGAGCACATAGTATGCAAGAACGGTTCAGAAGCCCTACATTACCTACCCTGTCCTAAGAGGTTGCTCACCAAGCAACAGGCTTCCTGAGCCAAGAGTGTGATCAAAGATGGTAACAATCAAAAGCCTCATATAGTTTTGGCTTTTATCCTCTTTTGATAGAGGTGGGTCACTATACACTGATTAAAGCTAATTGTCTAGTATCATTCAATTCTATTGGTTGACATGACTTGAAAGTGGTCCATCATAAAATGATCTCTACAGATGACATGAGGGGGAAGTATGCAAAAGACTACCCCCTAAATTGTTCAAGGCAAAGTCCATTATGTAGGTATGGTATAATCCCATCACTGAATTAGACAAAAGAGTCCATCTACATTCCTTTTGTTCCTTTGGGCTGGTCCTGAGGACTGCAGAGATGTCAAAAATTATACAAATTAAGACTAGACCACTATATTTGGCAAAAGGGAGATCAGTCATAACTAAGGGGATCAGTTTCAGTTGGATAATAAAGTCCACAGTCAAAGTATAGTTAAGGAAGTACAGGAGTCAATTGTTTGTATGCAGTTTGCAAAAAGAAGTTATACAGATTTTGAGAAAAAAGTGATAAAGCAAGGAAGAGAGTTTTTTTGTTTGTTTTTTGTTTTTTGAGAAAGCAGGATGGGATGAGATTACTTAGATTACTTAGGAGTGTAGAAGAGTTATAAAATGTAAAATGTGCTTCTTTAATTAGAGGATATTAAATAATATATCCACAAGAGATATAAAGTATAAAATGTACTTCTTTATTTGGATTACATTACATTAAATACTATATCCAAAATGGCAGATTCAAGGAATCTCAGAGTTGGAAGGGACCTAGAAAACCATGTAGTAATATTTATACCCATATGGAAAACTGTTCCAAAATATGTCATAAATCAGTTCTTCAGAGTTTACTATAAAACCTTTTGTGAAGAGGAGCCCACTATCTACCAAGATGAGTAATTTCACTTCTTGATGGCTCTAATATATATACATACACAAATATACATGCATGTGGATATGTGTGTATGTGGATATATATGTACATATGCACATATACATGCAGATATATACACAAATATGATGATATATGTATGCAAATACATATGAATATATTTGTATATGTATACATAGGATGTGCATACTTGTGTGTATATGTGTGTGAATAGATACACATATTTGTTCATGTGCATGTGTACACAAAGTATTCACATTCATGACTGAAAATAATTAGACACCAGTTTCAGATAAGCATATTATTATTTTAACAAAATTATACCAGTAAGGGACTGACTAATTGTCTCCCTATCTTCTCATGGTCTCAGGACACATGTTAGAGGAAGAAGAGAGAGAGCTTCAGCTTGCTAGTTAGCACAAGCAGGAGAAAAGCTCCCAAGAGATACCAGAAGACCCAGGAGCTCCATGTAGCATCTCCCCAGGGTTTTTATCCTTTTTTGATAAAGGCAGGTCATTATACATCAATCAAATCTAATTGGTCATTATTTAAATCTATTTCTTGACATGACTTGAAAGTGGTCTATATTATAGACCACTATGGATTACATCAGGGAAAAGAATGTAAAAACCCTCACTCCAGTTGCTTAGGGTAAAGACCACCATCTTGGTATGGTTTAGTCCCATCAGTACTTCAGCAATCTAGACAAAAGAATCTATCTCTATTGATTTTGTTCCCTTGGGGTTTATCCAATATGTGATTTGATAAAATTTCTCAAAGAGAACCTGAGTTTTTGGATTTGGGTGGTGTGGGGGAGAGAAAGAACTGATCCCTGGTCCCCCAAGAAATTGGTTATTAATAATTATTCATTTCTCCCACATAAATCATTGAAGCCAAAAAATTTAAAAAGCCAAAAATAATAAATTAGATTATCATCACTCTCTAATGAAATTTCAAATAGAAGATTGATTGCATGCAGATGTTGAGGTCCACGAGATGTACCTATTTGTGGATGAATATGCTGATCGTATTGGTCACATGAAGATTACATTTTCTACTTAATTAAATTAGTAGGCTTCTGCCAGTCCTAGATGACCATGGATCAGTGCCTTGAAGAGCCACAGGCTACAGTGTGGCTGTGCAGTCCAATACAGGAGCCGCAGCTCCTGCCACAATGAGAACATTGGAAAACTGCACTCTCTGTTGCCCGTGGGTTCCTGCGTCTCATTTGTTTTTCTTCCTCCAGAGCTTGGAGGCCCATCTCAACTTCGTGCAAGTTGCTCCTGAGTAGTGAACTCCATTGGGTGTGGGTCTTTGGCCATCTCCTCCCAGCTGCCAGTGTCTATTCCCAGATCCCTCAAGTCTCACTTGCATACATCTCTGTAGTGAAGTTGAGGGTGTCCAGCAGGTCTTTGGCCTGAGGCTAACTTGCCATAGAGTAGGTCTTTAGGAATGCACCCGTCTTGCATGCGTTGCACATGACCAAGCCAGCGCAGCTGTCTTTGTTTCAGTAGCATGTAGATGCTCGGAAGTTGCGTACATTGAAGCACTTCTGTGTTGGTGATTCTATCTGACCAAGATATGCCAAGGATGCGCCGAAGGCAATGCATGTGGAAGCTGTTAAGCTTCTTCTCTTGTATAGTTTATGTAGTCCATGTTTTGCTGCCATACAGTAAGGTACTCAGGACGCATGCTCTATAGACAGCAAATTTGGTTCATCTTCTCAGTTTGCTGTTTGCCCAGACACTCTTGGCAAGCTTAGACATGCTTGAAGTAGCTTTATCTTGGCTCTATTGTCAGTGACAATTTGTCACTTGATTCTGAGACCAATCAGAGGATTGGGAATTAAATACATGATGACTAAAAAGAGATCTTCCTAACAACTCATGGTGGAAAAACAGTAAATGTCTGAAAATGGTATACAATTGGATGGCCAAACCATTGAATTAGAACATTTATGATACATAGACATTGCACCATGAGGTAATTCTAGAACCAGATAATAATAGCTGATATTTATAAAATCTTTATATTCTGCAAATCACTTTCTATGCCTGAACTCAATTGAACCTCACAAAAACAAATTGTGTGCATTCCTTAGATGAAGAAAATGAGGCACATAGAATATAAGTGACTTGCTTATGTCCATACCTTAAAAGTTATATCTAAAATAGGGTATAAGGGGCAGCTGGATAGAGTGCAGTGGATAGAGCACTGGCCCTAGAGTCAGGAGGACCTGAGTTCAAATCCAGCCTCAGACCCTTGACACTTACTAGCTATGTGACCCTGGGCAAGTCACTTAACCCCAATTGCCTCATCAAAAGAGATGGAGAATAAAAAAGGGTATAAAACTTTGTCTTCCTGACTCTAAATCCAGCATTATATTTCTATACCATACTGTCTTCCTTCAGTTGGAGGCATAGGAAAAGTAAAATAGATTATGATGTGTTTGGGAAATTGTTTAGTGCTTTCAGTAATCTAAGACAAAAACTCTTATTATTTTTGGTGTTTGTTTCCTGTCTTTCTTCCCACTAATTTCAATATTGTTAGATATTACTCCCAATTATTTGTATTCTCCACAACTGCTCAGTGCCAAGAGCTGGAACCAGACATCTTAAGAACAGCATTATGTACAACTGATTCTACACTTTTCAGACTTATTCCTCTTTAGATCTTTTCACTGTTTTCAAAGGGTAGTTATCCTTCAGCAAATGATATTCCTTCCCTTTTCTAGATTCCAAAACACTAATCTAGACTGAATAGACAGATTGCTTTTTGCGGTTAAAAAAAATAAACTCCATTACACTTGTTTTCTTTATAAATTATCTTCACAATTCCAAAACCCACATATTAGACTTCTTGAAAAAAGATAAGCAGTTACTACCATAAGACAAGAAGGTGTTTGCTCCATGGGATGTCAACATGGGCTAGAGCATCATTCTATTGATGGATTTAAAATACATCTTTGTAATCTTACATCTGTCATTCCTTTACAAAGTCTAGGAAATGTCTTATTGTGTCTTATTCTGAGATTTTCTGCCAGTTCCCCTTACCATCCAGATATTTAGTACCAAATCCATATTTATCAGCCTTTCCATCTCAGTAAGCTTTTAATAAACACATATAATGTACAATGTAGGATGCTGGGATATAAGTATGAATGATAAAACAATGACTATTGGCATAGTTTCCATTCAACTGAAGGGATACAACAAGTTCATAGGGCTGTTATCTACCAGAGCAGTAAGGATAGAACATTTCCCTCCCTGAGGAGTAATGTATCTTTCATCTTACTGTGCCTGCTACCTCTCTTTTCCACACTTCCATCCAGCAGTCTAGGTCTCTTCTTGCTAGAACATTTTTAAGTCCCTAATGAAAATTTGTATGAATTGATACAGACCAAAGTATATAGAACCAGGAGAATCATTTATATAATAAAAACATTACAAAAGCAAACATTTATAAATGACTCAAGAATACTCATCATTGTAATTAGCCTCCCCCATTCCAAATGACTGATGTTGAAGGTTCCTAAAGAGGTCATTGACTCAGGATGGAAATGAAGAAATTTTTTTGGACGTGATCATTTAAAACAACTATTTTTGCAAGGCTATTTGTATTTCTTATAATCATTTTTATTTTCCTCCCCACCCCCCAAATAGATTGAAAGATAGAAAGGAGTGAAACATCTTTTTTTTTCTTAGTAATATTTTAATTTATTTACCAGTTACATGTAAAGATCTGTTTCAACATTCATGTTTGTCAGATTTTCAGTTCCAAATTTTTCTACCTCCTCCCTTACCTCCCCCTTCTGAAGATGGCAAGCAATCAGATCTATCTCTATCTCTATCTCTATCTCTATCTCTATCTCTATCTCTATCTCTATCTCTATCTCTATCTCTATCTCTATCCCTATCCATATCCATATCCATATCCATATCCATATCCATCAATGCAATCATAATATACATATATACATATTTCCATATTACTCATGTTGCAAAAGTAGAATCAGGACAAAAGTAAAACAAAAGAAAAAGAACATAACAAGTAAAGTGAAAATAGTATACTTTTATCTACATTCAGACTATATAGTTCTTTTTTCTGGATGTAAAGAACACTTTCCATCATAAGTATTTTGGAATTGCCATAGATCATTGTATCACTGACAAGAAATTATTCTTTCACAGTTGATCATCACACAATGTTTCTGTTACTGTGTACAATGTTCTCCTGGTTCTCCTCACTTCAATCACCATGAGTTCATGTGTCTTTCCAGTTTTCTTTTTTTTCTGAAATCTGCCTGCTCATCATTTCTTATATCACAATATTATCCCATCACATTCATATACCACAACTTGTTCATCCATTTCCCCAATTGATAGGTATCTCAATTTCCAGTTCTTTGCCACCACAAAGAGAGATACTCTAAATATTTTCAAACATGTGTGTCCTTTCCCATTTTTATGATATCTTTTGGATTGCTGGGTAGTATTTCTGGGTCAAAGGGTATACACAGTTTCATAGGTCTTTGGGAATCACATTGCTCTCCAGAATGGTTGGATTAGCTCACAACTCCAACAACAATGTATTAGTGTTCTAATTTATCCACATCTCCAATATTTATCATTTTCCTTTTTTTGTCATATTAGCCAATCTGATAGGTGTGAGGTAATACCTCAGAGTTGTTTTATTTAGCATTTTTCTCATCAATGGTGATTTAGAGCTCTAAAAATATCTATTCTTGATAATTGAAAAGTAAAACTCTCCATTCTATTTCTATCATATAATCTATTTAAAGGCCAGTTACAGTCTAACCCATAAATGACTAACAATTCAATGTATGAAATCCCTCTCTCCCAAATAAAAGACCTATTCCTCTTGATACAGGTCATTCAACTAATGGATATCTCTAATTTTTTGGCAATGTTTTTTTTTTCTTTTATCAAACCTAAATCTGTCTCTGAACTTTCACTCTATCACTCTTCTTCCTTCAGACAGAGCCAAGCAGGAAAAAATAATTACTCCTTGAAGTGAGACTTTCAAATACTTAAATATTGCTATCATCTTATCTCTTTCATTTTCTAACCGGGTGACAAGATATAAGTTAGAAGTATGTATTAGTGAAAGCCACATTGGACTTAGAAACAAAAGACCTACTTCTGTCATTTTATATCTGTCTGAACTTTTGCAACTCACTAAAAAACATTTTTTTTAAATAAGCATGTTAGATAAGTCCTCCATTAATTTTCTGAGTTTACAGGGTACAATAATATAGGGAACATAAACATACCCACTGGCATTTTACCTTCATTAGAGAATAACAATTCATGGATAGGTAAAAGAGGTAGCTTATGATTAATTCACAATGGCTATAGCTGTCATAATATGAATTATATGGCTCAGGCTCTTGGGAGTAGGGACTTTTTTCTGACACCTCATTTCCTGGGTGATTTCCTAATAAAAGGAGAAGACAGATCTTCTTAACTTTCTTTTCACCTTAGTCACCATTCCTTTGGAAAAAAAAGTAAATAGATAAATGTATGTGAATAGATGATAAGTGTCCTCTCTGGAAGATTTTTTAAATTGGCCTACTTAAGAAGTTTGTGGCTACCATTACCTTTCTTTTTTCCTTTCTTCAGAAACATGACAAGTTAATTTTCCTTGGCCCTAAGAGACAGAATATAAGGTAGTAACATTGTATCAAGATTTTCTAGAGAGAAGCAACTGGAACATATATACCAATGTTTGTAGCCTTCCACTAGAGAAGCTGGGAGTGGGGGGTCAGATAACTGGTGAAAAAGTGATTAAAGGATACTCTTTTCTGAGACTGGGTGCTGCTAGTCCTGATTGGTGACTCAATTACTCATAAACAGTTTTGTATATCAGTTCCAAGGCAGAGAGGAGGGCTTCTAGTGGGTCACAAGGGAGGAGGTAGAGTGATCATAGTTAAAAGGCCAAAGGTGGGCTAGGCTTTGTGGCTATAGTGGATGAGTCGCCCTTCCTAGAGAAAGATCAGGGTACAAACCAGGAAAGCAATGACACACCTCTCCCTCAATGACACCAACTTGAAAACAAGAAAAATTTGCAAATCCCCAGGACTAGCTCTGAAAACAGGAGGACAAAACACCTGAGTTTTAGAGAGTACCTCATCGTACCCAAGATGAACACAGACCAACTTTAACATAAAGTTCATAGTCAAGAAATACACAAGAAATATGAGCAACCCCCCCCAAAAAAAAAAAAACACCTTGATGACAAAATTCTACAATGGTGTCAAAGAAGACCAAGACATAAACTCAGAATATAACAATATGGAAACAGGTATAAGCAAATGCTCAAAAGAATGTACTAATTGAACCAAAGCAAAGTAAAATATCCTAGAAGCCTTAAAGAAAAAAAAAAAGAACAGTAGAGGAAGAATGGGGGGGAGAATGAGAGGGATTCAAGAAAATTATGAAAAAAGAAATGACAAATGGAGGGGTTTTAGGAGAA
This sequence comes from Dromiciops gliroides, assembly GCF_019393635.1. Lineage (NCBI taxonomy): Eukaryota > Metazoa > Chordata > Mammalia > Microbiotheria > Microbiotheriidae > Dromiciops > Dromiciops gliroides. The sequence goes on from NC_057861.1 coordinate 377,407,684, forward strand.
AAAAAGCATGATAAGATCCATATGAACTGATATTAAGTGAAATAAGAACAGGAGATCATTGCATGCAGTAACAGCATTGTTGTAATGATGATCAATTTTTAAAGATTTGATGCTCTGATTAACAAGATAATTCAAAAGAACTCATTATCAAAACATTTCTTTTTCTCTCTTCCCTACATATCCATTTCCTACCACTAGAGAAAAAGGAAATCCTTTAATAAATAGTCTTATTGATATATTTCATTAAAATTCAACATGGCCATCTTTTATTCCATGTGGCTTTAGTGAAATTTTCTACTATTATAATGATTTTATTTGTAATCTTAGCCCTAAGATCATGAACAAAAGAGTGAAGGTTTGATGCATACATGACAGTTTTGGAATGACCTGTCAAAAAATACAATATTAGAGATAGGTGTGATGACTTGTGGCCAGACAAGTGTCCTCCTCTACTAATCCACTAGGTTGAAAAAGCATCATGTAAAACTGTCAATACATGATGTATGATAAAGTAACTGCATTGTTTAAAAAAATACATTTAAAATTTATTATTCCAAGCTTATAAAACTAAATAAAAAGGAAATTATTTTAAGAGTTTGAATTTTATATCGTTCTGAATTCATTAAAACTTTGGAGGCCTCTTAATTTAGGGCTTCCCCTTTTTGCTAGTAAGTGTATAGCATGCATCATTATTAATCCATTATAATCAAAACTATTCATTGTATTGATCAGAATTCTTAAGTGATTCAAAGTTCTATAAACTAATTTTTTGGTTCTTCTCACTTTACTCTTTACCAATACATAAATGTATAGGATATGTGTGTTGCCTCTCTAAGTTCTATGAACATCAACATTGGTTTTCTAAATGCAGGTCATGAGGAAATATAAATAGATATCTCTGGAGTCTTGCCCAATCCTCTCTGAAAAACACCTTGATTACTCCCTTGAGGAAAGGATGGAAGGATGGTACTGGGGACACTATGATAGACATTGTCTTCTTCTCTAAGGGTACCTGACTAGAATCATAGCTACTTGCTCCCTTAAATGTTACTTATTTAGAGTAATTGTTTTTTGTGGCTTAGGGCCCTTTCCTCATAGCCATAGCTTAAAGGGAAAATAATGCCCAGGCTCAAGCTCTAGACAAAGTCTAGTTACCAAAAAAAAAAATTCAAATATATATATATATATATATATATATATATATATATATATATATATATATATATGTGTGTGTGTGTGTGTGTGTGTGTGTGTGTGTGTGTTTGTTTGTGCCTTATTTTCAAAGAGGGCAATGACATTGGGAGGTGATGCCATGACTTACAGTGAATTGTATTAAGCTATGCAAATTCAACAGCCTCACTCTCTCCTCCAGAGCCATCTGGGTCCTATGGCAAGGTATACATAAATATGAATGGAGATAGCCCCAGATGGTTGAAGCAATTGGAGGTGAGTGACTTGCCAGGGTCACATAGCTAGATTAAGGATCTGAGGTGAAATTTGAACTCAGGTCCTCCTGACTCCTGAGCCAATGCTTTTGCCCTGCACCACTACTTGCCCCATCTCTAAAGTTATACCTTAAACAGATAAACAAATATTCAAGTCATCAGAATAATCTTTGGCTCTATCAATGAAGATAGTCTTCCAGAATTGAATCCTCCTTTTATAAGTCTTCCCAAGTTTCTCAGAAGTTGTTCCAGTTCTAATTATATTAAGGCTTGTTAATGGAATGGGATATTATTTTGCACCTACCTCTTTTTACCTAGCTGAATATGTTTCTACCAAATTCCTTTATTAAAGGAAATGTATTTTTATACCCCTCAAGCAAATTCCTCTCTTCAGCCTCACATGGTTCTGTATAGTGTTTTTAACTCTTCTAAGGAATGAGTGAACATACTTGTTCTTTCCTTATTTTTCATTTTATGTTTCTATCCAAAAGGACTGCCCTGGGTGATTCAAGCTAAAGTGAAACAGAAAGGTAACCATTCTTCCTAGTGTCATGACATTCTCTAGGTAGAAAGTTATTTAATAGGTCTTTTACATTAAAGGATGTGTGATAAGTACAATTTATGTAATCAAAAAAACCCCATGGCAGCTAGGTGGCACAGTGGATAGAGCACTGGCTCTGGAGTCAGGAGGACCTGAGTTTTATCTGGCCTCAGACATTTGATACTTACTAGCTGTGTGACTCTGGGCAAGTCATTTAACCCCAATTGCCTCACCCCCCCCCAAAAAAAAAATGAGTCACTGCATCTGCTTACATAAAAAAAAAAGGGACAAGATCAGGCTTTGAGGTACCCTGAACAGAGATCATCTCCTTACTGTAAACTGTCGGGCCTCTTCTATATGAAATCTATCCACCCTTGCCCTCCCTGCCTCAGCCTCATCTTTTAGGGGGCAGCTAGGTGGCACAGTGGATAGAGCACCGGCCCTGGAGTCAGGAGTACCTGAGTTCAAATCCGGCCTCAGACACTTAACACTTACTAGCTGTGTGACCCTCGGCAAGTCACTTAACCCCAATTGCCTCACTAAAAACAAACAAACACACAAACAAAAAACCCACTGCAACAAATTCATACTGAATTTCAAGCAGATATTTTTAAATGTGAATCTTTTTATATTTAGAATTTTATTTTCCCCAATTACATGTAAAAACAGTTTAAAGTCCAGTTTAAAACTTTGTGTTTTAGACTCTCTTCCTCCCTCCCTCCCCACTTCCCCCTTAAGAATGTAAACAATTCAATATAAGTTATACATGTTTAGTCATGCAAAACATTTCCATATTAGTCATTTTATGAAAGAAAACACTAAAAAAAAAAAAAAAACCTTAGGAAAAAGAAACCTAAAAAGGAATGCTTACATCTGGATTTAGATACCATCAGTTCTTCCTCTGGAGATGGATCACATTTTTCATAAGTCCTTAAGAGTTGTCTCAGATCATTGTATTGCTGAAAATAGCTGTTGTTCACAGCTGACCAACTTAGAATTTTGCTATTAATTTGTATATACTACATTTCACTTTGCATCAGCTCATGTAAGCCTTTCCAGGTTTTTCTGAGAGCATCTTTATAACACAATAGTGTTCCATCATAATGTTATCCCACATTTTGTTCAGCCATTCCACAATTAATGGGTCATCTTCTCAATTTCAAATTCAACGTTTTCTTTTCTATCTCTTTTTGGATACTGACCTAGTAGTGGTATTACCACATAAAGGGTCTGCATACTTTTATTGCATTTTGGTCATAATTCCAAATTGTTCTACAAAATGTTTGAATCAGTTTACAACTCCATCAACAGTACATTAATGTCTCATTTTCCCCATATCCCCTAAAACATTTGACATTTTCCTCTGCTGTCCTATTATCTAATTCAATAAGTACAAAGCAGTACCTCAGAATTGTTTTGACTTGCAACTTTCTAATCAATAGTGAGTTAGAGCATTTTTTTCCCCTATGGCTATACATAGCATTGATTACTTCATTTGAAAACTCTTCACATCTTTTGATGTTTTATCAGTTGGGGAATGGACTTGTATTTTTTAAAAATTGATTCAGTTTTCTATGTGTTTGAGAAATGAGGCCCTTGTCAAACAAACTTGCTTCAAAAATTTTTCATAATAACCCTTGCTAACCATATTTCATGCCTCCCATTCTCTCCCCATGACATTTACTCTATTCTCTAGCTTCTTTCACCCTGTCTTTCCTCCAAATTGTTTTCCTTCTTACTGCCACTCCCCCAATCTGACCTCCCTTCTATCACACACTCCTCTTGTCCCCTTCCCCTCCTACTTTCCTTCAGGGTTACCATAGATTACCATAACCAATTGAGTGTGTATATTATGCCCTCTTTGAACCAGTTCTGAGGAGAGTAAGGTTCACTCACTCCCAGCACTTCCCCCATTTTCCCCTCCACTCCATAAGCTTTTGCTTGCATTTTTTTTGTGAGATGTTTTATCCATTTCACCTCTCCCTTTTCCTTTCTCCCAATGCATTCCTCTCTCACCCCTTAATTTTATTTTTTTAAAGAAACAATCACTTTGTATTCAATTCACACCTGTGCCCTCTGTCTAAATATACTCTACCCAGCTGCCCTAATAATGAGAAGCTTCTTATAAGTTATGAGTATCATCTTCCCATGTAGGAATGCAAACAGCTTCACCTTTTAAAATTCCTTATCATTTCTTTTTCCTGTTTATCTTTTTATGCTTCTTGAGAGTCTGGTATTTGAAAGTCAAATTTTCTATTCAGCTCAGATCTTTTTATCAGGAATGCCTGATGGGGGCAGCTAGGTGGCACAGTGGAGTTCAAATCCCATCTCAGGCACTTGACACTAGCTGTATGACCCTGGGCAAGTCACTTAACCCTCATTGCCTCACCAAAATTATAAAAAAAAAAAGAATGCCTGAAATGCCTTTCTTTCATTGAATTCCCATTTTTTCCCCTGAAGTATTATATACTGTTTTAATGGGTAGGTGATTCTTGGTTGTAATCCCAGTTCCTTTGCTCTCTGGAATATCATATTTCAAGCACTCCTATCCTTTCATGTGGAATCTGCTGTATCTTCTGCTATTCAGACTGTGGCTCCACAATACAGCACTTGAATTGTGTCTTTCTGGCTGGTTGCAATATTTTCTCTATGATTTGGAAGCTCTGGAATTTGGCCATGATATACCTAGGACTTTTCATTTTGGGATGCCATTCATGGAGTGATCAGTGGATTCCTTCAATTTCTATTTTACCTTCTGGTTCTGGAATATCAGGGAAGTTTTACTGGTTACTTTTTCAAAGATGATATATAGGCTCTTTTTTGTTTTTTATCATGGCTTTCAGGTAGTACAATATTTTTCAAATTATCTCTCCTGGATTCATTTCCCAAGTCATTTCTTTTTCCAGTGAGATACTTCACACTGCCTTCTATTTTTTCATTCTTTTGGTTTGCTTTATTATTTCTTGATTTCTCATAAAGGCATTAGTTGCTGGGACAACTAGGTGGCACAGCGGTTAGAGCACCAGGCCCTGGATTCAGGAGGACCTGAGTTCAAATCTGGTCTCAGATATTTGGCACTTACTAGCTGTGTGACCCTGGGCAAGTCACTTAACCCCAATTGCCTCACCAATAAATAAATAAATAAATAAAGGCATTATTTTCTACTTGCTCAATCCTCATTTTTAAGAAGTTATTTTCTTCAAAGACTTTTTATACTTCCTTTTCCATTTGGCCAATTTAGCTTTTCAAGGCATTCTTTTCCACAATGGCTTTTTGTACCTCTTTTATCATTTGGCCTAGTCTGTTTTTAAGGTGTTGTTTTATTATGTATTTTTTTGTCTCCTTTACTAATCTATTTACTTTTTTTCATGATTTTCTCACATCACTCATTTCTCTTTCCATTTTTTTCCTCTACCTCTCCTACTTTGTTTTCCAAGTCCTTTTTGAACACTTCTATTGAATGAGACCAATTAATATTTTTTGGAACCTTTGGATATATGAGCTTTGATTTTGATATCTTCTTCTTATGGTATATTTTTATTTTCTTTGTCACCATAGAAACTTTCTAGGGTCAGCATTTTTTCTGTTTGTTCATTTTCCCAGACTGTTTTTTGACCTTTAACTCTTTGTTAAAGTAGTGTACTACTTCCAGGGTAGAAGGCACATTTTCTCAAGTTTCAGAGGGTTTGTGTAGCTGTTTTCAGAGATACTTCTGGGAATGTGGAAGTGTTTAGTTCTTCCAAAATGATATGATTTAAGGAGGGACTAGTTTTCTACTCTCTCAGCCTGTGCTCTGATCTGCAAGCAACCACAGGCCTGCTTTTCTGCTCTGGAACTATGTATATAATCCTGCTCTACTGTGGCTGTAAGCTCTTGTGTGCTTGTGCTCCTCCCCTGCCTGAGACCACCACCCAAGACTGTGATCTGGATCTGAGTATGGGGAAAACAACAGAGTCCTGTTCCCAGTGCCAGCAAAGAGACCCCTCTAATCTCCTTCTGATCATTCCCTGCCCCCACCTCCAACCCCACCTTACTATCTATGGACAGCGTTCCAGAAGTACTGCTGTTGTTGCTGATTCAGAGACCCCAGAGGGCTACTCCTGGTTTGGCTGGGGCTGGGGCTGTGTTGGTAAGGCCTGTGCTGGGCTGAGCTTCACTCTCACCCTGGTAAAACAGATCCTTTCTGTACACATTCTAAGTTGCCTTCATCTGGAAAGTCATTTCACCCTGTCTTTTTGTGGCTTCTGCTACTCCAGCAATTGTCTAATAGCATTATTTAAAGGTATTTGGAAGGGGCTTGTGAAGAGCTCAAGCAAGTTTGTTCCTTTTCTTCATCATCTTGGCTCCATCCTCTCTAAATGTGAATCTTAACAACATATTTAACCTTTGAAGAATTCCTTGATAATCAGAAGATTGATATCAGCGGGTTTTACCAGATAGGGTGATGGGGAGGTATGTTCTAGAAAATTTGAAATTATTTAAGTTGGTATCCAAATAAATTAAAAACAATAACATTTTCAATTTTATGCTCATCTTAAATCTTACTCAAATTTGCTTATCCTCAAAAACATATGTTCTTGACCCTTAATACCTTCAAGCTATTATTTTCTTTTTCATATTTTTCAATGCTAAGCATATATAAAAAGTAGTTTATGTGTGCTTCTCATTGAACTGCTCAACTTCATGTGATTTAGCTTATAAACTTATCATAATGGTAATGTAGTTCCAATTTTTAAAAAGTCAACTTAGCAATTGTTATGATCACTTTTTCCACTATATTTTCCCTCTATAACTTTCTGTGCTACTTGATAAAATTTCTTCTATCCCCAATATCATGGTCATTTTCAAGAATGAAAGACATATGATATTAACACCATAAATCACTGGCAAATAATTCAAACAAGTTGATTTCATAGGGTTGGTGCTTGGACTCAAACCCACAGAAAAAAAAATAGACAAGTGGACAAGTAATCAGATTTTGCCTTGAATTAGAACACTTCAAGAGAAATTAAAATGTTTAGGACTCCATCCTGAGCTATTGTAATAATCTAGCATAACAAAATAGCAGTAAAACTTAGGTACTTACTCAAGAAGTGTGTGAAGAATGATTCTAAATTAGAAAGGTGTTAGAACAAAGAGTAAGAAAAATATCATAATAAAAAGATATTATGGTGAATGGGATGTTCAAGATAAAAACCCAAAAGAGGAGTGTCTCCAAAACTTGTACAAGAAAAGCCTCAAAAAAATACACAACTTGGGAATATATATGTATGTTCGCATGAATGTGTATGTCTATGTCTATGAATATTTGTATATGTTCATTGCTATATATTTTTATGTGTGTGCCCAAGTTGTGTATTTCTTTGAGGCTTTGTGTGTATGTGTATATGCATATGTGTGTGTATATATGTGTATATATATATATATATATATATATATATATATATATATATATATATATATATATATATATATATATGTGTGTGTGTGTGTGTGTGTGTGTGTGTGTGTGTGTGTGTTTATTAATATAGGTGGTAAAGTAAACCAATAAGTTAAATGTGAGTGATAAAAGAAAAAAATGGAAAACAAAAGACATAAAAGAAAGAATGACAAAGGAAGTTACATAAGATTTATGAAAACTTGACTTAAAAGAACATAGAGGAATTTGGAGATAACAAATCAATGAGATAAAAGAAATACTAATAGAAAATTGATAGATTATAAAAAGAGAAGAAATTATAAGGCAGTAAATCATCTCATAGCAAATACAATCAATTTGCAGTAAATAATTTTGAAAAAAAGTTGTGAATCAGTGGACTACCTGGAAGTCATGACCATAAATATGGAAATTTATTTTGCGTGGCTAAATGTGTTTTCATTTTTTGTTTTTTGTTTTGTTTTTTTTTTGTTTTTAACATAGGTGTTGTTTTTTCTTTCCTTATCAGTTGGGAATGGGGGACAGGGAAGGAGAAAAGGATTTCTAAATATTTAAAAATTAAATAAAATCATTGTTTTCATCAAAAGTATTTTGATGTATTTGTATGATATAAAAACATATTACCATAAGATATTGAAATAGAAGTGACATTACCTCATCTCATCCAAATTCCTCTTTTTACAAATAAGAAAACTAGGTTCTGTACAGGACAAGTAATGGTCACAAGGCCAGTAAGTGACAGGTCCAAGAATTGAATGTAAATCCTCTCAATCAAAATGCAGAACTCCTTCCACCCAGCTATGTTATCTTTTATTGTTATCAAGTATTGATGTATGTATGTGCTTGAGAGAAACATGAAATATTTTACCCTGAGCCAGTTAAGTTTGTTCTTCCTAGGGAAGAAAAGAACAATAGCAATCTTTCATCAGAGTCCTTTCTGTTCATTTACTTCAGGAGTCACTCTGGGCTAATCAACAGGATTCCCAGACATTTCTGAAATAGCAAAGATCATAGACTAAATGGTCATTATGCCATGGTTTCTATTCCATAAAACTTAGAAATGAAGTTGTCAAAAAGTAATCAATATCCTTGGGAATATCTTCAAAATTATGTGGGTTCTGCTCCAAACTTCTCTATGTAAGACACAATGCATGAATAAAATATACACAGTATATCAGGCTAAAACAATCTCAGTTCATCACTCAAGTAAAAGGAGGTTATATTCAAAGACAAAGAGTAGTTCCAAGTTCTTTCAATGTAATGAGTCTGTGATATTTATTCAAGAGCAACACTGTTGAGTCTCCTAAAGATAGTTTTGCTCTTAACAACTACTTTAAGGCATTTCCAAGGCTTCTTGTATGAAGTTTTGCAAACTGGATAGCTGAAAAAAATGTAGGTAAATTTACTGGGTGAAAAAGTAAACTTTTGAATTCTTATACGGATTTTTTCCTTTTTTCAAAGGAAATTCTTACAGGGAGAATGATTTATAAAATTCATCAAGGGGTTGATTTCAATATTAAGCATTGCACATGAATAAGTGCAATTGAACATTTTCCCCACAATCAAACCATTTCTGTGGTGCTATTTTATAACATATAAAGGATCAGAGTTAATGTGGAAATATTCTTAGATATTTTAATATATTAATAACTAAAAGGACTTTTTAATGTAAACAATATTCATAAAATGCATTTAACTATTTATTTTGAATAAAGTAATTTGTCTTTGCAATTTACAAGTGAATGTTAGTAAGCTGTATAAGTGTTCTACCAATAATGCTGTTTTTATTTTAGAATATAATGTCTTTAATTTCTCCTATGGTTATTAAAATTAAGTTGTATTGAGGAACTGAAAGAAATGGATCAAGAAAATGTTTGCCAGACTCTTTAATACTAATATGATAAAAGTTCTCTTCTTCTGATTCTGTGAAACATGCTACTTTCAAAACTTTTTTGTAATCTATTGTCAAAATAGACACAAAAATATATGGGTAATAAATATAGTTGATGTGGCTTGAACAAACTGATGCAAATGATGTATTGATGAAAGTGGTCTAGAGGGGTAGAGGAGGGTGGGTGAATTAAACAACTTCCTATTCAAAGATCCTACTGCTGATAGTGATTGATTTTAATATGACTGAAAAGATTCATGCAGAGCAGTGTTATGCACATAGTACATTCACAGATTTTCCTTTGATTGTATTCTATATCCTCCACTTCTCTATTTGATAGCCTCTCAACATTTTCTTTTAATTTGAATTCTCTTTTATATTCTTTTACTTAAAAGATCCATTCACTCTCTGTATTGCTATTTTGGATTTGTGATTTTTATCATTATTTTCCCTGAAAAAACCCAAAATCATTATGGTTTTTCACTAGTTTTAATTGTGTCCAACTCCTCATGACACATTTGGGGATTTCTTTGCAAAGATACTGGAGTGCTTTACCATTTCCATCTTCTGCTCACTTTAGACATGAGGAAACTGAGGAAAATGGGGTTAAGTGACTTTCTCAGAATCACAGAGCTAATATCTGAGGATAAATTTGATCTCTGGAAGATGAGTTTTCCTCACTTGAGGCTTGGTGCTCTATACTCTTTGACACCTAGCTGCCCATAATACTTTACTATTATTACTTTTTTATTTCTAGAATCCTTTAATTTGAATTAAGTATACCTTTTTTCTTTATAACAATTAGGAAAAATGGAATAAGAATATTTATTTCTTGATGAATGAATCTTTAGAACTCTTTTCTAAAGGACAGTATCACATAATTGATTTAAGGATATATTTCTTTCCGTGTTATAATCTAAACTTGGTGTCTGTAAATATTTGCTCTTCCTTCCCTCTCTCTCTCTTTCCTTTCTTCCTTCCTTCCTTGTTTCTTTTTTTCATTTTTCCCCCTCCTTTATTTCCTCAATGTTTTCATGCATGCATGCTTCTATGTAGTGTGACTGTATGTTTACTATATATGTGATGAAAAGTGTGGTAGAAAAAAGGGATTAGACTGTCTGCCAAACTGAAAGTCTAGAGAGCCACTGTATGAGCCCATTGCTGTACACCTGTGAAACCTGTACAGTAAAAGAGTGCCATTACAAGAAAATGAATCACTTCAATTTGAATTGTCTTTGGAAGATTCTGAAGTTTACCTGACATGATAAGCTACCATATATGGAGGTCCTTCCTTGAACTACCCTGACAAGCATTTAAATTCTACTGCAGAGTGTCCAACTCTGATGGACTGGCCACATTAAAATGCTAAAATACACTTGCCTAAAATACCATTTATTGGAGTGATACAAGGACATTCTCAAGGTTTCTCAAGAAGTTTGGAATTGACTGAATGACATAGGAGACACTGGTACAGGAACATCCAGCATGAAATGATCTTATCAGAAAAGGTGCCATACTCTATGAGCAAAGCAGGATTGAAGTAGCTCAAAAGAAACATGAGATTTTCAAATTTAGAGAATCTACCCCAAATATCCACATAGACTATTTATGCTTGAACTGTGCTAGAGAATTCCAAGTTCATATTAGTCTGATCAACCACAGACAGACACACTCTAACTTGACTCTACCATCGTGATGCCATTTTGATCCTCTTAGAATGAATTACAACAACCAACAATTTCCTTGGTATAGAGGATTCAAGAAACATTTCTTAAGTCCTACTACATATCAAGCACTGTGTTATTTCCTGAAAATACAAATAAGCAAAAGAAAGATAGCCTCTGCATTCAAAGAGCTTTCAACCTAATCAGAGAAGTTAATACACAAAAGGAAACTAGGAGGTCAGGTTGGCCAGACATTAAGGACACAGTGTGGTGGTATTTTGTTGCAAAGGGTTCATACTAAGTAGAGCTACAGATAGAAAGATGAGTGAGCTTCAAAGTACCATCCTACCCTTTCTTTTTTCTTTTTTTAATTTACTTATTTTAGTTTTCAACCTTTGTTTAGATAAGATTTCCAATTTCAATTTTTTTCTCCCTCCCTCCCCTCCCTGCCCCCATCCCCTAAACAGCAGGTAATCTGATATACAACATTAAACATATTTTTTCATTAGTCATGTTATATAAGAAGAATCAGAGCAAGAAGGAAAAGCCTCAAAAAAGAAAAACAGCAACAAAAACAAAAGAGATAATATGGTCCAATTTGCATACATATTAAAAAAGTTTCTTTTCTTTTTTTTTTTCTGGATTTGGAGAGTTTTTTTCATCATGAGTCCCTTAGAACTTTCTTGTACCATTGTATTGGTGAGAAGAATCTAGTCTATCACAGTTGATCAACACATAATGTTGATAATACTGTGCACAATGTTCTCCTGGTTCTGCTCATCTCACTCATCATGAGCCCATGCAAGACTCTCCAGCTTTCTCTGAACGCCTCATACTCATTGTTTCTTACAGCACAATAGTATTCCATTACATTCATATACCACAACTTGTTCATCCATTCCCCAATTGATGGGCATCCCCTCAACTTCCAATTCCTTGCCACCACAAAAAGAGCAACTACAAATATTTTTATACATGTGGGTCCTTTTCCCCTTTCCATGATCTCTTTGGAGAAAAGACCCAAAAGTGGTATTAGTGGGTCAAAGGATATGCACAGCTTTATCGCCCTTTGGACATAATTCCAAATTGCTCTGCAGAATGGTTGGATCAGTTCACAGCTCCATCAACAATGCATTAGTGTTCCAAATGTTCCACAGCTTCTCCAACATTTATTATTTTCCTTTTTTCTCATTTTAGCCCATCTGATAGGTGTCAGGTGGTACCTCAGAGTTGTTTTAATTTCCATTTCTCTAATCAATAGTGACAGAGTGTTTTTTCATACAGGAATAGATAGCTTTGATTTATTCATCAGGAAACTGTCTGTTCATATCCTTTGACCATTTCTCAATTGGGGAACGACTTGGATCCTTAAAAATTTGATTTAGTTCCCTATATATTGTTAAAATGAGGCCTTTATCAGGAGTACTGGCCATAAATATTGTTTCCCAGTTTTTTGTATCCCTTCTACTTTTGGATGCATTGCTTCTGCTTGTACAAAAACTTTTTAATTTAATGTAATCAAAATCATCCATTTTGCTTTTCATAATATCCTCTATCTCTTGTTTGGTCATAAACTGCTCTCCTTTCCAAAGATCTGAAAGGCAGACTATTCCTCCTTCTCCTAATTTACCTATGGTATCACCTCTTATATCTAAATCATGAACCCATTTTGACCTTATTTTAGTATAAGGTGTAAGATGTTGGTCTATGCCTAATTTCTGCCATACTATCTTCCAGTTTTTCCAGCAATTTTTGTCAAATGCTGAGTTCCTATTCCAGAAACTGGAATCTTTTTGGTTTATCAAACACTACATTACTAATGTCATTTACTATTATGTCTCCTGTGCCTAGCCAATTGCATTGATCCTCCATTCTATTTCTTAGCCAGTACCAGATAGTTTTGATGACTGCCACTTTATAGCAAAGCTCCACATTTGGTACAGCTAACCCATATTCCTGTGCAATATTTTTAAAATCCCCCTGATATTTTTGACCTTTTGTTTTTCCAGATGAATTTTGTGATTATTTTTTCTAGCTCTATGAAATATTTTTTTAGGTATTCTTATTGGTATGGCACTGAATAAGTAAATTAATTTAGGTAGAATTGTCATTTTTACTATATTAGCTCTGCCTATCCATGAGTAATTGAAATCTTTCCAATTATTTGGATCTGATTTGATTTGTGTGAAAAGTGTTTTGTAATTGTGTTCATAGAGTTCCTGGGTTTGTCTTGGCAAGTAGACTCCCAAGTATTTTATATTATCTACCATTACTTTAAATGGAATTGCTCTTTTTACCTCTTGCTGCTGGACTTTGTTGGTCATGTAAAGAAATGCTGATAATTTATGTGGATTTGTTTTATGTCCCGCTACTTTGCTAAAGCTGTTAATTGTTTCAAATAATTATTAAGTTGATTCTCTAAGTATATCATCATATCATCTGCCAATAGTGATAGTGTTGTGACCCCCTTGCCTATTCTAATTCCTTTAATTCTTTTTTCTTCTCTGATTGCTAAAGCTAACATTTCTAGTACAATATTGAATAATAGAGGTGATAAATGGACATCCCTATTTCACCCCTGATCTTATTGGGAAGGCTTCTAACTTATCTCCATTACATACAATGCTTGCTGATGGTTTTAGTAGATACTGCTTATTATTTTAAGGAAAGCTCCACCTATTCCTAAGCTCTCTAGCATTTTTATTAGAAATGGGTGCTGTATTTTGTCAAAAGCTTTCTCTGCATCTATTGAGATAATCATATGATTTTGGTTAGTTTTCTTATTGATGTGGTTGATTATGTTAATAGCTTTCCTAATGTTGAACCAGCCCTGCATTCCTGGTATAAATCCCACCTGGTCATACTATATTATCCTGGTGATGACTTGCTGTAATCTCCTTGCTAATATCTTATTTAAGATTTTAGCATCAATATTCATTAGGGAAATTGGTCTATAATTTTCTTTCTCTGTTTTTGCTCTGCCTGGTTTTGGTATCACCACCATATTTGTGTGATAAAAAAAATTTGGTAGGACTCCTTCACCTATTTGTCCAAATAATTTGTATAATGTTGGAATTAATTGTTCTTTAAATGGTTGTTAGAATTCACCAGTAAAGCCATCTGGCCCTGGGGATTTTTTCTTAGGGAGTTCATTAATGGCTTGTTCAATTTCTTTTTCTAATATGGGCTCATTTAAGGGTTTTATTTCCCTTCAGTTAACCTGGGCAGTTTGTATTTTTGTAAATATTTATCCAATTCATTTAGATTGGCAAATTTATTGGCATATGGTTTGTCAAAATAATTCTTAATTATTGATTTAATTTTCACTTCATTGGTGGTAACAACACCCCTTTCATTTTTGTTACTGGTAATTTGTTCTTCTACTTTCTTTTTTTAATCAAATTAACCAATATTTTATCTATTTTATTGTTTTTTTCAGAAAAATAGCTCTTAGTTTTATTGATTAATTCTATAGTTTTTTTGCTTTCAATTTTATTAATTTTTCCTCTAATCTTCAGGATCTCTAGTTTAGTATCTAATTGGGAATTTCTAATTTGTTCTTTCTCCAGCTTTTTAAGTTGCATGCCCAATTCATCGATCTTCTCTTTCTCTTTTTTATTCACGTAAGCAGTTAGAGCTGTAAATTTTCCCCTAAGCACTGCTTTAGCTGCATCCCATAGATTTTGGTATGTTGTCTCATTATTGTCATTCTCTTGGATAAAGTTATTGATTGTTTCTATGATTTGTTGTTTGACCCATTCCTTCTTTAGAATGAAATGATTTAGTTTCCAATTGATTTTCAGTCTACCTTTCCATGGCTCTTTATTACATGTAATTTTTATTGCATCATGATCTGAGAAGGATACATTTACTATTTCTGCCTTTCTACATTTGACTATCATGTTTTTGTGCCCTTATACATAGTTAATTTTTGAAAATGTGCCATGTACTGCTGAGAAAAAGGTATATTCCTTTCTATCCCCATTCAGTTTTCTCCAGACATCTATTATGTATAACTTTTCTATTAATCTATTCACCTCTTTCACTTCTTTCTTATTTATTTTGTGGCTAGATTTATCTAATTCTGAGATGGGAAGATTCAGATCCCCACTAGTATAGTATTACTGCCTAATTCCTCTTGTAATTCATTTAACTTCTCTAAGAATTTGGATGCTATACCACATGGTGCATACATATATAATATTGATATTACTTCATTATCTATAGTTCCTTTTAGCAAGATGTAGTTTCTTTCCTTATCTCTTTTAATAAGATCTATTTTTGCTCGTGCTTTGTCTGAGATAAGGAATGCTAACCCAACTTTTTTGACTTTAGCTGAAGCATAATATATTTCTGCTCCAGCCATTTACCTTTACTCTGTGTGTATCTCTCTGCTTCAAATGTGTTTCTTGTAAGCAGCATATTGTAGGATTCTGGTTTTTAGTCTACTCTGCAATTCATTTCCATTTTATAGCAGAGTTCATCCCATTCACATTCACACTTATTATTACTAACTATCTATTCCCCTCCATTCTATTTACCCACTTGGTACTTTTTTGCCCTTCTTTCACCCTATTCTTCTTCACCAATGTTTTGCTTCTTACCCCTTCGTCCACCAATCTGCCCTTGCTTTTTATCACCCCCCCCTTTTCTTTACCCTTTTCTCCCTTGCTTTTGTCCTACCTTCTATCAGTCCCCCCTTTTTCCTTCCCCTTTTACTTCCCTAGAGAATGAGCTAAGTGTCTTTATCTAAATGAACATATGTTATTTGCTCTTTGAATCAAATCTTGTGAGAGTAGGGTTGAAACAATGCTCACCCCTCCCTTCTTTCCCTCTATTGTAATAAGTTTTTTTTTCACCTCTTCATATGATGTAATTCATCCCATTCCACCTCCCCTTTCCTCTTCTCCCCATAGACTCCCTTTTTAACCCCTTAATTTTCTTTGTATCATCACATCAAAGACAATTTATATTTATACCCTCTGTGTATAGTCCTTCTGTCTGCCCAAATACATTTAACGTTCTCAAGAGTTATAAGTATTATCTTCCCATGTAGGGATGTAAAGAGTTTAACCTAATTTTTCCTCTCTGTTTACCTTTTTAAACTTCTCTTGAGTCTTTTATGTTAAGATCAAATTTTCTATTCGGTTCTGGTCTTTTCCTTTGGAAACCTTGAAAGTCCCCAATGTCATTGAATGTTCATCTTTTCCCCTGAAAGAGAATGTTCAGTTTTCCTGGGTAATAGATTCTTGGCTGCAATCCAAGCTCTTTTGCCTTCCAGAATATCATACTCCAAGCTTTGTGGTCCTTTAATGTTGAAGCTGCCAGGTCCTGAGCATTCTTGAGTATGGGTCCATGATATTTGAATGGCTTCTTTCTGGCTGCTTGGAGCATTTTCTCCTTCACCTGACAATTCTGGAATTTGGCTACAATATTCCTTGGGGTTTTCCTTTTGGGGTCTCTTTCTGGAGGTAACTGGTGGAGTCTTTCAATGATGATTTTGTCCTCTGATTCTATAATATCAGGGCAGTTTTCCTTAATAATTTCCTGGAATATGGAATTCCTTTTCTCATCATGGCTTTCAGGCAGTCCGATGATTTTCAGATTGTCTCTCCTGGATCTGTTTTCCAGATCAGTTGGCATCCTAATGAGGTATTTCACATTTTCTTCTATTTTTTCATTCTTTTTATTCTGCTTGACTGATTCAGGGTTTCTCATGGATTCCTTATCTTCCAACTGTCCAATTTTAATTTTTAAGTCATTGTTTTCTTCAATGAAATTATGCACCTTTATTTTTTCCATTTTGCCAGATGAATTTTTTAAGGAATTGTTTTCTTCAGTCATTCTTTGTGCTTCTTTTTCCAAGCTGCTGATTCTTTTTTCATAATTTTCTTGTTTTGCTTTCATTCATCTCCCCATTTTTTCTCCTACATCTCTGAAATGATTTTGGAAATCCTTTTTGAGCTCTCTTCCCAGTTTTTCTTCTACCACTCTCAATTGATTTTTAAAATCTTTTTTGAGCTTTTCAAGGAAGGGTTTTTGTTCTTGAGACCAATTCACCTTCCTTCTTGAAGCTTCACATGGAAGCAATTTGAGAGTATTGTCCTCATCTGAGTTTGTGTTTGCCTCTTCACTTGTGATATAGAAGCTCTCAATGGAGAGGGCTCTTTTTTGCTTCTTACTCATACTGAAGCTTATTTCTTTCTTTCTTTCTTTATTGTTTAGGTTGAGGTCTGCTCTGGGGGGCACCAAGGTCCCTGTTTTTAGCTCCTTGTGCTGGGGTATAAGGGCTGTGTCACTGGCTTTTTACACTGAAGCCTCTATGGTGTGTGGATTTCCCCTGCCCTGGACTCCCTGTCTGAGCTCGCTTAGATCAGTGGTCTTAGTCACATCTATCCTGTCCATGGCCCTCCAGCTGGCAACCTGCCCTCTCGGCTGGTGCAGGTGAAACCACTGTTCTGCTTTGCCACTGGCTTGTGAGCCACAATCCAGGGGCCTCAGTTGCTCGGCTGTGGCCAACAGCTTCCTGCTCACTTGCCCTCACCCCCTCGGCTCTGTGCTGCTGCCCTGCACCTTCCTTTTGCCCGAGTCAGATCAACCTTTCCTGAAGTCTTCTAAATTATCTCTGCTTGGAAGACTGTGTCTCTGTCTCTTTAAAGGTTCTGTAGTTTCAGAATCCATCCAGAGGTTTGATTTAACATTCTTTTTGAGGGAACAGAAGGAGAGCTCAGGCAGCATGCTGATTCCTCTCCGCCATATTGGCTCTCCCCCTGGCCACCCATCCTACCATTTCTAAAGGAAAGCTCTCATAATTCCTGGTGAAGTAACTTATTTTACCAGTGCAAATGAGCAACTACTCTTGAATGTATATTTGTGGCACTAAATCAATTGCCCAGGGTAACAGTCATTTTGCATCATTGGCATGTCTTTGACCCAGTCTTCCAGGCCTGGAGGCCAGATCTCTCTCCATTTCTCTCACAGTTTACTCTCCTATAAATGATAACTGAAAATAAGACAAATATAACATTTTACATGTATTTTTCTAATTAAAAATATCAGTATGTGATAGATTGCTTGACTGATTTAATCCTTATACTAAAAAGTAGTTATTTCATGTTTTATTATCATCATTTTAAAAATGAGGAACAGGAGACAGAAGATTAAATAGATATTGCTTTGGTCATTAAATTATTGTACTAGAAAAGGGTTTCAAATCCAGGTACCTCGACTTCAGTTCCAGTGTTCATTCTCCTTAACCACACTACTTCTCATGGCAAAATATTAGCTAATCAATTTTGTTGGTAACACTATAAATACCGAGTTTTTGACAGATCTACCGTTGTTCTCGACTCCAATTTGTCTTACACACTGATGTGTAATTTAACTTCCTAATATATTATTTCCATTTTTTCATTTGCCGAACATAAACTTTTGAAGATTATTCTTTGGTCACATGATTTTCAATGTACTTCACAGTCAGAATCAAAATTATCTTTCTAAAGGTTTCCTATTAATTACATTTCAAAAATTATCTACTACAGTCAATCTGATTCTCTCAGTGTTATCTGAACATAACTTTTCTCATTTCCTCTTCTAAATCTATAACACTTCATATTTTCCTTATTTCCTCTCCTGTATGACTCTTTCACTTCTTAAAAGTTAAAAATCAAGCATAACTTCTCTGTGAATCATCAATTGGCTACCACATCATACAATGATTTCTCCTTCATCTGAATTCATTATTGACTATCCTTATGCAATAACTTATTTTGTTGTCTTCTACTTTAATCAATTTTTATTCTAGATATGCCATGCTTTCTAAATTAGTTATAAGCTTCTTGAAGTAAAAGTTGCCTATTATGAACATTTAAAAGCATTGAATAAATACATTTGTTTAACTGTTTTTAAGTTATTAGATAGAGTGAAATATGAGCTTAGTTGTTCTTTGGCCTTCATTTTTGAAGAGGACCATGACAGATGTCATGACTTACAATGAACTGGATTTAAATGAGTAAGGGCTGTGCAAAGTCATGAGCCTTGCTTTCTCCTCCAGAGCCAGCTGGATGCAATAGTAAGATATATTCTCAACATGACTGGATATGGCCCTGGATGGTTAAGGCAATTGGGGTTAAGTGACTTGCCCAGGGTGATACAGCTAATAAGTGGTCAAATCTGAATTCAGGTTCTCTGAACTTCACGGTCAGTGCTCTTTTCTCAGGACCCCCAAGCTCACCCTTGTGAGCTTAGTATTGTTGTAAAACAACTACATTACTGAATGAAATTTTCAAATATTTATCATTGAATGTCCAGAGTGACATTGAAAAGGATACATGAATTGGGATACTTTAAATAAATAATTTCAGTTATACTTCCTAATAACCTTAGTATGTAAAATTTCAAATGGGCTCATGAAATTATTGTTTTTGTTGTTTTTTATCAGTGTTATCAACACATTGAAGATATTTTCCAGTGTTCAAAGGATGTTCCCCTCACACCCTGGTTTTAAAATTATAGTACACACATGGTAACAAAATAAAGAAATTTCTAAAGATGCCAATGATAATGTGTTTTAATGAAAATAATTAGGCCTTATTTCTACTGAACAAGGGAAAAAGTGAACTAGTATTGTGCTTAACAAAATATCTCTGAGATAAAATTCAATTAATAAGAGCATGATAGCTTATAATAAAGTATACATGATTATATTAGAATACATGAAAGAATCACAAAACTAATTTATTATTTCTTTTAAATTATGTCATTCAACAATTTGCATGACTTCAACATACAGACATGTAGAAGATATCATTGTTTTTGTAATATTTTGACAAATGTTAAGGAATCACGCAATTCAAACTTCAGTGAAGTGTCTCTGTTAGATGAAGAACAAAATATAATTAGCTAAATCAATGAGAACTGGTTTAAACTATCCACATGTGCTTAAGAAGCTTGAAATTGTACTATCCAAAGTTTTCTTAATTTGTATTTTTAATTTATATAATGTCTCTGTGTAATTAGAGAATCCATTAAAATGCATATATGGTTATTTAAATTCAATGAAAATGTGATTATACATTACAATTTAATTGTGTTTTTAATTAGCAAATTTAATTGATATAATTTCCACTTAACTTTAAAGTTTAATATTGGTGTCTCTTATTTTGTGTAGCAATTGATATGTGATATATTCAGTTTTAGAACTTTAAAACCTTGAGAATGAGTATTCCAAGAGAAATATGTAGAGACTTCTTATATGTAGCTCTACTTTTTATTCGTGTTAACCAGATTTTTAGAAACTGATCAATTACACTAATTCCCAATTGAATTATGCAAATGTCTTACACAGAGTTAGAATGCTATAATATGGAATCATTTCTTGTAAATCTGATATCAGAAGTGACAAATGACATTTCAAACTCCATTGTTTTGAACTGTGAACTAAGACATTGAGATATATACTCCCAGATCAACTATGCCAACTGTTTTGTCATCTATTTTTAATGATGATCTTTTAAAAGTTTTAATTGATATTGATATTTCATTAGAGAATTAAATATTTAGCCCTAAGGGTTTATCATGAAAATGGTTGAATAGCAGAAAAGCTTCATGTGTTTATGAATGCCATTTTTTGGAAACTGGATGTATTTGGATATTTTTTCTCTACAATTTAATTATTTATTGGATTTATCCCTCATAAAAAAAAAATTAGGTCCATTCAGTAACTGAAAATGTATATTCACTAGTGGCAAGATATTCACAACAGCAATATATCAGTATAATTATAATAGAAATACCTGAAAAAAATTTAGGCTTTTTTTTTTTCCACCAGGCATAACAAATAAGAGAATTATTTAGAAACAAGCATGCAGATTTTTTCCAAAGAAGCTAGAATTTGGCTGGTAGATTGCATAGAAATCAAGCCTGTTTTCCTTATTCCTAATGAATAAGAATTCCATAATCCATTATGACAACGTCTGAACTAATGCAATTCTTTTGAAATCCTTTGAACATTTAATGTTATGTTTTGAAGATCAGATGATCATATGTTTCAAGTTAAAAGGGACTTTGGGGGACACCTTATCCAATGCTCTCACTTTAGAGATGATGATATGGAGAACCAGAGAGGATAAATAAATTTCCTAAATCAGACAGTTATTAAATGCCAAATAATAATATAAAAAAAGTCTTGATAACCCAAGTTCTCTGTTTTTTGTTTCTTCACTCTTTCCTCTGTGTGCATGAATGATTAACTGAAGGATTTAGTTATAACTACATTTAATGACCATTGTATTAAGTTTTGTTGAGTACAGATAGAAAGTGAAGACAATCTCTTATTTAAAGAAACTAACACTCTAATGCTGGAGATAAGACATATATGGAAATTTCAGGTATACATTATTATTTTTTTTTTTGGTTGGGCAATGAGGGTTAAGTGACTTGCCTAGTATCACACAGCTAGTAAGTGTCAAGTGTCTGAGACAGGGTTTGAACTTATGTCTTCCTGACTCCAGGCCCAGTGCTCTATCCACTGTGCCACCTAGCTGCCACCTAGCCGCCCTCTGTAGGTTACTTTTAAAGTTTCCATTTTCGAGGTAGCTAGGTGACACAGTGGATAGAGCACTGGCCCTGGAGTCAGGAGGACCTGAGTTCAAAATCTGCCTCAGACACTTGAAACTTACTAGCTGTGTGACCGTGGGCAAGTCACTTACCCCTCATTGCCCTGCAAAAATAATCATAAGAAGAATAATGTTCCCATTGTCCTCAGGGTGAAATGACAAAGTAGATGTCATTGTCATTGATTTTTTTAAAGTATATCTAAAGTTGAAATACTTGATAGTGCCATGGACTTTGGCATTCAGTTCTCATTTTTTGGGGTGTTGGTGGTGGTATGTTTTTTTAGTAGTTCTAGCAAAAAATGACTAGACCATGGTCTTTTAAATTTAATGATAACATAATTTAAAAAATCGTATCCTTGGCATATGTTGCAGAAGATATTTTTAAAATGAAAAAGCATTGTATTTGTAATAGGTTTTGCTCACCCTCCCTTCCAAGGAGTCCTACAACTGGAAAAAATATGTATACCAATGAAACCCATGGGTAGGCACAAGAATTACAGAGACATACAGAACACAAAATACTTAAGTTTGTTTTTTTTTTCTCTTTTGTCATCAAAGAGTGTTTTATTTGATCTTTGAATTAGAAGTGAAAAAAAGAGGACAGCTCCTGGGTCATGCTAGTGAGTGGTCAGCTACTATTCTCTCTTTGATTACAGTTTGTGCAGAAGAATTAATCTAAGACTTAACTTTCAATAATCAGTAAACAATAAGGACATATCAAAACAATATAAGACTGGTCTCACCAAACAAAACATACTTAATTGGACTTGAGCTGGCAGCTTGTGGAAATCTTATGGAAGTGCAATAGGAAGATTAGGACTCTTTTCTCTTTTTCCAAGCTTTCCCTTGAGGCAAAAAGAGGCCATGACTTAGTTTCCTTTCCTTTAGTCATTTTATACTCTTCAGGTGCTGGGAAAATTAGAAACACACAACCTCAAGAGCCAGCTGAGAAAGGGGTTAGAAGAATAAGTATGAAGGAATTGTTTCAAAGCCTCCCAGGGAATGTTAACCTGGAAATTAAGGAAACAATCAATATAGGAGAAATCAGGTCTTTAATCTGGCAGAGGAACTATACCTCATGGTATCCCAAAGCTCAGAAGCTAGGAATACCCAAAGATCTGAACAGAGGACAGGGTTTTTATGGAGTAATAGAACCAAAAGGGAACCAAAAGATGGCTGTAGAGTGAGGTAATGTAAATGAACCTTTAACAAAAGAAACAATAGAACTGCTCCTAAATTAAGTATAGGAGCTACTAACTCTAAATAGAAACTACTTAATGTAGGTGGACCCTTTTTACATAATAATATACAGTCTAAGGAGTAAGGTAGGAAAACATTGGGAGGGGATAAGTTGCTTGGTGAAAGGTCCATAAATCCATCAAGAGTCTGGAAATGACAAAGATTGGTTAGCCCCAGGCAATTCATTTTTCTGGGAAAGAGGGGACTGGGTGGGGAATCAGTTCTCAGTAAATTTTGTAGTTCTTAGGAGTTAGGTATTTCAGAGGCCCATGCCTCTGTGCCATGCCTTCTGAAGAAGTCCAAGGACCTCTCTCTTGGTTTTCTTTCCCTAATGCCTAAATAAAATAGTATTTTATTCTAATTGGGGAAAAAAAGCCTCCTAGGCTAACTCTTAGTAAGTTCCTTTAATTTATTTTATAAAATTGTGAATGGTTGAAATATAGATTGTGTTATATAATTATAGAAGGTCAGTCAGATTGAAAAAGATTTCTCAAACATGTGGTAGTGAGTGACAAGTAAAACTATTTTTAATTAAAAAAAAATGATCTGGAGTGGTAGTTCTTCCTTACTGTTATACTGATATTAAATTAAGTCCAGAGTCTATCCTGTCAATAAAAGTCAATTGAGAATGGGCTCATGGAAAGGGAATGTATCCTAAAGATTTCTTGGTAATCTTATAGGGCAGTCTTTGAAAGAACTTGCTTAGGCACTTTGAATATACTCTGCTAAAGCCAGATGGTTGGAAGCTTAAATATAGCACAATTACCTCAACAAATAATTCAAACAGGGATTTATTTATTTTGAGGCTTCCCATCTTGTTTGTCTACTTTTGTTAGTACTTATTTTTCTTGAAATTATACAAAAAATATAAGTTGGGAATGTGGAGAAAGATAAAGATCCTATAGCAAGGAGTCCTTAATTTTAAGCTTTGGATATTAACTATAGAATATAATTTATTTTCTCAGCCTATATTTAAACCTATATACATATGGCAATTCACTAACTATCCTCAATATTGCATGTTCAATATGACATTCTGAACAAACATCCTAGGACCCTTAATCTTTGTCTACAGATTCCTTCAAAATTTCCTAGAATCTCTGTCAATATGGAATAGTTTCCAAAATTTCAAGAATTTGGGAGTCAAATGAGTCTATCTCCTTGTATAAAGTGCTGCTATATAAATACAGTACATGGTAAAACAACTCATACCAGTGGTTTAATTGCATACGTAAATTTTCTAAGACAACTAGATGTTGTAGTCCACTTAGAGTAAAAAACAACAAAAACAAAGAAACAAAAAACTAATTCAAATTAAAATATAGACCCATACATTTGACAGTGGTGTGATTTGAGAGAAGTCATTTGACCTCTGCCTCAGTTTCCTCATCTTTAAAATGAGGATATTGTGATCTCCCTCCCATGATGATTGTGAGGATTAATTGGAATACTTGTAAAGCGTGGAAACTTTAAAGTACTATGTAAGTGCTATTATTTATTGTTATTAATTATTACAATGATTAATCTTCAAACCTGTTGATACATAATCAAGTTTACATATAATAAAAAGTGCATGGATATACAGAATATATGTATATATACACACACGTATAAGTATATATAATATATATGTGTGTATATGTATATTTGTGTGCATGCATATGTATACATATATATTTATTTGTTTATTCATTCATTCATTTATTCAATCATTCAATCATTTATTTGTTCATTCCTTCATTTATCTGCTTATTTATTTATATTTCTTTATTTGGTTACTCATTTATTTGCTTATTTATTTATTTGTTCACTCATTCATTCATTTAATTATAATTTTTTTTGGTTTGACTTTTTTTTTCAGGCTAATGAGAGAGGGTTAAATGACCTTCCCAGGGTCACATTGCCAGTGTCAAATGTCTGAGGCTGGATTTGAACTCAAGTCCTCCAGAATCTAGGGCCGGTGCTTTATCCATTGTGCAACCTAGCTGTCCCTCAGCCATAAAATCTAGTATACACTATTAAAAAAAGCCAATGATTCTGACTCCAGCTTCAAGAACCTGCTATTGAGCATTAGAACTCTTAAAAGCAGGGAGCAATGCTAGGAGAATGTTGAGTATTTTACCATTTTATTTTTGGTCAAAAATTATCATGAATCCTACAACATAGACTAAGTCAATAGTGAATTCTTTCAGGACACTGTCAATTTCAGTTTCAAACTGTTAACAACTTTTATGTAATTTATGATTAATTACCTTAGCAGGAATACCACCATCTTCTGCTTCCTCTAGATCTGCCACTTCAGCTCTGTAACGATTAGAATGAAACCACCTGCTGGAGACTTACTGTAGAAGAGTTCTGCCCATGAAGCCAAGGTCTTTGAGGGCAAGACCAGGAGTCTTTTCTTTGGTGTCAGGAAGTGACACG
Organism: Dromiciops gliroides; assembly: GCF_019393635.1. NCBI lineage: Eukaryota > Metazoa > Chordata > Mammalia > Microbiotheria > Microbiotheriidae > Dromiciops > Dromiciops gliroides. The sequence continues at coordinate 377,432,941 of NC_057861.1, forward strand.
GGCTAGTGGGAGGAGGAAGGAAGAGACTGGCACTCGCTCTTGGTCTCACTCTCTTTCCTTTGGACTCTGGTGGAGAGCGGAGCTAGAAATGTGCTCTCCCTTTAATAGATAGGAAACTTGACAATATAGAGGAGTTAAAGAAGAAAAACTTAAGCTGAATTACAATCATCAACATAGTTCAAGACTCCTCTTCTTTTGCCATGGAAGGGTATATATTTTACAGAAATGTAGAAGTAAGCAGCAAGGTGTTGATATGAGTATTGGGGATTTTAGATACTGGAATCAAGAGTGTTCTGAATTCACTCAGAGTAATAGTGTCAGTTCAGAGGTTACATAGGATTTCTATGCTATTACATATACATTTTGGAATTAATGGTATGGGTTTATTTTCATAGAGATTTTCATGCTTTTGAGATTGTGTTTTATACTTAGTTTTAAAAAAGAGGGGAACATTTGTAAAAGTTTTCTTTTTTCAAAAAAAAAAGTTTTCTTTGAGATTCTGTTGTGCTTTAACTTATATTTAAATATGTTCTGATTTTTCACAAAAGTAATTGTATACTAAGTAAAAAAAAAGGGGTATTTGAAATTGTTGCATAATTATACATTGTGTTCTGAGTCAAGATGCATTCACATTTTTTGCAATCATTTATTATCCTCAATTTTTAAATCCATATGAGACTTGGATTATGGAAACTTATCATTTAAGACATTAATTGCCTTTATTCTGAGTTATCAGATGCCAGTTGGCCAAGATGCCATCCAATCACAAGAGGAATACATGCAAGAGCAGACACTGAACTGTCACATGAGGGGAGACATGCATGAAGTCAAGGTATGGCTGAGGGAACGGCTTTTGACTAATGTTGAGGTTGGATTCTCTTGGTTTAATATTTTATTTTATTTTTCCCTACAATATTGTACAGATGGCTGGAAGTACTGATCCCACCCATCTCACTTCTACATCTGGCTTCTATGCTCCCTCTTACATGCCTGATGCCATGGACATCTCAATCCCGTGCATCTGATTAAGTCTGACTCAGTTTCCTCCAATATGTTCGGTGGCATGGACATATATTCCATCCACCTATTTTAAGCCTGGCATACTGCATGGGCAGTATATATTGCTCAAGTGTGGGAATGCTCATATCCATCATTTCTCTTTTCTTTTATGGTAACCCCCATAATTATCTCAGGTGTCTTGATAAATAACAGTGTTGAATTTGGCCTTGACATCTGTTACCAATTATATTAGATTTTTTAAAATTTCTCATAATGGCATAAGGATAATTAGGCAGATGATGCAAAAAGTGATGAAACAAAAATAAAAATTATTTTTAATAATTAATATTGCAGCAATTGTCTTCTCAATTGCCCTCCATAAGGGGGAACTATATTAATATTAATTTTAGAGAATGTTTCAATTTTTGTTTTATTATATATTTCATGTGTAACAACCAAGATTCTGAATTCCCTTAGACATGTTTTTGAGAACTTTCATTGTTTGATTTGATTATTGACAAAGCTATTTTAAAGTTGTATTAAGCTCAATTTTGTGGGAAATTTTCCTGGCTGATTACCAGCATCTACACATCAACCCCTGAAAAGACTTCCATTCCACGACTACACCTAGAGGACATCTGAAAAAAGACTTTCAGAGACTTTAAATGAACAGTTATGTTTTGTTTTTGTTGTTGTTGTTTTTTTTCTCTTTTCTCTTTCTGTTATAATATACACCATCTGTAACATGTATTCTCTGCAGAGGCCCTCCCTTTGCAAGAACAATGTCAAAGCATCGGTTCATGAGAAAAAAAAAAAAAAACGGACCTCTGGACAGAACTTTCCTCTCTCCCTTTTCTATATTGTTATTAACATATTGTTAGTTAGTATAGGTTATTATATTGTTATTTTTGACTGTTTCATCAAGGAAACGTACTGTTTCTTGAGGAAACAAAGCGGGGAACTGTAATGATTGGAATGACGCCACCTGCTGGAGACTTACTGTAGAAGAGTTCCACCCGTGAAGCAAAGGTCTTTGAGGGCAAGACCAGAAGTCTTTTCTTTGGCGTCAGGAAGTGACGCGGGCTAGTGGGAGGAGGAAGGAAGAGACTGGCACTCGCTCTTGGTCTCACTCTCTTTCCTTTGGACTCTGGTTGAGAGCGGAGCTAGAAATGTGCTCTCCCTTTGATAGATAGTGTAATGATTGGAATGACGCCACCTACTGGAGACTTGCTGTGGAGAGCTCCACCATGAGGAAAATGCCTCAGAGGCATTGTGGCTTTTCCTTGGCGTCAGGAAATGACGCTTGCTCATGGGTGCTGTCTATCAAGTCTACCAGCCAATCAACTGGAGGAGCCTCCTATGGTCTGGGAGGAGACAGGAAGGAGGAAAGGGAGCCTGCGCAGAGAGCGCGGGCCCTTTTGGCTTCCGGACTTGATGGTGGTGGTGGCAGAGGACTTCACAGGAGATTTGAGGAAAGATAGGAATGCCAGACTGTTAGAATTCTGTTCTCAATCTTTTTCTTTCTATTTTCCAATAAACCCTTAAAAACCTAAACTCGTTTTATCAGTGATTTTTAGTCAGTTTCCCCCAAACTGGGGGAACACATTAGAATCCACATTTAGAATCTTAAATTACACAATAGGAATGTAGGCCTTTCTCTCTCTTTACCAAATTCTTATTCTCCTTAATAAATGCTTAAAAGTCTAACTCTTGCTAAAGCTTATAATTTATTGGCAACCACTCATTAGATATTTTAGACAGTTTAGCTAGAATTTTAGCCCTTAACAGCTCTTTTAGAGATGACGTCAACCACTTGTATATAATTGGTTGGTTCCTAAGTACAATATATTAGGGCTTAGATATTTGTGCCTGTTCCAGATATTACAATCCACTCGTACCCTCTATGGTTGGACACCACGGGCAACCCTTTAAAGATTTACTCATTAATAAGACTGAGCCATCATTTTGCATTGTTTGAATCAGATGATTGAGTTCACATCTGTGATACAAGTAACTATGTGCTCTGCCATCTAGGTTTCCTCTTCTTCCTGGTGTATATCCTTCAGAACCTGCACAGTCAGATCTTTCTGTACTACCATGACAATCCCAATTATAGAACTGAATATCTTAGCCATTTCCTCTTCTCAAAAACGTTCCTCATTCTGAAGCCATGAGAATATTATATGGATGTTCCAGCATCACGTGTCCAGATCTACCCTGAATTCCGCTGGAAGAAATCTAGAGATGTTTTCAAGTAGTTTTCCTCCAGTGATATGGGCAAAGACTTAATGTGTCCTAAACAAAGAACATGTAACAATGTTTGGCTATAAATTTTGGTTGGATTTAACAATTCCCCTTGAGTTTTATTACCATATCTATCAGGTGATACCAGGAGAACTGGAGGAAAGCATTTTCTTAAATCCCCCTTAAAAGGTTAAATCCAATACTGTGAACTGAAGAGAAATCTATTCCAATGGAAACATCCACAACAGTGTTTATGTACAGTTGAGAGACCTTTTGATTCTGCTCCCTGATACCAAAATTAAAAGCTTTAAGGTCATATTCTCCAGTAGAAAACATGCCAAGCATTCCAGCTGTCTCACTTCTCAAAAGGAGTACATTCTCCTTTTTCACATGCTTTTGCTATACCAGCAATGACAGTTTCAGTTGTGCTGACATCAGGTTTTCCACAAGACATATAATCAAGGAAGAATAGGGGCTCTGCTCCTTGAGATAAAATATCATTGACATACACTGCACCAAATCTTGACCAATGGTATCAAGTTTATTTCATTGTTGGGCAATCTTTAATTTCAAAGTTCCAAGTCCATCTGTTCCAGATGTCAAAAAGGGATCTTTAAAACCAGCTCATTTCAAGTGAAAGAGAACAGAAAATCCTCTAAATCTATACTACCTCATGATCTGGAGTTGGCTTTAGCTAAAGGCTTAATTTTCTTAACCAGTTCCTTGCCAGCCCCAATATCCACCCTACTTTTCTTTTAAGCCAGGCTTCTGGACTGTTTTAGGAAAGAGAAAGTTTCACAGCCAATGCCTTTTTTATAAATTGCTCCTTCTTTTTTTTTTTTAACAGTTATTCCTTAATTGGCTTCTGCAACAGCTGACATAAGATATCTTTGGAAATCTGTTATCATTAGAACTCTTATCACCATTAATTACTACTTCATCCTTTTTCAAGGCTGTGCCTGCTTGGAACACTTCCAGGCTTAAAGTTTTAGCCTTGGGAATTCCTGTTATCTTCATTCATTTGGTATAATTTGCTGGATAAGCTTTTCTTGCCATAACCACAGTTATAACAGTGTGATCTTCAAAGCAGACTGGCAGAGAATTAGAAAACTGACCATCTAAAACTGGTTGAATTAATTCATGAGAATCATGTTTAAGAAGTGGAAGAATTATCTGGTATTCTGGATCACAAAATCACAAATTAAACTCCAGAACTTTTGGGCCATCCTTTTTAAGCATTATACCAGGTTATAATATTCCTATATAGAGAACATATTCTTGCTACATGCCATCAACTGCTCTCTGAATAATGGTATTTTAAAATTTCAGTTGCAGATGTTTAGTAATCTGAGGTGTTGGACAATAAGTTCCCATTCCTCTTGTATTGGGGTGATGGTCTCCCTCCAGTAATCACTTATGGTCCTGTGCTGGTGGCATTGGGGTTGGAGTCTTACTCTCAGTGAAACATAAACAAGACACCTCTTCTCCTTCAAAAACTTGTTCAATTACTTGGTCACTATCACCAACTGTTTCAAAAGATTTGGTATGTATTATGTTTTAAAATGCTTTGCAGTTCTCTTCTTTGTGCTAGCTATAATTGCCCTTTTTCAAGCAGCCAGACCACTGGCCTTTATAAACAGATCAGGAAAGTCTGCACTTATAATGAAGTTGCAGACTTTTTAAGGGTCTATTAAAGCTTTCCATCATACATTCTGGATTCCATGCCTATCTATAAACTCTTTGGCAATTTTTTGGATGGATTCTAACATAGCCACTTTTAATGTGGAACCAAAACATGCCACTCTGGTAAGTCAGGTTCCCAACAATTATAGGAAGAAGAGGAGCCCCTGGTCTAGTAATTTCAAGTTCAATTTTTAGTATGATTACTGAATGACACAGATGAATTTGAAATCTTCCATTGTTTGCTGTTCTTGAATTTCCTGGGGCAAAAATCACCTCTCTGACATGCTGAGACTGAAAAAGTTTTCAAGCCAGTGTTTGGTCCCTTTACAAGCACACAGATAGCCAAAAATGTATCTACTTGTGGCCCAGATGTCAGAGAGAAGCCAGGAAGTTGCCTGAGCTCTCCCAAATTTTGCTCAGGAAAAAAAAATTAAAAAGCCTCTAAATAGCTTCTAGATCTATAAAATATACAAAAAGTTGTCATGAAACAACCTTTTAGCTTAAGATAACTTAGAAGAACATAAGGAAAGGTCTGTCTCACTTGAGTAAAAGAGAAGCACAGAATAGTGCAAATGGTGTCTGGGCAAAGTAGTAGAAGGCTCTTAGTGACAGCACAGGTCAGCAGTCAAGGACTCTCAATTCTAACTCATCAGGCTAGTCTCACAGCTTATTAATTGTGAGGTCCAAAGACAGAACAGAGAAAACAAATTACCCAGTAAGGTATCCCCTATAAAACAAGTGAAACTCGGTGAGGCCACCCCAGCACAATGAACAAGCCCCTGTGGCCTGAGAGCAAAAAGCTAGTGATCAAGCCTATAGGCCCCAGCAATAGAATCTTGAGATAGGGCCCCTGGGCCCAGCAGCAGAGGCCAAATTTAAAAGTTAGAAAGTAGGCTAAAATATAAGTAATGTTAAGGGCTAAAATTCTAGCTAGTCTGTCTAAATATCTAATGAGTGGTCACCAATAAATTACAAGCTTTAGCAAGAGTTAGACTTTTAAGCATTTATTAAGGAGAATAAGAATTTGGTAAAGAGAGAAAGAAAGGCCTAGATTCCTATCTATTAATGGGAGAGTGCATTTCTAGCTCCCTTCTCCACCAGATTCCTCAGGAAAAGAAAAAGAGGCAGAGCGCCCAGCTCCCACTTCCTCCTCCCACCAGCAAACGTCACTTCCTGACACCAAAGAAAAGATGCATGGTCCTGCCCTCAAAGATCTTCCTTCATGCTGGAGCTTTCTTATAGTAAGTCTCCAGTAGGTGGCATCATTCCAATCATTACAGTACCCCCTTTGTTGCCTCAATAAATGGGGCGTTTCTTTGATGAAACAATCAAAAATAACAGAATATAATAACTTATGCTAACTAACAATATGTTAATAACAATATAGAAAAAGAAGAGAGGAAAGTTTTGTCCAGAGGGGCGGTTTTTTGCCTTCATGAACCGGAGCTTTGACATTGGTCTTGCAAAGGGAGGGCCTCTGCAGAGAGTACATGTTACAGATGGTGTATATTATAACAGAAAGAGAAAAAGAAAAAACAACAACAACAACAACAACAACAAACCAAAACTGTTCATTTAAAGTCTTTGAAAGTCTTTTCTCAGATGTCCTCTAGTTGTTGTTGTGGAATGAAAGTCTTTTCTGGGAAGATGTGTGGATGCTGGTAATCAGCCAGGAAAATTTCCTACAAAATTGAGCTTAATACAACTTTAAAATAGCTTTGTCAATAATCAAATCAAACAATGACAGTTCTCAAAAACATGTCTAAGGGAATTCAGAATCTTAGTTGTTACACATGAAACATATAATAAAACAAAAATTGAAACATTCTTTAAAATTAATATTACTATAGTCCCCCCTTATAGAGGGTAATTGAGAAGACAATTGCTGCAATATTATTTTTTTTAAATAATTTTTATCTTTGTTTCATCACTTTTTGCATCATCTGCCTAATTATTCTCATGCCATTATGAGAAATTTAAAAATCTAATATAATTGGTAACAGATGTCAAGGTCAAATTCACCACTGTTATTTATCATGACACCTGAGATAATTATGGGGGTTACCATAAAAGAACAGAGAAATGATGGGATATGAGCATTCCCACACTTGAGCAATATGTACTGTCCATGCAGTCTGCCAGGCTTAAAATGGATGGAATATATGTCCATGCCACCGAACATATTGGAGGAAACTGAGTCAGACTTAATCAGATGCATGGGATTGAGATGTCCATGGCATCAGGCATATAGGAGGGAGCACAGAATCCAGGTGTAGAATGAGATGGGTGGGATGAATACTTCTAGCCATCTGTACAATATTGTAGGGAAAAAGAGAATAAAATGTTAAACCAAGAGAATCCAACCTCAACATTTGTCAAAAGCCATTCTCTCAGCCATACCTTGACGTCATGCATATCTCCCCTCATGTGACAGTTCAGTGTCTGCTCTTGCATGTATTCCTCTTGTGATTGGATGGCACCTTGGCCAACTGGCATCTGATAACTCAGAATAAAGGCAATAAATGTCTTAAATGATAAATTCCCATAATCCAAGTCTCATATGGATTTAAAAATTGAGGATAATAAATGATCGCACAAAATGTGAATACATCTTGGCTCAGAATATTATATATAATTATGCAACAATTTCAAATAATACCTTTTTTTTTTTACTAAGTATACAATTACTTTTGTGAAAAATCAGAATGCATTTGAATACAAGTTAAAGCACAACACAATCTCAAAGAAAACTTTTTTTTTGAAATAAAGAAAACTTTTACAAATGTTACCCTCTTTTTTTTTTTTTTTGGAATATGCTTATCAAAAGTAATACTTCTAGAATCAATTTACATTGCCATGGCAACCAATTTGCCAGGGAAATGCTTTAAAGAATTTGATCAAATAATCATTTGAGAAAAAAAATAACATAAACAAACAACTCAGAATATGGGAACACAATACTCCTAGAATTAACATTGTATTATAAAATCAAAACCATCCTGCATTGTTTCAAAATTAGATAGACAATGAAATTCAAACTAGGGAAATCTAAATGAATATGAACTTAATATTAATAAGAGTATTATAAAACATAAACTTGATCACATTACTATAAAAGCTTTTACAAATATTCTCCTTGTATTAAAAACTAAGTATAAAACACAATCTCAAAAGCATGAAAATCTCTATGAAAATAAACCCATACCATTAATTTCAAAATGTATATGTAATAGCACAGAAATCCTAGTAACCTCTGAACTGACATTAATAATCTGAGTGAATTTAGAACACTTTTGATTCCGATATCTAAAATCCCCAATACTCATATCAATACCTTGCTGCTTACTTCTACATTTCTGTAAAGTGTGTACCCTTCCATGGCAAAAGCAGCAGAGTCTTGAACTATTCAGCTTAAGTTTTTCTTCTTTAACCCCTCTATATTGTCTGTCGGTCCTTTAACAATACAAATGCTTTATAAGGTTACTAATTAAAGACAAAGCAGATTAAAAAATTATGAACAAAATGAGCATATCTGGAATTTAAAGGGCTTTGTAAGGTTGAGTCAGAAGCACAGCCAGGCCAGGGAAGGGCTTAGCCTGAAGCTGCAAATGCAGGTAGAGAAAGCTACACATGCGCATTAGATCTCTGGACTTCCAGGGGCAGGGGAAGCAATGGCTTGGCCATGGGAAGGGTAGAAGGTGGGGTCTAGAGAGGAGGGGAGGTACCAGTGCAATCTGAATCAGACTTGATTTTGAACTCAGGCCCTACCCCCACTGCTAGGGGATTAAAAGCTTCTAGAGGTTGGGTTGTTGCCCCCAGGTATGCAAAATTAGAGAATCTCTCAGCATTAGAATTTGAAAAAAATACAGGAGTGAAAGGCTTCTCTGAAAAAGCACTGCTGGGAGAGGGGGGGATGGCTCCTCCAACAAAAATAAAAAGAAAAATAGAAAATCCACAAAAACAAATCATTAATATGATCTTATCTCCCATTTGTTTGGTTAAACAGACTAAAATCAAAAATAGGGTAATTAGGGAGTTGAAAAAACCCATTTGAAAATTTAAAGGGAAAAAACAGCCAGTATGCCAGCACTTAGCAGTTTAAAGGGACAAGGTAGGGGAAATGTTCTTACCTAACTTGAAGATCAGAAGAGTGAGGTTGTGCTTTCCTCTTTGTGGTCAGCCATCTGTTAAGGGCTAAAATTCTAGCTAGTCTGTCTAAATATCTAATGAGTGGTCACCAATAAATTATAAGCTTTAGCAAGAGTTAGACTTTTAAGCATTTATTAAGGAGAATAAGAATTTGGTAAAGAGAGAGAGAAAGGCCTAGATTCCTATCTATTAAAGGGAGAGCACATTTCTAGCTCCCTTCTCCACCAGCATCCTCAGGAAAAGAGAAAGAGGCAGAGCGCCCAGCTCCCCCTTCCTCCTCCTACCAACAAACATCACTTCCTGACACTAAAGAAAAGACGCATGGTCCTGTCCTTAAAGACCTTCCTCCATGGTGGAGATTTCCTATGGTAAGTCTCCAGTAGGTGGCATCATTCCAATCATTACAGTAAGAAACAGAAAAGAGCCCTCACCATAGAAAGCTTCTGTGGCAAGGGAGAAGACAAAATCACAAACTCAGAAGAGGATAACATTGTCAAAATGCCTGCATGTGAAGGCTGAAATGGGAAGATGAATTCATCTCAAGAATAAAAAGCTTTCTTAGAATAATTCAAAAAGTATTTTAAAAATCAGAGACCTACGTGAATTATAGCAGAGAAAATGAGAGTTATGAAGAGTCAATAGTTTTAAAAAAGGACAAAAATTGATGGAAGAAAATAATTCCTTAAAAAAATTCAATTGGCCAAAGGGAAAAGGAGGTGGGAAAGCTGACTGAAGAAAATAATTCCTTAAAAATCAGAATGAGAGGGCAGCTAGATGGTGCAATGGATAAAGCACCAGCCCTGGATTCCGGAGGACCTAAGTTCAAATCGAACCTGGACATCACTTAACCCTCATTGCCCAGCAGGGACGAAAAAAAAAAATTAGATTGAGGCAGATGGAAGATAATGACTCTATAAGACATCAGGAATCAGGGTGAAAAAAAGAATCAAAAGAATATAGAAATAGGAGAAAGTATAAAATACCTCATTGGAAAACTATTGACCTGGTAAATTAAAAGATTAAACTGTTTACATTCCTACATGGGAAGGTAATATTTCAAAATCATAAGCACTTTCTAAGTATTAGGGCAACTGAAAGGAATACACCTAAATAGAGGACACAGGTTTTAACTGAATATGAAGGGATGATATCTGTAAATCATTTTTTTTATCCTTGTTTTTTGTGGGGCAGGCAAACGTAGGGTGGCTTATGTTTGGGGACAGATTTGGACTCGAAGTTTCCTGGCACAAGGGATAGTGCTTTGTCCACTGTGCCACCTAACTAATCCATGATGAGATCTTTAAAATAAAGTTAAGGAGTAAGAGTAATGCACTGGAAGAAAGGGAAAGTAAGAGGTAGACTAGAGAAAAGTAACTTACAGAAAAGAATCAAGAAAAAACTTATGGAGGGGAGCAGAAGAGGGGGAAGGAGTGAGTGAACCTTGCTATCATCATAATTGGCTGAACGAGGAAATAACATACAATCTCAAGTTGGTATAGTAATATATTTTGCCCTGAAGTAAAATGGGAGGGGAGGACATAAGGGGGGAGGGGAAGGAAGGAAGGGCAGATTGGGGGAGGAAGCAGTAAAAAGCAAACTCTTTCAAGGATGGTGAAGATGTTCTGCACAACTGCACATGTGTGACATATTGAATTCCTTGATTTCACAGGAAGGGTTGAGGAGGGAGGGAGGAAGAAACTTTAGATTACAGAATAAACTCACAGACCTTAATCTCATCAGAGTGGACTCAAGGAGGGAATAACACACACCCAATTGAGAGGAGTAATCTATTTAACCCTACAGGAAAGTATGAGAGGAAGAGGACAAGGAAGGAGGGGTGAAAAAAAAGGGAGTGCAGAGTAGGGGAGGGGACAATCAGAAGCAAAACACTTTTGAGGAGAAATAAGTTAAACGAAGATAGAAAATAGAGTAAATATCATTGGAAGGGAATAGGATGGAGGTAAATAATTATGATGATTGATTATAATGGGAAAATATATGGTACCTACTTTGCTGGGCTATTGTGAAGAAAATTCTTAGTCAAATTTTAGGTACTATATAAAGGTTATGAGCAACAGGATGCTATCAGAAAAACCTGGGAGGACCTACATGAACTGAAGCAGAGTGAAATGTATTCTATAAAAAAACAAAACAAAACAAAAAAATAGCAATAGTGTAAAATGATCTGCTGGGAAACACATGGTCATTTTCAGCAATGCAATGATCCAATACAACTCTGAAGAATTTATGAAAATTGCAATCCATCTATAGAGAAAGACCTGATGGTATCTGAAAACAGATTGAAACATATTTCTTTTTGGCAGTTCCTTAATCTGAAGGTTATTTTTTGCCTGTTTTCTCTCACAAACTGGCTAATGTTGAGATGTTTTCCATGAATATTCATGTATAACTAATATTGAATTGCTTGAGTTCTTGAGGGTAGGGGTGGGAAGGGAGGGAGGAAGAGAAGTTGGAACACAAAGTTTCTTTGTGTGTTTTTTGGTTTTCTTGGTGAGGCAATTGGGGAACACAAAGTTTTAAAAAATTGGTATTGGGGGCAGCTAGGTGGTGCAGTGGTTAGATCACCAGCCCTGGAATCAAGAGGACCTGCATTCAAATCCGGCCTCAGACACTTAACACTTACTAGCTGTGTGAGGCTGGGCAAGTCACTTAACCACAATTGCCTCAGTTAAAAAAAAAAAAAAAGTGATATCAAAATTTGTTTTTACATGTAATTTGAAAAATAAAATTCTAAACGGTAAAAAAATTAAATTAAATTAAAAACAGAAACAAAGCAAAAAGTTGAATGAAGAGGGAATTAAAGCAATAATCAGAACTATTTTGCCCAAGTGTATGCCAGTAAATTTGACCATCTAAATAAAATGAATGAATATTTAGAATAAAAAATAATAAATTTCACAGATTAACAGAAGAGAAAATAAAATATTTAAATCATACCATTTTAGCAAAAAGACATTAAACAAGACATGAGTGAAGTTCCTAAGTAAAAATTACCGGGGCCAAATGGATTTGTAAGTGAATTATACCAACCTTATTTATTTATTTATTTATTTTGCAGGGCAATGGGGCTTAAGTGATTTGCCAAGATCACACAGCTAGTGAGTTTCAAATGTCTGAGGCCAGATTTTAACTCAGTTCCTTCTGAATCCAGTGCTGATGCTTTATCCATTGTGCCACCCAGCTGCCCCCTTACCAAACATTTAAAGAAAAAATAATTTCAATACTCTGTATACTATATGGAAAAAAAAAATAGGTGAAGGTGGAGTCCTGCCAGATTCCAGTTTTGAAACAAACATGGTGCTAATACCTAAAGCAGACAAAGCCAAGGTACACAAAGAAAATTATAGACCAATTATCTCAATGAATAGTGATGTGAAAATTCTAAATACAATATTAGCAGTGAGATTACAGCAAGTTATCACTAGGATAACATAGTATGATCAGTTGATATTTATACCAGGAATGCATCAATGTTTCAATTTTGGGAAAACTATGAACATAATCAACCATTTCAGTAACAAGACCAGCCAAAATCACATGATTAACAGAGAAAACTTTTGACAAAATAAAGTACCTATTCCTGTCAAAGACACTGGAGAGTAAAGGAATAAATGGAAGCTTTCCTTAAAATTTCCTTAAAATGATGATCCATATGTATCTAAAATGTCAACAAGCATTCTATGTAATGGGGATAAGTTGCAACTATTCCAATGAGACCAGGTGTGAAACAAATATATCAGTTTTCACCACTATTATTTGATATTATACTAGAAATGTTAACTTTAGCATTAATAAAAGAAAAATTAATTGAAGGAACTAGAATAGAAAAGGAGGAACCAAAATTATCACTCTTACCAGATGATATGATGGCTTACTTTAAGAATCTTAAAGAATCAACTAAAAAGCTACTTGACAGTTTTAGCAATGTTGCAGGATAAAAATTAACCCCACATAAATTACCATCATTTCTATATATGGCTAATAAAGTCCAACAGCAAGAGATAGAAATTTGAAATTCCATTTAAAATAACTGTATACAATATAAAATATTTGTGAGTTTACCTGCTAAGACAAAGCAAGGAACTCTATGAACACAATTACAAAACACTCCACATAAATGTAATCATATCTAAACCATTGGAAAAAATACCCATTGCTTATGGAGATACTAAGCTAATATAATAAAAATGACGAGCCTACCTAAATTAATTTGATTATTCACTGTCCTAACAAACTACCAACATCATTTTATAGAGCAAGAAAAAATGTATAACAAAATTCATCTGGAAGAACTAAAGGTCAGGGATATCAGTGGAATCAATGAAAAAAAATATTTAAGGGAAGGTTGCCTAGCTATACCAGATCTAAAAGTGGCACTAATTAAAACTATTTGGTACTAAGAAATAGAGTGTTAGATTAGTGGAATAGGTTAGACACAAAAAAGAAAGTAGCAAATTATGGTAACAATCTATTTTTTTTTTTAATAAACCTAAGGACACCAGCTCCTGGAATAAGAACTCAATATTTAACAAAACTGTTTGGAAAACAGGAAAATAGTAGGGCATAAAGTAGGCATAGACTAACATCTTATACTATATACCATAATAAAGTCAAAATGGGTACATGGTTTAAACCTATTGGTTAATAACATAGACAAATTAGGAAAAGAAGGAAGAGTTTACCGGTTAGATCTATGGACAAGTGAAGTATTTATAAGCAATGAAGAGAACTTTATGAAATGTGAAATGGATAATTTATAATTCATTAAATTAAAATGTTTTTACAAAAACAAAACAAATGCAAGTAAGATTAAGAGGAAAGCAGAAACCTGGAAAATAATTTTGGTAGCCAGTGTTTCAGAAAAAGGCTACATTTCTAAGACATATTAAGAACTGTATCAAATTCATAAGAATTCAAGTCATTTCCCAATTAAGAAATGATCAAAGGATATAAATAAGCAATTTTCAGATGAGGAAAGTAAAGCTATATAATAATCATATAAACATTCTAAATCACTATTCATTAGAGAAATGCCAATTAAAACTACTCTGAGGTAGCACCTCAAAACTATCAGATTGGCTAATATGACAAAAAAGGGAAAAAAAAATCAACAGGTACTTAGAACTACTTTGAAATTTAAAGGGACAGGCACATAGGAGAAACCTAACATTTCTTACCCAGTTTGTTTTGCAGTGAAGATCAGGAGATTGAGGGATTCAGAACCCCCTTTGTGGTCAGCCAAAACTGTGACAAGTAAAACTAAATCACATTACCTGCACCCCACTGTGTGTGTGTGGGGGGGGAAGGACTAGCTAGGATTTACTTATAATTAGAAGCTTCAGCAACACTTTAGGCATTAAGCTTTTATTAAAGTATATTAGAAGTTAGTAAAGAGTGAACACATGTTTCTGAAAGAATGGAAAAACCTAGTTCAGATCAACGAGAGGGAGAGTGAATGAGAGAGAAAGAGAGAAAGCTTTCTCTATCTAGCAGACCATGCTACCAAAGTGAGAGAGCCTCACTCAGTTCAACAAGAAGCTCACTGTGGGACTGAAAGAGGGCCAGTCCCCACACACAGCTCCAAGCTAATGGGCTGGTAGCATTCCAGTCTATTGATTAGCAATATGTGAAGGCAGTACATGAATTGTAAGGCAATTTCTGGATGCTGAAACCCATGGTCTCTCAGCAAGTGGGATAGCAGGTGGGGGCCTTGGTTCTAACATCACATCTATCAGATTGGTTAATATGACAAAAAAACATAATTCTAGATGTTGGAGAAGATGTAGGAAAATTAGAAAGCAAATGTATTGTTTTGGGAGTTGTGTATTGATCCAACTATTTTGGAATGCAATTTGGAACTATGCCCAAAGTGGGATAAAACGATAAAACTCTGTATAGCCTTTGAACCAGAAATAGCAGGCCAATACTAGGCAATAGCTATACCTTAAAGAGATCACAAGAAAAGGGAAAAGATCCCATGTCTACAAAAATATTTATAGCAAGTCTTTTTGTGGTGGCAAAAAATTGGAAATTCAGAGCAGGACCATTAATTGGGGAATGGCAGAACAAGTCATGATATAAGAATCTAATGGAATAGTATTGTGCTATAAGAAATGATAAGCAGGCAAATTTCAAAAAACCTGAAAAGACTTACATGAACTGACACTGACTGAAGTATATAGAACCAGGAAAACATTGTACATAGTAACAGCAACATTGTGTGATGATCATCTTTGATAGAATTAGCTCTTCACAGCAAAATAATTATCTGAGTTAATTTCAAAAGTCTTATGATGGAAAATATTCTCCACATCCTGAAAAAGAACTATGGGGTCTGAATGCACAGGCACAAACTTTGTGTTCCAACTTCTCTTCCTCCCTCCCTTCCCACCCCCCACCCTTCATTTGAGGCATACTATTTTCACTTTTTTGTTGTTTCTTCTTTCTTGTGGGTTTCCCTTTTGTTCTGATTCTTCTCTCCCAACATGGATAATGTGGAAATGTTTAACATGATTGGACTGTATAACCTAAATCAGATTGCTTGCTCTCTTGGGGAGACGGAAGGAAAGAATGGATGAGAAAAATTTGGAATTCAAAATATTACAAAAATGAATGTTGAAACTATATATGAATGGAAAAATAAAATACTATTACAATTATATATATATATATATACACATGTATATATTGTACATATATCTCTACTGATCTATTTCTCTATCATGCATCCATCCATCTCTCTCTCTCTCTCTCTCTCTCTCTCTCTCTCTCTCTCTCTCTCTCTCTCTCTCTCTCTCTCTCTCTCTCTCTCCCCTTGCTAAGAACAAGTGTTAGGACCTGCTAAAAGGAACAAACCCAAACAATCCTTTGCTCTGAGGATGTCTCATACACCAGATAGGGACTATAAATAGTTTATCCCTTGATAAAGTGCACCAAGTGAGGGGACATTCTGGGAAGATGTCAGAGTAAGTTAGAAGTTTCCAGATCCTACCACCCCACCCCCAAATAGGAAGAAAATCACCACCTAATGAGTGTAACATCAAAAATAAAGAAGTCAAGGGGGCAGCTAGGTGGTACAGTGGATAAAGCACCTGGATTCAGGAGGTCCTGAGTTCAAATCTGGCCTCAGACACTTGGTACTTACTAGATGTGTGACCCTGTGCAAGTCACTTAACCCTCATTGCCTCACAAAAAAAAAAAAAAAGGTCAAACTGTTACCCCCTAATATATTTTGAATGGAACTTAAAGAAGACTCCAAGGTCTTAGGTTTGATATAAATGAAGTGTAAACACCTCTAGGAAGACTTCACTGAATCTACAAACACTAGGCCTTGAGGGAAACAGAATAGGCCTTAAGAAATTTTACCTCAATTTTCATATCATTCATGGTTTTCAGAAATTTCATCTCAGGAACTTTTACCTTACAAACTTGAATCTAAGAAATAGCAAATAACTGAATGAGGGAAGATTGAAGAACCAAGCAGTGCTAACCAGAGGTGAGCCCCAGCTATTACCATGGGCAAGGAGGGGAGAACACTAGCCTGGTGAGTGCTATACTGAAGAAAGAAAGAAATATTTTCAGTATAATATAGGAGTCTCTCAAATTGAGCTTTCAGTCAGAATTAAGAAAACAAGAAACTGAGGCCTAGGAAAACATTACCCATAACACAGGAATAAAACTTGATAATAATTTTATTAAGTGGCTAAAATAAAATATAACAAATCAAAAATAAAAATGAATAAGCAAAGAAAATAGAACCCAAAGACTGATAGTTACTTTGGTTTAAAATTAAATCTGGGTTCATATTCAGAGGAATATAGTGAGGGGAAAAAGTCACTCCTACTGTAAAGATTAAGGTCAAGTGGTCAGAAGCCCAAAAGAAATCTTGGAAGGATTGTTTATTTTTTTTAATTCAAAAATAAATTAAGAGAGAACAAGGAAAAATAGGGGAAAAAGCCATTCAAGAAAATTAGGGAAAGATAATTTAACAATTGGAAGAGGAGATATAAAATATTAAGGAGGAAAATAAATCTTTAAAAATTACAATTGGGCAACTGAAAATGAATGAAGTTATAAGATACCACCATACAATAAAACTATAAAAACAGAAGAGAATCTGAAACATCTCATTAGAAAAACAAATGATCTGGAGTACAATATATGAATTTTCACACAAGGTGAAAGGTTCAATTTTAAAAAATGAATCTGGATCCAATATTACAAGAAATTATTAAGTAATATTTCCCTTAAGTTCTAGAACAAGAGAGTAAAGTAGAAATAGAAAGAATTGACTGATCACCATGTGAAAGAGATCCTCAGAAGAAAACTTACAGAATGTCATAGCCAAGTTTCAAAATACCCAGCTTAAAGAGAAAATATTGTAAGTAACAAGGGGGAAAAAAACCAATATAAATCCTGTAGAGAAAAAAAAACAAAACATAAACAATATAGATTTCACAAGACCTAGCAGCTTCTACACTAAAAGACTGCAGGTCTTGGAATGTTATATTTCAAAGAACAGATGAGCTGGTGTTGCATCCAATTATAACTTAGCCAGCAAAGTTAACGATAATTTTGAAAATTTATGATGATAATAATTATTATGAAATATTTTAAAATGTACATTTCATGAACTGAACTCAGGTATCTGTAACAAAAAGACCAGAACTTAATGGAAAACTCAATATAAAAGATCCAGAAAAAAATGTGATAAAAAAAAACATTAAAGGCTAATCATAAGGCATTGATAAAGGTTAAAATGTATACTTATGATACATGGAAATGTCATCAGTATTAAAATGATATCATTACTAAGATAGTTAAAAATAAAGGTTGTATTTGAGTTGTATATAATGGGGTGATAAACAAAACAAATTGGGTAGGAAAAGGCATAAAGAAGCATTTATCTCATAAAATAGGTCAAAGAAAGAAGAATTGATACAAAGGAAACAGGTGGAGTTGGAGGACTGGTAATGTTGAAACCTTAGTCTCTTCTGGGTTGAAGAAGAAAGAAAACATATATCTGATGAGGTTTAGAAGTCTTCTGAACTTGTAGAGAGGTGAGAAAAGTAGGGAATAGGAGAGGAGAGGGAATTTTACAAGCTTATATAGAATAAGATTAAGAGGGTAGGGGGAGAAGATAATTGAGGGAGTTTCAGAGGCTTAGATAAAATAAGGAATAAATGGGTATGGTGGAAAATTTAGGTAACAGGGATAGGGTAAAAAGAGGCGGAGAAGGAAATTAGGGAATAAAAAGAAGATAGAAGAAAATTCACAAATAGAAATTAGAACTTTGTCAAAACTATAGAATACAAGTCATTTACCAGTTAATAAAGGGTCAAAGGATATGAATAGACTTTTTTTTTTTTTTTTAGTGAGGCAATTGGGGTTAAGTGACTTGCCCAGGGTCACACAGCTAGTAAGTGTCAAGTGTCTGAGGCCGGACCTGAACTCAGGTACTCCTGACTCCATGGCCGGTGCTTCATCCACTGCACCATCTAGCTGCCCCTAAATAGACATTTTTTGAGTTAAGAAATTAATGAATTTATAGTCATATAAAATGCTTTAAATGATTATTGATTAGAGAAATGCAGATTTAAACAACCTTGAGTTATCATTTAATGCTTACCAGATTTAGCTAAAATATTAAAAGGGGAAAATGACAAAGGTTGGATGGATATGTAATATATAATAATTGGCACAACTGTTCATTGTTTGTGAAATTGTAAAATGACCCAGTGATTTTGGAGAACAATCTGTAATTATGCCCAAAGAGTTACTAAACTACCTATACCCTTTGACCTAATAATGCCACTACTTGGTCTATTTCCAAAGATGATTAAGAGAAAAGCAAATGAATCTCTGTGTTCTCAAACATTTATGGGAGTTCTCTTTGTAGTGTCAAAGAACCAGAAGTTGTAGGGATATCCCTCAATTAGAGAATAGCTGAACAAGTTGTGGTATATGATTGGGAAATAATACTACTGAGCTATAAGAAATGATGAATTTAATGGTTTAAAAAAATATGGAGGGGCAGCTAGGTGGTACAGTGGATAGAGCACCGGCCCTGGAGTCAGGAGTACCTCAGTTCAAATCCTGCCTCAGACACTTAACACTTACTACCTGTGTGACCCTGGGCAAGTCACTTAACCCCAATTGCCTCATTAAAAAAAAAACCCAAAAAACCAAAAACAACAAAAAAATATATGGAAAGACTGGCATGAAGTAATGAAAGCAAAATGAGCAGAACCAAGAGAACAATGTATGAAATTAAAACCATATTGTTTTAAGTAATTATTTATAAAGGACATGAAAAAAGACACAATCTACATCTAGAGAAAGAACTGGTAAATAGAAGTACATATTAAATATTTCACACACTATATATATATGTACACACACATATACATATATGAATCCATGTAATGTATATAGTGAATGTTTGTGTATATATGCATGTGTGTATATCTGCCTGTTTGTCTATGTATGTATGTATGTATGCATGTAGATATATATATATATATAAATAAATATATATATATATGTGTGTGTGTGTGTGTGTGTATGTGAGATTTACTAAAGTGTTTAGCAGCATCCCTGAAATAAGTACATGCCTTCCAAAGTAGATTACACTGATTCATAGCAGTTCTTGTAGTTTATACATTCTTGTGGTAGTGGGGAAGTTACATTACTTTCGGAACTGTGAGAGAATGCTTCTCTTTGCCTAATTTTACCATCCAATCAAGGATAAATTATATCTTAGACAACTAGGTGTGAGAAAATAATAGGGTTTGGGGAATGCCCAAAGGCCCTCCCCCACTCCCCCACCCCCAGTGGATTGATTGGATTAGGATTGATTGGATTGACTGATTTCTCTGATTAACTCACTTAAAGTTAATTCAATTAAAACCATACTTGTTTGGCCCTCAAGAAGGTGTGTTCTAAGATGGTGTGAACTCTGACCTCAACACAGGACCACACAGGAACCCTTGCTAATTTTCCCCAAACTTGGGACAGAAATAAGGTGAACACACATATAATTTTACATGCCACATAGGTTAAGCTCATGATGGTATGTGTGGCCTTAAAATCCTTGGATCACTCATGAAACATTTTTATCTTGTACTGGTCTTTATTCTTTTTAAAGTGATCAGCTGCACCAGTAGATGTATTTCAACTGGAAAATTAGTTTCACTTTATGCCATCTTGCATAAATAGAGAACCACTGCTTTTGCTCCAGGCTGGAGAGCTTCTTTGGATTTTGCCATTTAAAGATTGAGCGTAGATTATACTACCTGAATGATAGGATCATATTTGTAGAGCTAGTGAATACTTAGAGGCCATCTTTCTCATTTTGAAAATTAGAAAAACAAGACTGGGAAAGGTTTATGTATTTGTCCAAGATTACATAGCTATTAAGTGTTAAGTTTCTGAGGCAATATCTGAACTCGTGTTTTCCTGACTTCCAGTTTTGCACTCTATTTAGCTACTAATCTGACTTGTCTAAACATTTTTTTTCCTCCATGAGGATCATTTCACAACTTATAGCCATATTGAAATGCTATCTATGACTTTTAAAACTGAGTGCTCAGGACATTCAGTTCCAAGTTCATTGATTATTAGTATAGGCAGAATTTAACACATTAAAGCATAACATTGAGAGGCAGCTAGGTGGCGCAGTGGATAAAGCGCAGGCCCTGGATTCAGGAGTACCTGAGTTCAAATCCGACCTCAGACACTTGACACTTAATAGCTGCGTGACCCTGCACAAGTCACTTAACCCCCATTGCCCCACAAAAAAAAAAAGCATAACATTGCAAATTTGTATTAATTTATACTGCACCTGTTAATATGGGGTTCATTAAAAAAATGTTACTTTTAGAAAAGTTTGCTTTCCATTCCCTTTTCTCATATGATGTGTGGTATACAGTTGTTGAAAACCTGGACACCTGTTCAGCAAATCATAGATAACTTCTTATGTATGATATTAACTATGTATAATGCTGAAAAAGTAGAAATCTCATTTATCTTTGCTTTGGTTCACATCATTTAAATCTAGGCAGAAAGATTTTTGTCCTCCAAGTGGAACCAGACAGTGTTTTATGGCCAAAAAAACCCAAATAAATAGATGATAGATATGCATCTATGCATCTATATATCTCTCTATATATGTATCTCTATTTAAATTTGACTACTAGAAACATTCAGAATGTAAGATAATAGATTACCAATATTATTCTACTTTGACAATTTTGTTATTTTAAAGTCTATTGTGCATAGGTGTCATGGGAATTATTTTTAAAAACTATCTTTAGTAAATACTGGTTTTGAGTGTGAAG
The DNA here is from genome assembly GCF_019393635.1 of Dromiciops gliroides. Lineage (NCBI taxonomy): Eukaryota > Metazoa > Chordata > Mammalia > Microbiotheria > Microbiotheriidae > Dromiciops > Dromiciops gliroides. Next base: position 377,454,375 of record NC_057861.1, read on the forward strand.
ATCTTTGCTTATAGATGATTGTAAAATACCCTTCAGAAAACCACTTTCATCTTATGTCACCTCTATGTGCAATAATCCATTTTTATGCTTTAGAATGCAGTCCAAGTGGTTTATGGTTCCTGAAATTATAAACCCATAATAATGACAAATGTGGAGGATTGAAAACATCAGCTAGAAAACATTGTGCATATTGATTTTGAATAAAACAAAGGGTTATTCTAATTCTTCCTTCTTTTGCTTCCTTTCTTCTCTATTTAATTAGATTCTAATAGATTTATAATAAGTAAATTTAACCTGTAATATAACTGTTGATAATACATCAGAAGGTGCTGAACAACTTGAAAGCATAAGAAGTTCAAACATTGCTAGAAACTTTATATGCCTTATGGGAAGTATCTGGAGGTGTATATATATATATTTATACATTTATATATATATATATATATATATATATATATATATATATATATATATATATTTAATGTTTTGTTGAGAAGACTGAAACCAGCTCTTTGTTCTAGTTATTTTGTAGCCATTTCCACACTCTTACCTCATGGAGCATGAAGAATTAAGACTGAGAAATTCAGATCTTTTTGAACTGGAATCACCCCTTTGAACTAGGTATAGAGAAGAATGTTTTGAATTATAGAATAACATACAAATGAAATAAGACTAAGAGTAATTATGAGTTTTAGCTGGAAAAAAAAAAGTATGTGTATCATCAACTCAGCCTTCCCTTGGGAGCTGCTATTGGCAGATTTAAAGAAGAGGCAACAGCATTTTTGTTAGAAGATGAAATTAAAGTTTTGTGGCAAGAGGTAGTAGCTTAACTTCTGAAATTCAAGGCCCTAGGAGAAAATTAAATACATGACATACTCTTCCAGACAAAGTTAAGTTTACTTTCTAGATTTTTACTACCAAGCTTCAATTTCAGGGGTGAATGACAAGGAGAGAGGAAACTAGCAAAATGGTTGCTTAAAAATAAAATAAGAAAAGAAAGGTCATTGAAACTTTTTTAAAATGTACAGAATCAAATTGAAGGAATTTCAGAAGAGAATACAGAAAAGCAGGAGAGCTTTGAAATAATATATTGCATTATTAGTTATATATTTCTTTTTTTAATCACAAAACTATTTTATTATTTTTCTAGTTACAAGTAGAGATAGTTTTCAACATTTTTTATAAGATTTCTAGTTCCAAATTGTTCTCCCTCCCTCTCCTCCCTCACTTCTCCCCAAGGCAGCAAGCAATCTGATATAGGTTATTTATGTGCAATCACATTAAACATATTGCTACATTAGTCATGCTGTGAAAGAATAATCAGAGCAAAAGGGAAAAACCTCAAAAGACAAAAACAAAAAAGTAGAAATGGTATGGTTCAATCTGCATCTAGATTCCATAGTTCTTTTTTCTGGATTTGGAGAGCATTTTCAATTATGAGTCCTTTGGAACAATCTTGGACCATTATATTGCTAAGAAAAGTCAAGTCTATAATAGTTGATCAAAACATAATATTGTTGATACAGTGTACAATGTTCTCCTGGTTCTGCTCATCTCACTCAGCATCAGTTCATGTAAGTCCTTCTAGGTTTCTTTGAAATACACCTACTCATATTTCTTACAGCACAATAGTATTCCATTACATTCATGTACCACAATTATTTATATATTTCAAAAACTATTTTATATACTTCTTTAAAAGAAGCAATCACTATATAATAAATTTGTTTTACATATGTCTCCTTTTCTCTTTTACTTTGTTTACACAAATATTCTGATGTTGTTTTAGTATTTAATGAGTTCAGAATTTAAAATATTTTAAAATATGGTAAACCCAAACTAGGAAATAAGAAAAAATAAAATGACTGTTGTTGACTTGCTTCCACCATTTCTTTACAATTCACTGCAAAGTAATAGCCATCTCTAACTCTAATAAAGTCTAGTCTCCCACTCTATACCTTCTGCCATGCTGATGCTCCATTATGTCCCTAAACATGAGTTTGGCATGGCATTTCTTTGAGCAAAAAATTTCATTCTATTCCTATCTCTTTACATAATATTTTATATCTCTTTATGCATTAGGATAATATAGTGATCTGAAAAAAAAGGTAATTTGGACATGCATTCAACTGAAATGATTCCATCTGAAGCTTTATTTCAAGTTTTAAATGCATGCTATTTTTTGTTATTTCTTTTCTACATTTCTTATATTATGAAATTTGAGAAACCACTGTAACAGAAATGCTGCTAGAAAAAACACCTTTTTAATGTGATAAAAACAGACCTTTGAAAATTGTGAAATATTTAATTGTCAATTATCTTATGAAACTGATAATAATTAATAATAATAATGGTAAGTTTACTAAAATAAATTTTCATTTTAAAATTCTTATCTATTATAAAAGTGTATAGGGTGATTTAAATATTTAGCTTCAAAATAATAATGATGAGTCAATTATCATGCATTTTTCTATGTCTGAAACCCTAGAATATGGTTAGTTTTAATGTGTAAGTAAAGGATAATTGAAATATTAATTTTTAGGGAAATCTCAGGAATAACATTAGAATCTTAAGGATAGAAACAGCACATGTTCTATACACTGAGATTCTTTGAAATTTCAAGCATGAAGAACCACTTTTAAGTGATTATGCTAAATTGTATTGTATTCTTACTAAAAGAATTATCTACCACCTCTAGATTTGGAACCAAAGATACAGAGTCCCCTTTTAGAGCTGTCCTGAGAATAAAGATAGATCATAGATAGATACATAGATAGATAGAGATGTATCTATCTATATGTATGTATATGTATTAACAAATATATACATACATGCATATGTACGTACACAAATATACCTATACATATATTCTCAATGTTCATTTAATCAGACTAATTTTTGAATCCCTGACTTTCTTCAAATGATTGAGGAGTCCACACTCACAAATTTGGAGGCTATGGGAATAGTCAAAAGGACCTTATAGGGTCCCTTACATTAAGGGAGAATGTAAACAGGTACAATTAACTGAATTCAGTAAAGGAGGTATCCCACTCTTTAAATATCGGTAAAATGAAAATAATGACTGATTGATCAGTATGAGGCCAGTTTTCTGATAAGTTATACCAGTACCTTGAGATATAAATTTGTTAGAAAACTCCTTGAATCAGTGTTTAGATCTGAATTTCTATTCAGCATAACCTAGATCCTTGGTTAGGGGTCACTAAATAGCTTATAGAGATGGTCCTACTTCTGAGCCATGAAGGGCTAGGTTCAAACAATGCAGTAAGTTTTTTTTTTTAATTTTATTTATTTTTCCCCCAATTTCTAGAATTGAATAAAGTTCTTTCATAAGAAACAAGTAGGACTAGACCCATAACTGAATTGATACTGGGTTAGTTCCAGGATTGAGTCACAAGATAGAGTCAGTGTGGTTCACTTAATTCCCACTACTTAGAGCATTCACAATGAACTAGTTTTGAGAAGAGAGAGCCACATGTTACCAAGGTAACCAAGAAGACAAAGATAAACATCATACAACAACAACTACAACAACAAAAAACAAAGCAATATAATAATTATCGGCAATATTAATTAACATCAAGTCTCCTTGTATGCTAGTAACCCATTCTCAATGTTCATTTAATTAGGCTACTTTTTGAGTCCCTGGTATATCTCTCTATATTCTTGGATTCTTTTTCCCTTTTTCCTGCTTATGACAAACAACAGCTAGAGAAGAACTATTGATCTATTTGCTTATGTCCTTCACCTTCTTTGGAGTCTTAAAATGATACCTAATATGAACTTCCCCAATAGGTTTCCTTAAGAAACTAACATCCTACGATAAAAGTGCCATTTTTCCTTTATCCTCCATTATTGCTAGGGGGAGGGAGTAACAAAATATTGGATTTGCCACCTTAATCCCCAAGTTTACCAACCTAAGCACACAGATTTCCCTCCACTCAACTTCTTGTCCTGTCCCAATTGGCCTCTCATGGCATCTTAGCTTATACCTTCCCTGCACTGAATAGGAAGGGTTCTTGTTTTTGTTTTTTTTGTTGTTTTTTTTTTTTTTTTAGTGAGGCAATTGGGGTTAAGTGACTTGCCCAGGGTCACACGGCTAGTAAGTGTTAAGTGTCTGAGGCCGGATTTGAACCCAGGTACTCCTGACTCCAGGGTCGGTGCTCTATCCACTGCGCCACCTAGATGCCCCAGGAAGGGTTCTTTTAAACCCTCTTCCTTTGGTCAAAAATGGGAAATGTCAGGATCCATATGCCAAGATCATGCCTCTTTTTTACTGTTAGGTAACACCCTATTTTATAGAGCTAAGGCCCAGCAAGCAAGCTGTGCCCTAAACTTGGCATAGAAAAAATCCTTTATGCTCACCCTCTGGATGAACTCTGATGCAATAAAATCACATAATTTTTTCACACTAGACCCAGGTGGTCACTGAACTTATACAACCACCTCCAGAAACTACATTCTGCTCACAAAGCCTTGCTATAAATTACATTTGCCTCGTTGCTGTAATCCATTCATTTTCATGTCTACAGATTACTGTATCAAGGATTAACCTCACTGCAGCACATCTGCTAGTTCCCCTCCTGCAATTGCATAAAGGAGACCTTTATGAGTTCTTTGCCCATTTATTTTCAGGGGTTTGACAGTCTCAGAGGGGTAACATGACATTTGAATATGAGTCATACCTACAGTTACTGTACTATACACACTATAAACAAAAGCTTATGGTGCATTCTACAATCAACCATCCAGTGGCCTTAAATCTGCTGTTGTCATCTGGGTTCTATGAAAAAGCACTGCCTTGAATTAGCTTCAGGGTAAAGGTAAATCACAAAGAAAAGGAATTATATCTAACTGCTCTTTGAAGTGCTGAGAATGAGTGATCCAAGGGAAAGATTTAAATAGCAAAAAAAATGGTATATCAGAAGTCATGCTGTATTTGGAAGAAAACATCCTTGTTTATAAGAATGATGATTGTGAACTAGCTGATGGAATACTATCTTAGTGAAGATTCAAGATTGTCACAGTTCTGGAGTTCTGGACTAATTTTCTGGACTATATTCAGGAGACAAGGATTGTCCCCTGGAACCAAATGGATAATCTTTAATCTTGATTTAGGATTCCATAGGTATTATGGGATTCTATAAGATGTATTTATGCATATTTTGTTGTTCAGTCACTTTCAGTAGTTTCTTATTCTTTGTGACCCCAATTGGGGTTTTCTTGGAAAAGATACTAGAGTGGTTTTCCATTTCCTTTTCCAATTCATTTTACAGTTGAGGAAACTGAGGCAAAGTATATTGAGGCTGGATTATGACTCATGAAGCTGAATATTCCTGATTCCAAACCCAGTATTCTATCTACTGTACCACCTAGCTGCCCATATATGTGTATGTGTGTGTATCTATATGTAATATAGATGTATATATGTGCATGTGTAGGTATAAATACATATATACTTGAATTCATATGTACATACACATAGATAGATACACACACATACATACATTACGGACACATACATAAATATACATACATATGCTTGCACACACATATCTCTGGGATGTAGATTTGAATCCTAGCTGTTTCTGTACTTACTACCTCTGTTATCTTGAGAAAATCACAGGGATTCTCCGGAACTCTAGTTCTAGAAAAAAAAAATGAAAACAAACAAATGAATTGTAAAGACTAGGAGATCTTTTTGGTTTTTTGTTTGTTTGTTTTTGCAGGGCAATGAGGGTTAAGTGACTTGCCCAGGGTCACAGAGCTACTAAGTGTCAAGTGTCTGAGGCCGAATTTGAGCTCAGGTCCTCCTGAATCCAAGGCCAATATTCTTTCTACTGTGCCACCTGGCTGCCCCATATACTTCTTTTGAACTGTTGTCTTTCACATCTAATGGGACTCTGGCACTTCCCTACATAGAAATCTTGAATTATACCTCCTAAATCCTGCCTCATGTTCCTGCAAAATCTGTCCTGTTACCAAACTCTGACTTAACTGGAAAATAAAAGGAGTTTTTCTCTTTGACTTTCCAAGAGGGTATCCAATATATTACTGAAAACTGAAGATCATTCTATTGAAACAAATGGTACATCCTCTAAACTTTAGATCTGCTTACCATTTCTTTGCCAAAAGGACTTTTCATCACTTTATAAAACAGATTGTTCTTTTCAAAACTCTAAAATTAGAATGGCTCCATTTTATTTATTTTTTTTTCATCAGAAGCAAGTCACTTTATTGGGATGTAAATGGTTGTAGTTTTTTGGTACAGATTATGAAAAGGTCAGATAACCAAAATATGCATGCACTTAAAGAGAGGAAGAGTGATGCTCAGTTTCCAGGTGTGGGGGAAGCCAGGTGTGTGGCTTAGCTCTCATTGTCACTGTCTCCAAGGGTGTGCTTGTCAAAAAGATATTCCACCATGCCAGAATCAGGGACCCCCATTTTGTACAGGTTGGTTACTTGATCACTCAGTTGTTTTATGGACTTTACCTATTCATCCAGGTAGTGGGTTTCAATGAAATCACAAAAATGGGGGTTGTTTTTGTCAGTTGCCTGCTTGTACAGTTCCAGTAAAGACTGATTTACATTTTTTCCAAGTGCAGAGCACACTCCATTGTGTCCAGTCTGCTCTCCCAGTAATTGTGGTCTAGTTTCTTGATGTCCTGCAGGAAGATGTAGCCACCACGTTTCATCAGCTTCTCAGGTTCACTTGGTTGTATTGGCCTCAGAACCAATGGATAAACCAGTTCTAACTGCTGGTTTCTGTTCAACATTCTACTTATATCTTTAGCACAATCCTCACATGTGAAAAACTTTAAAAAAAAATAGATGTAGAAACTGGGCCATTTCTTCATGCTGGTCTACGGCAATTAATCATCATTGGCAATCATCTAGCAGAGGCTAGATATTGTTGGTTTTGTTCTAAGGGTGATTCTTACTCAGGAATTGGTCAGACTGGCCATTTTCTTAGGACCCTTTCAATAGTAAGATCCTGTGATTTTGATAGCCAAAGACTGACAAAGAACATTGATTTTTAAATTCTGATCCTGAGAAGCTGCTGAGATTTTTTTTATGGGAATCATGATGTTTCTCACTTGAGCTACTGTTTTTATGCCATTTTCCAGATAAGTACTTCATAGAATTACAATGCTCTGGGCCATGACTCACTTTTCCCAAAGTGCCTATGAAAATCAATATAAAAATCAAGGATGATATAGTTGAAAATCGTATTTAAGGGCACAGAAATAGTTCTGCTAATTCTTTTCACCTCTTCTTATCTAGTATTCAATCATAAAAGGTAAGGTCAACAAGAGATATAAGCTAAAATTCTTGCTTCAAGAAGGTTGGAAAGAAATTCATCAGATGTGTTAGGTAACTTTTGTTTATAACATTTTGTGTTGTGCTACTAGAGACATGAAAGAATTTGTATATTCATGTAAGCACTAAAGAAGTTCATGGTTGACAGAGAAGAAATCTTACAAGAAACTTTAAACATAGGAGTGATCTGAAAGAAAACTGGGTAAAACTATGATCACCTAAAATACGAATTAACACAGTAAATTTTTAATGAATTGCTATAATTACATAATAAGGGTTTGTTTAAAAATGAGTTTTTGTGGTAAACAGGTAATTACTAGATTTTTTTTGTTTCAAATTTCATTTTATATTTTATATGCATTAGTTAACTTTCCAGCATATGTGGTATCTCATAATTGGTTGGAACCAAAGAAAGTGTCCAGCCTTATACTCTTGAAAAAGAATTGGCTATATGTACAGATATGTATACATGCATGCATGTTTGTGTTTATATTCTTGTTTCATTCACAATTATTTATTGAGAAAACAACAAATTGTAATTTTTTAATGGAACATGAAAGTTTAAAAGGTTTGTAATTTTTTTAATGGAAAATGTAAAATTAAAAGATTTGGTTTCTAGACATAGCAAATGATAATAAATAATAGCAAAAGATGGTCATGAGATCATGAATTTAGAACTGGAAGGGATTTTAGAACTCCCTCTCTCCAACATCCTCATTTTAAAACTGAGAAAAATGAGGGACACTGGATGTGTCTTGAGAATCCTGTGTTCCTAGTCCCAGCTCATGTTAATTTTAAACTTTTTCAAAATGTGTGCTTGTACCAGAGAGTGAATCTACCTTAGTTATTCTTATTGTATTGTCTATTCCCATGAGCAAATTCCTTTTCTTTTTTTTTCTTTTTTAATTTCTTTTTTCTTTTTAGTGAGGCAATTGGGGTTAAGTGACTTGCCCAGGGTCACACAGCTAGTAAGTGTTAAGTGTCTGAGGTCGGATTTGAACGCAGGTACTCCTGACTCCAGGGCCAGTTCTCTATCCACTGCGCCACCTAGCTGCCCCTGCAAATTCCTTTTCAAAGTTAGTAAATGTGTATAAAATCAACCCCTCTCTGTAAATTAAGTCAACTTCTACAGGATAACTCCTTGTTCCAATAAAACATTGGAATTTTGGCACCACTTTTTGGTCAGTTACAGAATAATTTACTAAAAATGGACTGATTCTCACCTATCCTTTATTCCTAGGCCAATGAATTGCCTGTGGCTGACCAGACTTGTCAATTCTAGATTCTGATTACTTCATAGCTCTCCCAAAACTCTCCCCTCCAGAAATTCCCATGCTTGTTTTATGCACTTTTGCTTGTTATGTAAAACAACGTACCATGTGAAATTGTGAGGAACTTATTCTTCCCAAGGACAGTCTCATAGCTCTCTCTGTTCTGTTACTCCATATAAACCGTGTCCCTAGTATTCTTAGAATGTGTTTTGTGATACTCCAGCGTAATTACACACCTTTGCCCTGATTAAAGACCTTAATTCTGTTATATTGTTTCATTAATTTTCAGGTTGACAGTATGTACATATGTAGTTATGTATGTATGCATGTATAATTGAGATAACTGAACAGCAAACCTGCCATCCTGGAGGATATCCCTTTAAGAGATTCAAAGTGGGTCAGCTTGGAGGTGCAGTGGCTAAAGCTCAGGCCCTGGATTCAGGAAGACCAGAGTTCAAATCGGACCTCAGAAACTTGACACTTACTAGCTGTGACCCTGGGCAAGTCACTTAACCTTCATTGCCCCGCAAAAAAAAACAAAGAAATAAACAGAGATTCAAAGTAAAGGTTCTTAGGAGAAAAGGGTGAGGAAGTCACATAAGGAAACAAGGTGTTATGCCCATTAAACCATGAATGTCAAAGGAATTGGGGAAGGATAGTAGGAGCTGATATGCAGCTCAAGCTAAGTTTCTTTAAGGTATAACTGCCTAGGTTAGGGGTATAGGGTGTAGTTCTGTTGTGGGAATGTAGTGTGACCCCAAGAAACTTAAAGATTCCAAACCCCAAGGAATCCTTAGACTTTCCCAATGGAAAAACAGATCTGCCTCCCAACTAAGGAATAAGGTGTGGCTGAGCACAAACTTGGTACACTGATAATCAAGCATAATCAAAGCATGGTCTGCTTTGAATGGGTGCTACATATCTTATTCCAAAATCCCCTCCCAAAATGTTGTTTTCATTTCCCTCCTACTTGCTTTGTAATTACCTCCCCTTTGTTTTGTAAACCTACAAAAGTCCAGGTCATCTGTGACATAAGCTGGATAGTCACCATAATGATCTGTTCCCTGGCCAGGTATTCTTTGGGTGAGTTACCCCCCTGATCTAGATTGCAAGTCCCCCCAACAGTTCACTTAAACCCAATGGGGTTTAAATATCTTAAAATTAGGAATGAAAGAACGTTACTAAAAATCAAACATTACTAGAATAATTTAAGGAAATTCCAAGTAATATTAAATTTTGAATTAACAATTTTATGTCATTATATCATCAATTACATAAACATTTTTGTCATTAACTATGACATTTAAAAAATACAGTTGATTAAGACCAGACTGATTCTGACATGGTTTAGATTCCCTGGTCAAAGACTGAGGCTGACTAGATATTGTCACTTTGGCCTTTGTCACTTTGAATATTAATATATAGTTTTTGTATCTGCCTGTCTCCTACAAACAGATCAGAGAAATAATCTTTAATCTCTCCTACAAAATTAATAAACAGAGCAGAGAAATTATAATATTTTATATCTCTTAGAAAACCAAATCAGAGAACATGATACCTGTCCTCCTACAAAACAGATCAGAGACAGACAGAAAAAACATCATATTTTGTCCCAAGAAGAAATATATAGCAAATGATCATGTTGAGACTGCCCTCCTAAGAGGAAAGCTTGGGGAACTCCTCATTTCTGAAGGTATATATGGGTTTTTTCCACTGATTACAGTGTGTTGTCAATTTCAAAAGCATGATACAGAAATCAACCCAGATGTTTTTCCCAAAGAGATCATAAAAAAGGGGAAAGGACACACATGTATAAAAATATTTATAGCTGCTCTTTTTGTGTTGTCAAGGAATTGGAAATTATGGGGCTGCCCATCAATTGGGGAATGGCTGAACAAGTTGTGGTATATGAACGTAATGGAATTACATCTATCGTGCTGTAAGAAATGATGAGCAGGAAGAATTCAGAGAAACCTGGAAGGACTTGCATGAACTGATCATGAATGTGATGAGCAGAACCAGAAACAGATTGTACACAGTATCATCAACATTATGTGTTGATCAACTGTGATAGACTAGATTCTTCTCACCAATACAAGGACACAAGAAAGTGCCAAAGGACTCATGATGGAAAAGGCTCTCCAAATCCAGAAAAAAAAAAAAAGAACTGTGGAATATGGATGCTGATTGAACCATACTATTTCTTTTGTTTTTAGTGCTGTTGTTTATTATCCTAGCCCTGAGATCTACTTTGTTGTGAAACAGGATCCCTCTCTCAATAAATATATTTTCTTTTGCTTGGAGGCTTTGACATTTTATTCATTTAACACCACGGTGTAGAAATTTTTGCCACAATATGGAATTATATTTAAAACCATTTAAGGAGGAGGGGCAGTTTAAGTAGCAAGATTGCAAAATAGGTGCTTTCTCAAAATTTAACCCATTCCTCCCGCCCAAATTTTTTTGCACCAGATATATAGTAATTTTAGCTTAAACTAAAATAAAAAGAATGGTACTAAAGCTGCAAGTTAAAGTAATCAAAACAAAGGGGAAAAAGGACTTGTATCTAAAACAAAACAAATTAAAAAACCCTTAAATTTTAATTATAGTGCCCAAGCTGAGAAAATGCACCTCTCAACTCTGCTGATGTGGAATACTTTAGGGGTAGAACATTGAATATCCTGCTAAATACAGTTATTTGTTATTTTGGTGTGTCAAACTACTTTTTTTTGTTGTTTTTTTTTTTTTTGCAGGGCAAAGGGGGTTAAGTGACTTGCCCAGGGTCACACAGCTAGTAAGTGTCTGAGGCCAGATTTGAACTCAGGTCCTCCTGAACCCAGGGCCAGTACTCTACCCACTGCACCACCTAGCTGCCCCCCTCAAACTACTTTTAAGTATTTATTTTTAAAGTTGATAATTTCATGGGGAAAATAGGTGGTGGGAGTCCTTACATATTCCTCTATAAAGAATTACAACCTCATACAGTCCAATTAGAATTAAAATGGTCTTTTATTTGGGTCCTAGAGAAAGTGATCAGTGGGAAGTCAAAGACTTCACCCCTTGGGGAGAATGGCTTAGAAACATTTTCCTCCTCGAAGAACAGAAGAAAGGCAAAAGCTTTTATCGAAGATAGTTGGGGTGACTACCTTACAATGAAAAGTTCCTTTTGGGGGTAGATTGTGGACAAATTCCTGAGGATCAAGGAGGATTATTGTTTATGAATGGTGGTCCTGACTTCTGGAGTTATCTCTGTTCCCTTGAGTTGCCCCAGGTAGTAGGCACACCTAATGTGCTTTCCTGCTATAGAATTTTATCTCCCCTTACTTCTTATTCTTGTCTATCCTGATATCTAGTTGGCCTGAGCTAAACTTTAATATTCTCTTAGTTTTTCAATATATCAGAAGCCCCATGTCAATAATAAGCAATAACTCCTTGATAGAAGAGGGGAGCATGACAAATTTTAAAATGTAGGCAATGTAAACTAAGGCAAACCTCTCTTAACAGGAATTTAGATATGTCATTCTTCAAAGGTGAAGACTAGAAAACACAAAGATGGTTCTCCAGAGAAAAAGAATGCCAGTTCTTGAAATTCTCCTTAAAATCTAGCATGAGCATGGGTGATATTCAGCCTGCTGCCAAGCAGGACACCATGCAAGAGATTGCCAGGGTTTTTTATATAGTTTGAACAAAGGCAAGCAAGAAAACTGGAGGAAAGGTGGGCTTAGAAAGGCCCACTCCCAAAGGGAGGGCAAGTGTATGAGAAATTCTAGGAGTGCAGGATGTGACCTTTTATACACAAGCAGAGGTAATAGTTCAATTCAAGGCTTGATTATACAGATTTCTTTGAAAAGGAAAGGATTTTTTTTAAAGTCAGAGAATAGCTGAAGATACAGTCCATATCTTGCAGTTGTTTAAGTTGTTGGCTGATAACCTGCATGTCCAACTGGATTTACTCGTTTATGCAAAAGGCAAAGAATTGTTAGTTAAGACCGTTGTTCTGGTTACCTGGATAATTGGGGGGGAGGTGGACTCATTTTCACAGTGATATTAAAAAAAATATATATCAAATAGAAATTTTAACATCCCAGAACATAAATGAAATGTCAAACGAAATTTTCCTCTTCCAGGTCGTTTTGAGAGACTTCACACTTTTTCAGTCATTGCTACTATTGTTCTTTTGTTTCTTTGTTTTGCTAATCCTTCCTTTACAATTATATACAGAGGCAGTTTGCTTAGAAAAACAAACAAATGAATAGACAGAAAATAAACAAATAAAAACAGTTACATTGCTTTAAAAGCAAAAATGTGCTCAATTTTTTTTTAAATTGAGAACTCTTGACGTTTTTCTCTTCCCTTAACCAAAGTATATATGTCACAGACCCTTTCTCTAACCCCATTTCTAGAAGCAAGGAATGGTGCCAAATACAATAATGTGAAGAAAAAAAAAGCTATGCTTAAAGAATGAGAGTGAGAATTTTGTTGTAATGTTCCTAGGTGAAAGACATCTTCACAGAAAGTTATGTCAAAAAAGTATAAGTAATTTGTGGTTAAGAAATATATATATGTGTGTTTAAGATATATATATATATATATATATATAAAACTTCAATTGTCTCTGTGCTTTTAAACATTATGCATTTTCCCTCTTAGTTTACAGAAACACTGTTGACTAAGAACTGACTGATCTCTATTCCCAGGCCAAGAAATTACCTGATTCTGATCAAAATTGTTACTTCCAAACTTCGATTACTTTTTGCATCTCCCAAACTCTCCCCTCCAAAGATTACCAAGCTTTCTTTATGCATGTTTTGCTTGTTATGTAAAATAACTTACCTTGTGAAATTGTGATTCCTAACCCCTCCCACTTGCAGTTTAGTCAATTTCTGTGCCTTAATACCCTATATAAAATCTGTTCCTATCCCCTCCTTGGGTACCCCAGGACTTGCAGTGTGGCAACCCTAGATGTAAAACACTTTCCTTCATTAAAGATATTCATTTTGCTGTATTTACTGTTTTTCATTATACATTCATATTGACAGTTTCATAGTATAGGTTTTATAGTAATATAAAAATTTTGTTTTGTTTTGTTTTTGTTTGTTTTTCAAATTACATATTTCTCTTGAAATAAAGAAGGTACAAATTGAACTTTCCTCACCTAGATTAGAATATAAGGGATCCACTCAGTGGATGAAATAAACTAGAGAAGACAAAAAGGGTAATGGAGGTTAGAGAGAAATTTAAACCTAGACAAGATTTAAGGGAATAGGGTTAAATAAATCCCAGGGAGGCTCTACTGCTTGATTTCTTTTGACAGGTTCTTTTCTTTGACAACTTTCCTCATCTTGATTCTTTATATTGCAACGCATAAACTTTGAGGGATTTGCCAAATACTCCATACTCCCACAACCCTTAATTCCCTACAAAATTCTAGGACAATATTTCATATTAGTGCATATCTTTCAATTTTGAAAATAAGACAGGAAGAATGGAGAAGAAAATCTACCTCTCTCTCTGTTTATTACTTCTTTCTGCCTAGTTCTCTCTTTCTCTGTGTTTCTGTTTCTTTCTCTGTCTGTCTCTGTCAGTCTGTATACATCCTGTCTGACTTGGTCTATCTTTTTCTCTCTTTGTCTTCTTGTCCCACCCCCTCTCTCTTTCTTCAGAAATTTGTTTTTATTTACATTTGCATTATTACTTTCCTATGAAATGCAAGTTTATTAGTTCAAGGATTATTTAATTTGCAAGTTTGAATCCCTAAAGTCTAGCATAATACCACTTATTTTAGGGGCTTAGTAAGGTTTAAACTTAATTGAATAATCTCAAAAGTTTGTTGTGAAACTCAAATGATAGGTCATATGTGGAAATAGTTTTGTTTTCTTCCCCCCCCCCAAATTGTAGTGGTACTCTTTGAGCCAAGTCTGACGATAGTGAAGTTCACTCATTGCCCTATTCCTTCCCCCTCTTCCCTTCCCCATCATAAGCTTTTATTCTTGTTTCCTTCATGTAAGCTACCTCTCCCCATCCCACCTGTCCCCTTCTCTCTCCCCCATTCTATTCCTCCTACCCCTCAACCCTATTTTAAAGATGTCATCATGGTTTGGACAAAACACCAGCCCTGGAACCAGGAGGCCCTGAGCCCAGATCCGGCCCAGACATAAGATACCCCATCCTGTTTGCCCCAAAAAGAACAAGGATAAACAAAAAATGAATGCTTTACAGATATCATCCGTTCATATTCAGTTCAGACCTGTGTGCTCTGTGTATTCCTTACTAAGAAAATTCTTATAAGTTGGAATGTAAACAGTTTAACCTGTTAATGTCCCTCATGGTTTCTTTTTCCTGTTTACCTTTTTGTGCTTCTCCAGGGTCTTGTATCCAAAAGTCAAATTTTCTATTCAGTTCAGGTCTTTCCATCACAAATGCCTGAAAGTCCTCTTTTTTGTTGAAATCCCATTTTTCCTCTGAAACATAATGTTCAGTTTTGAGGGGTACATGATTTTTGGCTGTAGTCCAAGTTCTTTTGCCCTCTGGAATATCATATTCCATCCCCTCTGGTCCTTTAATGTAGATGCTGCTAGATCTTGTTTTATCCTTGTTGGAGCTCCACAGTATTTGAATTCCTTTTTTCTAGCTGCTTGCAATATTTTCTCCTTGTCATGGGAGCTATGGAATTTGGCTATAATATTCCTAGGAGTTTTCCTTTTGGTACCTCTTTCAGGAGGTGTTCAGTGGATTCTTTCCATTTATATTTTACCTTATGCTTCTATATTATCAGGGCAATCTTCCCTTACAAGTTCTTGGAAGATGATGTTTAGGCTCTTATTTTGGTCCTGGTTTTCAGGTAGTTCAATGATTTTCAAATTCTCTCTCCTGGATTTATTTTCCAGGTCAGCTGTTTTTCCAAGGAGATATTTCATGTTGCCCTCTATTTTTTTTTTTATTTGGATTTGCTTTACTGTATCTTGGTTACTCCTAAAGTCACTAGCTTCCTTTTGTTCAATTCTAATTCTTAGGCAATAATTTTCTTCAGAGAGCTTTTGTATCTCCTTTTCCATTTGGCTTTTCAAGCTGTTGACTTTTTTCTCGTGACTTTCATGCATCCCTCTCATTTCTCTTTCCATTCTTTCCTCCTTTTCTCTAAGTTTTCTTTCCATCTCTCCTACTTTCTCTTCAAAGTCCCTTTTGAGAGCTTCTATGGCCTGAGACCAGTTCATAATTTTCTTGGAACTTTTGGATGTAGGGGCCCTGAGGTTGTTATCTTCTTCTGAGGGTGTACCTTAATCTTCCTTGTTGCTGAAGAAACTTTTTATAGTTCTAAACTTTCTTTGTTTGTTCATCTTGCTCTCTTCTATTTGACTTTTAACTCCCCACTGGGGGACCCTTCTTCTAGGCTATACTACTGTTTCCATATTCAGGGGAATTTTGGTTTGAGGGAGGGCAGGTTTTTCTCTCACCTGGCCTGTTCTCTGGTCTGAAGATAACCTCGCCTACTTGCTAAACAACCAACCAGCAAAACTTTTTGTGGTTCTTAGCTTCAAAGCACCTGCACGCATCCCCCATCCGGGCCTCCCGCCACTTGGGATTTCTTCCTGGTTCCCCACTGGGGAGGGACAGCTGAATTCCTCCCTAGGTCCCACTGATACCCCTGCACTTTCCTCCCTGGCCAGCCGTTCATCCCTCTCACCCGACTGCAGGCTCAGTTCCAGAAGATGATGGTGCTGCAGCTGATTTGGAGGCTTGGGAGTTAAATTCTTCTGGTCTGGCACAGCTGGGATCTTTGTTGGTATGATCATGGGGTTGGATTTAGCCTGTAGCTCAGCATGGCACCCTTTAATCTGTCTAGGGTTGGAAAATAATCTCAGCCTGTATTGTTGTGGGGTCTTCTGCTCCAGGGGTTCTTTTATTACTGTTTTGGGGGCTCTACCCCATCTGCAATCTTCTTTTTCTTGGGGATAGGATCCTGGTTACTTGCTTTCTGTTCTGAGGCCTCTGTGACTTTTGGATTCCTCACCATTATGGGCTTGCTCCCTAAACTGGGATGGCTTGGCCATGTTCCTCCTGTCCTGTGGAGCCATGTGTCTGTTTACCCTCTCAGCCAATGCTGACGGTTCTCACAATTGGCCTGTTCTGCCACCAACCTGATGAGTCAGGACCAAGGGACCTCAGTTTCTGTGTTGTGGCCAAGAGCATCCTGTTGACTTGCCCAGACACTCTCCATGCTTAGGTGCACTACACTAAGATGGACTTTGCTGAATTGCACTGCATTCCCCTTTTGCCCAAGTGAGACTGACCTTTCCTAAAGTCTTCTCTCAGTCTTCCTCCTGAAGTCTCCTGCAAAACAGGGCTGTCTACACACACAGCCCCAAGCTAATTGGCTGGTAGCTTTGATTGACAGAACTAACAGGTGGCTCTACAGCTGCAAGCCAGCCATCTTCTGGACACTAACACAGCATGGCTTTTGTTTTGGGGGGGCTTGTTTGAGTTGTTTTGGTTTGTTTTTATGGCAGGGCAATGAGGGTTGTGACTTGCCCAAGGTCACACAGCTAGTAAGCGTCAAGTGTCTGAGGCTGGATTTGAACTTAGGTCCTTCTGAATCCAGGGCCGGTGCTTTATCCACTGCACCACCTAGCTGCACCCGCAGCATGGCTTTTAAGATTACATCTTTTCAGTATGAACATAATGAAACAAAGATGTGGTCATGGAAACCCCAAATCACAATTAATTCCTTACATCAGTGACTTGTTCCGGTTCACACAACAAATAAACTCAAGTGAGCTGATTTGAAGTCAAGGTCCCTCCTACTCCCAGGACATGTCTCATCATTGTGCCAACTAATTTTTAAAACTACTCTTTTCATAGTTCTTTTGCTCACTTCATGGTTTTTATTAAATAAATCCTGGTTCTATATTTTCTGTTCAGGGACACCTTTATTGCCACAGCTACAAAAATAATGGATAGACAAAACAATAGCTAATTAGAAACAATTATAAATATAAAAAATATATAAATGGAACAATGCTCAGAGTCCTTTATCCCAAATCCCTTATAAACTGAGTAGGGCTTCCAGTATTCAACTATGATTTTAGGGTTCCAGGCTTAGTACTAAAACAGAGAATGTGTTTTTGTTTTTATTTTCTGTAATGTTTTTGTTTTGTTTTACTTTTTTCTTAAATGCTATGGAGTTTACCAGTCTAATATCAATTTGGCCATGATTATCATTTGTGAATTCTTTCAGCCATTTTCTACCTTTCTCTGTAGTTTGAGTTCTAACCCCAGAAGCTAGAATCTTGTGATTTATGAAATATGAATTTATTCTATCCATTTGCTGCTGTATGTTGTATACCTACTCTATTCCCCTGATTGACCTCTTTATTTATAACAAGTGCTAAATTATTTTGTTAACTGTTTATAGTCTGAAATCTGGTCCCTCTAGGCCTCCTTCCTTCCCATTTTTTTTTAATTATATGCCTTGAAATTCTTAACCTTTTCTTGTTCCAGATGAATTTGGTAATTTCCCCTTAGCTTTCTAAGTAATTCACTTTAAGGACTTAGATGTAAAGAGAAGAAAAATTTGCAAGTCTAAATTTGTTTTTCAATGGCAGTGTTCAGCCACATATCCCTTGGCATGGAAACTTTTGAATTTCAATAGTAAATTTCCTTCCAGTATTACCTTATTTAAATGTGTTATGTTATACCTCACATAAAGTGTGAGTGAATGAAAGAAAGCTCATTTCATCAGCATTTATGTATGTTAATATATTTATGTATGGTAAAAACAATGCTGCTTATTAATTTATCATAAATATATTTTATAACAGAATTTTATTGCATATATTTTTTCTTAATTATAAAAACTTCCTCATTTCCTCATAAAACAAATCTCTTTTGAACTTCAACATTAATGTTGAGGGCACAATCATTCTTGAAATTAAACAGAATTATTTGACTAATCCCTTTCTACTACCACCATGCACACCCCCTAAGTGTCATCTGTTCTAATTCCAAAATAGAACTGAAGTAATAGCAGGGATGCATTTAATTGACCAAATTGATTATGAGGCATCTCAAAAGAATTACAAGACTCCATTACTCAGTTTTGTAAGTTTTATTAAAATACTGTGAGGCCACAGGGAGAATACCATAGAAGAAAAGAAAAGGTATTTCATATAGGGGGAAAAAAGATGGTTATTTTAATGGTAAGAAAAAGTAAGTTTGGAACTATGCACAAAGGGCTATGGGACTACACATACCATTTGACCGAGTAATACCACTACTAGGTCTGTATCCCAGTGAGATAATATGAAAGGGAAAAGGACCCAGATGTACAAACAATATTTATAGCAATTAGGGAATGGCTGAACAAGTTGTGGTATATGAATGTAATGGAATACCATTGTGCTGTAAGAAATGATGAGCCGGCAGATTTCAGGAAAACCTGGAAAGTCTTAATTGTACTGATGCTGAGTGAAGTGAGCAGAACCAGGGGAACATTGTATGCTGTAACAACATTGTGTTTATCAACTGTGATAAACTTAGCTCTTCTCAGCCATACAATGATCCAAAAGACTTCCAAAGAACTCATGATGGAAAATGTTCTCCACATCCAGAAAATAAAGTACTGTATTTTGAATGAAGTTTTTTTCTTTTTTTTTCTGTTTTGAGGTTTTTCACTTTTGTTCTGATTCTTCTTTCACAACACGATTAATGCAGAAATATATATAATGTGATTGTAGATATATAACCTATATCAGATTGCTTTTTCTCTTGAGGATGGGGGATGGAAGGGAAGGAGCGAAAAAATTTGGAACAAAAAATCTTACAAAAACAAGTGTTGAAAACTATCTTTACATGTAATTGGAAATAATAAAATACTTTTATGATTTAAAAATAAAATAAAATGCATGTGGAGCACTGTCATTTCCTATTCAGTATATCTTTATTACTGTCTACATAAAATACAAAGTCTTCAGCCTGGCATTTAAAAATGCATACAATCTGATCTTTCTTAACTTTTATTCTTCAATTTTACTCATGCAATTTTACAAAAATCTATTAAATAACTACTGTTCACCAAACTTGAAGCCTTACATAAGCCCTTACATAAACTATTCCTACAAAATTTAAGCTAATCCATTCATGGCTCCACATTTGATACTTCTTATCTTCCTTCAATGTTCAATTCCAGATGTTGGTCTATAGCTATTTTCTGCAATACTGTTTTCC
Source organism: Dromiciops gliroides (assembly GCF_019393635.1). Lineage (NCBI taxonomy): Eukaryota > Metazoa > Chordata > Mammalia > Microbiotheria > Microbiotheriidae > Dromiciops > Dromiciops gliroides. The sequence goes on from NC_057861.1 coordinate 377,474,207, forward strand.
AGTTTTCCCAGCAATTTTTGTCAATAACAAATTTTTGTTCCAAATGTTTAGATCTTTTGATTTATCATATACTAGATTAATCTTTTCGCTTGCTGTAATCTAAGTTGTATCTAATCTATTCTACTTATCTACCACTCTGTTTTTTTAGCTAGTATTTGATTGTTTTTATAATTACTCCTTTGAGATCTAGAATTGGTAGACCACTTTTTAAAAATATTTTTTCATCGATTCCTTGATATTCTTGTGTGTTTGTTCTTCCATATGAATTGTTATTATTTTTTCTATCTCTATAAAATAGTTTTTGATGCTTTGATTTGATACTGAATAAATATAATGATTTAGGTAGAATTGCCATTTCTATTATACTGGCTTAATCTATCCATAACCAATTGATATATATATATATATATATATATATATATATATATATATACACACACACATATATATACATACACACACATACACACACACACACAAACACACACACATATTCAAATAGCTTTGATTTGACTTTGAAATTGTGTTATAATTTTGTTCATTTGCTTCTTGGCTTTATATTGGCAGGTAGACTTCCAAGTATTTCATAACATCTAGAAGTAGAATTTTTCCTTCTATCTCTTGCTTTTCTACTTTCTTGCCAATATTAATGTTAATGATTTATCTGGATTTATTTTGTAACCTGCAACTTTGCTAAAGTTGTTAATATTTTCAAGTAGTTTTTTAGATGATTCTCTAGGGTTTTTAAAGGATAAGGACATATCATCTGCAAGGAGTGATAGCTTTGTTTCCTTATTACTGATTCTAATTTTTAATTTTTTTCTCTTATGGCTATAGATAACCTTTCTAGTACAATATTAAACTATAGTACCGATATTGGATGGCTCGTTTCACCTCTGTGCTGGGAAGACTTTTCTACCTTATCCTTATTTCAGATAATGCTTTCTGATGATTTTAGATAAATATTCTTATCATTTTAAGGTAAACTCCAATTATTCCCATGTTCACCAGTTTCTTTTTTGTTTGATTTTGTTTTTTGTTTTTTGTGGGGTTTTTTGTGGGACAATGGGGGTTAAGTGACTTGCCTAGGGTCACATAGCTATTAAGTGTCAATTATCTGAGGCCAGATTTAAACTCAGGTACTCCTGAATCCAGGGCCAGTGCTTTATTCACTGTGCCACCTAGCTGCCCCTTCACCAGTTGTTTCTAATAAGAATGGATGTTGTAATTTTTCATCAAAGGCTTTTTCTGCTTCTATTGTTATAATCATATGATTTCTGTTGGTTTGCTTTTTTATGTGATTTTTGCCATTTTCTATTTAAGGAAACTGAGGCAAATTTAAGTTGTGAGAAATAATTATTAATAATGGCAAAGTACTTCAGTATATTTGCCAAGAAAATCCCAAATGAGACCACAAAAAGTCAGACACATTTGAAACAACTGAACAAAAAGTTCTATTATGAACCTAATGAGTCAATGAGTCAAAGAGAAAGAAAAAAAAAACAAAACAAAACACTAACCCTCGAGTCTGTCCTCAGAAGCAAATCTTGTGACAGCCCAGACAGAGGGCAACACCAAGTTACTTTGCATTCATGCATCTAAGTCCTTTTCCCTTTTTCCCCCCAACTCCTACAATGAAATGTAATCTCCCAGTGGACAAAGACTACCATTTTGACCTTTATCGTTTAGTGTCATTTTTACCCTTCGAAAAGTACCTATCACCTTGTAGCTATTTAATAATTGCTTGAATTGAGTTGTCACAGATCATCACACTTCAAAGAGAATTTATAAATTATCTAACCAAATCTGTACCTGAACAGGAATCCTTTTGATCCTTAACAGATTGTCTCTTAACAGCCTTCTTTTTGATGTCTGGATCAAATGCTACACTTCCTAGTAAAGAAATGACAAGAGCAAAGTAAGACTGCGGCTCCAAATGCTGTTCCGATCTCAAGGTCATGAGGCCTGTGTCAGAGCCCAATCTTAGTTTTACCCTAAGCTACATAGCATTAGTTGATTGGCCCCATTTCCCCAAATCTAAATTTGGAAGGCAAGTCTCATTCATGATGAGGGAAGGTGGGGAGTGAGGAAGGACTTAACAAGTACCTTACTATGTTCAATGTACTGTGCTCTGAATTGTCCAGAAATTTTTAATCTGAGGATGGCTTTCTGTGGCTATTTAGCCTATCTCTAAGTTTTATGATCCTTAGTATCAGGAAAGTTCAGGGAACAGCAACAATTTTTAAAAAGTTAACTTTGCTTTGCCTGACTTATATTAGATTTGAATCATGTCATGGTTTTCTGGGTAATCTTGAATTACAGTTAGGTAATAGATAGAACTCAAACATCTTACATTGAAGATTTCTAAAAAGACAACTTCAGCTGTCTCCATGACAAAGAACAGTAATCCAAAAGGAAGTAAACAAAATGGGGGCAGCTAGGTGTCTGGCCTCAGCCACTTGACTGTGTCTTGGCTGTGTGACCCTGGGAAAGTCACAACCCTCACTGCTAGATAGAGAGATGAAAAAAAAAATTAAAAATAAATCAAACAAAATAAAGCCAACACTGAGATCCCTGAACACCCTTCCCTACCCCTACCCCCCCACACTACTTTCAGAGAGACTGAACTGGCAGATCAAAACAATGGAAGCACACCTTCCAGCTATGGAAATTTCCCTGGCTACAACAGACTACCAGGTGGGCACAGCCCTTCAAGAGCAAAAGCCAGCAGGGGGATCAAAACTCTGTAGCTACAGGGCTGCAAAATTCTGAACTGGTGGGGCCAATAATACCTTATACTAGTTTTAGGAAACTATTAGAACTAGCACTTCATTCCTTTTTTTGGATATAGATATAGATATATCTGATAAAGATATTTCCTGTTTCTTACAGGAGGGGTGAGGGGTAAGAACACTCCCAGAAAACCAACCTGTATAAAGAGTACTCTTTTAGAAGGGGAAAAAAAAAAAGATGGCACATCAGATTGTACACAGAAGTCTGAAAATGTGTACAAACGGCATATCAATAGCATGTAAATGGTGTGTGACGTGCTTTAGCATGTGATATGTGGAGGTATGCAACATCTACATGTAACACACATGTAAATGGCATGATAAGATTGAGTTTAAACTTTTTCCATCCCATGCTGCTCTACAAAGCTGGGTCTAAAAGACCACAAAATAGGAGTAGGTAATTTTAATAATTTTAAAGTCAGCAATAGTTATAGGAAGAAAGACTCATATTTTCTCCCATCCCTCTCTGACACTATACAGGGCAGGTGATGTTGTGCGGCAACGTCACGTGGATATATATATATATATATATATATATATATATATATATATATATATATATATATATATATATATATATATATATATATATATATATATATATATATAATGCATATTCTATGTACATGACATGTATTTGGAGGTTATTTTGTAAATGGCATCTAAAAGGCATGTATCTTACCTTGTGGGTTAAGTTTGAGCTCAAGCTTCTTCCTTCTCATCCTATTCCACAAAGCTGGGTCTGAAAGATAACAAAATAGGAGTAGATAATTTTGATAATTGTTAGTAAGTCAGCAATATTTTATAGGAGGAGGGGGGCAGAGTCAAGATGGTGGAGAGAAGACAGCAAGCTGCCTGAGCTGTCCTTCAGTTCCCTCAAAAAGAACATTAAATCAATCCTCTATACATGTTCTGAAACTATAGAACCCACAAAATGACACAAAGACACAATCTACCAGCCTGAGATAATTTAAAAGACTTCAGGAAAGGTCAGTCTCACTCTGGCAAGGGGGAGTGCACCACACCTCAGTTCAGCGCAGTATGGAGTGAGTCTGGGAAGCAAACTGAAGCCCCTTGGTCTTGGCTTGACAGGCTGGTAGCACAGCAGGCCAGTAGTGAAATCCACCAGCAGCAGCTGAGAGGGCAGGCTGCCAGCTAGAGGGCCACCCAGAGGACAGATGTGACCAGGCCTGGCCATCCCAGCACTCTGGGAGCAACCACGGGGAACAAACCCAGGATCCACAAGGCATAGTGGCCTCAGAGTAGAAAGCCAGTGACACAGCCCCTATCTCCCAGAACAAAAAGCTTGAAACAGTGAACCTGGTGCCCAAGGAACACAACTTTAAAAAATAAGCTGCAATATGAGTAAGAAACCAAAAAAGAGCTCTTACCATTGTGAGATTTAAAATTGGATATTAGATCATAAATCTCCCCTACTTAACCCTTCCCTTAATTTATCTCCCAGACTAGTAAATGGAAGAAGCTTCTGGTTTTCTAGATAGAGCCTTTATTGTATATAAGGTGTTGTTGATTAGAAGGATAGGAAAATAGAAATACAGTACAAATCGTCTTAAATCTAGGCTTAGTCTATATTCCTTATAAAAACTCACCAAACCGAAAAAGGCCACCTTTGGAGTGACTCAGACCGTCTGTGCCGCGCCGCCAGGAGTCCCGCCAAGCCGGCAAAAAGGCTCCTCTCCTTCTCTCCACCCAGGAAGTCAAAAAACCCGGCAGGCAGTCTGACATGCGCAGCAGGCGGACTGTACCCGGCAGGCAGTCTGACATGCGCAGCAGGCGGACTGTACCCGGCAGGCAGTCTGACATGCGCAGCAGGCGGACTGCACCCGGCAGGCAGTCTGACATGCGCAGCAGGCGGACTGTTCATCTCCTCCCCAAAAGGGTGGTCCTTGAAAAACTGGCGTCTTTCAGTTATCCTAACCGACTGTTAAAAACTTTCATATTTTACCACATTTCCCCCCTTTGCTTCCTCAAGAAATGGAATGTTTCCTTGATGGAACAGTAAAAAGAATATAATAACTTCTGCTGACTAATAATATGCGAACAACAATACAGAAAAGGAAGAGAGGAAAGTTTTGTCCAGAGGGGCGATTTTTTTTCTTTCCTCATGAACCGACGCTTTGACATTAGTCTTGCAAAGGGAGAGCCTCTGCAGAGAGTACATGTTACAGATAGTATATAACAGAAAGGAGATAGTAAAAGCTAATAAAGCAAAACAGTTCATATAAAGTCTCTGAGTTCTCTTGTCTTCTTGAAGTGGTAAGATGTCATCAGGAGGAAACTGGATTCTGGTCTGGAAAACTGGATTCTGGACTCTGGTCTGGATTCTGGACTCCGGACTCTGGTCTGGAAAGCTGGATTTCTTCTTTAACTGTTTGAATTGCTGTATTTTATTTTATTTTTTTTTACTAAACCTTAGCATAGCATTTTGCAATCAGTAACACTTTTTACCACCATGTGTCTGGATCAAAGTCAAATTTAGTATGTGTTCATGACACCTGAAAATGTTATGGAAAGGTTATCATACCATATCTCATGGTTCCGAGACAGCCAGTGATTGTGCTAGGCCACAGGTGAATTCAACTGAGTGAGATAAAAAGATAAGTAAGTTCAGTTAAATTAGGTTAAATTAGGAGGGAGAGAGGATGAATACTGGACTGTGCCTAGTAATTGTGCTCTACATATTCACCATCATAAGCAAACCATGGACTTATGTATACCTGTCTCTCCTTTTGTTGCACATATATTCTCTCCAGGGCCTGCATCAGAGTTCACAGCAAGTTAGTCTCTGAAATGATAAGTTTCCATATTTCTGAAATCTCATTAATTTCACCAAAGACAATATGATGGTAAAAATGTGTGCTATGCTGCATAACTGAGAATATATTAGTGATATATACAATAATTCCAAACCATACCCAGAGTATAATGACATATAAATAATAAACGAATGTAAATAGCTGATTATATTAGACATTGTTACATAATCTTCTTTTAGACATTATTACATAATCTTCTTTTAGCAAGTAGACCACATCATCTTATACATGAATTCTCTAGTATAACAGTAGCAGATACTTAAAGTGGTGATTAATTCATCAAAAAGAAATAAGACTTCAATAAGCAAGATTCAATATTCAATAGCATATACTTAAAATGCCTTTGAAAAGTCACTTAGTTTACGAAATCGGGTTTTTAAAGAAAAGCAAAAGAAACAAAAGTAAAAAAAAAAAAAAACAAACAAAAAAAAATAAAATCCTTAGTCGTATGAACTATGGATGTGGTATTAAAAGGTATTTCAATTGCAGGCATAAAATTTCTACTTATATTAAACGTATTTTCCCAAAGATTCTCACGTATACTATTATACAAAAAACTATACCTTGCTAAAAGGTACTATATAGATAATGAAGTAATATCAATACTAAACATGTATGCCCCAAGTGGTATAGAGGAGAAGTTGAATGAGTTACAACAGGAAATAGACGGTAAAACTATACTAGTGGGGGATCTGAATCTTCCAGTCTCAGAATTATATAAATCTAGCCACAAAATAAATAAGAAAGAAGTTAAAGAGGTGAATAAAATGTTAGAAAAGTTAGATATGTTAGATGTCTGGCAAAAACTGAATGGGGATAGAAAGGATGCAAAAAATCTTAAATAATATTGCAGCACGTGGTCACCAAGATAATACACTATGACCAGGTGGGATTTTTACCCGGAATGCAGGGGTGGTTCAACATCAGGAAAACTATTAACATCAATAAGAAAACTAACCAAAATCATAGGATTATTTCAATAGATGCAGAGAATGCTTTTGACAAATACAGCACCCATTCCTAATTAAAACGCTAGAGAGCTTAGGAATAATAATCATAATCATAATCAATATCTAGCCAAGACAATTAGCAAGCATTATTTATAATGTAGATAAGATAGAGGCATTCCTAATAAAATCAGTGGTGAAACAGATATCTATTATCACTTCTATTATTTAATACTGTACTAGAATTATTAGATTTAGCAAAGAAGAAAAATTATAGGAATTAGTATAGGAAAAGAGGAAACAAAACTTTTACTCTTTGCAGATGATATGATGCTATACTTAGAGAATCCTAGAGAATCAAATCAAAAATTACTTGAAACAATTAACAACTTTAGCAAAGTAGCATAAATAAATCATCAGCATTTCTATAAATGACCAACATAGTCCAGCAGCAAAAAGTAGAAAGAGAAATTCCATTTAAAGTAATGGTAGACAATATAAAATACTTGGAAGTCTATTTGCCAAGGAAAATCCAGGAAAGCCATGAACACAATTACAAAACACTTTTCACACAAAACACATAATTGGGAAAATACCAATTGCTCATGGATAGAACCAAGCTAATATAATAAAAATGACAATTCTACCTAAATTCTACCTAAATTAGTTTACTTATTCAGTGCCATTCCCATCAGACTACCAAAAATAGAGCTAGAAAAAAATGATAAAATTAATGTGGAAAAACAAAAGGTCAAGAATATCAGGGGAAATAATGAAAAATGCACAGGAAGGTGTACCAAATCTGAAGTTGCAGTCATCAAAACTATCTGGTACTGGCTAAGATACAGAGTGGAAGATCAATGAAATGGGTTAGGCACAGGAACCACTGTAGTAAATGACTTTAGTAATGTCCTGTTTGATAAACCCAAAGACTCCAGCTTCTGGGATAGGAATTCAGTACTTGACAAAAACTACTAGGAAAACGGGAAGAGAGAATGGCAGAAAATAAGCATAGAACAGCATCTTACACCTTATAATAAAATAAAGTCAAAATGGGTACATTATTTAGGCATAAAAGGTGATACCTTTTAGGAGAGGAAGGAATAGTTTACTTCTCAGATCTTTGGAAAGGAGATAGAGAATATTATGGAATGCAAAATAGATGATTTTGATTACATGAAATTTACAAGTTTGTGTACAAAGAGAAGCAAAGCATCCAAAATTAGTAGAGAGACAAAACTGGGAAACAATTTTTATAGCCTGTCCTTCTGATAAAGGCCTCATTTCTAAATTATATTGGGAACTAAACCAAATTTATAAGAAGACAAGTCATGCCCCAATTGAGAAATGGTCAAAGGATATGAACAGGTAGTTTTCTGATGAAGAAATCAAAGCTATCTCTTCCCATATGAAAAAATCCTCTGAATCACTTTATTGCAAATTAAAACAACTCTGAGGTACAACCTGACTGATTGGCTAATGGGACAAAAAAAGGAAAATAATAAATGTTGGAGAAGCTGTGGAAAAATTAGAACACTAATGCATTGTTGGTGGAGCTGTGAACTGATCCAATCATTCTGGAGAGCACTTTGAAACTATGCCTAAAGGGTTATAAAGCTTTGCATTCCCACTATTGGGTCTTTTTCTCAAAGAGATCATAAAACAGGGAAAATGACCCACATGTACATTATTTATAGCTGCTCTTTTTGTGGTGGTAAGGAATTGGAAATTGAGGGGCTGCCCATCAATTCGTGAATTGCTGAACAAGCTGTCGTATATGGATGTAATGTAATGCTATTGTGCTGTAAGAAATGATGAGCAGGCAATTTCTGAGAAACCTTGAAGGATCTGCATGAACATGCAGAGTGAGATGACTGGAACCAGAACACTGTACACAGAATCAACAACATTGTGTATTGATCAACTGTGATGGACTTGATTTTTCTCAGCAATACAGTGGTCCAAAATAGTTCCAAAGGACTCATGATGGAAAATGCTCTCCAAATCCAGAAAAAAAAGAAAAAAAAGAAGAATGGTTGAATCTGGATGCAGATCAAACAGTACTATTTCTGTTCTTTTTAGTGTTGTTTTTCTTTTGAGAAGTTTTGCCTTTTTGCTGATTCTTCTCTCCTAACATGTTTAATGTGATTGTACATATATAACCTATATCTGATTACTTGCTGTCTTGGGGAGGGGGGAGGGAGGGAGGGAGAAAAATGTGAAACTTGAAATCTTATAAAAACAAATGTTGCAAACTATCTCTAAATGGAACTGGAAAATAATAAAATATTTATATGGAAAAATATATTTATATGAAGATTCATATTTTCTCCCATCTCTCTCTGATACTATCCATATGTTACCTTTTTTTTCTCTGTACCACATGGAACTTTTTTTTGGGGGGGGGGATGAGGGTTAAGTGACTGGCCCAGGGTCACACAGCTAGTAAGTGTCAAGTATTTGAAGACCTGAGTTCAAATTTGGCCTCATACACTTGACACTTACTAGCTGCGTGACCCTGGGCAAATCACTTAACCCCTCATTGCCCCCCCTTCCCCCCCCAAAAAAGTGGCTCTTAAGGCATCTTTGCCCCATCCCTACCCCTTTTAACAGATGAGGAAACTAAGGTCCAAAGAAAGCACTTGCTTGAGGTCACAAAGCTAATCAGTGACAAAATTCAGATGATGTTTTAAGGTATGCAAAATACTTTAAATAGATTATCTCCTTTGATCTTCACAACTCTGGGAAGTAAATGCTATAATATAATGCCATTTCTTAAATGGGGAAGCCAAAGTTAAGAGGTTAAATGACTGCCCAAGCCACAAACAAATGCTCAGGACAGCATCTGAACTCCTACTTGACTCTCCCCATCCTTATTTACCATTTTCACTGTTGTTTCCATTGCCAGTCACTTCCAATCATCCAGCCCTCCCTTCTAACCTTTCCTCACTCGTGCCCTCCTTTTTAGAAGTGGTATCCTTCAAATTGTACTCACCCATATAAGATGATCACCATATCATCCCAGAGGGATGCTATGCCAGGGGTTGTCTTCTTTATGTAGAAGCTGCCAGTGGAAGGGGAGCAAGGTGTCAAAGCCTGGGCTATCACTGACCTTCTGACAATTGCCCATCAAGAACTGGTCACACCATATAAACTTTATCCCTCAACATCATGTTAACTGTGGCATCTTTGTTCATAAAGTCATAATGTGAACAGGAAGGGCTGTGCTTCTCCCCTTCACACCTTGAGAGGTGGGCTTCAGAGTTGGGGCTACTTTGTCCTGACTATAATTGCTCAGTTACTAAACATCAAAGGCTCCTAGGAGGTAGGCTTTCAGTCTGGGTCCCCTTTGTCAAACTCTGAAGCTGCCAACACTGCTTCTGGTCTTTCTTTTGATGGTCCAGGCTTGGTTTTCTTACCCTTCTTTCTTTTTAAAAAATTGCTTGACCTGTGACATCTTGATTGGAATCTCCACCACATTCAAAGGGAAAAAGAACCCTCTTTGCTTCTCAGTATTTGAGGGTAGCTCCTGGGGAGGAGAACTAGCTTGGGAACCCCTTTGGCTCTCTCCCATTCCTTGTTCCACACATCTGTGGAACCCAGTCTGGACTGTCCCCACTGATTCTTTAGGCTGAAACTGTAGATGTCCAGTACTTAAAGGAAAGGAAAACTTGGCCCCAATAACTAGCTCAGCACTGACTCCTGAGTTTTTTTCTGGGATCTGCTCAAGATATATCAGAGATAAGCCTGGAGCTTGTCCCTGGTGTTATAGGTAGGGTCTCAAGTTTGCCTTTGTAGGCCTAACCCAAGTCCCTAAGCCTGACTGAAATGGCCTAGGCTAGGACCCCAAATCTTCCTGAAATGATTGAGAATAGGCCATCAAACCTGGCTGAAATGGTTCTTTTCTGTTCTCTCCATGTACCTGAATGGGCCCAGAGAAGGCCCCCCAAACCCACCTCAGATGATTTTTTCTTGGCTTCCAAATCCACCTGAGATAAGCCTGGCCTAGCTGCCATGAGTTAGACCAACCTGAGTGTTACAAGCACTGAAAACACAGGATCCCTTGGCTCTGTAGCTGGGTCCTGAACCTTCTGACTAGACCTCTATCGAGGGCTCAGTAGATGGATCCCCTAGGGTTGATTCCTAAATCTTCAAAAATACAGCCATTCCAAGGGTGCAAGGGGAGAAATCAAACTCATAAAGGTTTTTGGTTTTTTTTGGGGGGTGGGGAATGGAACAGAGCTTGAACAGTGAGAAAAATCTGAGAAGCTGGGTATTATCCCAACCCTCAGTCATTTAATGCTAAAACCTCTCAGCTGAGTCCCCACTCTTTATGTCACCTAATTGTTGTCTCTCCACCGCTTCCCCTCCCCCCTTTCCTTCTCCCTCCCCTTCCCCGCTCCCACACACCCTTCATTAGTAACATCTTGAACCTTATTTTCATATGGATATCACCTTTCTCTTCCTTGGATCTCTAGCTCTCCTCCTGCCTTATATTTAAACAAGAAGGAAATATAGAGGTGAGGATAATCCTTCCAAACAATATGGACAATATGGTAAGGCCTTGATTATGGTAGTGATGATTTTTAAAAAAATCACACAACCTTATTGATAACACAAAGCCATCTAGGTATGTGGAGGGGGGTGGCGGTGATGACAGTGCAGCTGAGCTTTATCAAGACCTTTCTCCACAGTGAAATCCCTTCACCTGGGAACCTTCTCTTTTTTATGCAATATTATGTTTTTAGTGGGAAAACAAAGCCTGCTTCCTAAAACCCTACTTTATCCTGTGTCCCCTTCTCACAATGTGTATTGCTATGCTAACATTGAAACATCCCTGTAGTATTGGTATAAATACCACCTGGCCATAGTGTATTATCCTTGTGATTTATTACTATAATGACTTTGCTTGTATTTTACTTAAATGGTTTGCTTCAATATTCATTAGGAACATTGGTCTATACTTTGTTCTCTGTTTTATCTCTTCATGTTTCAGGTATTAGCACCATATTTATGTCATAGATTTGGTAGGACTTCTTCTGCACCTATGTTTCCAAATATATTGGGATTCTTTAAATGCTCTTTAAAAGTTTCATAGAATTCACTTGTAAATCCATCTGATTCTGGGGATTTTTTTTTCTTTGGAAAAAAAAATTCTTTGGCCTTTTGAATTTCTTTACCTAATATTGAGTTATATGAATATTGTATTCCTGATTCTGTTATTTTGGGTAATTTCTTTTTTTGTAGGTATCCTGCTATAACACTCAGATTTTTAATTTTATTAGTATATACCAGGAAAAATAGGTCCTATCAATTGATTAAATTTTCTTTTCATTAGTGGAGAATTTACCCCTTTCATTTAGAATACCAATAATTTGGTTTCTTCTTTTATTTCTTGAATAAAATTAACCAGTTGATTATCTATTTTATTTATTTATTCCCCATAAAACCAGCTTTTAATTTTATTTATTAGTTCAATGGATTTCTTACTTTCACTTTTATTGATCTCTCTTTGAATTTTCATATTTCCAATTTTGTCCTTAATTTGAAATTTTTAATTTGTTCTTTTTCCTAATTGTACTAGTTGCATGACCAATTCTTTAATTTATTTTCCCCTACTTTACAGATGCAAGGAATGAAAGATATAAATTTTCCCCTAAGTACTGTTTTTGCTGCATCCCATAAATTTTGATATGTAGTCTCATTGTTGTCATTTTCTTTCATGAAATTATCAATTGTTTCTTTGACCCGAAAGTTTTTGTTTTTAGAATTAGTTTAATTTCCAATTAATTTTTACATCTCTTTCCATTGTCCATTTTTAAATTATAAAAGTATTTTATTATTTTCCAGTTACATGTAGAGATAGTTTTTAACATTTGTTTTTATAAGATTTCTAATTTCAAATTTTCCCTCCCTCCCCAAGACAGCAGGTAATCTGATATGTTATATATGTACAATAATATTAAACATATTTCTGCATTCATCATGTTATAAGAGAAGGATCAGAGCAAAAAAGAAAAACCTCAAAAAAGAAAAACAACAGCATCAAAAACAAAAGAAATAGTATGAGTAGAATCAAGTCTATCACAGTTAATCAACATATATTGATGATACTGTGTACAATGTTCTCCTGGTTCTACTCATCTCGCTCATCATCAGTTCATACAAACCCTTCCAGGTTTCTCATTATTTCTTACAGCACAATAGAATTCCATTACATTCATATACCACAACCTATTCAGCCATTCCCCAATTGATGGGCAGCCCCTCAATTTCCAATTCCTTGCCACCACAAAAAGAGCAGCTATAAATAATTTTGTACATGTGGGTCCTTTTCCAATTTTTATGATCTCTTTGGGAAAAAAACCCAAAAGTGGTATTGCTGGGTCAAAGGGTATGCACATCTTTATAGCCCTTTGGGCATAATTCCAAATTGTTCTCCAGAATGGTTGGATCAGTTCACAGCTCCACCAACAATGCATTAGTGTTCCAATTTTTCCACAGCTTCTCCAACATTTATTATTTTCCTTTTTTTGTTATATTAGCTATTATGATAGGCGTCAGGTGGTACCATAGAGTTTTTAAATTTGCATTTCTCTAATCAATTTAGATTTAGAGAATTTTTTTTCCATATGGCAATAGATAGCTTTGTTTCCTAATCAGAAAACTTCCTGTCCACATACTTTGACCATTTCACAATTGGGGAATGACTTGGATTCTTATGAGTTTGATTCAGTTCCCAATATAATTTAGAAATGAGGCCTTTATCAGAAGTACTAGCCATAAAAATTGTTTCCCAGTTTTCTGTCTCCCTTATAATTTTGGATGCATTGCTTCTGTTTGTACAAAACCTTTTTAATTTAATGTAATCAAAATCATCCATTTTGTATTTCTTTACATTATCTATCTCTTGTTTGGTCATAAACTGTTCTCCTTTCCAAATATCTGAGAGGTAAATTATTCCTTCCTCTTCTAATTTACCTATGGTATCACCTCTTATGTCTAAATCATGTATCAATTTTGACCTTATTTTAGTATAAGGTGTAAGATGTTGGTCTATGCCTAGTTTCTGCCATACTTTCTTCCAGTTTTCCCAGCAGTTTTTGTCAATCTTGAGTTCCTATCCCAGAAGCTGGAGTCTTTGGTTTTATCAAACAGTATATCACTAAAGTCATTTAATGCTTTGTCTCCTGTGCCTAGCTATTCCATTGATCCTCCACTCTATATCTTAGCCAGTAGCAAATAAGTTTTTTTGGTTTTTGGTTTTTTTGGTAGTGCTAAATAGTTTTGATGACTGCCACTTTATAGTAGAGCTTCAGATCTGGTACAGCTAACCCACCTTCCTGTGGATTTTTTTTTTTCAGTATTTCCCTTGATGTTCTTGACCTTTTGTTTTTCTACATTAATTTTGTTATTTTTTTCTAGCTCTATAAAATATTTTTTTTGTTTGTTTTTGTAGGGCAATGAGGGTTAAGTAACTTGCCCAGGTTCACACAGCTAGTTAAGTGTCAAGTGTCTGAGGCTGGATTTGAACTCAAGTCCTCCTGAATCCAAGGCCAGTGCTTTACCACTGTGCCATCTAGCTGTCCCTTCTATAAAATAATTTTTAGATAGTCTGATTGGTATTGCACTGAATTGATAAATTAAATTAGATACACTTGTAATTTTTATTATATTAGCTCTGCCTATCCATGAGCAACTGATATTTTTCCAATTATTTAGATCTGATTTGATTTGTGTGAAAAGTGTTTTGTAATTATGTTCATAGAGTTCCTGGGTTTGTATTGGCAAGTATACTCCCAATATGTTATATTGTTTCCTGTTACTTTAAAAGGCATTTCTCTTTCTATCTCTTGCTGCTGGACTTTGTTGGTCATGTATAGAAATGCTGATGGTTTATGTGCATTTATTTTATATCCTGCCACTTTGCTAAAGCTGTTAATTGTTTCAAATAATTTTTGAGTTGATTCTCTAGGATTCTCTAAGTATACCATCATATCATCTGCAAAGAGTGATAGTTTTGTTTCCTCCTTGCCTATTGTAATTCTTTTAATTTTTTTCTTCTCTGATTACTAAACCTAACATTTCTAGGACAATATTAAATAATAGAGGTGATAATGCACATCCCTGTTTCACCCCTGATCTTACTGGGAAGGCCTCTAACTTTTTTCTCCATTACATACGCTGCCTGCTAATGGTTTTAGGTAGATACTGCTTATTATTTTAAGGAAAGCCCCACCTATTCCTAAGCTCTCTAGTGTTTTTATTAGGAATGGATGCTGTATTTTGTCAAAAGCTTTCTCTGCATCTATTGAGATAATCATGTAATTTTAGGAAAATTTCCCCTAAGCACAGATATGGCTGCATCCCATAGATTTTGGCATGTTGTCTCATTATTGTCATTCTCTTGGATAAAGTTATTAATTGTTTCTATGATTTTTTTTGTTTGACTCATTCTTTAAAATGAGATTATTTAGTTTCTAATTAAGTTTAAGTCGACCTTTCCATGCCTCTTCATTACATGTAATTTTTATTTTATCATTATATGAAAAGGATGCTTTTACTATTTCTGACTTTCTACATTTGACTATGAGGTTTTTGGTTATAGTCAATTTTTGAATATGTGCCATGTACTGCTTTGAAAAAGGAAAATTCCTTTCTATCCCCATTCAGTTTTCTCCAGACATCTATCATGTCTAACTTTGATAACATTCTATTCACCTCTTTAACTTCTTTCTTATTTATTTTGTGGCTATATTTATCTAATTCTGAGATGGGAAGATTCAGATCCCCCACTGTCTATTTATTTATTTATTACTGTCCATTTCCTCTTGTAATGCATTTAACTTGGATTTTCAATGCTATACCACTTGGTAATACATGTTTAATATTGATATTACTTCATGATCTATAGTACTTATTAACAAAGTGTAGTTTCCTTCCTTATCTTTTTAAATTAGATCTATTTTTGCCTTTGCTTTGTCTGAGATAAGGATTGCTATCCCTGCTTTTTTGACTTTGGCTGAAGCACAGTATATTCTGGTTGAACCTTTTACCTTTACTCTGTGTGTATCTCTATGCTTCAAATATGTTTCTTGTAAACAGCATAGTTAGGATTCTGATTTTTAATCCACACTGCTATTTGCTTCCATTTTATGGCAGAGTTCATCACATTCACATTCACAGTTATTGTTACTATCTATTCCCCTCCATTCTATTTACCCCCTTTGTACTTCCCCCCCTTCTTTCCCCCTATTCCTCCTCAACAACGTTTTCTTCTTACCCCTGCCTCCCCCAATGTGCCCTCCCTTCTATTAGCCCCCCTTTTCCCCTTTCCCTTTTACTTCCCAAAAGAATGTGCTAAGATTGTGTATCCTAATGAATGTATGTTATTGCCTCCTTGAATCAAATCTAGTGAGAGTAAGGTTAAAACAATGTTCCCCCCCTCCCATATTTCCCTCTATTCTAATAAGTTTTTGCACCTCTTCATATGATGTAATTCACCCCATTCCACCTCCCCTTTCCTCTTCTCCCCATAAACTCCTTTTAACCCCTTAATTTTCTTTATATCATCACATCAAAGACAATTTATATTTATACCCTCTGTGTATAATCCTGCCCAAATACGTATATAGTTCTCAAGAGTTATAAGTATTATCTTCCCATGTAGGGATGTAAACAGTTTAACCTTATTGACTATCCTTTTTTCCCCCTTATTTACCTTTTTAAACTTCTCTTGAGTCATGTATGTTAAGATCAAATTTTCTTTTCAGTTCTGGTCTTTTCATCAGGAAACCTTGAAAGTCCCCAATTTCATTGAGTGTCCATCTTTTCCCATGAAAGAGTTTCCCTGGGAGATTCTTGGCTGCAATCCAAACTCCTTTGCCTTCCTGAATATCATATTCCAAGCCTTGTGATACATTCATGTTGAAGCTGTCAGGTTCTGAGCAAACCTGATTGTAGTTCCATGATATTTAAATTGCTTCATTCTGGCTGCATGGAGGATTTTCTCCTTCACCTGATAATTCTGGAATTTGGCTACAATAGTCCTTGGAGTTTTCCTTTTGGGGTCTCTTTCAGGAGGTGATCAATGGATAATAACATGGCAGTTTTCCTTTATAATTTCCTGGGGTATGGTGTCTATACTCTTTTTCTGATCATGGCTTTCAGGCAGTGCAATGATTCTCAGATTGTCTCTCCTGGATCTGTTTTCTAGGTCAGTTGTCTTTCCAATGAGGTTTTTCACATTTTCTTCTATTTTTTCATTCTTTTGATTCTGCTTGATTGATTTCTGGTGTCTCATCATGTCATTATCTTTCAACTGTCCAATTTTAATTTTTAAGGCATTGTTTTCTTCAGTGAGATTATGTACTTTTTTCCCCATTTGGCCAAATGAATTTTTTAAGACATTGTTTTCTTCAGTCAATCTTTGTGCTTCCTTTCCCAAGCTGCTGATTCTTTTTTCATAATTTTCTTGTATTGCTTTCATTTCTCTCCCCATTTTTTTCTTCTACCTCTGTCAATTGTTTGTTTGTTTGTTGTTGTTTTGCAGGACAATGGGGGTTAAGTGACTTGCCCAGGGTCACACAGCTAGTAAGTGTCAAGTGTCTGAGGCCAGATTTGAACTCAGGTACTCCTGAATTCAGGGCCGGTGCTTTATCCACTGCGCCACCTAGCTGCCACCTAGCCGCCCCCCCTCTATTGGTTTTTAATATCCTTTTTGACCTCTTCCAAGAAGGCTTTTTGTTCTTGAGACCAATTCATCTTCCCTCTTGAGGCTTTTCACATGTAGACAATTTGAGAGTATTGTCCTCATTGGAGTTTGTGTTTGCCCTGTTGATACAGAAGCTCTCAATAGTAAGATCTCTTTTTTGTTTCTTACTCATATTGAAGCTTATATTGTTTTTTAAGTTGAGGATGCTGGGGTATAGGGGCTGTGTCCCTGGCTTTCTACACTGAGGCTTGTGTATTTCTCATCACCCTGGGTGCACACTAGGATGGCTAGGCCTGGTCTTGCCTGTCCTGTGGGTGGCCCTCTAGCTGGCCACCTCCCCTCTTGGCTGGTGCAGGTGGATTTCACCAATGTCCTGCTGTGCCACCAGCTTGTTGAGCCAGAATCAAGGGGTCTCAGTTGCTCAGCTGTGGCCTACAATTTCTTGCTGTCTTTCCCAGACCCTCTCCATGTTGCACTGTGATGCAGTACACTATGCCTCCCATTTTCCCCAGTGAGACCTACCTTTCCTGAAGTCTTCTGAATTATCTCTCGTTGGAAGATTGTGTCTCTCAGTCTCTTTGAAGGTTCTGTAGTTTCAGAATCTGTCCAGAGGCTTGATTTAATATTCTTTTTGAGAGAAATGAAGGAGAGCTCAGGCAATTGACTGGCTTCTCTCCACCATCATGGCTCTGCCTCCATTGTCCATTATTGAATATAGTTCTGATCACATTAAGATCTGAATAGGATACATTTACTACTTCTGCTTTTCTCCTTTGTTTGTGAAATATTTATGTTCTAATATATGGTCAATTTTGGGGGGCAGATACTATGTACTGCTGAGAAAATTAATAAATAAATAAAATAAAAAAATTCTTTTTTATTCTCATCCAGTTTTTTGCCATAATTTTATTATATCTAACTTTCCTGAACATCTTTCTTGTTTATTCTTTGTTTAGATTTATCTAATTCTCAGAAAGGAAAGTTGTGATTCCCAACTTTTATTTTCTATTTCCTCATATAACTCATTCAACTTCTTCAAAAATGTAGATGCTATAGTATTTGGTGCTCATATGTTTAGTATTGATTCATTTTCTCTGGTACTTTTAAGCAAGATATTTTTTCTTTATCTATTAATTTGTTCTTTTTTATTTGACTTTTCTGAGATCATAACTGCTGTTTGTTTTGTTTTAGTTTTACTTTTTAATTTTTAAATTTTTTTAAATTGTTTTTGGCTCAGCTGAAACATTATAGATTCTGTCGCATGGAAGCCCCTTAACTTTACCTAGGGTGTTTCTTCCTGTTTCAAATGTGTACACTATATATACAGTGTATTATATAATTTATATATATATGCTGTAGGATTCTGATTTTTAATCCATTCTGCTATTCACTTTAATGTTATGAGTGAGGTCATCCCATTCACATTTATAATTATTTTAACCAACTGTGTATTTACATTCATGATATTTTTATCCCCCTGCTTACCCCTCACCCTTTTCCCCCTCACAATTGTTTACTTCTGATCACCATGCTACCCAATATACCTGGCCTTTTATCAGTCCCTTCTCTCCATTCTTTTATTCTTTTTTTTTGTGTGTGTGTGTGAGACAATTGGGGTAAAGTGACTTACCCAGGGTCACTTCAGTAAGTATTAAGTGTCTGAGGCCGGATTTGAACTCCTGAATCCAAGGCCTGTGCTCTATCCACTGCACCACCTAGCTGCCCCTTTTATTCTTTTAGTAAAAAGGACTTTCCTTATACAGTAAGATAGATTTATATATCCTACTGAATCTGTACATTATTCCCTCTTTGAGCCAATTTTGATGAGATAAAATTTAAACTTTTCCTGCCTCCTACTCATACCATATTATCCTCCATTATGATAACTCTTCCATGCCTCTTTAATGAGGGATAATCTACCCCATTCAATTTCCACCCTCCTCATTCTTTCACTAAAGTTTTCTTTTTTGCCCCTTTATTTTTTTTTGGGGGGGGGAAATGAATCATAACATTAAAGTCACCTTATATCCATACCCTCTTGTTCATATATACTCCTTCTAATTGCTTTTATGGTAATAAAGTTGTTGAGTTTCTAATATCATCTTGCCATGTATAAATATAAATGATTTAACCTAATTGAATTTCTTATGTTTTATCTTATTTCTTTTTATGTCTTTATTTTTTCCCTTCAGTCTTGTATTTGGAGGTATTATGATGATAATGATGGTGATGATGATGATGTCCTGGTCTTTTAATTAGAAATGTTTGAAAGGTCCCTATTTCATTATATTTCCCCTGAAATTTATGTTCACTTTTGCTGGGTAGATGATTTTTGGTTGCATTCCTAACTCATTAGTATTTTGTTATATCATATTTCAAGCCCTCCCATTCTTTTTTTTTTTTGGTGAGGCAATTGGGGTTAAGTGACTTTCCCAGGGTCACACAGCTAGTAAGTGTCAAGTGTCTGAGGCTGAGTTTGAACTCAGGTCCTCCTGACTCCAGGGCTGGTGCTCTATCCACTGTGCCATCTGGCTGCCCCTTCCCATTCCTTAATGTGGAAGTTAGGAAATTTTTTGTATTTCAGACTTAGTTCTGCAATATTTGAATTTTGTTTTGGTTGCTTGCAATATTTACTCCTTGATCTGTGTGCTCTAAAATTTGGCTGTGATATTCCTGGGAGTTTTCATATTGTGATCTCTTTCAGGTCTTATTTTTTTTTCTTCTTTCAACTTTTGTTTTTCTCTCTGGTTCTAATGTATCAGGGGTGTTTTCTTTGATAATATCTTGAAAGGTGCTATACAGGAATTTTTTTTTTATCATGGCTTTCTGGAAGTCCAACAATTTTATATAACCTCTCCTAGATCTATTTTCATCAAATGAGAAATTTAGGACTTTCTTCCTTTTTTTTTTAATTTTTGCTTTTGTTTTGTTATATCTTGATATCTCATAGAGCAATTAGGTTCTATTTGTTCAATTCTAATTTTTAAGGAATTATTATCTTCAGTGATCTTTTATACTTCCTTTTCCATTTGGTCAATTCTAATTTCATGGAAGTTTTTTCCTTTTTATTTTTCTATATCTTTTTCCAAACTATTAACTTTTTTTCATTATTTTGTGTTACTTTCATTTCTTTCCCTATTTTCTTCTACTTCTCTAATTTGCTTTTTTTTTTTAAGTGAGACAATTGGGATTAAGTGACTTGCCCAGGGTCACACAACTAGTAATTGTTAAGTGTCTGAGGCTGGATTTGAAATCAGGTACTCCTGACTCCAGGGCCAGTGCTCTATCCACTGCGCCATCTAGCTTCCCCTCTAATTTGCTTTTAAACATATATATATTTTTTAGCACTTCTAGGATTTCTTTTTTGGCTGTGACACTATAGTACATTTTTCTTTGATGTTTCACATGTAGTCATTTTGACACTATTGTCCTTTTCTACATTCTGTAGTCAAGCTCTTTTTATGCTCATTTTTCTGCCTTTTTTGTGAATTGGTGGGGTGATGGTTTTTGTTTGTTTTTTGGTGGTTTTTGTTTTGTTTTGTTTTTGTTATTATTGTTGTTTTTTTTTTTGTGTGTGTGTGTGTGTGTGTGTGTGTGTGTGTGTGTGTGTGTGTGAGAGAGAGAGAGAGAGAGAGAGAGAGAGAGAGAGAGAGAGAGAGAGAGATGGGCTCTGCCCCTGCACAGTCCCAAGGTTTTTTGTTTTGTTTTGTTTTGTTTTTTGCTGGGACTCTGGTTTTATTGGTGGATTTTTTGGGGGCTTCAGGTCTTCACTGCTTCCTTTTTCTGGAAGGTAGGCTTCCCTTCTGGCTTGTACTGAGAATAGGACCTCTCTTTGTGGTTTAGCTGCTGGTCTACTGGGTTGGTATGGTAACAGAGTATTTCTAGTAGTTAGCCCTGTAGGAGTTATTTTATTGCTAATCTGCCCTAAAGGTGGGACCCTGCTGCTGGGTTACTAGAAAAAAAGGAACCTCTATTCATAGGCCCCAGGGATTGAAGGGTTTCACTTCTGCCCAGCTCTAGGGTGGATCTTCATTACTGGTTAGCAATGGGGTCAATGTCTCACTGGTGAATTATGCTGGGGTAGGGCTTCTGGGGTGGGACCTTATTGTGCTATACAAACTGCTCACTTGATTAGGGAGCTGCTGGTTTGCATGGTTTCTATTGACTCTAGTCTGCTCTCTAATGCAACTTTGGGGCTAACTCTGAGAAACCAGCCAGAATTCCTGAGTTAAGGTGGGGTCACTGGGTCTCCCCAAAAATCCACTCTTAATAATTATTTTCTCACATGCTCTTAGGCCTTGATCTCCTTCTGTCTTGGTAAGACAGACTTTTCCTGCTGAGCTGGTATGCTCGCCCTGGATCCTTTTTTTGTTTGTTTGTTGTTGTTGTTGTTTTTTTTTTTTTTGTGAGGCAATTGGGGTTAAGTGACTTACCCAGAGTCACACAGCTAGTGAGTATCAAGGGACTGAGGCCAGATTTGAACTCAGGTCCTCCTCCAGAATCCAGGGCCAGTGCACTATCCACTGTGCCACCTAGCTGCCCCTACCTAGATCGATTTTGATCTTGTTCTTTGGAGGGGAATGTGGGAGAGATTCAGAGGGGTTTGTTCCTTATTTTGCCATCTTGTTTGCCATATTCTATTGATGAAAAATTGGGCCGTAAGTGTGGCCTTTTTTCTTTTCTTTTCAGAAAGATATGTGACCAGAGGAAAAAGTGGAATATGCATGAAGGGGAAAAAGGTGCCATTTATATTCAAAGAATTTTAAGAATTTCAGAAAAAATACCCTTAACACATTGAATAGGTTACCTATTTGAGCATTATAAACATGACTAAGCAATATAAGTGTTGAAGGAGAATGTTTGGATAGTTATTTTAGGTTGTACTCATTCATGAACTCTTAATATCAATGCAATATCTAATCTTTTTTTTTTACAAAAATGTGAAAGATTATATTTAATTCCATGACAGATACCTCATTTTAATTCATATTGTGTAAATAATTCTATTTACAACTATCTCTTTTATGAGTCCTATTGATATAAAAAGACAATGTTAAAATTTATCATGCAAGTATTTATGTTAACTATACTTAGTGGTAAAAGACATATATAGTGGAGAACTCAAAAAGTTTCCCCTCCAAATAAGTTATATGACTTCACAGCACAAAAAAGGAAAATATACTGTTGAAATTGATAATAAAATATTCTCATATATTTTATTTTGCAATCCTCTGAACAATGCCTTTCAGCTGGAGCTTCTAATTTTACTAACAATACTATTCTAAAATTCATTTTTCAAACACATTTAATTTTATAGACATTGACATTTGTCTTTATCTGGAATAATGGTATACATTCCAGTGGAGAAAACCATGGAAGTCCTTGGATATAGTTTTAGTTATCTGTTCACTTTACTTAATGTGAAAACAAACAAACAAACAAACAAACAAACAAAAAACCAAAGCATGAAACTGCAGAAATTGGTTTGTCAGCTTCAATTAAATGTAGTAATCACATTACAAAGACCTCAGCAATAGTCCTTTAAATAAGAAGGACTGAAACTTGTAAACTTCTCAGACTGTTGTGATAAAATAATGGGATTTAGCAGATACTCAAAGACCCACCTGAAGATTAATCTATACTGATTGAATCAAGTGAGAGTGATTGACTGCTGATTAGCCTACTTCAAGTTAACTGGATTGTAATCACACCTGGCTAGCCTTTAAGAATGTATTGTTCTCAGAAACTAGACTGTGAACTCAACTTGAGAACACCTTCAAAACCAATGGATTTGGATGACACCAACCAATCATCTTGAAGCAGCGTGTAAGGACTGCCTCTGTTCCAGACCTATAAAATTCTTCCACAATCAGCTTGCTGGGGAGTTCCTGATTAAAGCAGGCTCCTGGAGGTGGACTTGAGGAAGAACTCAACCAAGCTGGAACTCTAGGGTAGATAGGCCTTTTCTTAACTTTCTGAACTCCATGTTAATAACTGTATGCTTTAATAAATGTTTAATGCCTAAAGCTTCTAATTTAAGGTGATCACACAATATAGATTTTAAACATCACACTATAAAAAGAGACACCCTGCCTAGATTGCAAGAAGCACAGAAATAAACTTAAACAGTATCATCTATTCAGAGTAGACTAATTTTTTTTTTGAGGTCAGTTAAAACATAATCAATAATTCTGTGTGATTATAATGAATTGGCTAAAGAGAGTATCATTTATGTGCTATGTAGGAATTTTGTGTTAACAATGGCTATTTGGGTGGGGGGCAATTCAAATCGATTTAGAATACGGCTTCTCTTGAAAAGATTTACCCTTTCTGAGATTTTGAAGGTCATATTGGCATCTGGAAGTTATGTCTACCACCTGTAAGTCATGTCAATCAATGGACCAGCCGATTAGCTTGGAGCTGTGTGTGGGGACCAGCCCTCTTTCGAGCCTGCAGTGCCGTTCAGTTCTAGGAGACTGAGGGTTGGCCTTTTTCATTCAGGAACTAGCTGTTGGGGCAGGGACAGGCAGAATAGAGAGAGTAGACAGATCTCTTTATTTCTCCATGTGTCCTCTTTACTAACCCCTAATATATCTTAATTAATACTTAATCCTCAAAGATTGGTGCTATAATTTTCTAGTTTAAGGCAACCACACATTAGATTTTTTGGACATCACAGTTAGATTTTATAGCTTCACATTTCTGAGGTCTTAATGAAGTAAATGGTCAAGTAATGGAGTAGATGAGACAGAAGAAAAACAGTAGCTACACTCAAGTGGGTATGTTAATATATTTTTGCCCTGTGGAAAAGTGGGTGGGGAAGGAGATGGGGGGGTAAGGAGATGGGGGGGTAAGAGGGGAAGGAGGGAAGGGAAGTTTGGGGGAGGAAGCTGTAAAAAGCAAAACACTTTTGAGGAAGGTGAAGATTTTCTGTATAACAGCAAATGTATGACATATATTGAATTACTGGATTTCATAGGGAAAGTTGAAGAGGAAGGGAGGAAGAACAATTTAAGAAAACAGAATTAGTAACCTCATTAGAGTGGGCTCAAGAAGGGAATATCATACACACCCAACTGAGAGGAGCAATCTATTTAACCCTATAGAAAAATAGGAGGGGAAAACGATAAGGAAGGGAGGGTAGAGTGGGAGATGGGGCCGTCAGTAGCAAAAGAGTTTTGAGGAGGAATAGGGCAAAATAACATAGAAAATAGAGTAAAGATCATGGGAAAGGAATAGGATGGAGGGAAATAGTTATGATGATTGAGTACAATGGCAAAATGTATGGTACCTACTCTGCTGGGCTATTGTGAAGAAAATTCTTTATCAAATTTAAGGTACAATATAAAAGTTATGATGATCAGGATGCTATCAGAAAAACCTAGAAAAACCTAAATAAACTGAGGCAGAGAGAAATGTACTGTATATAAAACAACAGTAATAGTGTAAGATGGTTGTCCAGGAAGCATGTCCTTATTTTCAGCAAGGCAATGATCCAATATAAATCTGAAGGACTTATGAAAATTGCAATACACCTACAGAGAAATAACTGATGGTAGCTGAAAACAGACTGAAACGCATTTTTTTTTTGACAACTCCTTATTCTGAAGTCTTGTTTTTACCTGTTTTCTCTCACAACCTAGCTAATGTAGAGATGTTTTCCATGACTGATTAAGGGTAAAAATAAAAGGAGAGTAGGGGGAGGAGAGGGAAGTAGAGGTGGAATGGGGTTAACTACAACTACATCATATGAAGTGGCTCATAAAGAATAGTTTGAAATCACTTTAAAATAAATAGAAGTCCAAAATAATTGGAGAGTAAAGAATAAGTCATAGAAACAGTCAATAATCCATTAATGACCATGAAAACAATGAGACATTTCAGAATTAGTGATATTCAATCAAAATAGTACTTGGAGGAACTTTTTTTTTTTCTCTAAATGCTCACATTAGTAAAAAAGAAAGAATGACAAGAAACAAACAAATTAGGCATGCAGCAAAAAAAGTATAAATCTAAAAAATTTAAACCCTCAGATGAAAAACAAAATAGAAATCCTAAAAATCAAAGAAGAATTTAAGAATAATAAAAGAAAAAATATGCTTTTAAGAAAAAACTAGAAATCGTTTCCTATTATACATCATGTTCACTAAATATTACCTAATTTAATTTATAAAGATAGAAGAAAGAAAAACAGATTAGTACTATCAAAAATTTAAAAAGGTAATTTCACAGCCTATAAAGATGAAATACACATAATTAATGGGAACTATTTTATTCAATTACATGACATAAAATTGCTAATCTGAATAAAATGGATAAATATTGAGAAAAACAGCCTATATGATATTTAAATATCCTTAATTTAGAAAAAGAAATTGATTAGAACATAAATAATGTTAAAGGGGAAAAATGAAACTTAAACCTGATGGATATGCAAGCTAAATGTTCAAAACACTTAAAGAACAGATATTTTCAGTAACAAAAACAAAACAAACAAAAGTTTTATAACACAAATATGCTCTTAATATCTAAACCAGGAAAAATTCAAATCAGAAAAAAATAAAACCATAGTATAATGTTCCTAATGAATATTGATGAACATATTTTAAATGAAATGCTGACAAGATTTTAAAATATATCACAAAAATCATATACTATAAACAGAATGGGATTTATCTCAGGAATGGAAGTTTGGTCCAATATTAGAAAAAATTATAAGCATAATTAATTATTTTAGCAAAAGAAAACCAACAAAATCTATCTGATTATTTCAATAGATTCAGACAAAACTTGTCAACTACAAGAGCTATTGCACATAAAAAACTAGAAATCACAGGAATAAATGGAGCTTTCATTCAAATCATAAATAGGAGCTGTCTAAAACAAAGAGTAAGCATTATTTATAAAAGGGGATAAGCCAAAGTCTTTTCAGTAAGATTGGGTTGAAGTAACCCATTTCCATTATTGCTATTCATTATTATAGTAAAAATGGGAGCTGGAAAAATAAGACTAGAAATGGAAGGAATAAGTATAAGCATCAAGAAAACAACACTGTAACCTTTTTGATATAATATAAAGATTTACTTAGAAAACCCTAGAGAGTAATTTTTTAAAAGCTATTTAAAATAAACAAATAGCAGAGTTATAGGATATAAGCAAATTTATATAAATTATCAGGCTTTCTACTTATAACAAATACAACAGAAAAAGTTATACATTGAAATTTCATTTAAAATAATTGGATAGTAAAAAATATTTAAAAGTCTACCCTATACCTTCCTGACTCAGGAACCATATGGGTCACATATAGCCCCGCAAAAAAGAAAAAAGAAAAAAAAAAGAAAATTAAGGTTTCTCCAGGAAGTTACCTACTAGATCTAGATGAAGGAATAATTCATGACCAAATAAGAGATAAAGCAGTTCATAAGAAATATAATGAGTAATTTTGTTGTTGTTTTTTGGTGGGGCAATGAGGGTTGTGACTTGCCCAGGGTCACACAGCTAGTAAATGTCAAGTGTCTAAGGCTGGATTTGAACTCAGTTTCTCCTGAATCCAGGGCCAGTGCTTCATCCACTGCACCACTTAGCTGGCCCCTATAATTAATAATTTTGATTACATCCAATCAATGCTTCTATACTGAGAAAAACAATTAAAAGAAATTCAAAGAAAAACTGAAATATGAAAAAAAAATATTTTCAACATTTTCTCTTGTTCATTTAAATGTATGGAAGGAACTGAATCAAATTTGTAAGAATAAGAGTCATTCCTCGATTGCTAAATAGTCAAAGAATATGAATAGTTTCTTATAAGAGGAATGAATTAAAGTTATCATTAGCCATATAAAAAACATTAAATCAATAGCAATCAGAGAAATATAATTTGAAACAATTCTGAGGTACTATTTCACACTAAACAGATTGGCTCTGATGACTAACAAATGTTGAAGGGAATATAAAAAAAAACTTAAACTAATGCATTATTATTGAAGTTGTGAAATAGTGCTACCATTTTATAAAGGATTCTTCCCAAGTTATTTAAATACACATACCCTTTGACCCAGTGATACTTCTCCTAGGTCTATATCCTAAAAACTTTTAAAAAAGAGAAAGATTCATATGAAAAAATATTTATAGCAGCCCTATTTGCAGTACCAAAGAATTGAAAAGTGATGGGATATGCATCATTTGGGGAATGGATGAACAATGAATTTTATATCCATGTGATGGAAAAATATTAGTATGCTGTAGGAAATTGTGAAGGGGATATTTTAAAAAAATGAATATTTTTTATGAAATGAGGTAAAGTGAAGTGAGCAGAACCAGAACAACTTATATACTAACAGCAGTATTGTAAAACTAATACACTATGAAAGACAGTCAGACTCAATGAAACATACTATCCTCCTATGGATTGAGAACTGACAGACTAAACGTGAGAACTAAAGCATATTTTCTTCTACATTTTTCACATTCTTGCTTTTCTTAACATGACTAGTAAAAATGAAAAAAAAACTTTATTATATGATGAAATAAGAAACATAAAAATGAATGATTAAAGAAGCTAGAGAAGGAAGCAATAAACAAATGAATAATCTCAATGAAAATACTGACAAAGGACATGTGACAGGAAGGGGAGATATGCTAGCTATATGATAAAAATAAGATATCCCATTTGCTTATTTAATCAAGAAACCTAGAGAAAGGCATCATATATTTGGTGGACCTACTGTGGAGAATTGGCAGAAGGACATAGACAAGACTGACAAAGAATGAGAAGCGTGGATGAATTAAAATATATATCACTAGGGGAAGTAAATACATTACTTAGAATGCATATTCTTTGAAGTATTGAAATATCTTTTATTATTCAGAAGTAATGTAATTCAAGAAAAAATGTTACAAAATTTGCTTTAAAGGCATTATCATTGAGTATTCCACTTTTGAAACCATTTGATTAATTGGCAGAATAAAAAAAATAGGGGTACCACATTCACCTAAACAGAAAGAACAAAGGCACAGGTCAAGTACAAAACCTAAAAGGACTTTTTTTTGGGGGGGCGGGGGACATGAGGCAATTGGGGTAAAGTGACTTGCCCAGGGTCACACAGTTAGTTAAGGCTGGATTTGAACTCAGGTCCTCCTGAATCTAGGGCCTGTGCTCTATCCACTGCCCCACCTAGCTGCTCCCTAAAAGGAATTATTAGGCAAGAGTAGTGTATGTGTGTGTTGAAACAGTGACCTGGTTTGTTGGCTTCAAATATTGGGGGTTTAGAGAGTCCTTTATATGGTTTTATAGCAAAGGAAAACAGGAGAATAGAAGGAATACAAAATACCCAGAACCAGTATATATGTGCAACCTCTTTCCATTTGGAACTAGTATGAACCTATTTGAGCCAGTCCTGTGATTTCTGACAAAGCAGAAGTCTTCAAGGTTCACCCAGTCGACATTGCAAAGGATCACTGGTATGTCAAACTCAAACGACAATCATTCTGACTCCTGATTAGCTGATTTTGACTCCCAGGTTATTCCAGTCTCTCCTGGATAGTAAGGGAGCTTGAACAAATCAAGGTAATTAGTAAACTCATTATTCATTCCATTTCTATAATCTTTAATGGATTATATTAGAACTGTTAAAGTGATCAGTAAAGAATGCATTTCATTTTAGAAACTACCTTTCCAAAGGTGGTGAAAGAATAAAGGAAAAATGTTTTCTTTCAATATGGAAAAAATGTACCACTTATATGTCAGTCAGATTTCAAAAAACATTAATACTAAGAGACATGATTACAAATCTAGATAATCCTATGAACAATAAGGAAAATCACTACCAGTAAGGCCGTTGCATTTCACTCTGTATGGAGAAATAATAAAGCCATCCTTATCATAGTGTAACAGACTTGGCTTCTGAGTTTTCTAGTTTGATTAGCAAGAGTAGATTAGAACTAGAGGATCTGGGAAGGAAGTGTTAGAGACAGTCCTACTCACCTGAAATTTAAGAGCTAGTAAAATTTAACAGTTTGAGTCTA
The DNA here is from genome assembly GCF_019393635.1 of Dromiciops gliroides. Classification (NCBI taxonomy): domain Eukaryota; kingdom Metazoa; phylum Chordata; class Mammalia; order Microbiotheria; family Microbiotheriidae; genus Dromiciops; species Dromiciops gliroides. The sequence continues at coordinate 377,503,524 of NC_057861.1, forward strand.
CTTACTGCACTGATAAAATTGCCAAAGGACTCCAATAGTTAGGTAGGTCTTCAGGGAAAACACAATGCAAAAACTGATATTGAAAATTTTAATCCTGACTGATTAAATAAAGGGATAAAGTATATTGAATATACAAAAGAAAGAGAACTGTTTGATGCATTTCAAAAATAGTTTTCACAAAATTATTAATTTTAAACTATTATTGCTATCATTAATTTACTTTATTTTATTTTTTATGATTGATGAGGATTTTTCTCACTTTCTGAAGAACATATTGTTCCATAAAGATGTCATAAACTGTGCTTTTTCTCTATTTTTATTGTTATGGGCACTGACATGAGAAAATTTCACATAATTTTAATATTTAATATAATATGATTAGAATAATCCTTGTAGACCTAAAAATAAAAGAAAATCAAATTTAGAGGACACTGTTCATAATTTTTTCCTCTGATGTGATATGTTCATTACTGTATGTAATAGTACTCAGAAAGAGAAACCTAGTAGAAAGGACTATCAACAAAGGTAACTAATTATTATGTTATATTCCACAATTTGGTGTTGTAGAAAGATCAATTAATTTGGGAACAAACAAAAAAATAACTAGACTTGAAACCTAGATATGTCACTTACTTTTTGGTCACCTTTGGCAAGTCTCAACATTTATCAAGGCCTCAGATTCATAATATAAATTCTTCCAATTATAAAGCATTGCTTATTTTATTTCCTTTATAGGAGTCTAAATGAACAAGCTAACCTCTCTAACTCTCAAACCTTATATTGCTATTTGAATTGGTGACATATTTCTCTTTTATATTTCTCTAAGTGTACCCTATTGCTTACATTATTTTTTATTTCTTCTGAAAAATAGGCTTTCAGACCATAACTTAAAATCCATTATACAATATAACATAGTTCTTGACATTTCTTTAAGTAAAAAGAAGAAAATAAAGAATCTGTTTTATTAAGTGTTATTCTTGCTGAGCAAAATTAGTATATAGAGAGTTCCTGGGATGACTTTGGAGTTTTTCCTCAGCTGGGTAAAATTTTTGGCATAAGAGTCTGCCAGTGAATAATAGGCGATATTTTTACTTTGCAAATTTTAATGAATAAATGACATTTTAGCTTATTTATCTTCCTTCAAATTTTAATGAATATTTCTAATGCTAATTACTACTTTTCTATATTTAGAGAGCACATACACATATGGAGATAATAGCAGAATGTGATATTTATGATGTGTCATAACATATAAATATAGAAATTCTGTAATTAGCACAAGAAATATTCATTAAAATTTTAATGCACTATGGGATTTGAAATAAATTTAACAAAAGCTGATTATTCTTATCCTAAATCGTTAGAAACTTGGAATTGACTTGGCAGCAATGTACCATCAATTTTAAGAAAAGGGACTAAAAAGAAGTATTTTGCTATTATATATTATTTTTATATGCAATGAATCACAGAATTATACCTTTAAGAGGAATATCTTTTATGTGTTTTAATACCAGGTGTTTTCATGAATCTTTTTTTTTTCTATCTCATAAAATCATATTACAAAAACATTCCTCAAAGGAATAAGGCCTTTTGAAGTATGTGAGCAACATTACATTGATTGTTAGTCTATTTCAGCTCTAATTAGCTACCAAATATTTTCTGGAATTGCATGCCAAGGTATTTAAAAAGTCCACTTTTGAAGTCAGTTAATTCAAATAAAACTTTTGTCTCTAGGAGGCATTGCTAAAATATAACTTAATTTCCTAAGAGGAGTGTGAGATTTAGCCCTTGTTCATTAATATTTTAAGAACTAGAAAAACAATTAAGTCATTTTAAGTATCAAAGGCTCTTGGAGGATATGTGAATTAAACAAGATCACAGAGAATGGTAAATTTAGGACTAAAACTCTTGTCCTGTGATTCCCATTTTGAACAAGTCTAACACAACCTAATATGTCAAAGACTTTGTAAAATCATCCCTGTGAAGTCCTGCAAGACTTTAATCTTAATATTGCAGTGATTCCATTAAAGCACATGAAATTTTCATTGATTATCCCATCTTCTTTTCTGATAATATATTTATTGAAAATTCTCTCTCTCTCTCTCTCTCTCTCTCTCTCTCTCTCTCATCATTCTGTTTGTAAGTGTGTGTGTGTGTGTGTGTGTGTGTGTGTGTGTCTCATGCACACTAATGATCTTATTTCCTGTGGCTTAAATTGTTGTCTATAGTGAGATGACTTTGTAAGCTGTATAACTAACCCAGTTATATCACCTGAATTTTAGTCTACTAGCACCACTTAGCTTTTGAATATTTCCACCTGTAAGTCCTAGTCATTTAAAAATTGACCTGATCTTTTCTCTCAATTGCACTCTTCTTCATAATGTATTGATATCGCCCCTCAGCTTAGTGTTGACAAAAGAATGAGAGAGAGAGAGAGAGAGAGAAGAGAAAGAACAAGAACAGAATGAGACTTTTATACAAAAATATTAATTGTAACATGTATCAACAAGAATTTACCATTAAATATCATCCCTAAAAAAGCCATGAAGTATCTACAAAAGTCTGTGTGTAGTTGTGTGGAAAGAAGAGTTTTAAAAATCCATCGCGCTATTGATTTTGCTATTGTTCTTAATTTTTGTAGCTTTTTTTCCTACAAAATATAAAATAACTATTTTATTTATATTTTTCCCATTGGAGTCATAGACTACAACTGTATAACTAGAAAATTTTAAAATGGAAAATTAACTTGATGAATGAAAAGGGGCCTTAAGAATTACATATTCTGTGGCAGAGCCAAGCTTGCAGAGGAAAGGCAGTGACTTGCCTGAGCTCTCCCAAGATCCCTACAAATATCATGAAATAATTCCTTAACATGATAAATAGTATCTATCTTAAACCATCAGCAAGCCTTATATTCAATGGGGATAAGTTGAGATATTACCAAAAAGATCAGGAGTGAAACAAGGATGTCCATTATCACCACTACTATTTAATATTGTAGTAGAAATGTCAGCCTTAGCAATAAGAGAAGAAAAATAAATTGAAAGAATTAGAATAGGCAAGGAAGAAACAAAACTATCACTTTGTAGATGAGATAGTGGTATATTTAGACAATCCTAAAGAAACAAGGAAAAAATAACTTGAAACAATTAACAACTTTAGTAAAGTTGCAGGATATAAAATAATCCCAAATAAATCATCAGCATTTCTATATATGACCAACCAATTCCAGCAGCAAGAGATGGAAAGGGAAATCCCATTTAAAATAATTGTAGAAAATATAAACTTCTTGGGAGTCTACCTACAAAGACAAACCCGGGAACTATATGAACAGAATTACAAAACACTTTTGTACACAAATAAAATCAGATGTGAATAAATGGAAAAATATAAATTACTCATGGGTAGGCAGTGGTAATTTAATTAAAATGACAATTGTACCCAAATTAATTTACTTATTCTGTGTCATACCTATCAAACTACCAAAAAAGTATTTCAAAGAGCTATAAAAAGGTAATTTAAAAATCCATATGGAAGAACAAAAGGTCAATAATAACAAGGGAATTAGTGAAATGTAATTCAAAGGTTGGTGGCCTAACTGTACCAGATTTAAAACTATATTATAAAGCAACAATCATCTAAACTATTTGGTCCTGTCTAAGAAATAGAGAGTAGGATCAGTGGAACAGGTTAGGTACACAAAACACAGAAGTAGCTCCATTTGATAAACCCAAACACTCTAGCCTCCAGTATTAGATCTCAGTATTTGATAAAAACTGCTGGGAAAACTGGCAAATAGTATGGCACAAACTAGGCTTAGACCATACGCCACAGTAAAGTCAAAATGGATACAAGGTCTAGACATAAAAACATAAATTTGAAAAGGAAGGAATAGTTTACTTGTCAGAACTGTGGAGAGGGAAAAATTTTATGACTAAAGATGTTATAGAGAACCTTAATGAAATTCAGAGTGGATAATTTTGACTGCAATAAATTAAAACGTTTTGCACAAACAAAACCAAAACAATGCAAACAAGATTAGAAGGAAAGAAAAAAGCTGGGATTTTTTTTTTTTTACAGATAAAGGCCTCATATCGAAAATATGTAGAGAACTGAATCAAAAATAAGAATACAAGTAATTCCCCAATTGAGAAATGGTCAAAGGATATGACAGGCAGTTTTCAGATTACGAAAGTAAAACTACATACAGCTGTGATGTATAAAATCTAACTGTGATGTCTAAAATTTAATGTGTGGTCCCCTTAAATTAGAATCTCATAACAGCAGTCTTTGGGAAATTTTAAGCATTTATTAAAGTATAATAGGAGTTAGTAAAGAGAATATGTGGAGTTCAGAAGGAAAGACCCTTGCTCCCTGCACCTGCAGCTGCCCCTACTGCAACCTCTATCAGAAAGAGAGAAGCAGCCCCATACTCCCAGAGAGGAATCTCCCTATGGACCCACCCAGGCATGATTCCCACACACAGCTCCAAGCTAATGGGCTGGTAGCATTGATTGACATGACTTATGGGTGTTTCTATGAATAAATGTAACTTCCAGATGCTAGTCATATGCTTTCCCCTCAGGGTGGCATTGCCCTGGTTCTCACAATGTCTTTCTTCACAGAGGGGTGGCACCCTTATTCTCGCACAGTCTTATGAAAAAATGTTCTTAATCACTACTGATTATAGAAATGCAAATTAAAACTACTCTGAGATACCAACTCACACCAATATAATTGGCTAATATGACAAAAAAGGAAAATAATAAATGTTGGAGAAGATGTGGGGAAATTGGAACACCAATGCACTGTTGGTAGAGCTGTGGGTTGATCCAACCATTCTGAAGAGCAATTTACAATCATGCTCAAAAGGCTTAAAAACTGTGGATATCCTTTGATCTAGCAATACCACTACTAGGTCTGTATCACAAAGAGATCATGGAAAATGGAAAAGGATGTACATGTACAAAAGTATTTATAGTTGCCCTTTTTATGGTAACAAATAATTGGTAATTGAGGAGATCCTAATCCTTTGGGGAATGGCTGAAGAAGTTGTGCTATGTAAAGGTAATGGAATACTATTTTGCTATAAGAAATGATAAGCAGATGGATTTCAGAAAAACCTGGAAAGACTTACATGAATTGATGCTAAGTGAAATGAGCAGAACCAAGAGAACATTGTACACACTATCAACAACCATTTGTGATCAACTCTGGTGGCCTAAGGTCTTCCCAGAAATTAGATTACCCAAGATAATGCCAAAAGACTTATGGTGGAAAATGCTCTCCACATTCAGAAAAATAACTATGGAAATCTAAATGCAGACTGAAGTATACTATTTTCACTTTTTTGTTGCTTTTTTATTATTGTTCTTGTTTATTTTTCCTTGCATTTTTTCTTTCCTTTTTGTTCTGATTAATATAGTGTGATAAAATAGTGGAATTTAGCAGATACTCAAAGACCCACCTGGAGATTAATCTAAACTGATTGCATCAAGTGAGAGTGATTGGCTGCTGATTAGTCTACTTCAAAGTTAACTAGACTGTAATCACACCTGGTTCTCAGAAGCTAGACTTTGAACTTAACTTGAGAATACCTTCAAGTTCAGTGAACCAATGGAATTGGGGGACACCAACCAATCAGCTTGAAGCAGTGTGTAAGGCCCGCCTCTGTTCAAGACCTATAAAAAGCTTCCACAATCAGTTTGCTAGTGAGTTCATTAAGGAGGAGTTGAGGAGGAACCAGACAAGGCTAGAACTCTACATTAGGTAGGCCTTCTTTTTCTTAACTTTCTGAACTCCATGTGAATACCTGTATGCTTTTAATAAATGTTTAATGCCCAAAGACTGGTGCTGAAGCTTTTTAATTTAAGGCTACCACAATATTATAGATTTTAAACATCACAATAGAAATATGTTTTACATGATTGTAATGTATAACCTTTATGAAATTGCTTACTGGCTTTGGGAGCAGGGAGGAAAGAGAAGGTGGGAAAAAATTGTAACAAAAAATATCTTTACATGCATTTGAGAAAAATCAAAATAAATTAAAAACAAAAACAAAGAAGAGGTGTTTCTACTCAACAACATATTGTTGGATTATTGTTTTTAATCCACTTTGGCATCAGCTTCCATTTAATTATGTGTTAATTTGTCCCATTCATGTTCACATTTATGGTTACTTTTAAAAATTTCCTTCTATCCTATTTATCCTCCTTATTTATCATTCTCTCTCTCTCCTTTCACACTGTTCCTCCTCGAAAGTGTTTTGCTTCAGTTGACTGCCTCACGCATTCTGCTTTCCCTTCTGTTTCCCTTTTCTTTGATCTGCCCTTCCCTCACTCTATAGAATGATATTGATTTCTACAACAAATGAATGTGTGTATTAGTCCCTCTTTGAGCCAATTTTAATGAAAGTTAGGTTCGAGCATTGCCTCCCCCCCATCTTTCCCTTTAGTGTAAAATCTCTCTGTTGCCTCTATTATATGATATACTTTATTTCATTCTATCTCTCCCTTTCCACTCCTCACAATACATTCCTTTTTTTCTTATCTGTTAATTTTCCTTTTTCTGATATCATCCCATGATATTCAATGCACACCCATGCTCTCTATGTATACTTCTTCTAAATGCCCTAACAGTAATAAAGTTTTTCAAACTTACAAATATCACCTTCTCTTATGAAATTCCTTATGATTTATCTTTCCTGTTTGCCTTTGTGTGCTTCTCTTGAGTCTTGTTTTTGAATAACAGGTTTTCTATTTAGGCCTGGTCTTTTCATAAGGAATGCTTAAAAGTCATCCATTTTATAAAAAATCCATTTGTTTCCCTTAAGGATTATATTGTTTGCTAAGTAGGTCATTCTTGATTATAATTCTAACTCTTTTGCCTTCTGGAATACCATTTTTTCAGTCCTCTGATCCTTTAATATAGAAACTGCTAGATCTTATTTTATTTTGACTATAGTTCCAAGATATTTGAAGTATTTGTTTCTGGATGCTTACAATATCCTTGAATTAAAAACTTTGAATATTCCTGGTACTTTTTATTTGGGGGATCTCTTTTATGAAATTATTGGTGGATGATTCAAACACTTTTTTTTTTGTCATGGCTTTCAGTTAGTCTTATGATTCTTAAAGCATCACTCCTGCTCTATTTGCCAGGTTATTTCTTGTTGTTATTGTTGTTGTTTTCCCAGTGAGACATTTCACTTTTTTCTTTCTTTTTTTTTTAAATGTCACATGGAATTATTATTATTTTCCACTTGCACGATTCTAATTTTTAGGTAATTAGTTTCTTCAGTGAGCTTTTATACCTCTTTTGCATTTGGCCAATTCTACTTTTTATGGAATCCTTTCCTTCAGTTAATTTTTGTACTTAATTTTTTTCCATTTGGTCAAGTCTGCTTTATAAATGGATTCTTCTCTTCAGTGGATTTTTGGACCTCATTTAACATTTGACTGATTCTGTTTTCTAAGTTGTTATTTCTTTTAGTATATTTTTGTGCCTCCTTTATTAAGCTGTTGACTCTTTCCTGGCTCATTTTCATTTCCTTGTCCCCAATTTCCCTGTGCATTTCTTATTTGATTTTTAAAAATTTTTAAATCAATTTCAGGATTATTTGGGGGCCTAAGACCAATTCATATTCTTCATTGAGACTCTGAATGTAGCTACTTTGGTTTTGTTGTATTCTTATATGTTTGTGATTTGACATTCCCTGTCACCAATAGCAATTTTTTATGGCTAAGGTATTTTTCTATGTTTGCTGACTTTCCCAATATTTTTCTTAACTTTTAGCTTTATGTTAAAGTTGGGCTTTGCTCCCAGGTATAAAATGCACTATCTTTCAGGATTTTCATGCTTATGAAATCAAAGCTAATTCTGGGTATATGTAATTTTTTTTTTTCAAGATGACATAATCTAAGGAGAGATCTGGTAGATCTTCTCTTGGCTTGTGGTGTGGCCTGTCAATGACCATAAGCATGCTTTTTCATCATGGAACTATTTGTTTTCTTCTCTTAGTGTATTACTAGCATTTGTAACACAATATTAAGTTATAAAAGGCATCCTTGTATCAGAAATGAATCTTTTGGGAAGGCCTCTAGATTATCCCCATTACATATAATGATCACTAATAGTTTTAAGTAAATATTTCTTATGGTTATAAAGAAAAAAAGTTTATTTACAGCTATATTTTGTAATGTTTTTAATGAGCATTATTTTATCAAAAAGCTTTTTTCCTGCATCTTTTGATATAATAATGAGTTTTGTTGATTTAGAAATTTATCTAATCAATTATATTAATAATATATATCCCACATTTTCACAATGTATAATCTGATATATTGTGCTAGTCTCCTAAGAAACTAATTCGTTTTGAATTTTTTGCACCATTTGCAAATTTAGTCAATAGTTTTCTTTATTTGTCCTATTCCTATTTTAGGTTTAAAAACAATATTTCTGTTATTAAAAAAAACTGATAGGAATCCTTTTCCTATTTTTTTTCAAAAAGTTTGTTTAGTATTGGAATTAAATGGTTGTCATAATTAGATTTTAAACCATTTGATTAAAAGCATTTTTTTCTTGGGGATTTTATTTAAGATCCCCACATTTTTGCCTCAAATAGGTTTATTTTTATATATATTTTTAATTAGTTCATTCAATATTTTTAAGTATTCTTCCATTTCACTTACATTGTGTTTTGTCTTGTTTTGTTTTTTGGTGAGGTATTTAGGGTTAAGTGACTTGCCCAGAGTCACACAGCTAGTAAGTGTCAAGTGTCTGAGGCCGAATTTGAACTCAGGACCTCCTGAATCCAAGTCCAGTGCTTTATCCACTGGGCCACCTAGCTGCTGCCATTTCACTTAAATTGTTAAATTTATTTGTATGTTGTAACCCATAATAGCTCCTAATAATTGATTTAATTATATATTCATCCTTTTCATTTTTGATACTATTGACTTCTTTTTCTTCTCAACTTTTAAAGATATTAACTAATTTTTAAACTATTTTTGTTTTCTTTTCATCAATTCAACTCCCAGTTTTATTTATTTCATGGTTTCTTCCATTCAATTTTAAGAATTTTACCTTTAATTTTCAGGATTTTTAATTAGTTATTCAATTGGGGATTTTAAATTTGTTCTTTTTCTAGCTTGTTTTTTGTCATTGCATTCCCAATTCATTGATCTGCTCTTTCTTTGTCTTGACATAATTATTTAAATATATGAATTTCCCTCCAAATACCACTTTTCTGCATTTCGTAAATGTTGATATGTTGCCTAATCATAATTATTTGTTTAAATAAAGTTATTGTCCCATGACTTGTTTTTTGCACCACTCTTTTTATAATACATGTACAGTCATATTAAATATATTTCCTCAATAATCATGCTGTGAAAGAAGACACACACACACACACACAAACACACACACACACACACACACACACACACACAAAGTGAAAATACTGTTCTTTGATCTGTATTGACACTCCATAGGTTTTTTCTTTGGATAGCATTTTCCATCATGAGTCTTTTGGAAATATCTTGCATCATTACACTACAGAGAAACTCTCTGTCAAAATTGATCACTGCACAATGTTACTGTTACTGTGTACAGTTCTCCCCTGGTTCTTCACTTTACTTCACTCCATTTCACTTCACTTCACTCAGCATCTGCACTTAACTCAGCAGTTCCCTTCACTTATCATCCCTTCATGTAACTCTTCATTTTTTCCCTGAATTCTGCCTGCTCATAATTTCTTATGTAACACTAGTATTCCATTACATTTCTTTTTTTTCTTTTCTTTTTTTTTTTTTTTTAGTGAAGCAATTGGGTGTAAGTGACTTGCCCAGGGTCAAAGAGCTAGTTAGTGTCAAGTGTCTGAGGCCAGATTTGAACTCAGGTACTCCTGAATTCAGAGACGGTGCTCTATCCACTGTGCCACCTAACTGCCCCCCATTACATTTCTTATGACACAATCCCAATTGATGGGCATCCCCCTCAATTTCCAATTATTTGCCACCACAAAAAGAATTGCTCTAAATATTTTTTTGTACATATAGATCCTTTTTCCTTTTTTATGATCTCTTTGGGATACAGACCTAGTATTGGTATTACTGGTTCAAAAAGTATGCACAGGGGCATCTAGGTGGTGGATTGGATAAAGCACTGGCCATGGATTCAGGAGGATCTGAGTTCAAATCCAGTCTCAGACACTTGACACTTATTAGCTGTGTGAACCTGGGCAAATCACTTAACCATCATTGCCCTACAAAAAACAAAACAAAACAAAACAAACAACAACAACAAAAAAACCCCTAAAATGTATGCACAGTTTTTTAGCCCTTTCAGCATAGTTCTAAATTGTTGTCAAGAATAGTTGAATCATTTCACAACTCCACCAAAAATGCATTCATGTTCTAATTTTAAAAAATCTTTTCCAACATTTATCATTTTCCTTTTCTGTCATATTAGCACATCTGATAGCTGTGTAGTGGTACCTAAAAGTTGTTTTAATTTTTCATTTCTCTAATGAATATCAGTTTAGAACATTTTTCTGAATCATTAATTCTTTTTTTTTTTTTGGTGAGGTAATTGGGGTTAAGTGACTTGCCCAGGGTCAAAGAGCTAGTTAGTGTCAAGTGTCTGAGGTCAGATTTGAACTCAGGTCCTCCTGACTCCAGGGCCAGTGCTCTATACACTGTGCCACCTAGCTGCCCCTCCTTTTTTTTGAATCCCTAATTCTTAAACTTTGACATATTCAATTTACTTTTACTTTTAGGCTCTGTTTCTATGGATTTTATTAAATGTAATTTAATTTCATTATGACCTGAAAAAAGCATGCATTTAATACATTCACTTTTCTGTATTTGAGCATAAGGTTTTTTATGCCCAAATATATGGTCAGTTTTTGTTATGGTGCCATTTGTTGTTAAGGAAAAAAAATCATCTTCCTTTCTATTCCCATTTTTCCTTGATAACTTTCTTATTTATTTTGGTCAGATTTATCTAGTTCAGAAAGGGGAAATTTGAAGTCCTTCACTATTATGGTTTTGCTATCTATTTCCACCAGTAATGCATTTAATGTTCCCCTTACAAATTTGGACACTATAGCATTTGATATATATACACCAAATATATAAATATATATTTAATTTCATATATTTATTTGGTATATACATTTATATATACCAAATATATAAATATATATTTAATTTCATATATTTATTTGGTATATACATTTATATATACCAAATATATAAATATATATTTAACATTGATATTACTTACTGCACCTTTTAACATAATGTGGTTTCCCTGCTAATCTCTTTTAATTCCATCTCTTTTAGCCTTATGTTTTTCTAAGGTCATGATTTGCAACTGCTGATTCTTTTTACATAAGTTGAAATATAATAAATAATATAATATTATTACTGCCCCACAATTTCATTTTTAAAGAAGGAAAAATAAGATAAAAAACTAGCTCACATTTTTGCTTTGGAGATATTTTAGAACATCGCATCTCAACCCTACTTCTAGCCCTGGAAAGGAAGGATGAAGGATGAAGACAAAATTAAATAAAGTAGTACTAGAAAAATGAATGCTAATTAGGACATTCCATTTCAGAACTATTTTTTAAAATTCAAACTATTGTACAGTTGATAAAGCACTGGAGTTGGATTCATAAAGATGAGTTCAAATCCAGGCTCAAACATTAACTAACTGTGTCCTTGCTCAAGTCACTTAATCTGTCTCAGTTCCCTAATCTATAAAATGGGGATGTAATGGAAATTATGTCATAAATTTTTTTGAGAATCATAGTCTTCAGAATGGTGCCTGGCACAGAGAAGGTCCTATATAATATTAGTTACGATAATGATGATGTGACCTCTGAATTTCCTCTTAATTTTAATATTTATATTTTCAGGTGACAGTAAAGTAGATTTTACTGACATAATTCTCTATTGGCAGCATAGTTACTGTTTCAATATAGGGTGAAAAAAAAAAGAATGAGGCAGGAAGGAGGGGTGTGACAAAACAATTCAAGGAAAATAGTTTCCCTTATTATCTTCTCAAAATATGAGTGGAACGTATTATATGAGAGTGGATATATGTGAGTAAAATCAGTAAGCCATTTATAGATACCTTAAATTCTAACATCTCTTGTATTATTTATAAAATTCATTTAAACTTTAATCTTTTCAAAACCTCAGTGCTTCAAGCCATTTCTAATTTGCCAAAAATAATTGTTGTATCACTTATTTTGCTTACTAGACTGAGAGATGTCATGGCTAAATTTCATTTTAAATATATAATTCAATAAGAATAGGAAAGAGATTTAAATGGAACAGCTATCCTTTTTCTTTACTTTTTGAGGGACATTTATGTTGAATGGGACTGATTTAAGTATTGAATGTTTTCCTTCCTGGACTAACAGCTGACTGATTTCTTCCATAGACATTGAATTTGCAGAATTGAATAGCATGCCAAGAGTATTTACTGGAAGTGTTTCTCTCCTACCCAATGATGTTAGAGTGACTTGTCTTTTATCCTACAAAATCATTCATTAGGGGAAGGACACTGTCTTTTATTCATGCTAAATTGCAAGAAGGACTATAAATCAGGAATGTTACCATAGCAACATATAAAACATGAGACAGAGAAACAGGCAATTATTGAGTTTCATTAGAAATGAAAACTAAAGAGGAAAAAAAAAACTGAATTATAAGCCTTAAGTAAAATATGCACCAGTCAATGATGTTTATACATCATTCATATATTGAAGTATTAATCAAGTAAAAACCCAGCAATTTGATCAATCACATATAATAGCCTGGTAAAGCTTGACTAATTTAGATTAATTGGGGGGAAGAACAGAATAAATCAGTTGAAAAAAATCATGGTTAAACAACTGCACTTCAATTAGATTCATGAAATTCAATTCATTCCCATCCAATCCAATTAAATAATTATCTTTAAATACCCCATATGTAAGAAGACACTGTTCTTGAGATTTACTATGAAAGAAAACAAAATGTAGACCCTGCCTTCAAGGTTCTTATGATATAATTTAAAGAATATTGAGTATATAAAAAACAATAATATAAGAGTGAGTGATAACTATAAAGGAGAGGTATGTGCAAAGATCCATGAGTAATTTGAGGGTGGAGTAAGCACTTTTACATAGAGAAGAGATTTTCAGAGTAAAGGCTTGCTATGAAGCTTACATCTATGTAGGGCCACAAATTTTAGAAAAATACAAATTAATAACATAAATAAAAAGTTTAGAATAATATAAAATAATGGCTACTTGATTGTGGCTAAGTGGAGATCATGTCTTACCTAATTAAATGATTCTACAATTTTTGAACTGTATTTAAACTGTCACTTGTTCATATAGCAACAGTCACACTATAGTTCTTGGACCCACTTTATTATTAAGATCCTAAATATAGACCTGAAAGGAACCTCAGAGGTCACTAATTCCAATGTTCTCATTTTATACTTCAGAAAAGTTGCCAATTTAATTTAAGTGACATATACAAATCTTTCTGGCAGTGAATACAGAGGTAGAATTCACACACAAGTCCACTGACATTAGAACCAATATTCTAGCTAATATAATTCATTTTCTTAAGTAGATTAGCTAGTTTCTTTCAAAGAGTATAGATTTTCAGTTCACATTTCCTTTGGGATCATACTTGCTGTTACTGCTTCCACAAGGAAGACAACAGTATATTTTAGATTCAGGCCTTTGAAGGAATGATCAGAAATTTATAATTAGAAAAGACCACATAAATAGGTTTTTACTGAATTACCTATGACAGATTTCAGGCTAATGTGGTTGAATTTTTTTGGACAGGCTATTGTGAAGCATTTATGATCTTCGATCACATGAGTGATTTGGTTACAGTTGTACATTAGATTAATTTGCAGTGGTATACACAATGCATTGAACTAAGGAGAAAATGAAGGCAGGTGAATGAGTCAGGAAACCATTGTAATTTAATTTAGCAAATAATGAGGGCTAGATTTGACTGGTACCTCTAAGAGGAGCTTACTCTAAAAAACACAAAGGATTACCTAATTGAATTCACCTTTTATAAATTCTCAAACCTTTATAACAAGTGTTAAATATTAGCAAGATTGTCTTTAAGAAACCATTCCAGCATATTTAAACATCAATCATAGTTTGCCTATTTGTTATAATTTACTCTTCTATCTTAAATCCAGAATACTATTGTTATGAACCACTTTATTTAGGTAGGTTTTATACCTATCAGGTATTAACACCAAAGATGATCATTTTTCATGAGTTCTCCAATATTTTAGAATGTAAGAGGTAGAAGAACATCCCTGTCCTCTGATTTTAGGGATGAGAAGAGCAAAGTCCTGAAAGCTAATGAGTCCTAATGAATGTCACATATCTAATTAAGTGGAAGTATTATAATTTGTAGACAGTTTTCTGATTCCCAATGTAGTTATCTTTGGAATAAAATAAACTGGCTTCTGATGATAATGGTTGTGATAACCATGTTTTGAGTCAGGTTTGTTGAATGAATGAATGAATGAATGAATGAAGAAAAAATTATTATGTACTTAGAACTGTGAGAAGAAATATTAGTTATAAATAAAAAAGTGGGTTAGTCTATGTTCTCAAGAAATTTATATTCTAATATAAGTAGATAACACAAATAAGAAAATGGTTACCAGAGAGTAATTTGGTTAAGAAAGTCATAGGTGTGATGAGTTGATTTATAGACCAGTCAATCAATATTAGTAAACTCTTTCTAGAAACAATGTTGCACTATCGATTTGATCACCGATTCAAGAGTAAGATTTTGTATTGGGATAGTTTGACATTCAGTGCTAGGGTAGATAACAATATGTCCTATATGGATTGCTTTCTTATTGAGATAAATTGCCTACTTTCACTCTGTGTTGTGTATGTGTTATGCCTGAGGTAGTTCTTAATGTCAAACCCTCTACACACAATGCCAGTATTGTAAAGTAAAATCATATATGTTTATATATTTGTGTTCATACACGTGTGTATAGGTAGGTATGTACTGTACATATGCATATGTAAATGCATATGTGCATGTATATTTATACCTACATACATGTGTTTGTGTGTATTTCTTAGTACTTTTTTGTGGTGATAAAGAACTTGAAACTGAAAGGATATCAATCGCATAATGACAACTAATTGTGATAAGTGATTGTACTGGAATAATATGAAATAAAATAATAAAGTCTTACATGTACTGAATAGTAAATTATAATAAAGTCTTATACATAATACATATGCACATGTATAGTTATATGTGCATATGTATGTGTGTATATATGTGTTCTTGTGTGTATGCATGTATGCATGCACATATGTATGTATGTGATAGGTGGCATGGTAGATAGATAGCTAGACCTGGAATCAAGAGGACCTAAGTCCAAATCTGGCCACAGATACTTACTAGCTATTTGTGACCCTCTATAAATAATTTATCCCTGTTTCCCTCAGTTCTTCATCTGTAAAATGATCTAAAAACTAGAATGACAAACCATTTCAGTATCTTTAGATACTGTGTGTGTGTGTGTGTGTGTGTGTGTGTGTGTGTGTGTGTGTGTGTGTGTGTGTGTGTGTGGAAAGAGGGAGGGGGGGATTCTTGGCACAGTACCTGATACCTAGTAAGTGGTTAAACAGTTGGTTGTCGTTACTTCTACTACTTTACTACTATTATTGATATTGATATTAATATTGATATTGTTATTGTTGTTTTTATCTTCAGAGGTAGACTTTTTTTATGGGCAATGGGGGTTAAGTGACTTGCCCAGGTTCACACAGCTAGCAAGTGTCAAGTGTCTGAGGCCGGATTTGAACTCAGGTCCTTCTGAGTCCAAGACTGGCGATTTATCCACTGAACTACCTAGGTGTCCCCACTGGTGGACTTTTAAAAGACGAGCAAGGGCTGTGGATCCTTCATTAATCAATGGCTATTTGCCCTAGATTTTCATCAATTAAATGAAAAAAATTCATATGTCCTTCATAAACAAATTAGTGTAAATACTTCTTGAAAGTATCTTTAAGACCTTAATACTTCATTGTGTCTTTTACAGGCCTCTTAAATATTGTAATTTTCTGAGTTACTCAATTCTTCAGTATCTCTTTACTCACCTTTCCCGTTTTGTTACACATAAAAACATACTTGTGCTCCCTACATTACAAATACAGTTATTTTGAGGGGTAAGTGAAATAATATGATGTTCAAATAAAACAAATACTAAACTAAACAAAACAAAATAAAGGGGCTTCTATTGTCACTAGATTGTCACTGCCAATCTGTTTGAATTCTGTCCATGAGCTTCCCAAAATCCACCACTGGAAATCAACCCAATGTAATAAGGAATTCATCATTTTCTCCGAACATTACAAGGATATGCTTTATGGTTATGGCCAGATAACAAGAGGCCAAAATAATTGGTCAAACTGAATAAAATGAAATTAAATAGTAATAAAGGTAAATAATAAAATTGAATTTAATAAATCAACTGAACAAATGTTGTACAGAACAAGCACAGCAAAGTAATTGCTTGCCCTAAATAGTTCTTGATATTTTCTTTTTCTTAATAGAAGGCTAAATACAGATTAACAATTTTAATGGACAGCTTACTCTACCAAAAACAAACAAAAAACACCTGACTGCATTAATCACCTCTTTCATAATATGTTCAAAGCAGAACTTATCATCCAGTCCACTCTGATCCATCACTCTATCAAAATTCCCTTGGGTACACCACCAATTTATTTTGCAATACTAACATCCTTTTAGTTTGTCAGGTTCAAACCTTACCATTTAGCATGATGCTGATTCAATTATTAAAAATCAGCAATTATTTCACAACTTGTAATAGTGGAGTCTCTTAGAGGCAATAAGAGTTAAGAAATTTGTCCATGGACCCATAAACAATATACATCAGAAAAATGATAGGAATTATTATCTTCCTGGTCCTGAGGCCAGCTCTTTCCCAATACACCATGATGACAGTATGTATGTATGCCCACACACATACCACACATGCATGCTCACATGTGTATGTATATGTTCAATGACATGTATAGAACAATATACACATGTATGCATCTATATGTGCATTTGTATATTTGTATATGCACACATACCTTATGTCTGCATATGTGCATGTATCTGTTATGAAGGGTTCTTCAAAACTTGCAAATGGTTGCTAGATGAATATACATTAATTTATTTACATTTTTTTTTTAGTGAGGCAATTGGGGTTAAGTGACTTGCCCAAGGTCACACAGTTAGTAAGTGTTAAGTGTCTGAGGCCGGATTTGAACTCAGGTACTCCTGACTCCAGGGCCGGTGCTCTATCCACTGTGTCACCTAGCAGCCCCATTTGTTTACATTTTAATGGCATCAGGTCATTGACTCTGCAGGCCTCTACCTGAAGGATTTTTGTTATTTCTTCTCTCCATTTTGATTTTTTTTTCCCATTTAAAATTAAAAAGGGGAGATTTTATCCCTATGTCTGATTGTCATATAAGACAAATGAGTAGGATTCAGCACCAGTATGAACACTGGGAGATGAAAAGGTAGATTAAATGCCTGCAGCCTCTATTTATTTGGCAGTATTTCAAAAAGCATGGCCTTCAGAGGAGGAAGTAATCCCCCTAGAGAAAAAAGCCTAATGTAGCTATGGTTTTAAAAATTGGCAGACTCTCCTAATGGAGAGAATGGTCATGGAGGGTTTTCCTTAGTCTGATCCAGGGTATATAGGGGGCCTTTCTATCATATTAAAGAATGGAAGCAATATCTGGACACTAAACTGAGAGACTATAACTTTAGTCTTCTGAAAATGAAAGAAGTAGTCCTTTAGCTGAGGAGTCCAATGAAGACAGATAGTAGAAGCAGAGAGGATCTCCAAAAACTAGCATGTTTCTATAAGACCTGTCCTTGGCAATGACCAGCATCGTGTTGAGTGGATACGGTGGTGGACTTGGACTCAGAAGGACAGGAGTGATTCAAATTCCTTTTGTTATACTTTAAACTGACCTCTCAGCCTCTATAACTTGATCTATAATATCATATTGGTCTCAGTGACTCCTAACATCTTTTATAACAAATATGCTATGAATACAAATATAGCAAAAAACATATTGAATAGAGCAACGATGATTAGAAGTCCTACAAAGGGGGCAGCTAGGTGGCGCAGTGGATAGAGCACCGGCCCTGGAGTCAGGAATACCTGAGTTCAAATCCGGCCTCAGACACTTAACACTTACTAGCTGTGTGACCCTGGGCAAGTCACTTAACCCCAATTGCCTCACTAAAAAAAAAAAAAAAAAAAAAAAAAAAAGTCCTACAAAGAGCAGTAAAAGATGATAAGTATCACTGAATCATTCGAGTTAATTTCTCCCTTGTCTTTTCTTAACTATTAGTATGTTCTTCCACATATTTTCCATAAGCCTGCCTATCTCATATGTGTGTGCCCTTCTAATCATCTTCCATCAATTTATCTACCTGGTGTGATTTTGGCACAACTGGGAACCATTTCTGTAGAAGAATAGGATGAAGTACTCTTCCTACTTTTAAAAGAAACGTGAAATAATGCACTTGATTAAAAATAAACATATCCAAAGAGACTTGTGAGAGAGAACTATGATCTTAATTTGATGGATACCCACAGAGTACACTAAAACTAGGTTGCTTTTGAGAAAGGCAAATGTCAGAGAATATTCTCCAAGTGTAACACTTACTTTTTAAAAGCTAATAGTATTCTTTAATGCACTGTGGGTTCTTTGTTTGCATATTAAAAGTGAAGCATTCTGCCTTTCCATCCAGGGCTCTGTCTAGAGCAGAACCCATCGCTGCCGCCGAGATGTTGATGTCCAAGAAAAACCGAATTGCTATCTACGAACTCCTTTTTAAGGAGGGAGTAATGGTAGCCAAAAACGATGTTCACATGCCAAAGCACCCTGAGCTGGCAGACAAGAATGTGCCCAATCTCCATATAATGAAGGCTATGCAGTCTCTAAAGTCTCGTGGATACATTAAGGAGCAGTTTGCATGGAGGCATTTCTACTGGTATCTAACCAATGAGGGCATTACCTTCACCAGCCCTTGAGATTGTGCCTGCCACACTCCGAAGAAGCCGTCCTGAGACAGGAAGGCCAAGGCCTAAAGGCCTGGAGGGTGAGCGACCTGCCTGGCTTACTCGTGGGGAAGCTGACAGATACACATACAGACGAAGTGCTGCTCCCCCTGGTGCTGATAAGAAGTCTAAGGCTGGTGCTGGGTCAGCAACAGAATTCCCGTTTAGAGGTGGATTTGGTCATGGATTTG
This sequence comes from Dromiciops gliroides, assembly GCF_019393635.1. Lineage (NCBI taxonomy): Eukaryota > Metazoa > Chordata > Mammalia > Microbiotheria > Microbiotheriidae > Dromiciops > Dromiciops gliroides. The sequence continues at coordinate 377,522,891 of NC_057861.1, forward strand.
GTTGTGGACGTGGTCCACCTCCTCAATAAAAAGTGTACAGATGTTTCATATTGAATAAAATTTGGGAAAAAAATGTTAAAAAAAAAAAGTGAAGCATTCTTTCCATATTTTTCTCTGTAACATTACTGGGAAGACTGTTCCTCTTGCCCAAATTCCAAAATAACAAGCTAACTTCAACATTATTCTTTCAATAAGAAATCGAAGTTTATACAATTTCTGAATGTGAACCAAGGTACAAGAAGTCCCAAAGAATGATCAAAAGGTCAGAAAGAACTGAGTTGAACTCAATCAAATAAATCCTAAAAAAGTCACATCCCACATAATCTAAAAAGTATAAATTAATATGAAACTTTACTGATAAATATATTAAAGTAAGATATTTTGCTTGCAATGAGAATGAGCAATCTGCTTTCAAGCCAATCTAATGCTGAAAATGTTTTCTTCAACTTTCACATGAAGGCTTTTTCTTTTTGCGTTAGAATTTTGGCAGCTATAATAAGACCAAAAATCTCCAGAACAGGAAGGATGTACCACAGAATCAGGAAAAAAAAAAAAACAGCTCAAGGAAACATAACAAAAATTGAGTTCTCTGTTATATTTACTATATATCTGAGATATGGCCAGTTAAATTATTTTTCAACTGGCCTCGGTGAATATATATTAAAGTCATGTTTGGGTTTGCTTTCACTACTTTGTTACAATAACCTGTAACATGACACTAACAGTCTATCAAAAAGTGTTTATTAAGTTACTCCTATTTGCTAGCACCCCTCCTGTATCACTTCCTTGTCATGTCAGAGGGGCTTGCATAGCATAGTAAAACTATGAGCTATGCCATGCAAAGCTACCCAAGATAGACAGGACGTAGTGGAGAGTTCTGATGCAAAAGAGAAGCAAAAGCTAAACCATTAGAGTACCTTCATTCATTCATTCATTTTGTTAAATTTATTTTTCATTCATTCATTCATCTATCAATCATCTATCTATCCATTTATTTATCTATTTGTTTGGGTATTCTTTTATTCATTAATTCATTTATTTATTTAAAGTTTTGAGTTCCAAATTCTATCCATTTCTCATTCACTTCCTCCCTACCCACCCTCCTACCTAAGGCTTAAAGCAACCAGATATAGGGTATATGTGTGCAATTATATAAAACATTACCATATAAGTCATTTCATACAAAAAGACAAGTAAGAAAAAAAGAAAGTGCAAAAGAGCATGCTTCAATCTGTGCTCAATCAACATCAGTTCTTTCTCTGGAGGATGATAGCATGCTTCATCATTAGTCCTTTCAGATTGTCTTGGATCATTGTATTGCTGATAGTAGTTCAGTCATTCACAATTGCTCATAGAACAATAATGCTGCCACTGTACACAATATTCTCCCAGTTCTCCTCACTTCACTATACATCAATTCATATGAGTCTTTCCAGGTTTTTCTGAATTCATCCTGCTTGTCATTTCTTATATTCCATTAAAATCATATACCAAAGCTTGTTTAGTCATTCACCAATTAATGGGCATTCACGTGATTTCCAATTCTTAGCAGCCACAAAGAGTTGCTATACATGTTTTTGTACATTTTTTTCCTTTTCTCTTTTTCACAATTATTATTGTTAAATGTTTCCCTCCATACTATTCCCTTCCCAATGATATTTATTATCTATCTTCTTTTACCCTATCACTCCTCAAAAGGGATTTGCTTCTGACTGCCCCCTCCCTTTTTACCCCTCCCTCCTTATCCTATTCCCCTTCTATTTTCCTGAAGGCTTAGATAGATTACTCCACCCAATTGAATGTCTTTGTTAATCCCTTCTTGAACCAATTCTAATGAGATTAAAGTTTTTGAGCCAATTTTGATGTGTGTAAGGCTCAGTCACTGCCCCCATTCCTGCCCTATCTCTACCCCCCACTCCATAAGCCCTTTCCTGTTTCTTTCATGTGGGATTTTACTCCATTCTACCTCTCCTCTTTCCCCTCACCCAATGCAATCCTCTCCCCCCTCAATTTTACCCTTAAGATGTCATCATGGGGCAGCTAACTGATGCAGTGGACAAAATACCCACCTTGGACCCAGGAGGTCCCAAGCCCAAATCTGGCCCCAGACACAAGACACTCATCCACTGCTCAACCAAGGCATGTAACCCAACTCCAACCATTTCCACAAAAAATGATAAACAAAAGATAAATGCTTTACATGTATCATCCCTTCACATTCCATTCCTACCTGTTCCTTCTGTCTAAATTTATTTATATTAACTGCCCTAATACTGAGAAATTTCTTATGACTTAGATGCATTATCTTCCCATGTAGGAATGTAAGATGTTCACCCTTTTAGCATCTCTTAATTTCTTTTTCCTGTTTACCTTTTTATGCTTCTCAAGGGTCTTATATTTGAAAGTCAAATTTTCTATTCAGTTCAGGTCTTTTCATCACAAATACCTGAAAGTTTGCTTTTTCATTGAAGTCACATTTTTTTTTCTCCTGGAAGAATATACTCAGTTTTGCTGGGTAGGTGATAATTAATTGTAATGCCAATTCCTTTTCCCTCTGGAATATCATCTTCCATGCCCTCTGATCCTTTAATTAAGAAGCTGCTAGATCTTGGGTTATCTTGACTGTGACTCCACAGAAATGGAATTGTTTCTTTCCAGATGCTTATAATATTTTCTCCTTGACCTGGGAGCTCTGGAATTTGGCTATAATTTTCCTGGAGGTTTTCATTTTGGGATCTCTTTCAGGAGTGGATTGGTGGATTCTTTCAATTTCAATTTTATCTACTGTCTCTATAATATCAGGGTAATTTTATCTGACAATTTCTTGGAAGATGATGTATAAGCTCCTTTTTTGATCATGGCTTTCAGGTAGTCCAATACTTTTCAAATTATCTCTCCTGGATCTATTTTCTAGGTCAGCTCTTTTTTCCAAAGAGATATTCATATTGTTCTCTATTTTTTTAGTGATCCAATTGGGGTTCACACAGCTAGTAAGTTTTAAGTGTCTGAGGCATGATTTGAACTCAGGTACTCCTGACTCCAGGGCCGGTGCTCTATCCACTGCACCACCTAGCTGCCCCCTTTTTTGATTCATTTGGATTTGGTTTATTGTGTCTTGATTTCTCATAAAATCATTTGCTTCTATTTGCTCAAGCCTAATTCTTGAGAAATGATTTCTTTCAGAGAGCTTTTTTGCTTCCTTTTCGATTTGGGCAATTTGGCTTTTCAAGCTGTTGACTTTTTTTTCATGACCCTCCTTCATCATTCTCATTTCTATTTCCATTTTCCCCTCTACCTCTCTTACTTTATCTTTTTTTTTAAATTAATAAACTATTTTATTTTTTTCCATTACATGTAAAAATAGTTCTCAACTTTTGTTTATACAACCTTTACAATTTCAGATTTTTCTCCCTCCCTCCCCTCCCTCCCCCTCCACTGGACAGCAGGTAATCTGATATAGGTTATATAATAACATTAATCCTATTTCTGCATTAGTCATGTTATAAGAGAAAAAAATCAGAGCAATGATGAAAAACCTCAAAATAGAAAAAAAAACAACAGCATCAAAAACAAAAGAAATAATATGGTTCATTCAGCATCTATACTCCGCTGTTCTTTTTTTTTTTTTTTCCTGGATTTGGAGATCCTCTTCCATCACGAGTTCCCTGGAACTCTTCTGTGCCATTGCATTGGTGAGAAAAATATAGTCCATCACAGTAGATCAACACTCAATGTTGATGATACTGTGTACAATGTTCTTCTGGTTCTACTCATCTCACTCATCATCAGCTCATGCAAGACCCTCCAAATTTCTCTGAACTCCTCCTGCTCATCATTTCTTACAGCACAATAGTATTCCATTGTATTCATATACCACAACTTGTCCAGCCATTCCCCAATTGATGGGCACCCCCTCAACTTCGAATTCCTTGCCACCACGTAAAGAGCAGCTATAAATATTTTTGTACATGTGGGTCCCTTTCCCCCTTCCATGATCTCTTTGGGAAAAAGACCCAAAAGTGGTATTGCTGGGTCAAAGGGTATGCACAGCTTTATTGCCCTTTGGGAATAATTCCAAATTGCTCTCCAGAATGGTTGGATCAGTTCACAGCTCCACCAACAATGGATTATGTTCCAATTTTCCCACAGCTTCTCCAACATTTATTATTTTCCTTTTTTGTCATTTTAGCCAATCTGATAGGTGTCAGGTAGTACCTCAAAGTTGTTTTTATTTTCATCTCTCTAATCATTAGAGATTTAGGGCATTTTTTTCATATGGGAATAGATAGCTTTGGTTTCTTCATCAGAAAACTACCCGTTCATATCATTTGACCATTTCTCAATTGGGGAATGACTTGGGTTCTTATAAATTTGATTTAGTTCCCTATATATATTTTAGAGATGAGGCCTTTATCAGAAATACTGGCCTCAAAAATTGTTTCCCAGCTTTCTGCCTCCCTTCTAATTTTGGATGCATTGCTTCTGTTTGTACAAAAATTTTTTAATTTAATGTAATCAAAATCATCCATTTTGCATTTTATAATATACTTTATCTCTTGTTTGATAAAAAAACTGTTTTCCTTTCCAAAGATCTGATAGGCAGACTATTCCTTTCTCTCCTAATTTACCTATGGTATCACCTCTTATGTCTAAATCATGTATCCATTTTTACCTTATTTTAGTATAAGGTCTCAGATGTTGGTCTATGCCTAATTTTTGCCATACTATCTTCCAGTTTTCCCAGCAGTTTTTGTCAAATACTGAGTTCCTATCCCAGAAGCTGGAGTCTTTGGGTTTATCAAACACTATATTACTAGTGTCATTTACTACTGCATTTCCTGAGCCTAGCTTATTCCATTGATCTACCACTCTATTTTTTAGCCAGTACCAGATAGTTTTGATGACTGCCACTTTATAGTAAAGCTCCAGGTTTGGTACTGCTAACTCACCTTCCTGTGAATTTTTTTTCATTATTTCCCTGGATATTCTTGATTTTTTGTTTTTCCACATGAATTTTGTTATTATTTTTTCTAGCTGTATAAAATAATTTTTAGGTAGTCTGATTGGTATGGAACTGAATAAGTAAATTAATTTAGGCAGTATTGTCATTTTTACTATATTAGCTCTGCCTATTCATGAGCAATTGATACCTTTCCAATTATTTAGATCTGATTTTATTTGTGTGAAGAGTGTTTGGTAGTTGTGTTCATAGAGTTCCCGGGTTTGTCTTGGCAAGTAGGCTCCCAAGTATTTTATATTATCTGCCATTACTTTAAATGGAATTTTTCTTTCTATCTCTTGCTGCTGGACTTTGTTGGTCCTGTATAGAAATGCTGATGATTTATGTGGATTTATTTTATATCTTGCTACTTTGATAAAGTTATTAATTGTTTCAAGTAATTTTTGAGTTGATTCTCTAGGATTCTTTAAGTATACCATCATATCATCTGCAAAGAGTGATAGTTTTGTTTTCTTCTTGCTTATTCTAATTCCTTTAATTCCTTTCTCTTCTCTGATTGCTAAAGCTAACTTTTCTAGGACAATATTAAATAATAGGGGTGATAATGGACATCCCTGTTTCACCCCTGATCTTATTGGGAAGACCTCTAATTTATCTCCATTGCATATAATACTTGCTGATGGCTTTAGGTAGATACTGTTTATTATTCTAAGGAAAGCTCCACCTATTCCTAAACTCTCTAGTGTTTTTATTAGGAATGGGTGTTGTATTTTGTCAAAAGCTTTCTCTGCATCTATTGAGATAATCATATGATTTTGGTTGGTTTTCTTATTGATATGGTTGATTATGTTAATAGTTTTTCTAATGTTGAACCAGCCCTGCATTCCTGGTATAAATCTCACCTGGCCATAGTGTATTATCCTGGTGATCACTTGTTGTAATCTCCTTGCTAATATCTTATTTAAGATATTAGCATCAATATTCATTAGGGAAATTGGTCTATAATTTTCTTTCTCTGTTTTTGCTTTGCCTGGTTTTGGTATCACCACAATATTCGTGTTATAAAACAAATTTGGTAGAACTCCTTCTTCACCTATTTTTCCAAATAATTTGTGTAATATTGGAATTAATTGTTCTTTAAATGTTTGATAAAATTCACCCATAAACCCATCTAGCCCTGGGGATTTTTTCTTAGGGAGTTCATTAATGGCTTGTTCAATTTCTTTTTCTAATATGGGTTTATTTAAGGATTTTATTTCTTCTTCAGTTAACCTGGGCAGTTTGTATTTTTGTAAATATTCATCTATTTCATTTACATTTTCAAATTTATTGGCATACAGTTGGGCAAAATGATTCCTAATTATTGATCTAATTTCCACTTCATTGGTGGTAACATTACCCTTTTCATTTTTGATACTGGTAATTTGGTTTTCTTCTTTCTTTTTTTTAATCAAATTAACCAATATTTTATCTATTTTATTGGTTTTTTCATAAAACCAACTCTTAGTTTTATTGATTACTTCTATAGTTTTTTTTTGCTTGTTAATTTCTCCTTTAATTTTCAGGATCTCTAATTTAGTGTCTAATTGGGGATTTCTAATTTTTTCTTTTTCTTGCCTTTTAAGTTGCATGCCCAATTCATTAATCTCCTCTTTTTCTTTTTTATTCATGTAAGCATTTAGAGCTATAAATTTTCCCCTAAGCACTGCTTTGGCTGCATCCCATAGATTTTGGTATGTTGTCTCATTATTGTCATTCTCTTGGATAAAGTTATTGATTGTTTCTATGATTTCTTGTTTGGCCCATTCATTCTTTAGAATGAAATTATTTAGTTTCCAATTGATTTTCATTCTACTTTCCCCTGGCTCTTTCTTACATGTAATTTTTATTGCATCATGATCTGAGAAGGATGCATTTACTATTTCTGCCTTTCTACATTTGACTATGATGTTTTTGTGCCCTAATACATGGTCAGTTTTTGAAAATGTGCCATGTACTGCTGAGAAAAAGGTATATTTCTTTCTATCCCCATTCAATTTTCTCCAGACATCTATCATGTCTACCTTTTCTAGTAATCTATTCACCTCTTTCACTTGTTTATTATTTATTTTTTGGCTAGATTTATCTAATTCTGAGAGGGGGAGATTCAGAACCCCACTAGTATAGTATTACTGTCTAATTCCTCTTGTAACTCATTTAACTTCTCCTCTAAGAACTTGGATGCTATACCACTTGGCGCATACATATTCAAAATTGATATTACTTCATTATCTATAGCACCTTTAAGCAAGATGTAATTTCCATCCTTATCTCTTTTAATGAGATCTATTTTTGCCTGCACTTTGTCTGAGATAAGGATTGCTACCCCTGCCTTTTTTACTTTAGCTGAGGCATAATATATTCTGCTCCAGCCTTTTACCTTTACTCTGTGTGTATCTCTCTGCTTCAAATGTGTTTTTGTAAACAGCATATTGTAGGGTTCTGGTTTTTAATCCACTCTGCAATTCACTTCTGTTTTATAGCAGAGTTCATCCCTTTCACATTCACAGTTATTATTACTGACTGTCTATTCCCCTCCATTCTATTTACCCCTTTAGTACTTTTCCCCCCTTCTTTCACCCTATTCCTCCTCACCGATGTTTTACTTCTTACCCCTGCCTCCCCCCGATCTGCCCTCCCTTTTTATCACCCCCCTCTCTTTTCTTTACCCTTTTCTCCCTTGCTTTTGTCCTCCCTTCTATCAGTCCCCCCCTTTCCCTTCCCCTTTTGTTTCCCTAAAGAATGATTTAAGTTTCTTTATCCCAATGAACGGATATGTTATTCCCTTTTTGAGTCAAATCTAATGAGAATAGGGTTGAAACAATGTTCCCCCCGCCTTTCTTTCCCTCTATTGTAATAGGTTTTTTTTTTCTACCTCTTCATATGATATAATTCATCCCATTCCACCTTCTCTTTCCTCTCTTCCCCATAGACTCCCTTTTTAGCCCCTTAATTCTTTTGTATCATCACATCAAAGACAATTTATATTTATACCCTCTATATGTAAAGTCCTTCTCGCTGCCAAAATACATTTACAGTTCTTAAGAGTTATGAGTATTATCTTCCTGTGTAGGGATATAAACAGTTTAACCTAATAGGGTAACCTTTTTTTTCCCCCTCTGTTAGTTTTTTAAACTTCTCTTGAGTCTTGTATGTTGAGATCAAATTTTCTATTCAGTTCTGGTCTTTTCACCAGGAAAGATTGAAAGTCCCCAATGTCATTAAATGTCCATCTTTTCCCCTGAAAGAAAATGCACATTTTTGCTGGGTTATAGATTCTCGGCTGCAATCCAAGCTCCTTTGCCTTCCAGAATATCATATTCCAAGCCTTGTGGTCCTTTAATGTTGAAGCTGCCAGGTCCTAAGCAACCCTGATTGTGGCTCCATGATATTTAAATTGCTTCTTTCTGGCTGCTTGGAGTATTTTCTCCTTCACCTGATAATTCTGGAATTTGGCTACAATATTCCTTGGAGTTTTCCTTTTGGGGTCTCTTTCAGGAGGTGATCGATGGATTCTTTCAATGATGATTTTATCCTCTGATTCTATGATATCAGGGCAGTTCTCCTTAATAATTTCCTGGAATATGGTGTCTAGATCCTTTTTCTGGTCATGGCTTTCAGGCAGTCCAATGATTCTCAAAATGTCTCTCCTGGATCTGTTTTCCAGATCAGTTGTCTTTCCAATGAGGTATTTCACATTTTCTTCTATTTTTTCATTCTTTTGATTCTGCTTGACTGATTCCTGGTGTCTCATGGATTCCTTATCTTCCAACTGTCCCACTTTAATTTTTAAGGCATTGTTTTCTTCAGTGAGATTATGCACCTTTTTTTCCATTTGGCCAAGTGAATTTTTTATGGCAGTGTTTTCTTCAATGAGAGTATGCACCTTTTTTTCCATTTGGCCAGATGAATTTTTTAAGGTATTGTTTTCTTCAGTGAGATTATGCACCTTTTTTTCCATTTGGCCGAATGAATTTTTTAAGGCTTTGTTTTCTTCAATGAAATTATGTGCTTCCTTTTCCAAGCTGCTGATTCTTTTTTCATAGTTTTCTTGTTTTGCTTTCATTTCTCTCCCCATTTTTTCTTCTACCTCTCACAATTGATTTTTTTAAATTAATAAAGTATTTTATTTTTTTTTCCATTACATGTAAAGATAGTTCTCAACCTTTGTTTATACAAGCTTTACAATTTCAGATTTTTCTCCCTCCCTCCCCTCCCTCCCCCCTCCCCTAGACAGCAGGCAATCTGATATAGGTTATATATATATATATATATATATATATATATACACACACACATAATAACATTAATCCTATTTCTGCATTAGTCATGTTATAAGAGAAAAAAATCAGAGCAATGATGGAAAACCTCAAAATAGAAAAAAAAAAACAACAGCATCAAAAACAAAAGAAATAGTATGGTTCATTTAGCATCTATACTCCACAGTTCTTTTTTTTTTCCCCTGGATTTGGAGATCCTCTTCCATCACAAGTTCCCTGGAACTCTTCTGTGCCATTGCATTTGTGAGAAGAATATAGTCCATCACAGCCATTGCAATTGATTTTTAAAATATTTTTTGAGTTCTTCCAGGACGGGTTTTTGTTCTTGAGACCAATTCACCTTTCCTCCTGAGGCTTCAGATGTAGGCAGTTTGAGGCTATTGTCCTCATCTGAGTTTGTGTTGGCTTCTTCCCTATTGATACAGAAGCTCTCAATGGAGAGGGCTCTTTTTTGCTTCTTACTCATTATTGCAGCTTATTTATTTATTTTTTAAGTTGAGGTCTGCTCTGGGGGCACCAGGGTCCCTGTTTTGGGCTTCTTGTGCAGGGGTATAGGTGCTGTGTGACTGGCTTTTTACTCTGAGGCCTTTATGGTGTGTGGAGATCCCCTGCCCAGCACTTCCTGTCTGGGTGCCATCAGCCAGCCAGGCGCCTGCTCCCGGTGTCAGTCCCGCCTGACCTGTTCGTGGCCCTCCCGGCCGGTGCAGATAGGTGTTTCCATTGTCCTTCCTGGCCACCAGATTTTTGAACCAGGTTCCAGGGGCCTCAGTTGTTTGACTGTGGCCTATAGCTCCTGCTGACTTGCCCTGACCCCCTCGGTGCTGGGTTGCTGCTCTGCACTGGGCCGCCCTTTTGCCCGAGTCAGACTGACCTTTTCCTGAAGTCTTCTAAATTATCTCTGGTTGGAGGACTGTGTCTCTCTGTCTCTTTGCAGGTTCTGTAGTTTCAGAATCCGTCCAGAGGCTTGATTTAATATTCTTTTCGAGGGAACAGAAGGAGAGCTCAGGCAGCTTGCTGCTTCCTCTCTGCCATCTTGGCTCCACCCCCTCTTACTTTATCTTTTAAGTCCTTTTTTGGTGCTTCTATGGCCTGAGATCGATTCATATTTTTCTTGGAAGCTTTGGATATAGGAGTCCTGATGTTGCTATCCTCTTCTGAGTGTGCACCTCAATATTCCTTGTCACTGAAGAACCTTTCTATGATCTGCATCTTTCTCTGTTCCTCTTGCCCAGCTTATACTTGACTTTTAAATCCTTAAAGTGGGGCACTGCTTCCAGAATGTACTGTTCCAAGCTGTAGGGGGTCTAAGGTGGTACCATTTAAGGAGGGGCAGGTTCTTCACTTGCCTGGCCTATTATTGTTCCATAGATAATCCCAGGCCAACTTACTAATTAACCATGCAGCAAAACTTTGTGTGTTGTGGTTGTTAGTTCTGTCGAGCCTGAGCCCCTCCTCCACCTAGGCCCAGCTACTCAACCTACTTCCTGGTCCCTAGGAGGGGTGAAACACCCAAGTTCTGCCTCAGCATCATCAGAGACCCCTGTAATCTCCTCCAGGTCAACCACTCAGCCCTCTCACCAGACTATGAGCTTAATTCCAAATGATACTGGTGCTGTAACTGATTCAGAGGCTCCAGGGGTCTATTTTTCTGGCTCAGCCTGCCTGGGACTTGATATGTGTCAGCATGACCTTGTGGTTGGACTCCACTCCTGCCCTGGTACAGCAGACCCCTCCTGCCAACTTTCAAATCTGTCTTTGGCTGGAAATTGATCTCAGCCAGTTCTTTTGTGGGTTCTGCGGCTCTTTGAATTATTTCTATGGCATTATTTGGACATTTTTTGAATAGATAATGTTGTGAATTCCAAGGACTTAATGCCTTTCCTCCCCCTTCTTGACTTTGCCGCAGAAATCTCATGAAGTATGATTGAGAGTGATTGACCAATATAGTATCTTAACCAAGAAAACCCCAGGAAAATTATTAAAATGATGAAAGTTATGACATCAGAATATGAAAGAGACTTTGGGAGATAGTGGAGGATAAAAAGACTTAGCATTCTATGATTCATGCAGTCATGAAGAGTCTGACATAACTGAAGGAATGAAGAAAAAATGTCCTAGTACTATTCTAGATTCTAGGAGCAAGTAGGTAAAATTAATAATCTTTGACATCAAGGAGTTTACAATCTAGCCAGGAAACACAAAATCTATATGTATCAATACATGCTCAATTGATAAAAGAGTAATTGAGAAATCGCTAGAGGTTGAAAAGAAACGGAAAAGTTTCAGCTATAAAAGTTAAATCATGAAGGAAACTGAAGATTATAAGATATGGGTTTGAGGAAGAAATGTCATAGCTTTTTGTATATGTTGGGTTGTGGGGATGAGGAGACTACGAGAATGGGGAAGGGTGGATGGAGATAGGAGATGGAGTGACATTAAAAAAGTCAAGCTATTTTGATCATGAAAGAATGTATTGTACAACTAAATTGGAAAAATGGTCAAAGCTAATTTTTAAATGGTTTAATGTTGAACAGTGAACTTCACTTTATTCTTAGAGATGATAAGAAGATATTGGTAGTTATTGACCTAGAGAATAAAATGGCTAACCAACAGTTTAGGAAATCACTTTGGCAACTGTGTGGAGAGCATATTATAGTGAAATGAGACCTTGGTTTTGATACCAATTATGAAATTAATCTAATCATCCAAATGAGTGGTGAATATGGTCTAAATCAAGGGTTCTCAAACTCTTGATCTCATGAAAACTTGTCACAATAAAATATATTAAGAACTCTCCAAAATCTTTTGTTTATGTGGGTTATATCTACCAAGACTTACCATATTAAAATCAAAATGTATTATTATGATGAAAATATTTTTGCCCTTGGTCCAAAAGTGTCTTGGGATGTCCAGGGGTCTGTGGGACACACTTGAGATGGGCTATTTAAAATTGTGTTGTGTTAAAAATTATTTGGGGCAAAGATTAATATTCCTGTTTTTAGATAACTCTTTTGGGAGGCGCCACATCTGGCCAACCCCAAGTTTACATATGCTACTGAGCTCAGGAAGGCAGCTTTTGAAGGACCTCCCCTTTTGGAGGAGGAAAAATTGAACACTCACTGAAAGGAGGCAGGATGTTTCCCAAAGGCAAGGCGTCTTCCGGAATTCGTCTTTTTTCCTTCTGGGCCCTTGTACTGGCAGCATGTGTTAGTGCTCTGGGTGTGGCGACTGAAGTCTGGGTGTTGTGAGAGCAACTTTAGACTGTCTGACTGTTCAGGTGTTTGGTGAGTTTAATTACAGAAAACCCTAATAGGCTAAGTTTAGAGTTAAGGGCATTTCTCTGTATTTCTATTTTCCTATTTCCTTATCTTTGATTTTTATTAGATTCACCTTTGGTGTTTAATTAATTCCCAAGTAATAAAATCTGATCCTTTTGTGAATTAAAGTTTAGAGGCTCCTTTCTTATTGGCCTGGGAGAAATATCTAAAAAGGCAGTTCAGAGGGGAGGGTTAAATCCAAAAGATCCCTCATTTCTGGGACACCAATAGTAAGGCGAGTCACCCAAATAGCACTCCGTATATCAAATTTTGGCCCTCACAGTGTGTATGTGGTAATGATTGGTTGGTCAACAGGCTACATTAGTTAGCTACATTAGTGTTAGGAAAATGACAGAAAAATAATGTAAGTATTGAAAAGTGAAAGATTTAGCAACTAATTTGTTCTGTGTTGTGATTGATAGTAGTTAGCAAATAAGTATGTATTTTTCAGGGCCTATGATGTGTCAGTCACACTGAAAAGTTTTAGGGCTATAGTAACAAAAGGGAAAATCTACCTTCCCTCAAGAAGCTTATATTCTAACTAAAGAGACAACATGTACATATATAGTGATCTCCCCCCCACCCACCCACCACCTAAATGCAGTATAAATGCAATAGGGATTCATTGGAGCTTCTTGAGCCAAAAAATGACATTAGTCAGATTTATTTTTTATGAATATCTATTTGGAAGATAAGTGGGAGATAGATTAAAAAGGATAGAAAATATAAATTTATATAAAAATTAAGGTTTTGTAGTATTTCAGGTATAAATCTATGGACTCATATAATCAGGGAGTCAAGAATAAATAGAAGATATATTGTAAAGATAGATTCAACATGAGAGGTTTACAATTGTTAAAAAAAATGTGCTTTTGTATCAGAAAGCAGGTTAAAATTATTGAAAGTACTAAATAATTATTTAAATGTGATCCAGTCCAATTTTCTCCTCACATCTACTGTTTATTATCAATTTTTAGAGTATTCATAGAAGTAATTAATTCATTGGCTTTTCTTTGTGTTTTAATAATACATATTTAAACATTTTTATATAATTTTGTTTTTCCTTGGAGATATCTTATAAATCCCTTTTGAGTTATTTGTAGTTATTACTAAAAAGGCCTTGGTTTGAGAAAATTGATGTCACTTGTGCAGAGAAACTTCTGATGAACGTTTGTGTTATTCATACCTTATCTGTTATATTTGAACAACCTAGTTTGTGAACATTCTTTTTTTTTATTGTTAGTGAGGCAATTGAGGTTAAATGACTTGCCCAGGGTCACACAGCTAGTAAGTGTTAAGTGTCTGAGGCTGGATTTGAACTCAGGTACTCCTGACTCCAGGACTGGTGCTCTATCCACTGCACCACATAGCTGCCTCATGAACATTTTTTACGGGCATGTTTCTGTCTTTTAGCCTCACTGGATATTGGAATTTGGGGTACCTTGAATTCAGTTCAAGAAACACTTTTGTAAAGAATTAATTGTGATTTGAAGTTTCTATGGCCCCATCTTTGCCTAAAATTAGAAACCCCATGGGCCCTGGGAGCCTGGGGATTGCTGGTAAGGAGATGGGAGGAGTTTCACCATTCTGACATTGGAGCCAGAAAGAGACAGGATGCAGCCATGTCATGCTGTTTTCCTTCCCCCATTCCTTTTTTCCCCCTTTCCTTTAATTATACTAATCTTGTGTTTTTAACTTTGTTCTTGTTAATAAACCTTGTTCTGTTTTTGAGAAAAAAAAAACACAGGTGCATGCTGGGGTCGGGGCACATGGGATTTCTAATTTTAGGCAAAGATAGTGTCATAGAAACCACAAATTACAATTACAATTAATTCTTTACACTATGAAGTTCTTATATGCAAGACACTGTGCTATGCATTGGAGACACAAAGATAAAAGTCCAACATTTTCTGAATTCAGTGAGTATGCATTCTATAGGGAAAAATGATTCTATATAATATATAGATAATGTCTCTACAATCTCATCTATCAGAAAGATTTAAACAGATACATGGAACACAACTTGTTTGAAGATCACCTTTAAGAAAGCATTTTGTAATAACAATTTTCTTTCTGCAATCAATAACTAGAAAAGCCAGTGGGAACTTATATTCTTGGACTTATCAGTAAGTTGTATGATACAGGAATTGTGTTCTGTTGTAGAAACTTATCAAAGAAACTTTGTCTTACCCTTCCTCAAATGTTGATTAAGGATGTTTTGCACATGCAGTATAAGTACTTTTGAGTTTAATATGAGCATCTGATGATCAGTGCTGAGTCCCATCCTAAGTAGATACGGTGCATTTGTTTAATACATTTTGATTGAAAGTTTGATTGATTTATAGGTTACTTAAGCAATGGAATCCAAATATTGTGGTTCTACCACTGTCACTAAGAAAAGTAGTTCACTATATAAATGCTATGAAATGCAGTACATTTCAAAACTGTTACTTCTAGTTTTATCCTCAGTTACTCATAGGGTGGTCTGGCTTTGGCTGATTTTATGCCAACTTCATTGTATATTTACTTTCATCCTTTTGTAATTTGATAAGACCGATTTTCATTCCTAATCCCATATAATTGTGCCCCAAGTGAGCTTATATACTAATCCTATATTGTTCTATACAATCATGATTTTCTAAGAAATAAAGTTATTACAGGTTACAGTGATTTCTAGGTCATTTAGGCTGACATGTTGTGGACAGATGTGTAATATACTTGCATCAAAAAGCAGTAATGATATTAAATATTTGACAACTTACATTGGAAGTACTCTAGTCATAAAGAGCATCATCTTACTCTCCCTTCCCTTAAAAAAAAAAACAGAAAAAAAACCACCACCAACAACAAAAAAACTTTGATCAAATATTTCAGGTCACAAGAAAGGCTATAAATGTAATATTCAAAAGAAAATTCATACATGTGTCTATTGGCTTAAATTTTATATCAATACTAAAAATGGGGAATATTTCATGGAGCACTTAAAAAATAAAATTTAAATGTTAGGGCATAAAAATCAGGGCCAGGGTAGTATCATTTAAAAAAAAAATAAATTGGCTTTTTATGTCCATGCTTTACAATACTGAATCAGAATACCTATTTTTTTATTCTCACACTAAATATAGTATTTCATCTTACAGCAATTTTGGTCCAGGAGACATAAACCCTACTTATAGGAAAAGTAGAATAGTGTGTTCCAAATGCAACTTAAGTCCCCAGTAGGATTATATTTTTATAAAACTGTAAGTAACTTTCTTCTGTAGTATCTGTTCATTGCTTACATGACTAGGACATATCCATAAATAATTTTTATACATGATGCCATGTTGGTTCAAAAGGTGTTTTGCTCTCTGCCTCTATAGAATTACTCTATACTCCTGTAGGGCTGATTTAAATGCAGTAAACTATTAAGTTAATAAGAGCTCCAGTGATTTTTGAAGAGGTATATAAGAGCCAGGGAGGCAAGAGAAGAATTTAGTATAAAGTGATTATGCATAATTTGATCAGAATTAAGGGCCTGATATTTCATCAAGCCTGATTTTTTGTTAGATAAATTGGCTTTTAGTTATAACAGTGACTTTCAAAGGAGTTTAACATGCATACAACATAATAAACATTAGATTTATAGGAAGAGCTGATGACTTAAGTAACAAAGATGCATTCCATCTCTGAAATAATTATTAAATTAATTTTAAGCAAGGTAGAGGATACTAGGCTAACACACAGGGGAGATAGGATTACCTAGTGGGTGGACCTAAATTAGAGTAACTTGTATTAACAATTGAAAAATGATTTAAAATCTGATAAAATTAATTAAAATTAGACTTTAATCAATGAATTAAACCAATTATGATGTCAGAGTACAAAAGCAATAAGAAAACAAAAAGATTTTAATCAAAGATCATAAATCTGTCAGTCAACTCTAGCATTTAATATATTTAATAATCCATGAACCTTAATGAAAATAAATTATTTAAACATGTTCTCATCTTCATTGGACTTTGCAGAAATAATTATAAAATGTAAATATTGATGACTTTAAGAAATCTTGCATAATCCATAGAACAGTAGGATTTTGCTTTTGACTACTATATTGCATTAATATGAAAAATCATTTTAATTATTAATTATCCCAATATAAATTGGCTAGAAGGGTTATTAATTTTCCAGTTCATTCTACAATTATTCTATTTGAGTATACCTAGACTGAGATTTACTAGACAAGTAAAAAGCTGTAGAAGATAGGCAAATTTAATATCACATCCAATGTTACAACTAAAATCTAATTGTTAAATTATTAAATCCCTATCTTCATTTTAATATTCAAAAGATAAATAACCTCATCAGAGCTGGCTTTCCCCCTACAGATAGAGATCATTCCCCAACTATGATTTAGTTGATGTGCATTCTCCCTAAATTGTAGTGACCAAAAATATGTTTTTTCCCCTGATGTTCAACCTTCCAATCCTGAGTCCTTTTTTAAAAATTTATTTAGGCCTGAGATAGAAATTCATCACTGGGTTTATATTCAAAGGTTTTCTGGTTTGATAGAACTCTCCAGAACATAGTGCTTTCTAGTACTCAGTTTGAGAACCAAAGGTGATCCTACAATAATAAATTCATTGAATCTTAAAGTTGAACACATATCAAGGATGACATGAGACAAGTTATTTAAATAATTTGAAAGTCTTAAAGTGAGGGAAGAGGAGAAAGGGAATAAGTATATATAGCACCTATTATCAACCAGGTATTGTGCTAAATACTTTACAAATGTTATAGCATTTGATTCTCACAACAATTGTACAAGGTAGGTGATATTATTATCTCCATTTCACAATTGAGGAAACTCAAGCAGAAAGAGGTTAAGTTACAAGTCTAAGGTCATATAGTTAGTAAGTGACTAATGAGAGATGTGACCTCTGGTCTTCTTTACTCCAGGCTGTCTGTCTGTCTGTCTGTCTGTCTGTCTGTCTGTCCGTCCGTCTATCTATCTATCTATCTATCTATCTATCTATCTATCTATCTATCTATCTATCTGTCTGTCTGTCTGTCTGTCTGTCTGTCTGTCTGTCATTCTAGTCCTGTTCTCTCTGAGGAGAGCTGGGTGTCATCAAGCACCTACTTCCTATGCTTCCTGGCAGGAATCAATATCTCCTTTAGGAAAGGTGGGGAGTGATGAAAGTAGACATTCCTATACTGCCTCCATTTGAGTCATGAAACAATAGGCCTCCCCATATGTGAGGTACTATATAGCAACATATCTAGCTATCTTTCTAATATTTATCTATATTGCTTAAATTTTAAGAACTTGCATGAAGGAATGGAATAGTAAATCTCAATTTTGGAGACTTTGACTCCACTACTGACCAATAGTAAAGCCCCACCCAACACTGGTCAACAGCAAGTTCCCACTCACGTGACCTCCCAGCAGAGGCTCCTTCTGGGGCAAACCAGCAGCCAAAGGCTCCAACCCTTAGCAGATCTCAACAAAAATACCCTTTTAGGGCCTGGTAACAGAAGCACTGAGTTACCATATCAACCCAGCAGCAGAACCCCTACACTTCGGCATATTGGAAACAAAATTACTTTTCCAGGGCCTGCTCTTAGAGAGGCTCTGCTAATAGAGCAAACCAGCAGCAGGCCAGCACTGCTGGGGCCACCAACAATAAGATCACTCCTCCAGGGCCATTTTATTTAGATTGTCAAATTTATTTGCATATAATTAGGCAAAATAGTTGTTAATAACTGTCTTAATTTCCTCTTCATTGGTGGTAAGTTCTCCCCTTTCATTTTGGATACGAGTAATTTGATTTTCTACTTTCCTTTTTTTGATCAAATTAACCAATGGTTTATCTATTTTATTGGATTCTTTTCATAAAACCAGCTTCTAGTTTTATTTATTATTTCAATTATTTTCTTTCAATTTTATTGATATCTCCTTTGATTTTCAGGATTTCAAATTTGGCATTTAGTTGGGGATTTTTAATTTGTTCATTTTCTAGTTTTTTTAGTTGCATACCCATTTCATTGATCTGCTTTTTCTCTCTTTTACCTTTCTTCATCTAGTATTTATCACATGGCCTTGCACAGTGACATTTAATAAGTTTTAGCTAAGTGACTGAATTGTTGTTGTACTATGAGCAAGTCACACTCTCTAAGACTAAATTCCAGAAAAGTTGCTAACCAATTTTTGTAGAGCCACTAATGAAATGCCAAGTTTGGCTGATTTTGTTTTTAATCACAATGTATGAAAAAATAGAAATACAAGCCATTATATAAGACATATAAATGGCAAAGGCAATAAGTCATGGACTTTTAAAGCCTCAAAAGGTCATTGACTACCAGTGTGGACAGAGGTGGTTTTAGAGAGGAGACAAGACTCATTCTGGATTTGGGTGAGTTGATAAGATTCAACTTCTGGAAAATGGAAAATAGAGGGAAAACATTTAAGTAAAAAATAAGACAGGAACTAATTTGTAGAGGGAGAAATGAATAAACTCCCAGGAAAAAAAAATGAATAGACCCATTTAGGTAAAGAGAAAGTCAAAGAAAATGATGATATTAAACAATATTTCATCAAATAATAATGGTACTTTGGAAGCACTATTTAACCTTCCTGAATTACCACTAAAAAGTCATCAAATTCTTCCAAAAACTTAGATTAGACTGCAAGGCTCTCAACTACAGTATATTGCCTGAAATGATGAGCAGGATGGTTTCATGAAAACCTGGGAATTCTTATGTGAACTGATGCATAGGCAAGTAATTAGAACCAGAAGAACACTATACACAGTAACAGCAATATTGTAATAATGATCAACCATCATCAAGGAAACAATTTAAGACAATTCTAAAGTGCTCATGAAAAAAAAAATATTATCCACATCCAGAGAGAACTGACAAACTTTGAATGCAGATTGAAGCATACTTGTTTAACTTTTTTTTAATTTTTCTTGTCTTTTTGCATATTTTCTTTTACAAAATGACTAATATGCAAATATGTTTGTATGATTTTATACGATGATTAATATCATATCCTTTTCTTTCTGAAGGGGTGGGGAATGGATGGGAGAAAAGAATTTTCAAAATGTAACTGCAAAATATTTAAGAAATTAAAATAAATAAACTTAAAAAATAAAGTATATAGTCTGGAATAAGTGGCTTGAAATTCAATTACATGTTTTCTTTTTAAAACACCACTCATCCATTGCTCTCCCACTAAAAAGCACAAGGGATATAACACTAGATCTAGAATTAGGAATACCTAAGTTCAAATATTATCACAGACATTTACCAACTTTGCTCTCCTTGCTAAGAGTCTTTAAACACTGGTGCCTGAGTTTTGTTACATTTTGTCTTTTTTTTTTCCCCCAATCTGGAAAATGGGGAAAACAATACCTTTCTTATAGGGGTTGTGTTAGGATCAAGTGAGATAAAATTTAGAAAGTGCTTTGCAAACCTTAAACCAGTATATAAATGCTGACTATTAGCTATCAATTCACATAAATTTGTTAATCTTATTACCTATTCATCTTGATTTAAAAAGATGTTTCTCTGTTATATTCCTTTTGAAATAGAAAATGTGACCAAAATAAATTTTAAATGTAATTCTGATCTTTTAATCGTGCAATTTTGTTCTTAGTAGTCTGGGTTAGTCTGACACAAAATGTTCCTTGGAAAATCATATTGATTATTATTAGCAACATGCTCTTATCAATATATTTAAAACAGTTTATTTTTTCATGCATAAAAATGAAACTTAGAAATGTGCACTTTTTAGCCAATTAACAGAAAATTATGTGTGGTAAACCAATGTCCAATTTAAGTGTACATCATCAAGTGGCTTCATTTTTTCAGGAACTTGAAAGCATCATCTATGAAATGTGTTAACTGATATTTCTTTTCATTCTTTCACTAATTAATGTGATATACCTTTTTCAAATATGATGTAACCATGAATTTGGAACATTTCTAGTTTCAATTTTTCCATATTGTGCCTGTGAATACCCTAAAATAATACCTAAAAAGTAGCACTGAGATGACTTTGGCCATTTATTGTTAATCTTTAAATCGGGATTCTTGTCTTAAAAATGCTAATTTAATTGTCCTTACAGCTAACAATGAATTTTTTTGGCTTTTGCAACATATTTGAAACTGAATAATTTAGGGTTTTTGTCATTTAAAATTTATGATGCAACATGTATACTTTTTTTGGGTTTTGGGGTTTTTTTGGGTTTTTTGTTAGGCAATGAGGATTAAGTGCCTTGCCCATGGTCACACAGTTAGTAAATGTCAAGTGCCTGAGGCTGGATTTTAACTCGGGTCCTCCTGAATCCAGGGCCAGTACTTTATCCAATGTGCCACCTAGCTGCCTCCACAACATGTATACATTTTAACCCACTCCAAAGCACCCTTCTTAAGTTTCTCATTTCTTTCCAGTGTACCAATGTATTTCTACTCAACAATCTCAACCCTTCTGTCATACTTCACCTTTTCCTTACTCCTCAAAATTATTTTTCTATTTATTCTTCATTCTACCTTAACAAAATATTCCATCTTTACTTCTATACACTCATATGACCCATCATACCATTTTAGACACTGATTGCCTCATACGTGAATTGTTGTAATAATTTCTTAATTGGTTTCCCTGTATCCTTTCGTTTCCCTTTCCAGTCTATATTGACATAGCTAAAAAAAACATATTTCAAATTATAAGTCTGACCATGTTAGTCATGTTCAAGCATTTTAAATAACTTCTAATTACCTCAACAATAAAGTACAAATTTATCTGTATGGCAAAAAATCCTTCACAGTCTGGATGCCACTTATACTGATTTACCATTACTGTTGCTTATGTTATAATTGGCCTTTCTGTCATTTATTTTTTGTGTATGACATTTCAGCCCCAATCACCTTGCCTTTGAAGAGGTTGTGCCATGCCTAAAATTCACTCCTGCTTTATCACCATCCTGCAGAAT
This sequence comes from Dromiciops gliroides, assembly GCF_019393635.1. Classification (NCBI taxonomy): domain Eukaryota; kingdom Metazoa; phylum Chordata; class Mammalia; order Microbiotheria; family Microbiotheriidae; genus Dromiciops; species Dromiciops gliroides. The sequence goes on from NC_057861.1 coordinate 377,544,468, forward strand.
TCCTAGAATCCTTCAGAGTTAAAACTCGGAAACCACCTATTTTGGGAATTATTTCTCAACCCCCCCCCCCCATAGTAGTTTTCTCCTTTAAAACACACACTCATTTTCTATGTACAATATGAATATGTTTATATAACATAAAGTTTATATATTGATTATTATTAACAACATACTTTCATTAAGAGATATAAAACTTGCTTTAATATTCTTTCACACAGGAAAATGCAAATTTGGGTCAATTGACTGCCAAAAATGTGTGATAAACTGATGAACATCTTAAATTTACATATTCTTGTGGCTGCATATTTCTATACATTGTGTTCTTCTCCAGTAGAATATACATTTCTTGATATGAGGAACTGATTTTATTAGGAGAATGGATTTCAGGAAGTCATTGAATATCTAATATCCATCATGCAATATTATCCTAACAATTTTTAAAAATTTATTTTTCATCATCATCATTTATTTATTTTTCATTAAAATTGAATTGAATCATTATTTTAGGGGCAGGAGTAATGAAAATAATAGCAATAATTTATTGATTCTATCAGTAATTGCATTTTTTTTGAAGTTTACATTTTTAACTTTTCATGTAATTGTTATTCAAAGTATCTTTCGGGGCAGCTAGGTGGCACAGTGGATAAAGCACTGGCCCTGGAGTCAGGAGGACCTGAGTTCAAATCCGACTTCAGACACATAACACTTACTAGCTGTGTGACCCTGGACAAGTCACTTAACCCCAATTGCCTCACCAAAAAAATTAAAATAGCTTTGGTCTTTTTTGAAGTCATGCTTTTTTCTTTCACACAATTGGAGGTGCTAGAGCCTGAGATTTAGAGAATTTTTAGATTGATTTACTATTTACTGATAACATGAAAAGAAGACAGAAGTACCATATTATAGTTTTGCCCAGTTATCACCATGTGTTCTCTACTTTTGATAGTTATTTCTTTAGTTTTCTATATTTATTTTCATGCCATAAAAGTATTATTAGGAGAATAAGAAGTTGTTGACTTCCATTTTATTCTTTTGGTACTGGAGGAAATAAGCTATAATCCCACTTAAGAGAAAGAGTTGGCAGCAGAAATATGAGGAAGATACAAGAATTCCCCAGGGTGTTGGTTGGGGTTTTTAAAAGGAATCTGCCAACTGAGTAAATTAGAAATGAAATTATACTGAGAATATAGGGTATCAATGGATAAATGTATGCTTTTCCCTCTTCCTTTTCCTCCTTTTCAAAACATCTGCTATTTATTTTTTAAGGTTCATAGTTAGTGACAAGTGGAATATCAGGTCCCAGGTAGTTCATCCCATTCACATTCAGTTATTTTTGATAACAGTTTATTTTCTTCAATAATATCCTCTTCTATTTTTTCCCTTTTTCTCTCCTTTTCTTCTGACTCTCTCTTAAAGTCTGTTTTGCTTCTGACCATTGCCTTTCTTTATTCACTCTTACTTTTATTGCTCCTCCTTTCTCTTAACCCCTTACCTCATTATATCTTTGTTGGGTAAGATAGAGATTTTGGTTACCAATTAAATATACGTGTAGGTGTAGGTGTATACACATATATTCACATATATACATGCAGAAATATATGCACACATATGCATATAAATACATATATATGCATATACACATATGTCTTCATGTTTTATGTATATGTATATATATAATTATATATACATATGTATATGTATATATATAATTATTCTCTCTTTGATATAATTTAGTTGGTGGTGGGGTTCAAAAATTGCTCCCAATTCACCATTTTTTCCAACACTGTAAAAGCTATTCCTTGTGAATTTCATTTTTGTGAAATAATGTTCAACATTCTCCTTCTCCATTTCTTATGAACCCCTCTTTCTCACTTATCCACTTTTTACAAGATCATTCCCATGCATTCTGCATATGTATGTTTCTAATTTTCCTTATAAAGGCAAAGTTCTTAGAAATTATATGTATCATCTTCCTATATTGAAATATAATCAGTTTAACCTTATTAAGTCCCTTATGATTTCTCTTTCATTTCTATCATTTTTTGTTTCTCTGGTCTTATATTTAAAAGTCAAATTTTCTATTCTGCTCTGGTCTTTTCATCAGGAATGTTTATAAGTCCTCAATTTCATTAAATATACTTTTTTTTTTTCTATTAAAGGATTATACTCAGTTTTGCTGAGTAGAGTCTTGGTTGTAATCCCTGATCTTTTGCCTTCCAGAATGTCATATTCCAACCCTTTTTCTTCTCTAATATTGTAGCTTCTAGATATAATGATATCCTGACTATAGCTTCCCAGTATTTAAATAGATTCATTCTGACTGCTTTAAGTATTTTCTCTGAACTAGTAGCTCTAGAAGTTAGCTATGATCTTTCTGAAAGGTTTAATTTTGGTATCTCTTTCAGGTGGTGATGGATATATTCTTTCAATTTCTATATTATCCACTGGTTTGAGAATATCAGGGCAGTTTTCCTTGATAAGTTCTTGCAATATGATATCTCTGCCTTTTCCTTTAATCCCCTCAATTTATTTTCTAGGTCTGTTGTTTTTGCTCTGCTATTTGTGGCGGTTTGGAACTTTTGATTGCCTCCTAGATGTTATGATGTGGAAAGTGGTATGGTTAATATTCTCCTGGTCTGTACTTTGGCCCTTATGAAGGATGCTCCCCTGATCCCTTGAAATTAAAATCAATACTACTCCTTGGGTTTCTTGCTCCGCTAGGAGCAGAATTGATACTGCTACTCAGCATCTATGATCACTTGTGAACAAAAGCAATACTGCTTATCAGGGTCCCTGCTTGCTCTTGACCAAAAGTGTTCTTCTCTCCCTTGTAACCATGACCCAGAAATATGGATAGGTAATGGAGTTGCCAAAGAGCATCTGGTTCTGCACCCAGTGCTAACACATGGGTCTCCTATAAACTCATTCTGATCAGTTACCATGATATTTTACTTTTTATTTTTCTTTCTTGAGAACTCCTGAAGCTGTTGCTTCTGTCGTCACCACCTACTCTAACCATTGTGTTTCATCAATATGGTCTTCAGCTCAGCTTCCTCCCCCATGTCAAAGATCTATCCTTTTGACTTTCCAACTTGTGTTGGACTAGAAGAATGTGTAAACCCCAACCTTTTGCTGCTTCTGCAACTCCAAAATTCAATTTGAAGTTTTATTTTAAAGTCGTTGGAAGGGAAATGGTAGGATAGCTCAACTGAATGCTTCTTCTACTCCCCAATCTTGACTCTTGCCCAGGAAGACTAAGATAATGCAATAGAATAAAACATTATAACCAGTGATAAAAGTTTGGATAAGTAGTTTTAAGCCAGATTATGGAGGGCCCTAAATGCCAATTTAAAGAGTTTTCATTTTATCCCAGAAAAACTAGGTAGAAAATGAAGGGGGTTTTGTTTGATTTGTTCTCTTTTGTGGTCTTGCTTTGTTCTATTTTTATAGAAAAATCATTTACCAAAACATTTTAGTAATATTTTGCAACAACTTTCTGAAGGATGATGTTGAAAAATAATCAAGACTTCCAATTAAGAGGCTTTGACATGTGCAAAAATGCCTTCTTCATGAAGTGCTTCTCAGGGATTCTTCATGTACCCACATAATAGAAAGATCTTCTTGTCATTGGTTTAAGGATTTCAGCACCTTATACTTGCAAACTGCATCAGGATATACTGCTGTAGACTTCATCTTTGTTTGGTGGTTGAGATCAAGAAAAGTGACAATAGCAGAAGAGTAATAACTCTTGGAATTATACTTTTTTCTATCCTAGTATGATAAAAGTTTCTCAAGGCTCTTACTTATCCCATTAATCTTAGGAATAACCAGCACTGCTCTGTAATAATTTTAGGTAAAAATCTTAGTCCCCTTAAGCTTTCCTCTCCTTCCTATGAAAACATCTAAAGGGCCTCATAGATGTAGATCATTAATACTTAAAGATATACAGATGGAAATGAAATTTAATATCATCTATAACAGTAGGAATCAAAGTGTGGTTTAGAAACTTTTTCCTGGCATACTCAAGGTCAAAATCATTTTCATAACAATACTAAGATGTTTTAATTTCTAATACAACATTGAAATACAAGAACTATGTAAATGAAAGCTTGTGTGTGTGTGTATGTGTGTGTGTGTGTGTGTGTGTGTGTGTGTGTATTCTTCAGTATAAAGACGTGCTAAGGCAAAAAAGAAAAAGAAAAAAAAAACCACTGATCTAGAACAACTTCTTAACTCCTTTATTATAGAGATGGAGAAAGTGAGTTTAAGTTCTTTTTAATTTTTTTTTTCAGGACAATGAGGGTTAAGTGGCTTGCCCAAGGTCACACAAATAGTAAGTGTCAAGTGTCTGAAGCTGGATTTCAACTCAGGTCCTCCTGAATCTAGGGCCGATGCTTTATCCACTGTACCATCTAGCTGCTCAAACAAAATGAGTTGCAGAAAAATGAAGTGATTAGCCCAAAGACATCCTGGCTGTAAGTACCAAGGCTAAGATTTAAATTCAAGTCATCTAATTCCAAATCCATTGTTCTTTTTACTCTACAGCAGGTACCTTCTTTAGCATATAGGGAATTTCCTAGGCTAATTGAACCCAGATTACTATTCCTACATAGATTGGAACATAAGCTCACTGTATTTTGATTTTGGAAATACACTTTAGCATGTAAAAGTGGTTGGGGAACTGTGATGATTCCATTTCTTGGTAGCATTCTTTGGAATTTGTAAAACAAATAAGGCTAGAGAAAACCAATAGAGAAAATAGAGGAAACTGCTAGGTAGCTGAAGAAGAAATAATTTTAATGAACATTATATATGCTTCTTTAACAACTGCTAACATTAATCTTAGCTCTGTGAAAATTATTATAATCGAATATCCAAAGATGATGAAATGGAGGTTTATGGTAGAAAAATGACTAGCATGGTATTACATAGTAAATTACTAGCTGCACCATGATTAAAACAAATAGCCCTTCTATTTATAGCCAGTTTCTTGGCCATATTAGCAATTTCCACTTTGAAGACTTTACTTTGACTTCAAGAAAAATCACCTTGCCTTACTAGACATTTTCCATCCTACTTTTTTTTTTGGTGGGGCAGTTGGTGTTAAGTGACTTGTCCAGGGTCACACAGCTAGTGTTAAGTGTCTGAGACCAAATTTGAACTCAGGTACTCCTGAATCCAGGGCTGGTGCTCTATTTACTGTGCCACCTAGCTGCCCCCCCCATTATACTTTTAAAGTCATGATAATATTTTGTCTCATTTATTGATTGCTCTCATTATTTCAACTATTTTCTTAGTTAAAGTTTGCAATAAAAAGGACAGAGTAAGTAACTTTTGTTTGTCGAATTTTTCAGGTAATTATTTTTTGTTTTTGTTTTTTTTCCATTATATAGAGGAACTCATATACCAAAAATAATTGATCAAATTTTAATAATTACAATGACAACAAAAAGTTGTACTTCAAGTATCATTAAGTATTTTTTTACTATGATACTAACCGGTTACATAACTATATTTTACAACCTCAGATTTTAAGTTGGAAGGTACCTCAAAAGCCATTTAATCGAACCTTCTCATTTTATTGATGAGGAAACTGAATTTCATTGTTAAATTGACTTGCCAAAGGTGACATAGGTGAGAAATTTCTGAAACAGGACTGCAATACACATCCTTTCCCTGCAAAGGTAGGCAATGTTCTTTCTCTGTACCACAAAACCTCATAATTAATTAATTGGATTCTTTGTAATATTCAAATGGCTTTCTTGATTTTTCCAAGAATTCTCAATTCTGTTAAGATATCATTAATAGTATTACATAATCTCACTAATAATTCATTCTGTTTTCCCCTTAATTCCTTTAGATTGATTATGCCCTTGGTAGAATCTGTAAACCACTTGGCTCTGAATACCCATATAATTATGACTTTAGGCTTGCTCATGCCCTAGTTTCATAGTGATAGAAGATTAAATTGCAGTATCCCAAGGGACTTTCTCTGATTTAAATGTATACCCAACTGCAAAACTCAAAGACCTCTTTGTCTCACGAAGCATTGGTTTGGCACTAAGATTAAGAATTTAACAAAACTAATGGTTGGCTCAGGTAATATATGAAAGTTTCCTGCTACTGTGATATGCAGTGAAAAATAAATGAAAGTCTACCTTACAATCTTGGAAAAAACTTTTCTCTAAGTCTGAACCACTGCAATATTGCAAATAATCTATCAATAGCAGTTATAAATAACTCTACTTCTGCTTTGCCATGGAAAAGAGAGATACTTTCCTTAAATCCTCTATCATTGAAAATGTGGCACTGAGATTGTTAGTGCTTTGTTTTTGGTTTTGGTTTTGGTTTTGGTTTTGTTTGTCCAGTCTCCTGAGAGAAACATGCCATAAACAGAAGCAAGTCAGTTTGAGAGTTTGTCCTCAATCTTGAAGGTAAATTTGAGCACATTGATATAATCCTGTGGTCATCCCTACAAAGACTTTTTGAAGTATAATAGCTATGGTGAAAAATAGAGTCAATATGAGTTAGTGATACTGTTTAGAATGATTACATTTGCTAATCAGGTTTAGTGAGAATATTTTAACTCATCTTGGAAACAATCTGTCTTATCTGTGATATACCTTTAAGTAGAGAAGGAAGGAGCTGCCCCAATATACCTAAGTGAAATAAAGGAATTAGAGAAACCTGATACAGCTAGTAAGTAGCATATTGTACTGACTGATTTTATCTATGGATTGTTCCATTAATCTTATACTCTCTCTTCTTTGCTTCTCTTTTTTTCTTTTATATTAGGATAATAGGGGGCAGCTGGGTGGCACAGTGGATAAAACACTGGCCCTGGATTCATGAGGACCTGAGTTCAAATCTGGCCTCAGACACTTGACATTTACTAGCTGTGTGACCCTGGGCAAGTCACTTAACCCTCAACGCCTCATAAAAAAAGATAATAGGAGCCCTTAAACCTGGTTGTATTTTTAATATTAATTGAAATTGTAGAGGTTTGGGGAGGGGTGGGGGAACAGTTAGTCAGGGAAAGTTAGAAATACATTAAGGTGCTGACAGAGTCATTGAGAAGCAACAGAGTGATGCTTGCCTCTTGGAGAATCAAAGATCTTTTAATCTCACTCACCAGTATTATTCCTTAGCCAATTAAAAAGTGATTAGCAGGAGTGGGAATAAGCAGAGAGAAATGTTCAACCTAAAAGGATTTGCCTCATAACTGTATTAGAGAAAATCAGTCCAGTAAAAGGAAGAAAATAAAGGCATATTTAGTGTGTACCTAATGGGTCTGAAATCCTTTAGTATGCACATACATACACACACACACACACACACAGAATAACAGAAACCAGGAAGCCTTTCTGGGAAAAAAATCAATTTTTATTAAGAGAAACAAAGGTGGGGTCTACAATCTACCCATTATAATCCAAGACTTCAAAATAGAAAATTCACAGTTATTTATAGGTCTCTTGATTCATGTATGGTCCAAAATGTCCTCTAGAAGCTGATTCATATATGGTATAAGATTCTATTTTGTCTAATATAATGACATCCTAACTTGGTTCTTTCCATGATTTCTCAATTAGCCCTTTGATCTATCAATTAGCCCTTTAGAGGACTTTTCTATAAAGGAAATTTATTTCTAATTAATAGGTATGATTATTATGGTCACATACTTAAAATACACACTTTATAATGATTTAGTTACATTTCAATGGTTAATTAACAGGAATTTCCCTGGGAATACCTCATAGTTTTGTTACATACAGGTTTTTACTCAGGACTGTGTTCTTACTATAAATCATACAGTTATTTCTTATCTTAATGATTATAGCTGATAAAAGATTAGTAAGGCAATATAGAGGAAATCATTCAATGCAATGATTATTGATCTTTTTTTCCCTTTCAAAAGCATATGTCCTTGAATATATCCATATCATCTATCTATGTATCTATCTATCTATCTTTAATTTATCCATCATCTATCTACATATCCCTAAATTTCCTCCAATCAGTCCTATTAGATGCGTAAATATATAAACATAATTCACAAAATACATTTTAAGAATTGATTTGTAAACTATCATTGGGGTCATACATTGCCAAAAAAAAAAAAAAAGAACTGATTTTCAAAATACAGAATCATCATTAATTTTAAATAATGGAATCAAAATCATGTAAATCAACCAGTCTGAATAACTAGATACTTGAATCAAAGAAAATTACCACCAAGAAGAGGGGACAAATTTTGTAATCAGAAGAGACATGGGCTTGAAACTAGGAAAAACTGGTTTCAGTTACCAACATTAACATAGACTGACTATGTCACACTGTCTTAGTAGAAGGAGTTTTCCTATATCTTGAGTTGTCTATATCAATAAAATCACAAGTTTAGTCCTGGCATATAGATGTCACTGGCCCTGGACTCAGGAAGATTTGACCTCAGAAATCTAGCCTCAGATATTTACAAGTTGTATACTATTGGGCAAGTCATTTTATCTCTATCTACCTCAGGTTCCTCAACTATAAAACTATAATTATGACATCTACATTATAGTGTTGATGTTACAATCAAGTGAGATGATATTTTACAAGTGTTTAGTACAGTGTCTGGCACATAGTATTTGCCAATGTTTGTTTCCTATACCTATTATGAATTACTTTAAGCCTTGTATGATATTTTATATTTTCCAATGAAACATCCATATACAGTACCCTCTAATTTTTGCATTCAAGTTTTTACATTCTATTATATGCTTTTATTTCCTCAACTTTTTACTACTTCTTAAGGGTACATGTGTTTTCTCATTTGAGAGAATAGCTTACTGAAAGTGTTTTGCTATTTCTGGGAATCAAATAAGCAGATTGATTTCAATTTGCTGATAAAGGTGAAACTAACCACTTATGCCATCTGCAAACTTTGTATGTAATGGGCTAAATTTGAAATATCCTATTGTTTAAATGAAAATAGATATTCAGCGTGAACAATAACCAAACTTCTCTTTTGTTGCACTGCCATAATTAGGGTATCTTATTAAACTTGTCATATTATTTCATTTACACATCAATTTGTCATTCTCTCTAGGTAATCTTACCAATAATATTAGTTTTAATGTGGTTAACATGAGAGGCAGCCTAATTTTAATACAGAAATTTTGGACATGGAGCCAAAGAACTTCACTTTAAATTCTGGCTCTACCCTTATGAATTTGACCGTGGGCAAGTCACCAAACTGTTTTTCTAGCTTCAGAATTCAGGGATTTTTCTACATTATCACAGGTGTCATTTCTATTTCCAAATCCTATGACCTTTTGAGCTGTCATAAAGGACAGGAAAATAAATGGAAATTGATGTTTAATAAAGAACATGCAAGAGTCTAACATTTTCTAAATTTCTAAGACTTTCTCACATTGATATCACTGTTCTTGACCCTTATGATTTTATGTTATTCTCTGTAATACTTATGAAACATAAATATAATTCCATCAAATTAAAATAATTTAATTAAATATGGCATCATATATGTATATGCTCTGCATATGTACATGTATATAAACACAATTTGCAATGGTTTACAAGTGGGAAAACAAAGCTTTGGGGGGGGGCTTATTTTCTAATTATGTTGAAATGATGTTGGTTGGATATTATTTGGTGAATTGGAACTATCAAATAAGTACCTTGAGTAGTTTCCAATACATAATTGTGCTTAAGTAATACAGAGATTTTTTTTTCCTAATTCTTTTGGTAAATAGCCCTTTAAACATAAGTTCAAATATAAGTTAATCATACCATATTTTGGAGTTTAGCATGCCACATTATCAAAAGGTTCAATTCTAATTTTTTTTTTATTTAGCCACCAGAGTAATAAAAAAGGTTAAACAACCTGTTATGGTTGGCAGGTATCCTGACATTTTTCATCCCTTTTTCCCAAAATAAGTGGTTTATAAACAACTATCTCATTGTTCCTCTTATTTTTCCATTATTGAAATGAAAGAATCTGAGAACTACATAACACTCTTATGCAATGTCTTGATGAAAGATGAAAGCTTGTCTCATGACTCCCTATCTAATGCTCCATTGAACCAATTTAGTTGAAATCAGTTGGTAGTAACTATATAATAGCTATTATAATTATTTAAAATCTATATTGAAAGTAGCCCAGTTAAAAGTACACCCTTATTCTAATAGGTTATTCTGTAGTATTTTAATAAAGCTTTTTGCTAAAGGGGTTTCTGGGACTATATTTGAAGAGTTAATTAGTTCTCAATCCACTTCAATTATGGGCCCAATAGTACAAAGTCATTAACTTGTATTCTCAGCATAAGACAGGAGTTAAATGGACTTGGGGAAAGACCTAAATTGAATAATATTCAAACGTGTTTTTGACGTGATGAAACTTAAATCGCTGCTACCTGTTCTGAGACTTAATAGGGGCTATCAATCTCAAATGCTCTCAATCCACTACCTTTCATGCACTTTAAACAAAATGAAAACACCAAATAAAATACTTCTTTTTCATGCTGAGATTAATAAAGCTCTCAAAAAAATTGGACCTGAAAGAAGGTTTTAAGGAGAGCAAAGTTTCAGCCAAACTATATTTAAGACTAAATACTTGGCAACAATATGAATTAATTAGGTGGTTGTAATCTTTCTTTTCTGGAAGACACAGACATAGTGTTCAGGGAACTTTACATAAACTGTAGCTAAAACAATTCATTTACCATAATATTTCATTTTTTTTTAAGTGAGGCAATTGGGATTAAGTGGCTTGCCCAGGGTCACACAGCTAGTAAGTGTTAAGTGTCTGAGGATGGATTTGAACTCAGATACTCCTGACTCCAGGGCCAGTGCTCTATCCACTGTACCACCTAGCTGCCCCCACCATAATATTTCAAATAAAGTATATCGCATACAAATTGGTATTGAACATTGGAGAAGAAGATAAGGCAAGTACAGAATCAAACTCAAGTCAGAAGATGACACTCTTAAGACCTTACTAAACTAGATATGAATAGCAGGAATATATATTCTTATACATATATTTGAAAAAGCTCTTGTAGTCAATGATGAACCAAATATCTAAGTACTTCATTGTTTCGTGTTTATAGTCTGTGATTGAATAATAATGTTGATTCTAATGGATATACAATCACATATTTGGGAATCTTCTACTAAAAGCAAGTAATACAGTTAACTTCAATACATCATGATCTTGAAAGTTCCAGTACACTTTTTTGGGAATGTCAGTTTATTATGAACAAATTTCCTTAAAATCCATGGCCTTTTATTCATTAATTACTTGTGCCTTATGGCACTGGAAAAAAGGCATTACTATATATTTAAAATGGGTTAGGAAATAGTAATAAAAATAAATGACTGGAATAGTCACTGCCTTTAAGAAGTTTATATTCTACTGACTAAAATGGGTATTTCCTCTAAGGATTCCTTAGTAAAGTTAATCTTTCATATAGAAAATATCACCTTATCACCAATTCTCAGATACGGAAGAAAGTAGAGCCCATATAAATTGTTTTTTTTTCCCTTGGAAAGATTTGAAAAATGCCCCTGGGGATGCTTTCCAATAGTTGTTTTGCGTCTTTCTTGTAACACCTATGATTTTTCCAAGATTATATAAATCAAGGGGGAAGAGATTTTCCAGCAATAAAAATGTATGTTTCTGTAATGGTGTTATTAGAAGAACTGTCATCACACTCTCTTGTGTTGCATCTGAAATGACTGTCTTATTTTCCTGGCCCAAGTCCTGGATCTGACTGAGTGCTGAAACCCCATTTCTCCTTCATGATATGTGTAGATCATTGCTTTTCTTATATTTGAACAATCTCTATGTTTTTAAATTGAAAAAAAATTTTAAAATAGTTCAAATTTGTCTAAATTACCATATTTTAACTAAAAGAACCAAATTAGACATACATACTATGCCAGGGATTTAAGATGCCCTGTATTGTTACCCAGATAGCCTGTGGGTCTCTATCTTAGACTTACATAGAGATATTATCAGACAACAATGGATAATAACATCAAGGGGAAGATATGTTTAGTGGGATTGAAAAATTTGACATATATGCCATGGTAACTCAGGGAAATTTATGTTTGCAACAGCTAACAACAACAACAAAACACTTGAACACTGAGGAGTCTGAAACATTGTATCTTGATAAAATTGTTGCATTTTAAAACACACTGAAAGAACTGAGACAGACAGAAGTGCTAGATTGACTATCTTCAATCTTTCAATAAATAGAAGGTAGGATTGCTCGACTTTTCCATAAATTGTTCACATTGTATTCCTCAAAGGGTGATCATTGACCCAGAAAAGGTAGAAAAACTTTATAATGGACCAAGAAAACATAATCTTATAAACATATATTTTTTGTTTTGATGATTATCATGAATGTATTAAAAACAATGCTACTAAATGATTTTGTTATTAATTAAATACATTCATAACTATAATGGCAGTATAGTAGTTTATTTTTAAAAAGCCCTTTGAAGATCAATGAGTAAACCTTTTATGATAGGGGGAAAAGAAACCTTCAGAGACGTAATCAGTTTTTTTTATATATATAACATTTTGGGCCTTTAAAAAAAGTATTTTTTTTCATACATTTGGGTGCCATACTATAAATCTGGAGAGTCCTACTTACCAAGAGAACAACTACACTGGTCAGAATAGTTGTTTTATTTTTATTATATTTAACAACCAACAAGACATTACCCATTTTACAAGCTTAAGTTCTTATCTGTGAGAGTGTCCCTGACAAGTTCAAAGACTATTTTTATAAAGTAAAATTTATAAGTATGGGCTAACAATTATATACTGGCATATTTGATCCAGTGCTAAGCTAATTACTACCTTCCAGAGGTAGATAGCAACATTGTCCAGTTATGACTTCAGCATATACCACAGGCTAAGTAAGACTAAAGTAGATTTAGATATTCTTTTCCAAAGGCCATATGTCTTCAAAAAACTGATGAAAGAAAATGGAATTATGTGTAATACACGAGTAGACATATAGTTGATAGTTTTGAAATTATAATAGGTAGTACAAGACTCAAATGAGAAAACCTTATTTTGTTTTATAATATAATTTTTCTTTATGATGAATATGGATGACTGGCAATGAGAATATGGATGACTGGCTGATGAAAGACCAAAAGAAGTGATAGAATAAAATACCAAGGAGGTTGCACTAAAGGACTCAAGTTCCAGTAACCAAAAGTTATGTAACCCTTCTTTTAATGAATAAAGCTTTGTTAAGCAGTTATCCTATGAAAAACATTGTACTAATAAGCAACAATGATACAATTAAAAAAATAAGACAGTCCTTGTTCTCAAGAAGCTCACATTATAATGGGGAAGATAGTAAATGGTATAGTTTACTTGTTGTCCTTCATTCTCAAAGACTAAAATGATATCATTTTATTGGAATCAAGTTTCAGTGTATCCAACTGTGGCTGATCAGACCAATATGTGCTCAGAAGCCTATACCACAGGTTGGGTACAAATAAGCAATATGAACATTGGGAGTAGAGATGTCTCTAAATTTGTACATCTCACTTTTCTTGTAAGCTACTGAAATTCTGCTTTATTCATACAGCCTAGTGCCTCCTTTGATGTGGGCATGCCATGCTGGGAGTCTTATGTCAGTGTCTTATATTTCTCACTATAGATTCCAATGTTCTTCTGAGATAATTTTTTAATCACAGGTTTTTAAAAATTATGTTCCAGTTACATATAAAGATTGTTTTCAACATTTTTTTTCATAAGATTTTTATTTTTATTTTTGGTAGGGCATTGAGTGTTAAGTGACTTACCCAGGGTCACATAGCTAGTAAGTAAGTGTCTGAGGTCAGATTTGAACTTGGGTTCTCCTGAATCCAGAGGCAATGCTGCCCCTTCATAAGATTTTTAGTTTCAAATTTTTCTCCCTCTCTCCCTTCCCAACCCTCTCCCCAAGACAGAAAAAAAATCTGATATAGTTTATATATGTACAATCACATTAAACATATTTCTACTGTAGTCATCTTGTGAGAGAAGAATCAGAACAAAAGGTAAAAAACTTCAAAAAGAAAAAAAAAGTAGAAACATTATGGTTCAATCTGCATTCAGAATGCAGTTTTTTTTCTATATGTGGAGAATGTTTGCCATCAAGAGTTCATTGGATTAGTCTTGGATCATTGTATTGCTGAGAAGAGCTAAGTATACCACATTTAATCATCACACAATGTTGCTGTTGCTGTGTACAATGTTCTGCTGGTTCTGTTCCCTCCACTCAGCATCAGTCCACTTCTTTCCAGTTTTTTTTTTTTTAAATCTGCCTGCTAATCATTTCTTACAGTTTAATGGTATTACATTATATTCATATACCACAACTTGTTCAGCCATTCCCCAACTGATGGGCATTCCCTCAATTTTCAGTTCTTTGCCACCACAAAGAGAGCTACTATAAATATTTTTTGTGCATGTGGGTCCTATTCCCTTTTTTATGATCTCTTTAAGATACAGACCTGGTAGTAGTATTACTGGGTCAAAGGGTATGCACAGTCTCATATTCCCTTTGGACATAGTTCCGAATGGCTCTCCAGAATGGTTGGGTCACTTCACAACTCCACCAATAATGTGTTAGGGTTCCAATTTTTCCACAACTTCTCCAACATTTGTTATTTTCCTATTTTTGTCATATTAGCCAATCTGATAGATATGAAGTGATATCTCAGAGTTGTTGTAATTTTCATTTCTCTAATCATTAGTGATTTAGAGCATTTTTACTTATGGCAATATATAGCCTTGATTTCTTGACCTGAAAACTGCCTGTTCAAATCCTTTGACCATTTATCAATTGGGGAATGACTTGCACTCTTATAAATTTTATTTAGTTGCCTAAATATTTTAGAAATGAGACCTTAATCAGAAACTCTGGCTGTGAAAATTGTTTCCCAGCTTTCTGTTTCCTTTCTGATTTTGGCTGCATTCCTTGTGTTTTATACCAAAAAAACCCAAAAAATCTATAATATAATCAAAATTATCCATTTTGCATTTCATAGTATTCTTTATCTTTTGTTTTGTCACATATTGTTCTCCTCTTCATAGATCTTAGAGGTAAACTATTCATTCCTCTCCTATTTTACCTGTGGTATCCCCCTTTATGTCTAAATCATGTACCCATGGTACCATATACCATGATTTTGGTAAAGCAAATCCAAATGAATAAAAAACAAATGAGGGCAACATGAAATATCCTCCTTGGAAAAACAGCTGACCTGGAAAATAGATCCAGTAGAGATAATTTGAAAATCATTGGACTACCTGAAAACAATGACCAAAATAAGAGTTTAGACAGCATTTTCCAAGAGATTGTCAGGGAAAATTGTTTGGATACTTTAGGAGGAGAAGGTAAAATAGAAATTGAAAGAATCCATCAATCAACTCCTGAAAGAGATCCCAAAAGGAAAACCTCCAGGAATATTATAGCCAAATTCCAGAGCTCCCAGGACAAGAGGAAAATATTAAAAGCAGCTAGAAAAAAGGAATTCAAATACTGTGGAGCTACAATAAGAATAAAACAAGATCTAGCAGCATCTGAATTAAAGGACCATAGGGCATGGAATATGATACTCCAGAGAGCAAAAGAACTTGGACTAGAGCCAAGAATCATGTACCCAGCAAAACTGCATATAACCTTACAGAAAAAAAATGGGGCTTCAATGAAAAAGAGGACTTTCACACATTTCTGATGAAAAAATTGGAACTGAATAGAAAATTTCACTTTCAAATATAAGACCCTAGAGAAGCATAAAAATGTAAACAGGAAAAAGAAATCATGAGAGATATTAAAAGATTAAAGTGTTTACATTCCTACATGGGAAGATGATACATCTAACTCATAAGAACTTTCTTAGTATTAGGGTAGCTGAAATGAATACACTTAGACAGAGGACATATGTTTGAACTGAATATCATAGTATAATATTGGTAAAGCATTTATTTTTTGCTTATCTTTGTTCTTTGTTCAGCAAGCAGGGTGGGGTGTCTTAAGTCTAGGGCCAGATTTAGACTTGGGACCACCTGGGTCCAGGGCTGTTGGTTTGTCCACTGTGCCACTGAGGTAACCCATGATATCATCTTTAAAATAGGGTTGAGTGGTAAGAGGAATCCACTGGTGGAGGAAAATGGGACAGGTGGATTGGGGAGAGGTAGCTCACATGAAGGAAAGAAGAAAAAAAACACGGAGGGGACAGGGAAGAGGGGGAAGAAGTGGAGGAGTAAGTGAGCCTTACTATCATAAGAATTGGCTCAAAGTGGAAATAAAATACATACTCAAGTGGGTATAGTAATATATTTTTGCTCTGAGGGGAAAGTGGGAGAGGAAGGAGATAAGGGGGGGGGTGAGAGAAGAGGGGAAGGAGGGAAGGGCAGATTTGGGGAGGGAGCAATAAAAAGCAAAACACTTTCAAGGAATGTGAAGATTTTGTGCATAACTGCACAAGTATGATATATTGAATTGCTTGATTTCATAGGGAGAGTTGAGGAGGGAGGAAGGATGTAAGATTTAGAACACATTATTAGCTCAAAGACATTAATCTCATCAGAGTAGGCTCAAGGAGGGAATAACATACACACACAATTGGGAGGATTAATCTATTTAACCATACAGGAAAGTAGGAAGGGAAGACGGTGAGTAGGGAAGGGTGAAAGAAGGGAGGACAGAGCCTCTGAGGGGGCAATCAGAAATTAAAACACTTTTGAGGAGGAATAGGGTAAATGAAGATAGAAGATAGAGTAAATATTATGGGAAGGGAATAGGATGGAGGGAAATAGTTATGATGATCGACTATAATGACAAAACAAATGATACCTACTCTGCTGGGCTATTGTGAAGAAAATTCTTTGTCAAGTTTAAGGTGCTATATAAAAGTTATGATGAACAGGATGCTATCAGAAAAGCCTAGAAAGACGTACATGAACTGAAGCAGAGACAAATATACTCTATACCAAATAGCAATAATGTAGGAGTTATGAAAATTGCAATCTATCTACAGACAAAGAACTGATGGTATCTGAAAAAAGATTGAAAAACATTTGTTTTTGAGAATTCCTTAATCTGAAGTCTTGTTTTTATCTGTTTTCTTTTGCAACATAGCTAATGTGTAGATGTTTTCCATGACTACTCATGTATAACTTATATTGAATTGCTTTAGTTCTTGGTGAGGGTGTGGGAATGGAAGGAGGAAGAGAAGTTGGAACACAAAGTTTTAAAAATATTATGTCAAAATTTGTTTTTAAAAGTAATTTGGAAAATAAAATTATAAACATAAAAGAAATTTTGAAATTTCATTTTTTTTAAAACATGAAAAGAAATGGGATTACTTTTGGGCAGCTGGTGCTGCAGTGTATAAAGCACCAGACTTGGATTCAGGAGGACCTGAGTTCAAATCCAACCTAATTCACTTGACATTTACTAGCTGTGTGACCCTGGGAAAGTCACTTAACCCCTATTGCCCTGAAAAGTTAAAAAAAAAAACTGAATAAATAAAAAGAAAAAGAAAAAGAAAAGCTTGGACCTTTGGTTTTTATAAAATACTAAATTACCACTAAATTACATTTACTACTGTGAATTGTAACCCCAGCTAGAGAGAACTAGGAAGACTCCTGTTCCTGAGTTCAAATCTGTCCTTAGACACTTACAAGAAATATGATCCTGTTCAAGTCACTTAATCTAGTTTGCCTCAGTGTTTTCATCTGTGAAACAAACTGGATGAGGAAATGAAAAACTATTCCAGTATCTTTCCCAAAAAAGTCCCAAATGGGGTCATGAAGAGTCAAATATGACTGAAAATATCTTTTAAAAAGGCCATTATGTACTTTATATATTTCACTGATCCAATTCTTTGTCAGTTACAAATTTTGATATTTTTAAACAAAATTTAGCAATTGTGTAACTTTTTTTCATAAAATGATATTTGTGGTATATTTCTTCAGTCAATGTTTTTGTAAAGCTCAATTTTCTTTGTTTGTTTGTATTTGTAAGGCAATGAGTTTTAAGTGACATGCCCAGGGTCACACAGCTAGTAAGGGTCAAGTGTCTGAGGCCAGATTTGAACTCAGGGCCTCCTGAAGGCAGGGTTGACGCTTTATCCACTACACCACCTAGCTGCCCTCATTAATACTTAATTTTACTAATTTTTCCTTTGATGTTTAGGTTTTTCATTTTTGTGTTTCATTGACAAATTTTAAATATGTTCCTTTTTTAAGGTTTTTTTTTTAATTGCAGCCCCAATTTATTGAACTATTCTTTCACTTTGTTATTGATGTAGACATTTAGAAATATATATTTTTCAAACTCCTTTGCCATTTTGGAATTCTGTCTCCTTGTTGATGAAATAATTGATTGTTTATATGATTTGTTCTTTGATGAACTCATTTTTAGATTCATATTCTGTGTTTTTCCATTAAGTTTTAATGTCTGCTTTCACAGGATACATTATTTTTATTGCATTATGGTCTAAAAAAGGATGCATGTAATATTTATGCTTTTCTTCAATTGTTTATGACATGTTTATTCTCTAATATATCATCAATTTTGTTCAGGTGCCATATAAAGCTGAGTAAAGGTGTACTCCTTTCTATTCTCATTTATTATTATTATTATTATTCTAAAGGTTTTTTTAATCTAACTTTTAAAATTTCTCTTCACCTCCTTAGCTTACTTCTTTTTTCACTTTGCTTCTTCTAACAATAGTCTGTTACTCATTTCCATTTCATGTGTGAATTTATCCAATTCATACTCATAGTTATGATTACTAATTGAATTTCCCTCCATTCTCTTTACTTCTGTTTATATTTCTTTCTCTCTTTTTACCCTTTCTCCTCTGAAGTCTATTTTTGTGTGTGTGTAATCAGTCTTTGTTTTTCTGTTCTCCCTTTTTAACCCTAATTTCTATTTCCCCATTCTCCTGCTTTCAAGTTGTTGAAGAAAAATTCATATTATTATCTGAGTATATTTTCTTTGAAGTAGAATATTTGTTATTGTAGTTAAAGCGCTGCTACCCCGTGTGCTATTTTCCCTTTCATTTTAAAAGTTCTTCTTTTGTGACTCTTTTATGTTAGATAATATCCCCCATCCTTATTCCCCTTTACCCCATCAACATGGGCATCCCTATTTCTCACCTATTCTTTTTTTTTTTTTTTTTTTGGTGAGGCAATTGGGGTTAAGTGACTTACCCAGTGTCACACAGCTAGTAAGTGTCAAGTGTCTGAGGCCAGATTTGAACTCAGGTCCTCCTGACTCCAGGGCTGGTGCTCTATCCACTGTGCCACCTAGCTGCCCCTCACCTATTCTTTTTAAAAATGAAATTATTCCAACAAAATAAGCCCACTACCACAGCCTCTTTCTCTATATATTTATTCTCAGTGCCTTAATAATTTTAAAGTTCTTAAAAGACACATGTATCATCTTCTTATATTGAAATGGTAATACATTTAATTTTATTGAATACCTTATTATTTCTCTTTCATGTTCATTGTTATGTTTCTCATGAATCTTCTATTTTAAAGTCAAATTTTCTACTTATCTCTCAACTTGTCATCAGTGATGCTTGAAACTGCTCTATTTCATTAAATTTTTTGATTGGAAAAAAATAAACTTTTTTTCCCCTTTGTAGGTTATTCTTGATTGCAATCCTAACTCTATTGCCTTCTGGACTGACACATCCCAAACCCCCCAATCACTTAATGTGGCACCTGCTAAATCTTTTGTGATCCTGACTGTGGCTCCATGGAATTTGAATGGTTTCTTTCTAACTACTGTAAAGTTGCTATCTAATTATACTGTCTAAAATATCTAATGAGTGGTCACCAATATATTATAAGCTTTAGCAAGAGTTTAGACATTTAAGCATTTATTAAGTAGAATAAGAATTTGGTGAAGAAAGCGAAAGAGGCCTAGATGCCTATAGCTATCTATCTCAGGGAGCCAGCATTTCTAGCTACCCTCCCCATGAGGTCCTGATGAGAGAGAGTGAACCACCCCTTCTTCATCCCACAAGCCTCCTGCCTAACCTGGAAACATCAAATGTCACTTGCTGATGCCAAAGCATTGACCTCCCAAGCCACATGGCTTGCCCTCAGATGCCTTCTCCTCATGGCAGAGCTTTCCTACAGTATCTCTCCAGCAGGTGGCATCACTCCAATTGTTATACTACTTCAAATATTTTCACTTTGACCTAGGAGTTCAGGAATTTGGTGATAATATCCCTGTGAATTTTACCTTTAAGATTTCTTTCAGTTGGCGATTTGTGTCTTATTTCAATTTCCAATTTACCCTGTAATTCTAGGACATCACAGCAATTTTCCTTCATAATTTCTTGAAAAATTATGCCAAGGCTCATTTTTTTTTAAATTATGGCTTTCTGGTATTCCAATGATTTATTTTGCAGTTAAATTATTAGAAAGAATCTGATTCATCTCCCAACCATCCCCCATGTATCATCAAATGGGAAAGCTGGAAGAATATCTTAGTATAAATTGTTGTTGTTGTTTTTTTTTAATTAATATTAGCATTACATGCATTAACCATTGCAGCATCAACATATAATATCTTTTGACATAACAATTAAATTGTGAAGTGTCCTGTATTATTTTCATATATATATATATATATATATGTATATATATATATATATATATATATGATTTCCCTAGCATGTGGGAAAGGGTAAGGGAGGAAAGAAATAAAATGAATGTTACAGAATTCATTTGAGAAGAAAGGGGTATGTCCTAGAAGTCTGTCGATTATTGCTACTATGATTTTGATTGGATCATACATAAAATTTTCATCAACCTCATAAAGGAGAAGTTGTTGAATAATGGTCATGTGGTGAGCAAATCAAATTGGTAATGAGGAGCAAGTATTATTCCAAACCCCCCTCCTCAGTCAGTGATTTGAAGAGAATGAATGTAAGTGTAGATATTCCTGGAAAAGATGGCCAGGTGGGCTGAGTCATCAAAAGGGAGATGGGTTTCTATAAGAGTTGAAAGTTGGAAGCAGTATAAAAGAAACCTATTTTAATGAAAGTAAGGGTTTTGTGTTTTAATTATAACTTTTCCTATGAAGCAGGAATTCCAGAGAGCAGAGAAGTGGAAGATATTTTTTGAAACTTTGTTGGAGTTGAAGCTTAAGTGTAAGTATAAGTTTAAGCTTATAAGAAAGAAGTTAGTAAGAAATGGAAACTGTCATTTGAATGATTACCTATAGGGATTCAGTATCATTGGGTGGTGAACCTATGTCCAGGTAATAGTTTGATTATTATTAAGTGAAAATTTTAGGAAGGTTTTTCATAGTCAATGATATTATGACTTTAGGGTAATATCCTCTCAGAGTCTTAGGCAATTCAGGTGAGAGAACCAAGACAAAAAGAGTAATTATAGCCTCCTTCCCCAAGATAGGAGTCCATGCCAGAAACTTGGTGAAATGGTGTCCCCTCTCGGCAAGTCAGATGCAGAAAATGGTATAATTTATGGAATTATATTTCTCTTTCCACTAGAAAGTGAAGACCAAACATGATATGCATGGGACAAGATGATAAGGCCCTCACCTCTCTACTTTCCACCCTCACTATATATGTGTGCATATGCATACATATGTACATGTATATATGTATATTGTATATATGTGTATATATGAACATACGCATGCACATGCATGCATGCATGTGTGGGAGATGGAAGGCTCTTATCTTTCTTCTTCCCTCCTGTCTGATTCCATCCAGAGGCTAGAGATTGAGGAGGAAATGTTTGCAGTAAAAGAATGGGTACTTGCCCACCCAGATGAATAATTTCTTCAGATACTGATATATTTGATGAATGAGCCCCTGTCAGTGATATTGGGTAGGTAATTAAGAAACAGAGATGTCACAGGAGTAAAGAAGGATAAATGCTAGGTTTTGTTTTGTTTTTTAAAGAAGATAATGAAAGCTGCAAACAATAACCAAGTAACCTTGATTGGATTTTTAAGGAGATTGTGGAACTTATTTTAAACAGATTGTGAACATCCAAAAAAGGAAGAAATGATCAAATAGAACAAATAGTTCACCATAAAAAGAAAATAAGCCATTTCCTTTTTTAGGATTACTAAATTATTACATCAGAGGGATTCTATAGACACAGTTAAACAATATTTTAGGAAACTGATAAAATATTTCATACTATTCTGATGGAAAAAGAAGACAAGTACAGGCTAGAAAATGGTACAATTAAATGATTTCAGGTCTTGTTAAAAATAACTAGAGTCATAAAATAATCAATGATTTTTCAGTGTTAACTTTGAAATGGCCCAGGGATCTGTAGTTAGTCTTATGTGATTAAATCGTTTTAGCAATAACTTGAGGAAGAAAGTTACACATGGCATCATTTTTGGTACATTTTCACAAGACAAGAAGCTTAGAGAAATAGCTAATATACTGCATGAAAAGATTAAGATTCAAAAAGTTCTTTGTATGTTAGAACACTGAACTGAAACTGACAAAATTAAATTAATTGTGATAAATGTAGTGTTCTATGATTCATTATAATGACTTTATAAGTACAAGATGGTGAATAGTGAGATGGTAGATAATCTTTAAAAGACCAAAGAAAGAAAACTGCAAGTTTAATATGGCAACTCCAAAAGCTAATGAGTCCTTGAGCTGCATTAAGAAAGTCATATCTTCAGGGATTAATAAAATGGTAGTGACATTACACACTTCTTTATTCAGGCTGCCACATGAACTATTACATTTAGTTTTGGGTGGTAAAATGTAAGAACATAGATAAACTGGACAGGAAATAAGAGGGCAAATTTTGACTTCAAACCTTATTAAGACTGAATGAAGTATCTGAGCATATTTAGGTTGGAAGAAAAAAAAACTGATAAAGAAACAATAGGCCTCTTTAAGTAACTGGGGTCTGAAATATAGAAGAAATCATAGACTTGTTTTGTTGTTATTTTTTCTTTGTTGGTTTTAGGCCAAGAAGTTGGGGTAGAAGCAAAAGGTAGAAGCTATTTGAAAGTAGAATGGGATGCCTTTCCCTGCATACTCTTTGACCTAGCAATATCACTACTATATCAGTATCCAAGTATCCAAAAAGAGATAAAATACAAAAAGTTAAAAGACTTACATATATACATGGCAGCCTTTTTCTGGTGTGAAGAATTCAACATTGAGGAGATGCCCATCAGTTGGGGTATGGCTGAACAAATTGTTGGATGAGATTATGATGGAACACTATTGTTCTGTAGGAAATGATGAGCAGGATGCTCTCAGAAAAACCTGGAAAGACTTACATGAGCTGATGCAAAGTGTGATGTATTATATACAAAGCAATAGTTATAGTGCAAGATGATCAGCTATGAATGACTTGGTTATTCTCGCCAATGCAAAATGAAATGATCCAAGGCAACTCTGAAGGACTTAAGAAAAATGCAATCCATCTGCAAAGAAAGTATTGATGGTGCATGAATAGAGATTAAAGCATATTTTTTTAAGTTTCTTTTTTTTGTCTGTTTTAATTCACAACCTTACTAATGTTTTACATGAGTACACATATATAACTTTTATTGAATTGCTTGCATTTGTAAGGGCAGGGGATGGTCAGGGAGGAAGGACGATAATTTGGAACACAGTTTTAAAAAGGGTCTTAAAATTAGTTTTACATATAAATGGGGAAAATAAAAATTCAATAAAATCCTAAAAAGAAAAAAAAATGGACTACCTTAAAAGTTGGTGGTTCTCCCTTATCATAGGTAATGAAGCAGATTATCTGTGATTCTTAGGAATTGTTCTTTGGATATGACGTTGACTGCACTGCCCTAAATGCCCATTCAACTCTGAAATATCCTAACTTTGTTAGTCCATAGCTTATATTATTAATAGGTCAAGAACAAGCATAGGCCTTTGAACTATTTGGAACCTTTCTAATTTATTAAAAGTCAAGGACATCAAAATGATATGATCTCTAAATAGTTGTACAATTTTGTTTTTTGTCAGGGCAATAAGGGTTAAGTGACTTGCTTAAGGTCATATAGCTACTAAGTGTCAAGTATCTGAGGCCAGATTTGAACTCAGGTCCTCCTGAATCCAAGGCCAGTGCTTTATTCACTGTGCCACCTAGCTGCCCAGGAGTTATACTATTTAAAGACAAGGATCAAAAGACAATGTTCAAGATCATGTTGATATTAAATTTGCATAATGTTCTAATATATGTAAAGCACATTTTCTCCATTTCATGTTTAAAACCCCATAAGATAGGTTATGTTATTATTCTCATTATTCATTTTTGTGTTGGGAAATTGAGGATCAATCTCATTAAGTGACTTGTCCTTGGTTATGTAGGTAGTTAGTTTCTGATACAGTGTTTGAAACCAACATGCTCCTTGTTTCAAATGTTATCCTTTATGACTCACATTCTCAAGTTCTGCCTTTTGACATCATGGATTTGTTTATATGAGAGGTCCCCTTTCTCTTCCTCCTGATCCAAAATGTTAAGAGAACTTACTTGTGATTAGATCAGTATTTCATAAATTCCTGCCATATAGTTAGATTGGTTTTCCCCAAGGTTCTACACTGTGCCCTTGAGAGAACTTTTTGTTTTTCTTAAAAATCCCTATAAACTGTCTTCAAAACTTTATTGGATGATATCAAGCAGCCACTGATACAGTTTCTTGTCACATGAGTAGAAATGTCAGTTCAGAGCAAATCAGGGCCTCTTTCCTAAGGCTTCAGACCAGTAGACTTGCAGCATGTCCATTATCAGGAGTATGTGCTTACATTAATCACTATTTTTTCTTAATAAATATTCTCTGCTATGAATATTTTTTCTCCTGTGGCTGAGTAAATCTGCTTTTGTTAACTGAAAAATTGATTAAAAGTACTTTTGGTAATTGCCTAATTTGATCTAGACTGAACCTACTATCAAAGAGATGTCCATATATGCAGGAAGGGGTCGAAAAGAGGAGGAAAGAAGTAATAAATAGTGCATATTAAAAAAAAATACTTCATCTATCAATATGTTAAAAAAGGGGTAGAGGCTAGATGGCCAAGAGAAGCTAGGCAATTGCCTGAGCTCTCCTGAGCTTCCCTCAAAATTACATTAAATCAACCCTCTAAACAAATTATGAAACTAAAGAACCTACAAAAACACAGAAGGACACAATCTTTCAACTTGAGATAATTTAGAAGACTTCAGGAAATATCAGTTTAACTTGGGCAAAGGGGAGCACAGTGCAGCTCAGCACAGCACTGAGGCAGTCTGGGAAAGTCAGCTGAAGGCTCTTGGCCACAGAAAAGAATGGCAATTGAGGCCTCTTGGTCCTAGTTCAGGAGGCTGGTTGAGTAGGAGGTTAGTTGGGAGACCTGCCAGCTCTGGCTGAGAGGGCAAACAGAAAGACAGACAGCCACCCACAGGACAGACTTAACTAGGCCAAGCCATCTCAGCACAGTTAATATGTCTATGGTGGTGAGGAATCTGCTAACTACAGAGGCCTCAGAGCAGAAAGCCAGTGATCAGGTGCCTATTCACCAGCACAAGAACCTTACAACAGTGGCCCCTGTGCCCCAGAAGCAAAACTCAAAATTAAAAATAAAATAAAAAATAAAAAAATAAGTCACAACATGAGTAATAAACAGAAAAGGGCCCTTACCACTGAGAATTTTTGTGTCAAAAGGGAAGACAAAAACATAAATTTAGATGAGGACGATTATTTCAAAATACCTACGTGAGAAGCCTCAAGGTGGATGATGAATTGGTCTCAAGACCAAAAAGCCTTCCTGGAAGAACTCAACAAGGATTTTTAAAATAAAATGAGAGAGGTAGAAGAAAAAATGGAAAAATAGTTGAGAAATGAGAGTTATGCAAGAAAATCATGAAAAAGGAATCAACAGCTTGGAGAAGGAAGTAAAAAAAAAATTAACTGAAGAAAACAATTCCTTAAAAAATACAATTGGCCAAAGGGGGGGGGGGGATTGGTCAAATGGAAAAAGAGTTGCAAAAGATTACTGAAGAAAATAATGCCTTAAAAATTGTAATTGCACATATGAAGCTAAACACTCTCTGAGACAACAAGAATCAGTCAAACAGAATAAAAAGAATAAAAAAATAGAAAATGTGAAATATCTTATCAGCAAAACAACTGACCTGGAAAATAGATCCAGGAGAGAGTATTTGACAATTATTGGACTACCTGAAAGCCATGCTGAGAAGAGTCTAGACACCATATTATCAATAACTGCCCTGATATTGTAGAGTCAGAGGATAAAATCAATATTGAAAGAATCTACCAATCACCTCCTGAAATAGACCCCAAAATGAAAACTCCAAGTAATATAGTAGTTAAATCCCAAAATTATAAAGTAAAGGGAAAAATACTGCAAGCAGCCAGGAAAAAAGAATTTAAATATTAAGGGATGAGCATCAGAATTACACAGGAGCTGGCAGCTTCAATATTAAAGGATAAGAAGGATTGAAATATGATATTCTTGAAGGGAAAGAAACTGATATTACCACCAAGAATGTACTAACAATCAAAATTAATCATAATCTTTCTAGGTAAAAGACATACATTCAATGAAATAGGAGACCTTAAAACTTTCCTAATGAAAAGTTGAGAACTGAACAGAAAATTCAATCTCCAAATACAAGACTCAAGAGACACATGGAAAGGTAAAAAGGGGGGGGGGGGTGAGGACCATGTTATTCAATAAGGTTAAAATGTTTGTATCCCTAAATGAGAAGAAGATACTTGAAATACTTGTGAACTGTTTCTTTATTAAGGCACATAGGAGGCTCACACAGAACCAGAAGGTGTGGGTATAAGTGAATTCTGATGTGAATTTATTAAAAAATACTTAAGGGGAAAAAAAGAATTATACTGGGAGAAGAGGAAAGGGAAGGCAGAATGGGATAAATCACATCAAGTGAAAGAGGCACAAAAGATCTATTACAATAGAGAGGAAGAGGGGAGTGATGAGCATTTTGACCTTATTCTCATCTGATTTGGCTCAAAGAGTGAATAAAATACCCAACTGGGTATTTAATTCTATCTTACCTTATAGGGAAGTTAAAGGGGAAAGGGGAAAGACAATGGTGGGGTACTGATAGAAGACAGGGTAAACTAGTAGGGGAAAAGGGAAAAGACAAAAAAGGAGGTGGGGTTGAAAGAAGGGAAGAGAAAACTTGGAATTTTGGAAGGGGAAATGACAAAAGGAGGTGGGGCTGAAGGAAGGGAGGGTAGACAAAAAGGGCCAGAAACAAAACACTAGTGAAAAGGGGCAGGGAAAAGGAAAGAGAAAAATACAAACAAGGGAAAAATAGGATGCAGGAAAATCCATGGTTAGTATTTGTAACTGTGAATGTGAATGGAATGAACACTCCTATAAAATGGAAGCAGATAGCAGACTTGATTAAAAACCAGAATGCTACACTATCTTCTTTACAAGAAAGATATTTGAAGCAGAGAGATAAACACAAGTAAAAGTAAAAGGCTGGAGCAGAATATGCTATGTTTCAGCTGAAGTAAAAAAGGCAGGGTTAGCAATCCTTATCTGAGACAAAGCAAAAGCAAATATTGATGTAATTAAAAAAGATAAGAAAACTATATCTTGCTAAAAAAGTAATGAAGTAATATCAATACTAAACTTACATGCACCAAATGGTATAGCAACCAAATTCTTAGAGAAGAAGTTAAGTGAGTTCCTGGAAGAAACATATATCAAAACTATATTAATGAGGTACCTCAATTTCCCCATCTTAGAACTAGATAAATTTACCCAGTAGTAGTAGGCCTCCATTAGTCACAGATGACCATAGCCCCTTGAAGAGCCACAGGCCACAGTGTGGCTATGCAGTCCTATACAGGAGCCACAGAGCCTGAGTGACTTATAACTGGTAACTGCCACATCTGGTGTTGTATCTACCCCATGAGGAGTAGCTGGAGTGTCCTCTCCAGGGCGCTGGCCTGGGCAGATCAATATGGAAAACAAGCTGTTCCCCATGCAGCAGGTTTTTGCTCTCCGCAACATTGGTGGATCCAAAGGAGAGGCAGAGCCAGTACAGTTTGGAACCAGTGCCTCTGCAGGAGTTGCCAGAGGGATGTGATGACCAACATCCAACTGCCTAAGGTACTCCAACTCCTGATTTTTCCTCAGGGTTAACTCCCGAAGCCTTTCCCATATATAGGTATAGTTGCAAGGCAGCAGAGCTTTAAAATCAGGGTTACCTTCCCCTAGGCGGGTTGCCTACCAAGGCTAACGAGCCCCACCTGCCTGAAGCAACTGGTTTTAAGGTGCCAGTGACTCTAACCACACAATTAATAAGAAAGAAGTTAAGAGGAGAATATAATCTTAGAAAAGATAGATATGAAAGAACTCTGGAGAAAATTGAATGGGGATAGAAAGAAATATACCTTGTCCTCAGAAGTACATGGCACATACACAAACATTTACTATGTATTAGGGCACAAAAACCTCACAGTTAGAAGCAGAAAGGCAGAAATAGTAAATGCATACTTTCCAGATAATAATGCAATAAGAATTGTGTCTAATAAAGGGCCATGGAAAGATAGACCAAAAATGAACTGGAAACTAAATATTCTCATCAGAAAGAATGAGTGCCATCCAGTAGAATCAGGGACAAACTGCTAATTTATTGGGCACCTCTCTAATGCTGGCACCATGTTATGTTATGTCCTACAACATGGGCCGTCATGGCCACAAAGGGGAAGAAATGTGTGGCCATTGCAGCGGACAGACACTTTGGCATTCAGGCTGAGATGGTAACCACTGACTTCCAGAAGATCTGCCCCTGGCCTGGCCAGGCTCACCACTGATGTACAGACCTTACCTCAGTGCCTCAAATTCTGACTGAATTTATCTGAACCAAAGGAAGGATGACAGAACAGGTCTTATACCCTCATGCTCATGGTAGACAACCTCCTCTATGAGAAACGGTTTGGCCCCTACTGCACTGAGCCAGTCATTGCTGGCTTGCACCCTAAGACCTTTGAGCCCTTTATTTATTCCTTGGACATGGTGACTGATGACTTTGTAGTCAGTGGCACCTGCTCAGAGCAGATATATGGGATGTTTGAATCCCTCTGGGAAACTGATATGGAACCTGGAACATCTCTTTGAAACCATTTCCCAAGCAATGTTGAATGCCATAGTTTGGGATGCAGTGTCAGGAATGGGAATGCTTGTCTATATAATTGGGGACAAGATCACCACCAGGATGCTGAAAGCATGGATGGACTAACCTTTTCCAACCATTTTCCTCCCCCAGAGCCCATTAATCTATTTTTTTTGTTTGTTTTTTGTTTGTTTGTTTTGGGGGGCAATGGGGGTTAAGTGATTTGCCCAAGGTCACACAGCTAGTAAGTGTCAAGTGTCTGAGGCTGGATTTGAACTCAGGTCCTCCTGAATCCAAGGCCAGTGCTTTATCCACTGTGCCACCTAGCTGCCCCCATTAATCTATTCTTAAAAAATAAAGTCATAAGATAACAACAACAACAACAACAACAACAACAACAAAGAATGAGTGGGTCAAACAGTAAATCATAGAAACAATCAGTAATTTCATCCAAAAGAAGGACAATAATGAAACAACATGTCAAAACATATGAGATGCAGCCAAAGGTTAGGGGAAATTTTATATCTCTAAATGACTGCATGAATAAAATATATAGAGAGAAGAAATCAATGAATTGAGTATGCAACTGAAAAAGCTAGGGAAAAATAATTAAAAATCCCAAATTAAACAGCAAATTGAATATTCTGAAAACTAAAGGTGAGATTAATAAAATCCAAAAGAAGATAACTATAGAATTAATAAATACAATTAAGAGCTGGTTCTATGAAAAAAATGCAATACATAAACCTTTGGTTAATCTGATTTTAAAAAAAGAAAGAAGAAAAGCAAATTATCAGTATCAAAAATGAAAATTGTGAACTCACCACCAATGAAGAGAAAAATTAAAGCAACAATTTTTTAAATTATTTTTTTTCAGGTCAATGAGGGTTTAGTGACTTGCCCAGGGTCACATAGTTACTAAATTTCAAGAGTTTGAGGCTGGATTTGAACTCAGGTCCTACTGAATTCAGTGCTGGGGTTTTATCCACTGTGTCCCCATAATTAAAGCAATAATTAAGACATAATTTGCAAAACTATATGACCATAAATTTGACAATCTAAATGAAAAGAATGAATCTTAAAAAATATAAACTGCCCAGATTAACAGAAAAGGAAATTAAGTAATTAAATAAGCTTACGCAGAAAAAGAAATTGAACAAGACATCAATGAACTCCCTAAGAAAAAATCTCTAGGAACAGATATGTTTACAAGTGAATTCTACCAAATATTTTAAGATAAATTAATTCCAATACTATGCAAATTATAGGAAAAAATAGATGAGGAAGAAATCCTACCAAATTCCTTCTATGGGACAAATATGTTGCTGTTACCTAAACTAGGATGAACAAAAACACAGAGACAAAATTATAGACCAATCTCCCTCATGACTATTGATGAAAGAATTCTAAATAGATTATGAGAAAAGAGATTACACCAATTTATCACCAGGATAATACACTGTGACGAGCTGGAATTTTTACCAAGAATACAGGACTGGTTCAACATTAGGAAAACTATCAACATAATCAACCACATGAATAGCAAAACTGACCAAAATTATGTGATTATCTCAATAGACGCAGAGAAAGGCTTTGACAAAATACAACACCCTTTCCTATTAAAAACACTAGAGAGCATAGGAATAAATGGTGATTTTCTTAAGATGATAAACAGTATCTATCTTAAGCCGTCAGCAAGTATTATATGCCATGGGTATAAGTCAGAGGCATTCCCAATAAGAAAAGAAGTGAAACAAGGATGCCCATTATCACCATTACCATTCAATATTGTACTAGAAATTTTAGCCTTAGCAACAAGAGAGAAGAAAAGAAATGAAAGGAATTAGAATAGGCAAGATAGAAACAAAACTATCATTCTTTGCAAGTGATATGATTTTATACTAAGAATCCAAAAGAAACAACTAAAAAAAACATTTGAAACAATTAACAACTCTTGCTAAGTTGCAGGATGTAAAATGAACACACATAAATCATCAGCATTTCTCTATATGACCAACCAAGTCCAGCAGGAAGAGATAAAAAGAGAATTCCCATTTAAAATAACTGAAGACAATATAATATACTTGGGAGTCTATCTCCCAAGGTAAATCCAGGAACTCTATGCACACAATTACAAAATACTTTTCACAAACATAAAATCAGGTCTAAATAAATAGAAAAATATAAATTGTTCATGGGTAGGCCATGATAATGTAATAAAAATGACAGTTCTACCCAAGAATTTACTTATTCTGTGCCATACCAATAAACCTACAAAAAAGTATTTCACAGAGCCAGAAAAACAAACAAACAATAAAATTCATTTTGAAGAACAAAAAGTCAAGACTATCAAGGGAATTAATGAAAAAGAATGCAAAGGAAGGTGGCCTACCTGTACCAGATTTAAAACTATATAATAGAGAGCAGCTAAGTGGCACAGTGGATAAAGCACCGGCCCTGGATTCAGTAGAACCTGAATTCAAATTCAGCCTCAGACACTTGACACTTTCTAGCTGTGTGACCCTGGGCAAGTCACTTAACTCCCATTGTCCCACAAAACAAAACAAAATAAAACAACCCTAAATAATAAAGCAGCATTATTCAAAACTAGTCTATAAGTTAATACTTTTATTGCCTTAGGCTGAGTGCATTAATTATACCATTTTGTTTTGGGGGGTGTAGGTTATTCTTGTTTTTAATTCCAACTTTTTTGCCTTCCAGAATGTCATATTCCTAGCCCACAGTTCTTTTAATGAAATAGCTGTTAAATTTTTCATGATCCTTACTCTGGCTCCCTGATATGTGGATGGTTTCTTTCTGGCTGTTTAAAATGTACTCTCCTTGGCCTGGGAGCTCTGGAATTAGGCTATAACATTCCTGGAATTTTTAATTTTGTGATCCCTTTCAGTATGTGATTGGTGGTTTTATTCAAGGTCTACTTCACTGTAGAATTCTAGAATATCAGGGCAGTTTTCCTTGATGTTCTTCATGGCATATTACTCTATTTCTTTGACCATGGCTTTGAAGTAATATAGCAATTCTTTCCTGTTGCATTTCCCTGGACACTTGTTTTCCCAATGAGGTATTTCAAATTTTCTTTTATTTTCTTTATTCCTTTTGGCTTTTTAAATTTGTTTCATGGAATTTCATGGAGTCATTAGCTTACACTTACCCAATTGCAATTTTTTTTTTTTTTTAGTGAGGCAATTGGGGTTAAGTGACTTGCCCACAGTCCCACAACTAGTAAGTGTTAAGTGTCTGAGGGCCCGGATTTGAACTCAGGTACTCCT
Source organism: Dromiciops gliroides (assembly GCF_019393635.1). Taxonomy (NCBI): domain Eukaryota; kingdom Metazoa; phylum Chordata; class Mammalia; order Microbiotheria; family Microbiotheriidae; genus Dromiciops; species Dromiciops gliroides. Next base: position 377,576,940 of record NC_057861.1, read on the forward strand.
GACTCCAGGGCTGCTGCTCTATCCACTGCACCACCCAGCTGCCCCTATACTTCTTTTTCCATTTGACCATTTCTGCTTTTTAAGGAGGTGGTTTCATCAGTGAATTTTTGTACCTCTTTTGTTTTTTTAAATTTGGTCAATTCTGTTATTTAGGGGTTATTTCCCTTACTTGTTGTGCCCCTTTTATCAATCCATTTATTGTCTTTTCATAATTTCTTTACTTTTCATTCATTTCATTACCTAAATTTTCTCATTACTTTGATTTTTAAAACTATTGTTAGTTCTTCTAGAATTTCATTTCTGACTTCAAAGATTTGCTTATATTGTTTTGATGTTTCTTCTGATTTTATGACATTTTTAAATAATAAAAATACTTTATTATATTCCAGTTACATATAAAGATCATTTTCCAAATTTGTTTTCCTAAGGTTTTTAGTTACAAATTTTTCTCCCTCCCTCCCCTCCATCCCCCCTCCTTAAGACAACAAGTAATCTGATGTAGGTTCTATATGTACAATCACATTAAATATATTTCTTCATTAGTCATGTTCTAAAAGAAGAATTAGAACACAAGGGAAAAACTTTAAAAAAGACAAAAAACAATTACAAAGTAGAGACGGTATGGTTCAATCTATATTCAGAATACATAGTTTTTTCTGGATATGGAGAACATTTTCCATCATGAGTTCTTTGGAATTTTTTTGTATCATTGTATGCCTGAGAAGAGCTATGTCTATTATATTTGATCATCATACAGTGTTGCTGTTACTGTGTATGATGTTCTCCTGGTTCTGTTCATTTCACTCAGTATCAGTCCACTTAAGTCTTTCCAGGTTTTTCTGAAATCTGCCTGCTCATTTCTTACAGCACAATAGTATTCCATTACATACATATACCACAACTTATTCAGCCATTCCCTAATTGATGGACATTCCCTTGATGTCCAATTCTTTGCCACCACAAAGAGATCTGCTATAAATATTTTTGTGTGTGTGTGGTTTCTTTTTTTCTTTCATATTATCTCTTTGGGATACAGAACTAGTAGTGGTATTACTAGGTCAAAGGGTATGCAGTTTTATAGCCCTTTGTGCATAGTTTCAAATTGTTCTCCAGAATGGTTGGATTAGTTAACAATTCCACAAACAATGCATTATTGTTCCAATTTTTCCACAGCTTCTCAAACATTTATTATTTTAATTTTTTGTCATGTTAGCCAATCTAATAGGTGTGAGGTGGTAACTCAAAGTTGTTTTAATTTGAATTTCTCTAACCAATAGTTATTTAGAGTATTTTTTCTTGTGGCCATAGATAGCTTTAATTTCTTCATCTAAAGCTACAATGTCAGGGCAGTTTTCCTTGATAATTTCCTGGAATATGGTGTCTAGACTCTTTTTTTTTTATCATGACTTTCAGTTCATGCAATAATTCTTAGATCATCTCTCCTAGATCTATTTTCCAGGTCAGTTGTCTTTTTGATGTGGTATTTGATATTTTCTTCTATTTTTTCAGTCTTTTGATTATGCTTGATGGATTCTTGGTGTCTCATGAAATCATTATCTTCCATCTGCCCAATTTTAATTTTTATGGCATAATTTTCCTAAGTAAGCTTTTGTACCTCCTTATACATTTGGCCATTCTCCCCCCCACCAATTTGGCCAATTATATTTTTTAAGGATTTTTTTTCAGTCAATTTTTGTGCTTCTTTTTTCAATGTAACTCTCATTTCTCTCATTTCTTGACCCATTTTTTCTTTTACCTCTCTCATTTGATTTTTAAAAGCCTTTTTGGGCTCTCCCAAGAAGGATTTTTGGTCTTTAGGCCAGATCATCTTACCAAATGCCCACATATAGGCATTTTGACAGTATTGTGCTCATCTGAGCTTATGTTTTAGTCTTCCCTGTCACTATAGAAGCTGTCAATAGTAAGCGTACTTTTCTGTTTCTTACTTATGTTGTAGCCTATTTTTAAACTTATAAAGTTGAAGCCTGGTTCTGAGGTACAGGGAACACTGTTGCAAGATTCATGTTGGGGGGGCATAGGATCCTGGTCACTGGCTTTCTGCTCTGAGACCTCTGTGACTTTTGGATCTCTCATTGCCCTGTGCTTGCTCCCTGTGCTGGGATGGCTAGGCTAAGTCATACCTTTCCTGTGATTGGTTCTCTAGCTGGCAGTTCACCCTTTCAGCCAGGGATGGTGGGTCTCACAAATGGACTGTTGTGCCACCAGCCATCTGAGCAAGGACCAAGGGGCCTAAGTGACTTATTTATGCTATGGACAGGAGCTTCCTATTGACCTGCCTAGACCCCATCTGAGGCATATAGATCTGAGTTGTGCTGAATTGTGCTGTGGTGAGCCACCCTCCCCTTTTACGAACATGGGACAGACCTTTCCTGAAGTCTTCTAAATTATCTCGTTAGAAGATTTTTGTCTCTCTGTCTTTTGGCAGGTTCTGTAATTCTAGAACACACTTAGAGACTTGTTTTAATGTTTTTGAGGGAAACTTGAGAGAACTCAGGCAACTTCTTGGCCTCTCTCCACCATCTTGGCTCCACCCCAAAGAGTTTATGTCTTAATCTTCTCTTTCATCAGGGTAGCTCTTTATGGTCATTTTAAAAATGTTAATTTTCCAATGCTATATCTTTATTTGGAAACTTATGTTAATGCTGGGCTCTGTTCCCAATATAGGGGTAAAATGGTTTGAATCCTTGTATCAAGCTTCAGACTTTTTTGCACTACTGTTTTCAGAGTTAGTTCTAGAGATTTAGAAGATTTTTTTGGTCCCTTCAAGGTGTCGTATTCTATGAATAAGTGTGATCACTGCTCTCTGCACTCTGGCCTTTACTCAGGAAGGTTCCTGAATCCCTTAGGATTACAATAGCTATTGCTCTTTGGGGTTCCTACTCTTATGGGGCAATAAGTTTTACTTCCCTTCAGGGTTTGCATTTCTTCTTGAAGAAAAGTGCTCCTCAAGTTTGTGAAAACAAGAATTGCTAAGTAGTTGTCCCTTGGGGTTCCTACTCCCTCTTAGCAGAAAAAAAAATATTTATCTCAACCCTTAAACTATGGCACAGAAGTGGTTATGGGCAATGAGGTTACAAAAAACAAATAAAAAACTAAAACCAAACAAACAAAAAAATAACTTCTGGTCATACATCTTGTATAGAAGAGGAGTGTCTTGCAATCATCTCCTTTTTTACTAGTTGCTGCATCTCTTTATTATCTCTGGTTTGAGAGCTTACAAAGCTACTGCTGCTTTTGTCCAGAACCACTTAAAGCCACCATTGATATTTCATCCACCTGGCCTTTAGGTCATCCTCCTCCTCCTCCATGTCTCAGATCTCTTTTATCTTTTGTCTTTGACTTATCTCTTATATATTTAACCCTGATTTTTTTTTATGGTTGTCACCCCAGAATTCTATTTGAACTGTTATTTTTTAAGTTGTGTAGAACAGTATCTTAGAGCTTGCTTGAGAATTTCCTTATTCTGTCATCTTGGTGCTGCCTCTGGAAGTCCCCTTAATAATCTTTCATATCCTTCACATCTCTAAATATCAGGAATATATAACCCCATTATCTGGCAAAACAAGAATTTATAGAACAACTTTTAAATAATTACAAAGTAATTAATAATCAATAGAAAAAACAATTTATAATATACCATTTAGTGAAAAAAGAAGTAAATAAATATTAGAAATTTGTTATAGGAGTACTACCAAGCTGTTATAAATGGTCCCCTTCAAAGAGACTGGGAGGATGTTTGGCTTCTTTGTACATGGGAAATAAAATGCCCTAATCCACTTGGAATGAGAGTTGGACATTTGATTAGAATTTGAACTACCTTATGGAAAAAAAAAAATTTGAACTAAAGCTTCCAGAAGGAGTAGCCCCTATATTTGAATTAATAAGATTTTAACATTAGAGAATAGTTTTCTTAGATTTTAAAAAATGTGTTATTGTATTTTATGGGTTCCTTAATGCATTCAAACTCCAACAGAGTCACTAGACTATTTTGAGCTAGAACTGTCCATGAATTACTGGGGTGGATTTATAGAAAACTCTTTTAACACCTGTGACTAGTCATTCATTTATACCTCCTGGAGAATATTACAGGAAGAAGAGATGAGTGGCAAACTCTTTCTGAATAGGTCTTCTGAGAAAAGATGCAAATGAACTGAAATGTCACAAGATAGTGTATACCTATAGTATTTTTCACTTATGCAAATTCAAAAAGAATCTGATTTTGTTTGCATAGAAACTTCTCTACCACAGTTGGGTTGAACACCCATTCTATGTTTTATTAGACAGTAATTGGAAGGTATATAATGGTTAAATGACTGACCAGTAAGCATTTATTAAGTACATAATATGTTCGAGCACTATGTTAGTAGTGGAGATACAAAGAAAGGTATTGCACTATGTCTCCCAGAAAGCCCATATAAAAATATGTATTTGAACCCAGATCTTCCTAACTAGAAGCCAAGCATAATATGTACTTTCTGACCTTATTAAACTTCAAAATAGATGTATCCAGTTATCATTTGGTCTTTATTTTTCTTCTCTCTTTGAATCTTAGGGACCAAATTTTCTGAGCCTTAAATAATATTAATTCTAGTTCTCTGGCAATATATTTTTCTTTAAATGTTGGAAAAGCAAAGCATTTTATATTAAAAGATATTTGGAAATAAATCAGTTCCTACTCTGACAGGGGTTGTCCTGAATTTATTGATATGTTTCATATCTAGATTGTAACTGTGCTAGTTTCCTATGGCTATTGCAAAGTAACAATTTGTGTTTAATTATAAACTGTCACCTGCTGTATGATAGATGGTAGAAAAAAATCAAAAATTGTTTTTCTCTTTTAAACCAATACAGAGAGGTAGAAAATATCAATAATGTATGAGACTTATAATTTTAATTATTGTTCACTTTTTTACTACAAAATAATTTTTAAAGGAAAAAAAGAGGCAATTAATATTAATATATGACACAAAAAACAAAGGATCATTCACTCTCAGTTCAGGTTCTCCACTTAGTTTCTATGTTTAGATCATAGGATCATAGATTTGAAGTTGGAAAGGACCTTAGAGGCTACCTATTTCAACTTATACATTTTGCATAGGAGGAGAGGTCAAGTGAGTAACCATTATCTAATACCATGCTGATTGAATAAATTTTTGATTCTCAACATTGTCTTAGCTCCCCAAGTTGCTTCTCCCCTCTTATTGGAGAACTAGAAAATAGAGAAATAAACCTTTCCCAAAGGTTTCCTTTATAGAGAGACCTTTCTAGGTAACTCCATTTTTGACTGCCACCTCTGCTTAGTTTCTACTCCACAGAACATCATGCCCCCTTGCTGGATTATTCCTTGATGCCCCTTCCTCTCTCCTTCTGTATAGCTTTTTCTTATGTCCTCCCATTAGATTATAAATTCTATTAGGTAAGGACCATCTTTATTTTTTGCATCTTCAGGGCCTGGCATAATGCCTTGCACATCATAGGTGTTCAATAAAATTTTAGTGACTTGCCACAACCCTCTTTGCTATAATATGCTAAGGGAAAATTTGAACCAAAATCTTCATATGATAAACACCTCATTTCTTCCACTGTACTACACTGCCTATAATGCTGATCTTGTAGTTCATTCTTGAATGTTATCTCATTTAATGAGTCATTCATGAACAATATTTTTTAAGCAATAAAAACAACCCACAATGTTTTCGATTTATGTACAAGAGGAAAACAAATCTGGGATTCATAATCATTTCCAAGCTACCTGATTTAGCACATTCTGTTATACTAGAATTCATAAATAGTAATGTAAATAGAACTAGAAAATTTTAGAGTTAAGAGTGATATTTGAGTGGGTAAAGCACTGGCCCTGGAGTCAGGGGTACCTGAGTTAAAATTTGACCTCAGACATTTGACACATACTAGCTGTGTGATCCTGGGCAAGTCACTTAACCCCAATTTCCTCACCAAAAAAACACAACAAACAAAAACAAAACAAAACAAAACAAACAAACAAGACTGATATTTGAGATCAACTAAGCCAACTAACTCATTTAACAGATAGGATTGAGGAAACTAACTTTCAGAGAAATGAAGCCAATTACCAAGCCTTATAGAAAGCATTATTGGCAATCTGTGAAGATTATGAGCAAGATACCAAGACGGAGCAGAAGGATCATCAGTTAGACAGTTTATTACTCATAGACATGAAAAAATATAGTTCTTTTCCCTTCAGTTCCCCTGTTGAGAGCCAAGAACTTTAGGTTTTTAACATTATTAATGCTTAGTTGATTCATGGGGACCAAATATAATGGAGATATTAAAGGCAGTTAGTCAGGGAGCCATAGGAGAGCAGACCCCCGCACCTCCTTCTATCTACTTCAAAAGCAGTTGTGATTTGCAAAGTGTGCTACATAGATTATCATTGGGGGGAAATTGAATGCTTTGTATATATTGGTTTTACAATTGGAAATTTGAAAATTTTAGTATAAACATTAGCATAGCACATCTGAAGAAAGTACTATTAAGTGCAGTGATTCTCTACATGCCTCAAGTTATATCTTGGTTTAATTGTATTGCATTTTTCATAACAGATATTATTAGAAGTCAAATCTTGTCTACTCTTCCAACTTCATGTTACTTTTAAAATATTAACTTCCTATAGCTGACTTCCTTACAGACACTATAGGAATAAGAACAAGATTAAAATTAGAAATAATAATAACTCACACTCATAAAGAGTTTAAGGTTTGAAAACATATTTTAATACATTTTTACAGGATTCCCACAATAGCCCTGTGGGGAAACTGTAATGATTATTCTTAGTTTATCAATATATACCCAATAAATGACTGAAGCAGGATTTGAAGCTAGGTCTTACTGACTCTCATTCTATTTTAAGTAGCCTCTATGTATTATTGGGAGAATGCAGGAGGTTTTAAAAGCTGCTATGTATTTCCATAAAACAGGAAAAAAGGAAATGAGCTTTAATGAAAACAACTGGCAACTTTATTTTATGGACTAAGAATTGCCTGATAAAAAGAATTATCACAAATATAATCAGTAAGAAAGAAAATCTCCACCCAATTTCTAAATAATTGCAAACACATTCAATGATGTACCTTAAGGATACCTGTAGATTGTGCCTGAACAAAATTTCTGGCGCCTATCCTCTTTTCTCCACTCAGCCATCCACTAACCTGATTCACACTAGTCTACATTATTAAAAATTATCTACTTGTTTCCCATGTTTCCAGGCTATCTTCAGTTCAACATATCTTCCAGACACATTGGTTTATAACTCTCTTTAGAATTATGAGGAATCTTGCAATTAACTTACAGGTTCCATATATCCCACCTTCTGGATGGTATGGATAAGAAAATTGAAGCCCAGAAAGGGTAGTTGCCTTATCCAAGTTCAAATAATTTAAGAAAAAAAGTAGATGAATATGTAGAGGAGTTAGGTTTTAAACCCAAAGCCTCTAATTCCTGATTGTGATTCTTTCCTCTATACAATATCACTTCAAAGTTCAAATATCCAAAATCACAGGTATCTACAAGACAATTCGCTTTTCACAGACTTGTCAGAAACTTCTTATTGAGTGAAGAATAAAATGCAGGCATTCAAATTCATCTACAATATGACTAGAGCTTTCCTTTCCAGCTCCATTGAATATTATTTGTCTATATACTTTGCTCTCATCCAAATAGGCTTCTAATTATTCCATAAACCTAATGTTACATCTCCTCACTCTTTCTATCCACATAAATGGCCTATCCTGTCTGAAATCACTCAATACTTTCAGTATGTTCACATTTTATGATCTTCTTTCAGGTACAGTGGAAGTAGTATATGTTCCTTGGACTCTTCCCTTAAATGATTAATTTGGTAGTATTCTTTATACACTCAAATTATTGGTTGACTTCTCTGTGAATATATTTATCTCATGTTTTATACCCTCCTTAGAATGTACACTTCTTGTGATCCTGAGCTATTCTATGATGATTCATAGAAAGAAAGAAAGAAAGAAAGAAGGAAACAAAGGAAGGAAGGAAGGAAGGAAGGAAGGAGGGAAGGAAGAAACAGAAAAATAAGGTAGTATGTATATGGTCCTTTGTATGTTTGTGAATCAAATCAGGATCAAATTTCAATGTCCCTGAAAAATTTATTCACTTTCCTGAAGGCTGTTTTCTTACATGATTCCTTTTTTTTTTTTTTTTTTATGCGGGCAATGGGGGTTAAGTGACTTGCCCAAGGTCACACAGCTAGTAAGTGTCTGAGGCCAGATTTGAACTCAGGTACTCCTGAATCCAAGGCCAGTGCTTTATCCACTGCACCACCTAGCCATCCCACATGATTCCTTTTTCATAAATTTCATGCTCATTTATAAAGTTCTTTACAGATGTATCATTTTTTTCTTCATAACATTTCATTCCCATAACTCTAGGTAGTAGAAGCTATTATCTCCATTTCATATATGAGGAAACTGAGGAAAATAGATTATCATTTTCCCTGATTTATTGAACTTACGTCTGAGCCTGGATTTGAATTCAAGTGTGTGTATGTGTGTGTGTGTGTACACAAGTGTATATGTGTATGCTTGTATATATGTGTGTGCATGTGTGGGAGAGAGAGAGAGAAAGGGTTGGGTTTGTGATTCATTAATATAGTGAAGTGGTTCTAAAAGTTTGGTCATGGATTTCCATGGGTCATTGGTTTGAATTCCATAAAGATGATCTCCCTACCCCTGCCCCTCCCTCTCCCTCCACCTTCTATGCCTGGTCCCCCTCCCCTGCTTTCCAGCTTCCTTGTACTTATTATCTTCCTCTATTAGACTATGAGCTTTTAAAGGGATGGAATCTGTTTCGTTTTCTTATTTGCATCCCCAATGCTTAGCATAGTCCCTGGCACCTAGTAGGTACTAAATAAACATTTATTGAATTGAATTTCAGGAGATCCATGTGGTCAAAATAATTTTCATAATAATATTGAGATGTTTTAATTTCTAATATGGCAAATGTTAATAGATACAACTCACATAAATGCTCTGGAGGGATTCTTAATAATTTTAAGAGTATTCAGGGGTTCTTAAATGAAAAAATAGAAACTCTATTATGGAGAAATTTTCTATCATTGCTGATATATACACTTGCCTTGAATCTTCCAATTTTAAAGAATTTCCAATGGCATGGAGAGTTTAAGTGACTTGCTGATAAATTAGACTTGAATCCAGGTTTGGGAGTTGCACTGTCTCACATGTAGTGTGTTGAAGGTGGTGGAATTTGAGTATTGTATGTTTAGGAGAAACATGTTCTCCCCAGTAAAGTAACCTCTTAGAAAGAAAACAGAACTTTGGAGCTTGTACTTAACTTTTTTCAAGAATTTCTAATTCCCTCTTAGTTCTGCAGTTTGTTTGTTTTCACCATTCATCCTTTTGTCAGAGGATGAACAATAATTATGCTCTTTGAGAAGGGTCTCTGCCATGTTAGCAATTTCTGACTAAAACAAGGAATTCTGAGAAGGCTAATCTCAGAGACCTGCCTTTCTATCAGGGTCAAATCTTATATTTTTCAATTATTCTTTCCCCAAAGTTTTTATACTTTCCCCATTTTCATATAACTGACTGTATATTCTGAGCTGAAAGTGAGGTGACAGCTATCCCAACTATTCTTCCTTAGTGTACTAATAAATTTAATTTCCTTTTAGCCTGGCTGCTCACACTTTTGACTCCCAATCTATAATCATCATGGTGAATAAGTTTGTCACTGAGCTCTCAAACAACACAGGCTGGGAAATGACAACAATAATATTGTTGAATATTAAAATATAGTTTTTGTATGTGCCTGTCTCCTACAAACAGATCAGAGAAATAATGTTTAATTTCTCCTACAAGATTAATAAACAGATCAAAGAAATTATATTTTATAATATATCCTATTAACTAGAAAGAGAACATAAGATCCATACCTGTCCTACTACAAAACAGATAAGAGACAGACAGAAAAAAAGATAATATCAATTTAATCCTTTGTTCAAAGAAGAAATATAACACAGCATCTTCATGTGGAGAGTCCCTTCCTCTAAGAGAGGAGCTTAGGTGATGCCCCATTTCTGTGGATATATATGGTTTTAGTCCACTGATTGCAGGGCGTGGTCAGTTTCAATAGCATGATACAGAAATCAACCCAGAAGCAAAAAGCAGTTTAACAATTTCAGTTATAACAAGTATGGAGGGAATACAGAAGCATCATGATAAGACTACAGGATTCCAAAAATGGGTTTGGCAAGGATGAGGATGCTGAGATGTTATCATAAGATAGGGACTTAATATTGTGAGGGAAAAGAAGTCACTAAGTAGGGTCTTTTATCTGCCAGCTATCCAGGTTCAGGTTTGGAGTTCAGTTGAAGGACATTTTGCTCCTATTAACCCAGGGTTTCCTAAAAAAATACTTTTGGATAATAAGGTACCTCCATCAGATCCAGGTGATCCATATATTCATTTAACAATATATGGTGTTCATTGAATTACAACCAAAATTGTGGAAAGTTTAGCTGCTGACTTGTTTAGAATTCATGGAATTTCAGAGTTGTCAGGGACCTTAGAAATGAAACCCCTCATTTTCGGAAAGGAGAAAATTGATACCTAAAGAGACTAAGAACTAGGTAGTCATGATAGACAGTGAAGTCTTACAGTTTCTGAGGATAATGAGATTTCCATCAGCATGTTGCCTCAAGAATTTGGACTAGGTTACTTTCGGTTTTTTGCAGGCAATGTGGATTAAGTGACTTGCCCAGGGTCACACAGCTAGTAAGTGTCAAGTGTCTGAGGCCGGATTTGAACTCAGGTACTCCTGAATTCAGGGCCGGTGCTTTAACCACTGCGCCATCTAGCTGCCCCTGGACTAGGTTACTTTCAAAGGTCAGTTCCAACTTAATTATTTTGTGATTACTTGAAACCTATCCATTTATGTGTTTTTAAAACCAGATTAATTACTGCTATTTAAAAATATATTTTCACCTACATCATCATTCTCATAATGGGAGTTCCAGAGCAGATGGCTTGATTCATATTGCTTTGGAACTCTGCCTTGGTTCCATACTATAATAATTGGAGAGTGAGTAGGTTCATGGAAATTTGCTGAACCCATGGTCCTGCCCCAGACCATGATTCATATCACATTGAGACATTCTCTAAGGAATAAGGGCCTATCTGCTACCTCCCATTTATTCAAGCTACTCCTCCCCCACTACCACCAGTTCTTAGGACTGTAAATCAATACCACCATAATCATGGGAATCAAACTATTTCCCCCTCCCCAGCTCCATTTGAAATTCTTTTGGCTCATACCAAAATTTTCTTCTCTAGTATCTAAGACTCCATAGATGTTTCCCATAATTAGAATATAATCTCCTTGAGAGCAGGTATGGCCTCACTTTTGTATTTACTGCTTCTTTGTCTAGTTGAATACCTGACATATGGTAGGTGTTACTACATGTTATTCATTCTTCTTGTAACACAGTTAATGGGAAAATAAAGTATTTTTTTAAAACATGGAGTGTTTTTGCTTTGTAACTAATGGCAATCACTCCTGGTGAATATCATCATGTCTGTGTAGATAAAACTGAAAGAGCTGGTGCACTATGCAGAGACCATTACCTGCTCCACACAAGTAAGACTGGGGTTTGAGACTGCAACTCCTTCTTATCCAGTATAGTTCTGATGTCTATGCCTCTGACATTTAGGTCAATTTGCTACATTTCTTTTCTTTTCTTTTTTTTCTTTTTTGTGGGGCAATTAGGATTAAGTGACTTGCCCAAGGTCACACAGCTAGTGTCAAGTGTCTAAGGCCAGATTTGAACTTCTGAATCCAGGGCTGGTGCTTTTTCCCCTACATCACCCAGTTGCCCCCCTCAGTGCCTTTTCTAAAGAATCTTGCTATCCCTTACTTTTGCTCTATATATTTCTAATCCAATTTGTCATTTAAGTTTGCTCCCATTCACCTTGCTTATAATCACCTTCTCCCAGCATAATAATTATATCAGTTTAGATTTCCTTCAATTTTTATTCTTCCAATACATTTAGTTCAGTAGACATTTCCTGAAGCTAGTATCATTTCAATGTTAATCACTTGGCAAGACCATCTCATCAGTGGCTATGCCCTGCCATTAAAGGTTAAATATGGTTCATAGGTGATGAAATCAGTGGTATTTAAAAAGAAGCAGAGATTCATATACATAGCTATGCACATCAAAGTATTGTATATAAAAAGTGTAGTTATGAGAATTTGAGATAAAAGAATCTCATCACCCTCAGAAAGGAGCACAGTGCTGAAAGAATGAAGGACTGTGAGAGACTTAGAAATTCCAGGGTCTAATCTCTAACTACGTGTGTGACCTCAAAACAAGTCATTTAACTTCTCTGCTAACCTTTTATTCAAAATTAAAATGAGGGAGTTGATGACCTTTAATGCACCTTCCAGTTCCAACATTCAATGAAATAAAGAAAGTAAAATGTAAATTTCACAGATTAATTTTAACTATATGGCACATCTAATTTTTCTGTTCTTCTTTAGCAAATAATTTTTCATGGATAGTATAATTCACAATGTTTTCTTTAAGTTTTCAAAGTAATATATTTTTCTACTTTATCCCTTGGGAAAATAAATTCTAATCTAATAGTCCTCGAAGACTTTAAATTTTCCTGATATTCTGTCAAAGTAGTATATTCCCTTTATTTATTTGAAGCTATTATATCAGTTTATCTTGTAATAAATAATCAATCATTTTTCTCATTGCTATTTACACTAGTAAATACTAAGCAGTTTTTATTAATTGCTGTTATCTCTATCACTATAGTCATAACTTACAAAAATTTTGCATATTTTGTATCTTTAATGTTTGCTCAATGTCAGCAATTCTGTTTGATTCAAATTGTATTTCTTTCAGAACTCTGATTTATTTACATTGTTTTCCTCCTTCCTTTATATAGGAGAGAAAAATGGGAAATTTACAAGTTGTGTCTTGCAGATTCATATTTTGAAGTATTTTATTTTTAATAGAGTCCCAGAAATTTATGTTAGTACTATTTCAAGTTATTTAGTGTTTGTTTTCAGTGTAATAAAATTCTAGGAACTTCTCTAATAACTGTTTATCTGAAGTCCTTATTTCCAGTTCCTTTTTTATAATTTCTTTTTTCCTCACAATATACAAAATAAAGGGCCCTCTGTTCTTATTTTGAACCAATTAGCCATATATTTTCATAATGATAGATGGTACTTGTCTTCTGTTTTCTTATATTTCAATCTTCATTCAAAATTAGGCTGTTCAAAATCAGTATTATAAATAAAATGAATGTGATCTTTTGGTAACAAATTTCCAGCAAAATCCAAAAAATTTGCCAACCATCTGTTATATCACCTTCACAAATTTATATATATATATATATATATATATATATATATATATATATATATATATATATATATGTGTGTGTGTGTGTGTGTGTGTGTGTATGTGTGTGTGTTCATACATATATATACACACATATATGTGTGTGGCTTAGAATGTGCTTTTCAGAAGCATGTCAGCATTTACAGAGAATCACTAAACTTGAAGTTAGGAATATATATTCCAATCCTGCCACAGATTCTCACTACTTTTAAGAATCTTGTCCAGTCATTGAATCTATTTCAGCCTCAGTTAATTCATCTGTAAAGTAGGGATAACAATAGCATCACCCTTACAGACTTTTGAGAATTTTTATACATACATAATGAATACATAGTACACACACACATACACATACATATACATTCATAAACATATATGTATGCAGCATGCAGATATGCAAGTGTATAAGTATTTATGTATGTGTATACATGCATATATATGCATGTTATAAATATATGACATATATTTGTGTAATATATGCATGCACCCATCTATACCATAAAGTACTTTGTAAACCTTAGCATACTAGATATATTGTATTAAAATCTATTTGCAATATTCACATTAAAATAATGACCAACTGTGATTTCTCAAGTCTAGAACTCTAAGTCTGAAAACACCTTTCTAGTATAGGGATTAGTAATATAGCCTATCTATGGTTTCATAAACATAGAGAGGTGACTACTGCAATAAGAGCTTAAGTGAATCATTTTGCTTTCACATAATTAGTATGTCACAGAGCTAGGACTTCAACCCAGGATTCTTATTTTTAAATGTGTGTGAGTATATATATATATATATATATATATATATATATATATATATATATATATTTTTTAATATCAAAATATAGCCATTGTATCTGCTTGTCTCATACAAACAGAATCAATAAACAAATCAGAAAAATTATAATATCTTATAATATCTCCTATAATTTTTTCCCATACCTGTCCTCCTACAAAATATTATAACAGATCAGAGATCAGGGTTAAGAACCAGATCAGAGAATTTTATATCTCCTATGAGATAAAACCAAATAGGAACAGGTATTATCTAAGATTGGAGAAAGTAAATAGAGACTGTTTGGTTTGCTTTGAAGACTGAACAAAGGGCATTTTAGTCCTATTAATCCAGGATATCATAAAAATTTGGATAGTAAGGTACCTCCATTAAGTCCAGGTGATCCATATCCATATCCATATCCATATCCATATCCATATCCATATCCATATCCATATCCATATCCATATCCATATCCATATCCATATCCATATCCATATCCATATCCATATCCATATCTATATCTATATCTATATCTATATCTATATCTATATCTATATCTATATCTATATCTATATCTATATCTATATCTATATCTATATCTATATCTATATCTATATCTATATCTATATCTATATCTATATCTATCTATATCCATACCCCCTAAAATATTCTGTCTTTCATCTTTATGTACTGGCCCTTTGGTATAGCATTCTAATTCTTCATTTCCTTTTCATTTCAGTGTTTGTTTGATTTTTTTTTTTTAGTGAGGCAATTGGGGTTAAGTGACTTGCCCAGGGTCACACAGCCAGTAAGTGTTAAGTGTCTGAGGTCGGACTTGAACTCAGGTACTCCTGACTCCAGGGCCGGTACTCTATCCACTGCACCATCTAGCTTCCCCATTTATTTGATTTTATCCATGTTCCAGACCTGGAAATCACGTGTTGAGCCTGGAAATCAGGTATTGAGTGAAAAACAAAACAAAACAAAGTTTTTTTTTTCGAATCCCCCCCCTTTTTTGGAGGGGTAATGAGGATTAAGTGACTTGCCTAGGTTCACATAGCTAGTAAGTGTCAAATGTCTGAGGCTGGATTTGAACTCAGGTCCTTCTCAATCCAGGCCCATTGCTTTATCTAATGTACCACCTCGCTGCCCCCACAAAATTATTTTTCCAAAAAAAAATTTATGCTACCATAATCATCCAAAATAGGACTAACTCTGACAATAATTTTAGAGCCACTATTCCCCTTGAAATGCTAAGGTAAGTATTCCTTCCCATCTACATTAACAAATTTAATTTCTATATAAAGTAAGAAATATTTATAATTAAAAATGTGTGATTCAAATAATGACCAATATGTATTCTATACTTAACTATATCTAACTATGTTGGCCTTAGGATTAGGCATATTCTTGTCATCTGAGAGTTCCTATTTCATTTGTGAAAAATAATGGCCTCATAAACATGCCTAATTTTACAATTTCTAAAATATACCTATCAGTAACTCATTATTTAAATTTAGTACCCAACTCAAAGCAATTATTTACCAAGTCTGTTGCTATGGGACAACATTTCTATAAAGACCTGAGTAGATCAATTATTAATCATATATTTTGATTAATACGAATAAGGCCTCCAGAAAGCTGTTTTAGTATTCTAAAGTTAATCTCACTCATGTGATAGATTTTTAAATAGGGGAAGGATTTACAATTTATGTTATTTGGCAACAATTAAATGTTACTTTTTTCTATACATTTTGAGGTCATTTGAACTACTATAAAGTGGTATGTTTATATTTCTCATTAATTCTTTTGTATTAAAAAGTAAATGAGGATATAAAATAAATTTAGAAAAATTGAATAATGATTAAAGGAAAAATAATTATTATAATAATTCTTTAGGGAAATTAAGGAGTTTGTCACACATAAAACCTCATCAGATAAAACTGAAATATTTCTTGCACTTTGTTAAACAATGAATATTAAGCTGGCATGGTTGTTGTCTAAGCTTTGTTGAAAATGTTTCTGAATATAATCACTACAAATCAATTATGGTGTTGTCAAGCTCTGGTTAATATTTTATTATTTATTAATATATCACTAAGGTGTATTCTTTTTCCCTGTGTTAAACATTCCTGACACCCCATATACTTAATCCACAGTTTTTCTGGTTCTCTCTGCAGGTGTTGCTGCCTAGAGAATCACCAACTTATAATAAAGAATTTTTATTACTTGTTACAAGTAAAAATGTGTGGTTTTTACATTTAAAGTTTTGCTACTTTGATATTATTTCTAATAGTGTGTGTTTGTGGGGAACATGATTTAGAAACTATGTATGCAGGGGAACATGGAAGAGTTGCCTATTTAGAACATCTATGAAATAAAAATATTTATGATTTAAATCAATTTATTATTTAATTCTTCATTCCCTTCTTCACATATAATTTACATAATGAAATAAACTACAAGAAATTGAGATAATTCACCAGAATGGAAGATAGATATGCTCCAAATTTACCATGTTTTAAAATGTTTCTGTAAGTCAGAACAAATTGGACACAGCAGGGGAGAAATTAAGCATTTTAATGTATTGAATGACAGCAGGATACTCATGTTTGTTTCATTTTTAGTTTGTTTTATTATAAAATTCCCATAAAATGAAAATATTTCAGTTACCTGAACACAATTTAGGTATATCAGCAATATAGATTAGTTTTTCTGGTGAATTATTACCAAATCTGGACAGGGGATGGTTGTTCTCATTACCTAAATGATTACCATATATGACTTAAGTTCAAGATTTTTTTCTTAGGAATGAAAGAAGGATAAACACCAAGAATGGCAGGATTCCATCAAAAAGTGATACCAGACTGAAATGATTTTCTTTTTGATGTGATTACCAAACTCAATAAAGAGGATTCAGTAGACAAGAATTCTTGATCTTTTAAGTTTCATAGAACCCTTTGGCATTCTATTAAAGTTGATGGTTCTCAGGTAAGCTGGTGGCACAGTGGATAAAGCACTGGCCTTGGATTCAGGAGGACCTGCGTTCAAATCTGGATTCAGACACTTGACACTTACTAGCTGTGTGACCCTGGGTAAGTCACTTAACCCTTATTGCTCCCCCCCCCAAATAAAGTTGATGTTTCTCCTCTCCAAATAATATTTAAATGCAGTATATAAAATAAATAGGATTACAAAGGAAACTATAGTAAAATATAGTTATCAAAATAGATGCATTTAGAAATGGATGGATAGCTGTTGATGTTTTGATGGGAATCTGGAAAGGAGTTTGCAATAAGGTGCCACCAGGAACTTGGTTCTGTATTATTTAATTTTTTTTAATCAAGTAGATAATATGATGGATGGCATTGTTATCAAATCTAGAGATAACACAAATCTGGGAGGGATAGAAAATATCAGTGATAAGAACATCAAATTAGGGCTTAAAAGACTTAGTTTGGCCTATATGGCCATGAAAAACGTGTTTACCTCAGACATTTTATTATTCTTTGAAACAGAATTGAGCGTGTGGTGCTTATTCTTATAGTGCAACAAGATTTCAGAGGAAGGAGAGGTAGATAGGGGTTTTTCATAGTTAGTATTTCTTTGTGTATATTTCTGAGTAAGAGGAAGGATAAAGCAAAGTTTCCTTGTCAAGCAGTTTGTCTATTACCAAAAAAAATGTATTAATGTAAAAAAATTGTATTAATGAAACCCAATATGATAATCACAAATGTATTATTTGATCTGGAAAAGGTAACAGAGAGTTTAACAAATATTTGTGGAGAACCTTAAGAAAAAATGTGACAGCTAAATTCCCACATCCCCTTCAATAATATAGGGTCTTGCAGTTGAAGGACACACCTACCTACAATAGCTGTTGCCCACTATCAGATGTTTTTTGTTTTGTTTTGTTTCACTTTTCCATCTCAGTCTGGACAGAGAAGGGAAGTTGTGGTTAAAAAGGCAAAGAACATTTTATATAATAATAACTCACTTTAATATAACAGTCTAAAGTCTAGGAAGTTATTTCTATCCATTTTCTTATTTGATCATCACTAATTTAGCTGTATGGGAAATTCAATTATTATCCTCATTTTAAAGCAAAAGGAAAATGAGCCTCAGGGAGATTTAATTATGTGCCAAGGTTAGAAATCAATAGTCAATATGCATTTATTAAGAAAAAAATGTGTGCCAGACACTATACTAATTGTTAGGGATACAAATATGAAATTAGAGAGTCCTTGCTCTCAAGAAGTATATAGATTAAAGGGGAGAAGACAACATACAAAAGTACTTTGAAAAAGAGGGAAGCCATGAAGGTACCAAGTTTGGGGAAACAGTGGAGAAGTCAAAGAATGTCAAAATGAGTACAGTAGGGTGGAAAGCAAGGATATGTGATCCAAGGACCATATGGTATTTATCAGAGTGGGGAATTCAAAGCCATGTGTTTCTACCTCTAAAGCTATTCCACATACTTTCTATAGTGCTTCAATGAAAAGATAATCTTCAGTTAGGGTTTCAACAAAAATTGACTAGGTGACTAATTGTGTATAAAGCAACAGTGCTAGATGTTGGGAATATGTTTGTTGTTGTTGTTTTGTTCGTTTTGGTTTATTTTTCAAGTATCCCAGGTTTTTTACTCAACAATCTTACATTTCATTGAAAAGATGAGATCCTCTTCTCGATATTTGCTAATGTTATGCAACTTAGAGTAATGATTCTCAAACTTGCTATTGTTGTTCACAGGAATTGACACACACAAAACAAAGAAAATTTTTTTCATATTACTTGGCCTCCAGCTCCATTGTCCAGTTTTTGGGATTTCTCCACCTTCCCACCAAAACCCATTTTCTTCTCTCTTGATTTCCCTGGGACTCACAGCAGAGGAGATAATTCTGAGAATTGAACTGTTCTTTTGATTTTAGAGGTTACAAATCTATAAAAGCAGGATGAAAACTGCTTATATAGGCAAAAAATTGGAGAACATGGAGGCATTGGTCTTTGGGAAGTATTATCCATTATACCTATCAAGTGACCATCCCCTTGAAAATCAATCATCTAGATTTTAAAGATTTCTAGAAATTTTATGGTCCAATTCATTTTTAGACAGTTCAGGAAAGTGATGCAAGTAGAGGTTAAAGGACCAAAGTTTTCACAACTATTCCTATAGGTAGGTACTATTATTATCCCCAATTTGTAAATGAGGAAGTTGAGACTTAGAGAGGCTAAGTGACTTGCTGACCATCACCTAATGATTGCCTGAGTTAGAATTAGGACCCACTTTCCTGACCCCAAAATTAGTCCTATATCTTCTATAATACACTGAAGCAGCTGATGGCTCAGTGACCAGAACACTGGGTCTGGTGTTAGGAAGATTTGATCTCATCTGATCAAATCTGATCTCAGACACTTACTGGTGCTATAACCCTGGAATAGTCAATTAACTTCTGTTTGCCTCAGTTTCCTCAACTAAAAAAATGGGGATAGTATATTTAGAACCATGATAATGTGTGAGGGAAATACATGAATAGATATTCTGTAACTGGTTCCAGTTAGTTTACCACATTCTAGGGAGGAGCTTTTGTCAAGTTGTGGTCCCAGCCAAAACCATCAGTATCTTCAAGACAGATGGATTGACTATCTTTTTTTTGCATGAGTATTCTTGGAAGGTAGTGTAAGGTGGTGGAAAACAGAGGTAAGAAAGCTGGAGAGCTATGAGAGTTATGACAGATGGGGAACCTGGGACAGAGCTAGAAAGACTGTGTCTTTGCTTCTCCCTCTCCCCATTTACCACCTCTGCTCAATACTAAGAAAAAAAATAGATAGCCTGAATAATTAATACCAAGACAAATTAAATATCTGTGAAGGTAAACTAGCTAAAAGAACCTTGCCATTTCATTGCGTTGTGTTTTCTATACTTTCTCTCAGGGGTTATTCCATCCCTTCTTCCTCTAAGAAGCTGGAGAGGTCCTGTTGTATAACAAATTAAACCTCTGGAATGAGTGCTCCTGTTGAAAATCTTTGGAACACTTAGGTAAGAAACAAAACATGCCGCTTAAATGCTTTCATTTCCCAGTTAAAACTTTACCTACTTTGGTTGAAAAGTTTCAGAGCAAAGCACATGGAAAACAAATTATTTGAGAAATGGGTTCTGAACAAGTAAAATAAAATATTATGATGACGGGGCAGCTAAGTGGTACAGTGGATAAAGCATTGGCCCTGGATTCAGGAGGACCTGAGTTCAAATCCAGCCTCAGACACTTGACACTTACTAGCTGTGTGACCTCTGGCAAGTCACTTAACCCTCATTGACCCACCAAAAATAATTTTAAAAAATAATGATGACAACAACAGCAAAAATTAAAAGAGCTCTAGATCAGATAAATTCCATAGCTATAGATGGGGCCAAAGTAATTTTTAAATGGATAGAGACTATGACAAATGTTAAAAAAATTATTAAACTAAAAAGCTTTTTTCTTAAATGAAAATGAATGAAATTAGGATATGAAAATGAAACCATTGGTAAGATAATAAGGACAAATTGTATCAAAATTCTATTATATATTTGTGCTGTATTGGGAACTAGTGTAGAAATATAAGCCTAGGGACTATTCTGCAATACATAAGTATCAAAGGATATATATATATATATATATATATATATATATATATATATATATATATATATATATAAAATTCTGAAAATTACAATGGCAAATTATTTGCAGTCAAATGAAAGAATGCAAATAAACTCCAAGTTTTCATCTTACATCGGAAAAGATGAATAACAATGTGAATATCAAATTCTGAAAGGGTTATCGTAGACAGAAATAATTATATAATCTTGATGGAGTTATACATAAGTCCAACCATTCTGAAAAATCATCTGAAATTATCTAGTGACAAAGTTATATAAACCATGTAATCTAAAGATTGAACAGCTGGCATATTCCTGAAGGATATTAAGTACACAAAATAAGTTCTTGATTCCATCAAAATGCTCATAGCTCCACTACTTGTAATCACAAAAACTTGAAAATAATATAGATGACAATACATAGAAGAGTGACAAAAAATAGAGAACATTACTGCCTATAAAGAAATGATGAGTAGGAAAAAATAAAGGGAAACTTTTAAAGCATTATAAAAAGTAAAATAAGAAGGAGATATATTAGACACAATGACTACCACCACAACAAACTGCAATTGAATATTCTATAATTGGAATCACTAAGTTTGATTCTTTTTTGTTTTTTGTTTTTTTGGGGGTTTTTTTTGTTAGGCAATTGGGGTTAAGTGACTTGCCCAGGGTCACACAGCCAGTAAGTGTTAAGTGTCTGAGGCCGGATCTGAACTCAGGGACTCCTGACTCCAGGGCTGGTGCTCTATCCACTGCGCCAACTAGCTGCACCACTAAGTTTGATTCTAAAGAAGTATGCATCTCTTTTTCTTTGGGGGGTGGCAGTCAGAAGCATTACACATGGTTTTTGAACGTTGAAACTGATTATTATGTTGGGTAGTTTTGCTGAACTACATTTCCTTTCTTTCTTTTTGAATTCACTCAATAACATGAAAAGGGGATGTATTCAGAATTTTTGCCCATGTAAAAAATTAATATGCTTATCAAATTCAATCTTGGAAAAAATAACAGTGCTCATGAAGATACAAAAAAAATCCAAAACACTTCCAAACTTCACCAAATAAAATTAATTGCAGTGCTTTTTGCTTAGCATTACTTTTCTCCCAATAGCAATAATTAATCTCAGCTTTCCCAGTAGTCCTCAAGCGAAGGTAAGTGATTCTTAGGAAGAGTGATAAGGATAATAACCTTGTATTCTGATTGTGGGAGAGAAGCTAAAGTAGTTTCAATCAATGATGAATAGGCCAGAAATCTTTTAGAGCATGAACCATTTTCTACTAAGCAACTTGCTATTCTTTGGCAAACCAATAATTTAAAAGTTCTTTGGATGTTTAGTAATCCAGCTAAATACATAGACATATTTACCCTCAGAAGTCTTGCTAAGCCTGGTTTCATGAATTTTTACTGTTTTATTTTTGTTTTTAAGATAGGGAAATATGAAGCCACAACATTGTCTTAGACACTAATGATTAAAGGATGTAATGGGAGGTAGGGTTTTGGTAGGAGGCTTATTCAGTAATAAGTTCTGAATTTATAATACCCTATATTGAAATAGTTTCTTCCCTAGTGAGTCATTACTTATAAATTCTATATGTATTTCTATCATCCCCATTACTAATGTTTAAAGAATTAATTATTATTTGAGGTTTTTATGACCCCTTCTTTTGGCTAGAATTAAAAAAAAAACAAAAACAAAAAACAAAAACAAAAACAAAAAACCTTGGCATGCACACTGGTCTCTGGGGCTCCACAAACAGCATGGTGATCCACCCACTGGTTGTAGCTGTCGCCATGGTGCTGGCACCTCACGTCATCACCACTCGCCGACATCTCCATGAACCTGGCAAAATTATAATGATTGGAAACCTAGTGAGAGCAGTCATTTGACTGTCAGAGCATCCTGCTAATTGGTTGGGGGCTGCTGGGGTTTGCTGGGAAAGGGGAGGAGAATTCACCATTCTAGCTGGAAGCTGGAAGACAACGGGAGCGGGGCTGTGTATTCTCAGCAGATTCCTGGTCGGTGATATTTTTTCAGGTTGTATAATTTCCCTTTCCCCATTTTATTTCCTTTCCCTTGATCCTATTGTTCCTGTTTGTGTTTTCTTTTTTAAGTTCATTCTTGTTAAAATAAATCCTATTCTGTTTTGAGGGAGGCTGTCGGTTTCCTTCCTTGCCCCAATATTGCTGGGAGCCACTTAGCTAACACTCCCCAATTAAAAATTGGTCCCCACAGATGATAGCAATATTCTTAATATCAAAAGTAATATTAAATTCTGTCATAATACCATACTGACAGTAAAAAAAAAAAGCCCTTCCCTCTGAACAATCCTACTAATGTCAGAATTCTAGGAAAGTTCTTGTATTATGTCTTTTTTCTTTTTTCTTTTCTTTTCTTTTCTTTTCTTTTCTTTTCTTTTCTTTTCTTTTCTTTTCTTTTCTTTTCTTTTCTTTTCTTTTCTTTTCTTTTCTTTTCTTTTCTTTTCTTTTCTTTTCTTTTCTTTTCTTTTCTTTTCTTTTCTTTTCTTTTCTTTTCTTTTCTTTCTTTCCTTTTTTTCCCAGGGCAATGAAGGTTAAGTGACTTGTCCTGGGTCATACAGCTAGTAAGTATCAAGTGACTGAAGCCAGAGTTGAACTCAGGTCCTCCCGAATCTAGGGATGGTGCTTTATTCACTGCACCACCTATCTGCCCCCAAATTCCTGCTTTTAAGGCCTTTATTTTTGATTAGGTTGAGCTAAGTGCTTGCCTTGGGACCTTGCCTCATAAACAAAGTCAGCTTGAGCTGCATTAATTGCCAAGATGGCTTATAATGTTATTTCCTGGCTTGTTGAGATTTATGGCTAGTTATATCCTGATATATTAACCAGAATGAAGATGGCATTCTTGCCCATATTTTCATGGCTGGGGTCTCAAGATCAGACCTCACAACCTCATATGACCCCCTCCCCATTTCCTCCTTAAGGAATAAAAACCTTTTTGTAAATTTCCAGATCAGATATCCATGTTTTTGAATGAAGGTGGCCCCAGGGCCTCAGGGTTGTCACCCTTTTATCTCAAAATAGAACACCTTGTTCTTCCACTTATGAGTTTGATTTATTTCAGGACGTGATAGTGAACATCAGATTTATGACTTTAACTCCTGTTTTCCTGAAGTCAAGTTCCAGATGCTTTGTATTATGCTAGGGAATCATAAATGTTAGATGGGTAAATTTCAGGGGCTCTGTTAACTTGGAATGTCAAAAAATTGCAACTTTTTAGTAACTTCTAAAGAAAATATAATATTTCCTTCACATGAATGTGGAGAATAATTGACAGTAGCATTAAACTTCACAAAACTGCCAAAAGGATCAATGAGACACATAAAATAGTTAAGAATCCATGCACTATTAAAAACTCCTTTTCTGAATTAAGCTATAGGATAGAAGCATTACATGATTCAGCCATGAGTTATTTGTAGTAAATATAATGCTTCCCTGTGGGAACAATGCTCACTGACTTCTTGATCTTTATCTGATTCCTCACTCTTGGCTAAGCAATGATCAAGGGCAGAAGCTTACCTAAAAATCTTTTTAGATTGATTTATGCATATAAAATAAACTAATTATATTAGGGAAAATTCCTAAAGAGAATTTTTATCCTTTGATAGTTTGACAATCTAAGTTTTGATAAAATATTCTTAAGCATTCATTAGTGACCAAATTATTGATAGAATTCTTGAAAAATAAAGATCCAGGAGCAGCCTCAATTATGATGATACATACTAGTAGTGTGCCTATTTGCAAGTCTTTTTATCTCTTAGTGTACCTGGCAACTATCCAAAAATATAAATTTTTAAACAGTTTGTAGATCTGTGTATATATATATATATATATATACATATATGTATATATATATACATACATATATATATATATATATATATTTATTTATTTACAATGAATTTAGAGGTTCAGGCTCTATATATGTTTATGTTAATTTTTATTAGAAATATATACATATATACATACATAGGAGTTTAGATAGCACCATACACATGCTTGCACGAATAGATTTTCATACTTATATATGTATATACATATTGCCCAAATAATACACACATATCTTCATATGTGTATGTATACATGTGCATGTACTCATGTACATACATATATGTGTATTATGTATAGGATAAAATGGCATTACAATTCAGAGCTTAGTAATTTGGTCACCATAGAAAAAAATGGAATAGTATGATTAGGAAAATTTACTTATGATTTACTTTTTACGTGATTTATTTGAATCATAAATATTTAAAGGTAGACTTCACTTTATCCTCTATAAGGAAACATCTCAATGTTCTTAGAGATTTACTTTTGTTTCTTTAAGGTAGAAAATAATGCTTATAAAATACATGGACTTTGGTCCAGGGAATAAAAGCATCCTAAAATAAATAGACAAATCAAGATGTGAAGTCTGGCATGGGCTGATGGTCACAGACTCCTATGATGAAGACACAATGATTACATAGAGTTTCTTTTTGAAAGTAGCCTAAGCTATTAAATGGAATTTTTCACAATGAAAACTATTAATCTTATGAAATTAAACTGCCACACACATAAAAACTACAAAGAATATAGAGTATTATTTCTTTATACATTTAATGAAATAGGGAAAAAGTTATGAAATTTTTCTTAACCTCTGTAGTACCAAGAGTTCTACTTCATCTGTCCAGGGGATATGAAGCTTTCAAAAACATGTTTTAAATTGTCAAAGATTGAAAATATAGTAAACAATTTGATTTTCTTCTTAAGGTTATGCAAAAGCAGTGAGAAAGTCTAGGTAAAATTCTTTGTTTTCTTATATAACTTTGAAATATGAAATAAAAGATCATCATATGTTTATGTTTCCATCTTCACAACTCTCTTCTTTGAAGCTGGGTAAAGTAATTTCTTTCTATGATAGAAGTCTTTTATTTCCTGAGAGAAGCAATATAGTACAGGAAAACAGTCATGGGAGGATGCCAATTCAAAAAACCTGAGGTCAAAATTCAACTCCACCATTAATGTAGTGGAATCTTGGTAAGTCTATTAATACCACTGAGCTTCACATTCCTTTTCAATGAATGGAGCAAATCATTTTAGTTCATAAATTTGTTGTGAAAATCAAGAGTAAAAAATATTTTTTTTGTAAATTTAAATTTTATTTTAGACTTAAATGCAAAATGATAAAAGCAAAAAAAAAAAAAGCATTGCTATATACACCGAAGGACATAAGAGGGGACTGAAGACAAAAGAAGTAATTTCCATTTCAAAAAAACTTAAATAATAAATGCTACACATGGTTTTCAAAGCTGTCCAGCTTTTCTTTGATTCCTTGTTGGTTTACTTTGACTTTCTGCTCTTTACTTCTTACATTATCCTTTTCCCCTTCCCCCACATAAAAAAGACTACAATTAAATGTGGATAGAGATAGAGATTAGAGAGAGACAGAGAGAGAGAGAGAGAGATGTCTGTAAAAATTCATATGCACAGATATACTTACTCACATATGTAAGACCATACCACACATTTTTCCACCTGTCATCTGTTTCCGTGAGCATAGATAGCATCTTCCTTCATAAGTTCTATTCTTTCTATATTGTTACATGTCAAATAGCTCATCATTTCCTTTAGCACAGTAATATTCCAACCCAATCACATACCATCTGGGTGATTTTTCTGAGAACTTCCCCCCCCCAAAAAAAAAAAATTGACATTCCTTCTATTCTTAGGCACATAGGTTTTATGTATACCAGAGAAAAATAATTTGAAATAATGGAAATTATCTATTTTACACTTCAATTATGCTCTCACCTCATAACATAGTTTAAGGTATAATATTGCTGAAGCTATTTCCTTCACATCTTTTTTTCATTGTTTGTTTGAAGTTCCTGACCTTTTTTTCTTCCAAATGAACTTTGTGTTTTTTTTTCTAATTCAGAAAAATGATATGGAATAATTTAATTGAGATGAAATTGAATCAGTAGAAATAAAGTATTTTTTTAAATCACTTACACGTAAAAACAATTTTAAGGTTCATTTAAAAAATTAAATTCCATTTTTCCCTTCCTCCTTCTCATGCCTCATTGAGAAGAGAAGCAATTTGATATAGATAATACTTGTGTAGTCATGCAAAACATTTCCACATTAGTCAAGTTGTGAAAGAAAACAAAACAAACAAAAGAAAACCAGGAAATTTTTTTTTGTAAATATATAAAAAAGTATTCTTTGATCTGCATTTGGACTCCATCAGTTCTTTCCTTGGAGGTAGTTAGAATTCGTCCTCATAAATCCTTCAGAACTTTCTCGTACCACTATATTGCTGAGAATAGCTAACTTATTATACAATATAGTTATTACTATGTACTATGTTGTCCTAGTTTGGCTCACTTAATTTTACATCAGATCAAGTAAGTCTTTCCAGGTTTTTCAGATAGCATCCTGCTCATTATTTTTTATAGTACAATAGTATTCCATCATAATTATATAACACAATTTGTTTAGCCATTCTCCAACTGATAGACATCATCTCAATTTCCAATTATTTGACACCACAAAAATAGTTGGTATATTTTTGTACATATAAGTCATTTCCTTTAAAAAAAGCTCTTTGGGATACAGACCTAGTAATTGTTTTGTTGGTTCAAAGGATATGCATAATTTTTATAACTCACTGGGCATAATTACAAATAGTTCTGCAGAATGATGTGATCACTTGACAACTCCACCAACAGTGCTTTAGTGTCCCAATTTTCCCACATCCCCTTCAACATTTTTCAGTTTCTATTTTTGTCATGTTAGGCTATCTCGTAAGTGGTAGCTCAGAATTATTTTGATTTGTATTTCTCTAATCAATAGTTATTTAGAGTAGTTTATATTTCTACAAATAACTGATTTCTTTATTTGAAAACTTTTCATATCCTTTGACCATTTGTCAATTACAGAATAAATTGTATTCTTATAAATTTGACTCAATTTTCAATATATTTTAGAAATGAGGCCTTTATCAGAGAAAGTTGCTCTAAAAATTATCCCACAATTAAGATTAATAATTATGTATTTCTTGCCACTTTGCAATCCCTGGGCAGTGAGACAGCACAATGGATAGCTTGCCAGACCTGAAGTCAGGAAGACACTTACTTGCTATGTAACCCTGGAAAGGGCACTTAACCCTGATTGCCTCAGTTCATCACACCTAAAATGAGTTGGATTACAAAATGGTTAACTATCCCAATATCTTTGCCAAGAAAATATCAAATGAAGTTATATAGAGTCAGACACAAGTAGATCAATAATTATTTTTTCTCCATCCTATTTTCCCCATTTGTCCTTCTTTCTCTCCTTTAACTCTGTTCCCTCCTATTTTTTTTTGTTCTGACCACCGCCTCTCCCAATTCAACCTCCTTTCTATCAGTATGCTCCTCTGTTATGTTCCTCCCTTCATGCTTCCCTGTACAGTAAGAGAGAAATATGTGTGTGCATGTATATATATATATATATATATATATATATATATATATATATATACACACACACACACACACACATATATATGTATATATGCACACACACATATATAACCATATATATGAAACACATACAAACATATGGCTATTTCATATATATGATACATACATACATACATGTTTGTGTCTGTATTAGTACCTCTTTGAGCTAACAGATCATGTGTTCTCTTTACCACCCCATCTTCCTCTCCAATATAAAAACTTTTTCATGCCTTGTATATAGGAGATAATTTCCCCTATTGTAATCCCCCCTTCTCCCAATACGTACTTCTCTCTGAAACCTTAATTTTCATCTTTTTAAGATACCATCCCATCATATTCAACTCAGACTTATCCACTCCCACTCCATCTATGTATATTCCCTCTACTAGCTCTAATAATGATTTTTTTAGAAGTTACAAACAGATTTTTTTTGCTTCTTTTGCCATTTGGTGTATTTAAAGGTTTTATTTTCTTTAGAATTTTTTGTCTCTTCTACCAAGCTTTTGCCTTTTTTCATTATTTCCCCTAATCACTCTCATTTCTTTTCCCAATTGTTCAACTGCCTTTCTTATTGGATTTTAAAATCCTTTTTTAGCTCTTTCATGAATTATTTTTGGTCCTGAGACCAATTTACCAAATTGCATTTTTCTTTGTGGCTTTGAATGTAGTTGGTTTTTTTTTTTTTTTGGACTTTGTTGTATTCTGAATTTGTGTTTTGACCTTCCGTGTCACCATAGTACCTTTCTATTGTCAAATTATTTTTTGTAGTTGTTTTACAAGCCTGTTTCTTGACTTTGAACTTTAATTTAAAGTTGATCTCTGTGGGTCTGGAGATGGTACTTTCCCAAGCTTCTTTTTTCTTTTCAAATCTAATTCTAAGAGTCTTTAAGTTTTTAGTTCTTCAAGGTAGTGTGATCTGAAGAATAATATGGTCACTGTTCTCCTGACCTGTGCTCTTGTATCTGAATGATTATAAACATTTTTTTTTCTTCTTTGAAACTGCAACCTGGGTCCCTCTCCCACTGTGGTCCTAACCTCCATTGTGCCAATGCCCCTTATTTCTATGGGACTTGGATTCAGAGTCTCATATGAGCAATGAAAAAGTACTGCACCCAATGCCAACAAAGGATCCGCTATAATCTCCTGACCAGTTTTCTGAGCAACTTATTGTCTGTGAGTTGAGAGCTCTAAAAGTTGTAGATGCTGATTCAGTCATCCCCAAAACCTGTCGTTTGCTTGATAGAACTGTCATGGTCTACATGGGACTGCACTCTACTCTCACATAAGTGAGACAGACTTTTTTTTTTTTTTTTGGCGAGGCAATGAGGGTTAAGTGACTTGCCCAGGGTCACACAGCTATTAAGTGTCAAGTGTCTGAGGCTAGATTTGAACTAAGGTACTCCTGAATCTAGGGCCTGTACTTTATCCACTGTACCACCTAGCTACCCTTGAGGAAAACGTTTTTATGTTGACTTTCTAAGTTGTCTTGGGCTGAAAAAAAAAATGTTTCTCTCCATCCTCCTTTTGGTTCTCATGCTCCAGAATTCTTTTTGAGGAATTATTTTAAAGTTGTTTGAAAGGCAATTTAGGAGAGTTCAAGCAAGTCTTTGCCTTTACTCTGTCATCTTGTATCTGCCCCATCACAAAATATGTAAAAGACCTTACCTGAAAGGGCATTATTTCTAAGTATTGCATATCTCCTATTTCTCATTATTGGTCGTTCATAGAAATATGTCCCCCCCCCTTTCTGGAAGTAGACTCAAATAACTTATGAATTTTGTTGTGTTATATTTGTTTTTCCCAATTGCCAAACATCAATGTGACATTATTGAGTTCTCTGGCTCCATAGAAACACACACACACACACACACACACACACACACACACACACACACACACACACATATATATTCCCATTGTCCCTTGGTAAATGTCAGATAGAAAACATATTAGTTTAATATCAAAATTATCAATTTTTTAATTTCTTTCCTTTGATTTTCTTTATTTATTAACTTTCAGGCAAATAAGGCATATTCACCCTTCAACTCACTCCATCTAATTAGAATAGTAATTGATTCATTAGCATCCAGAGAAAGTGAATTAAAAACATTAGTGGTTAGAAACTAAAATGGGTATCTATTGGATAAAATTAAATAGGCATCTATAGGCAAAGCAGATTGAATTAAGTTCTCAGATAAACAGCCAAAATCTCCCAATGGACTTGGTTCTTCTAAGAATATATGGAGAAATTATAGCATTTCAGAAAATATAGCAAACTATTAGAATTTTTCCAATTATAAGACCAATTGAACAATTGCCATAGCTGTAAACATTCAAACAGAAGAGAGACAACGTATTTTAATTAATTTTACAAATATAATTCTTCATTGCATGGGATATTGGATTTGGATAAATTCAGCATTTCATTCTAAATCTAGTATTGCATGATCTTGACACCAGAGAAAGTAAATAAGGTATTTCTTTCTGTGCATAATTATATATAGTAAAAATTCTGTTGACCAAATCTACCTTGATACTAAACACATAAATAGTAATAAGGTAAAAAGAACTTTTATTATGGAGTTGGAAGATATAACTGTGATTTTGGAGAAGACATTTAACCTCCCTGGGCCACAGTATCCATTATGGTAATATAAATGCTAGATTATATAATCTCTCAGGGCCCTTACAAATCACAATGTTATTTTCTTTAATCAATAGTCAATACCAATGAATCTTCCTTTTCCACCCTAAAACAGAGAGCATTTGGGATTATGTACATGTAGGGAAAAAAAGAAAAAAATTAAGGAATGAATTTTCAGTCTATTCACAATAAATTAGATAAATGGGTTCACTTACAACACTTAAACAAACATGAAATCCATTTTTATTGTTTTACTTAAAGTTATATAATACTTCACTTTATGTTCATGTTATATTATATATTTCCTTTTTTATTATATGATTTTGGTCAATTCCTAAAGATTGATACCTAATAAAAACAATTTGTTATATGTAGAAATAAAACAAACAAACACAAAACCTGTTATACTATTGTAACATTTTGTGTTTGATTTTTGTTTTTATGCTGTGTTTTATATCATATTTCACATTTACAAATATATAAAATTAAGGCCTCTGCAAGAAAATAGCAAAATAGTATTAATATATCAGGGAAATATGAGTAAGCACCTCATTCATTATGATGTTGAATTGTTGATTCTGAAAATAAGTGAGTCATACCCTTTATATTAAAGTACTTCTATTTGAAAAAAATCATGACAATTAAAACAATAAGTATTTTCTTAATTGGAATTCAAGTGAAAA
The DNA here is from genome assembly GCF_019393635.1 of Dromiciops gliroides. Lineage (NCBI taxonomy): Eukaryota > Metazoa > Chordata > Mammalia > Microbiotheria > Microbiotheriidae > Dromiciops > Dromiciops gliroides. Next base: position 377,608,675 of record NC_057861.1, read on the forward strand.
GGTATCTAGATCCTTGGTCTATAAACATTATTGTCAAGTACGCTGTTTAGTTTTAATCATAATTTATCAATGAAAATGATAATTCTGATTTTTAAAAATCATTTAATATAATCGTGTATTGCCATGGTTTTCCACTAAACATAATTGTTTTAAAAGAAATTAGTAGAAGCTGAAACTTATCACTAATGATACTTAAATTATTTGTGAGTGGGAGTACATTTTTATATTCTCCTTAGGAAAGGAATTTCTCTGCAAGATTGTGTTAATGTAGGCCTCCCAACTGAGAAATTATGCTTTTTCTGAAATGAATCTGAGAAAAGAAGAAAAAGATGGCTTTATAAATCATTCCTAAAGGTATCTTGCCCAGATTACTTCTATTACCAATTATGGACTCTACAACTTTAAGAAACAAACTATATAAAAAATTATTTTGGGTAGTGTTCCTATAAAACTCTTTAAGATCATGAAGTTTTAAGTATGATTATGTTCCATTATCATTTTATGAGAAGAAATCATTTGAGAAGATACTTAATTTTTATACTATAATCTTGTGATGGATCTTACTATTTATTTCACTTCTGCCTGTGGCATTGACATGATCTTTGTTTTGTCAAGGTTCTATAAGGACTTCATATAGAATTTAAAACATACATACATATAAATATGCATATGCATAAACACACATATGCATATATACACACATAAATGCATGCTTGCATACATACATGCATATATATCTATATGCAAATGCATATGTATATGCATATGTATTATGTGTATGTGTGGGGGTGTCTGTGTGTGTCTGTGCCCATTGTTAATAAGACCATCAGGTTATTAATAAAATGATGGTCATTTGTCCACCTCTGTTAGACCAAAGACAATCATGGTGCCTGGCTCATAATTCACAAATACTTCTAAACATAGGTGGTTTATCAAACAACCACAAAATCTAATTTGTTAACATAATATAAGGTAGGCTATATTAAAATGAAGGGTTATATCAGACTCCCGATAGCTGTGAGCTATCAATTCAAAGAATGTATACCTTGTTCAATTGTTGGGCCAAGTACCTCTGAATGGAAAAGCCTTCCTTCACTGTTGAGACAAAAGGGTCAGTCTTTCTCAAGCCAACTTTGAGTAGAACACAGTGAGCTTCCCCACCCTAGATTAAATTCTTTGTATAGTTTGAATGGCTCTGACCAAGATGTAGGTAGTTAATGCAATCTTATTATCAAGGAGAAACTAGACCTTAACAATCAGGAACTTGGTAGAAGGGTGTGCTTTGAATCTCCACAAGATATTGGTTATAAATAATAATTTGTCACATCAAAGATTATATGTGGAACAGTGTATCCACATATAAGTGAAATTTTCCTTCATGGCATGGCCAAAATTGAAGTTACATTTCTTTTGAATTCATGTGACTGAAATAGGAAAAACAAAAAAAAAAGGTGTTTTTAAAAAATTATTATTGTTGGTGTTAAACTGTAAATTAAATATGGTCTTATTATTTCAACATGAGAAGATGGCAGGAGCATATTAGAACTTCCAGCCACTTCACAGTTTGAAGTAACTTGGGATCCTTAACAAAGGAAACATAAGTACTTCTACCAACCCAGGGGCACCTGTGTGAACAAAGCCTAGTTCCTTTGTAATAACTTGCCTTGTAAGAGAGAGGAAATTGAAAATGAAGCCAACAATCATAAACAAAGAATTATGCATTTACATATCCAGACTCTTGAGATTTCCATATTCTTTTGTAGATGGCTAAGTATTTAATTGCCCTATCAGGGAAAGAATTAATAAAGAATGATGAAGAACAACAATCCAAATATTATACAATAGTCTTTAGAAACACACAGCAGGGGATTTAACTAAGATAAAAGAAACCATATTTTAATCAAAAGTTCAATAAAGAAAGAAAATAACAGTGCCAGCAAGATCATTAAACCTAAATGAATCTCACAGTGTTTGAAATTTAGGGATAGCTTTCTAAAATCTGATGTGAATTTTGAGACCTGTTGGAAGTTCATTTTTGAGTGGCAGAAGTCTAAAGGGAAGGGGGATATGTTTTATAACTAGTATATTTTGATTTCACTCAGATAAACACACAGGGCTTCCATTTATGCTAACAAAACCTCTGGCTCCTAAGTTTTACTCCTCACTAAACTTTATTTTATTTATTCACCCATCACTAATCTTTATGTTAATTTACTCATTGTTTTGCTCTCATCTAAACTCATTTCTCTCAAGGTCAGCTATCATGCTTAATAATTATTGTTACTTTCAATTACACATACTGTGTATCTTCCTGTTAGAATTTAAATTCCCCTGCTGCCTGAGGTTAATAATCCAAGATATGGCCAATAAAATCAAACCAATGCATTTTTACAACTTTCCCACAGTAGTGGGGGATTGGAAATGGTATGTGCAGTTTACCACTGAATTATGCACTTTAGAAAGGGTTTCCTTCTCACTTAGCAAAATAGTAGTCCAGTTTAAAGAAATTTCTTTTATAGTTTCCTTCATAAGTAAAGTATATTACAAATAATAGGAGTATTATCTTTATTATTCATAATTGTTGTTGTTGCTGTTGAATTTAGGGGCAGTTAGATGATGTAATGGATACAGTGTCAAGCTTGAAGTAAAGAACATTAATCTTCCTATTTTCAAATCTGTTCTCAAACACTTTGTAGCTGTGTGACCCTGGGTAAGTCATTTAACCCTATTTGCCTCAGTTTATTTATCTTTAGAATGAGTGAGTAAAGGAAATGGCAAATCACTTCAGTTTCTTTGCCAAGAAAACCCCAAATGGAGTAACAAAGAGTCAGACATGACTGTAAAGACAGAAAAACAAAAAACTATTCCCCATTTACAAAAATATACTTTATTTGATATATGTGACAGTATGAGAAGAATAATTTTTTTCATTTATTTAAGCTAATAAAATATACTGGAACAGATCAAATATCAAAGCAGATTAAAGAGGTCGGTAAGAATATGGGTGTGTGTATACACACACAACTTTATGATCACAGGATCATAATTTAAATTATTTAATTCTTTACTAAGAACTAGTAAAGAAAATCTTTCATTTTTCAATATTTTTATTGTTCAATTGTTTTCAGTCATATCCAACTATTTTCAACGTGATTTGGGGTTTTCTTGGCAATGATATTGAAGTTGTTTGCCGTTGTCTTCTACAGTTAATTCTCAATATGAGGAAACTGAGGCAAATAGGATTAAGTGTTTTCCTCACAGTTAAACACCGTGAAAGTTTCTAAGGCTACATTTTAACTGAAGATGACTCTTCCTCACTTGAGGCCCAGACCTCTTTTCATTGTTCTATCTCCCTGCCCTCTTTTCAATATTAGCTTTGTTATGATGCCACTATAGAAACAATTTTCCTAAGAATATTGAAATTCATGTCATAAAAACTAGATTCAAGTATAAACTCTGACTTTTACCAGCAGTGTGGCAAGAGTTAAGCCTCTTAATTGCTCTGAGATTCAGTTTAGTTTCTTCCAGTTTAAAAGAGACAATAAGACACTACCTTACACAGTCATTGTGAAAAAGAGTGCCTATGAATAAAAGCTATTTATAAATATGAATTATTGTTATTTATCAAAACTATAATATTAATGACTTGTTAATGTATCTTATGTTCACTCTCATTTGTGCAACAGCAACACCATTTCAAGTTATTATTATTATTACTAATTCTGTCATTTATGTACTAATATAAAATAAGTCTTTACTTTCTACTACAAAATTCCTTTTTTTAAAAAAGTGGCTTAGCATTCTGAGTCAGAGTTTTTGAATCATATAGGGTTATGTGCTCATATACTATCCATATTTAAACCCATTCTTCAAAAAAATGAATCTAATAGTGCTTTGGTGAATAGATTTATTTAATAATGGATTTAAAGGCCTTTCATAAATATTTTGGGATGGTTATCATTCTACTTGTCATCAATGAACAAGTGACTTTCTATTAAATATAAATTATAACAAATCTTTTAAAATATATTATTTTTGTACAAGTTAAGTCCATTATAACTGTCATCCACTTTTTTTTTCCAAAAAAAAATGTTGCAAAGCATTTTTAGTAAAATAGCTACTTTGAACAATGCATAAACCTTGAACTAAAAGAGACCTAATTTGATCATATTTGAAATAGCCCAGAAGTGGCTTTTCTTGAGTAAAAATACTCTATTACTGAGTAATCTTTTGTTTATAGATATGAGATCAATCTAATTTAAATGAAAATACTGTAAGCCACAAAGTTTTAAACTAATTTAAGCAATTGATATTTTCTTCAATTTTGGTTGTTTTCTTGTTGCAAAGTCATTTACTTGTTGCAAAGTCATTTACTTGTAACAAAGACTAAAATATCAAAAACATATTTTAAATAGTTTAATTGATTAAAAATCTAATTGATTTAAAATATATGATTAAAAAAACATACCACCAAACACTTTTACTAATTACTAATTTATTTCAATGATTCTTTAAATGTAAGGAGTCTTTTGTATGGTCTCTTCTACGGGCCAAAAGCAATGATGCATTACAATTCTCTGTTCATCCTATTTACAGACTTTCAACAGAAGCAGAAGAAACCCAATGACTATTCTTTTCTTTTTAGAGAATTTTGGCAACAGCATTACCAGCAAAGGTAAGCAAAATAGTACATAAAGCAAAGCATACTTTTTTTTATTTTTTAAGTCACTGGATATTTTTTTCCCTTTTTGTCAAACTCTATGCTGACAAAAACAGTCATAATTACAATTAAAAAAGAATTCACTTGGACTTTGTATACATCCATACATAAACACACACATATATATTATATATAATCTAGAGAATAATAATAACAATGAGCAATATGCATAAATCTAATATTTCTGGATTTTAAAGTTAATATATAACTTCATCAAGTATAGATATATCATTCAATTTGGACAGAATAACTAGTGAAGTAAATGAGGTGACTGCTATAGACTTTAATTGTTGCTACTTATTTTTTCAGGGCAATGAGGGTTAAGTGACTTGCCCAAGATCATACTGCTAGTTAGTGTCAAGTGTCTTAGGCTGGATTTGAATTCAGGTCCTCCTGAATCCAGGTCCAGTGCTTTATCCACTGCACCACTAGCTGCCCCAAATTGTTGCTATTTTTAAACAAGACTTATAATAAAGTTTCTCATTATTTCTCATAAACAAATTGGAGAGCAATCATTTAAATAATCATATATTTATACAGGTTTCAAACTCATTAAATTGTCAATTAAAATATTATTATTTGATCTCTAGTTTAGTGTCTGAAGTAACATATCCTTGGCCCTGTACTCTTCAATGTGTTGAATAAAGTATGAATGGCATGTTGTTAAATTAGCATGTAGGGGCAGCTAGGTGGCGCAGTGGATAAAAGCATCAGCCCTGGATTCAGGAGGACCTGAGTTTAAATCTGACCTCACACACTTGACACTTAGGAGCTGTGTGACCCTGGGCAAGTCACTTAACCCTCATTGTCCTGCAAAAAATAAAAAAAAAAGTTTAAAAAATTGCATATGACAGAAAAATGGGAGAAATTAAAATATGTATGTATATATATGTGTATATATATATTTTTTGTATATATATGTATATATATATTTTAAATTTAGGAAACAAGGAAGACCTCAAAAGTACAAAATATTTAGTTAAATATAATTAGATAAAAATTAGTTGCTATTAATTCAATATGATCAAAAATCTTTGATTATTGGAGCATGTAAAAATGTTGAAAATAAAACCAAAACTAACATACTTTTAGGCTTAAGCCTGGCAGAAACTTTTTAAAATTGTCTTTGGCATTATTCTACATCTGAGCCTTCTTGATTTGAGAAATTATCAAAATGGCATAGTTCTTTCATATCCTCCAACACATCTCTGTCTCAAAATGATTAAATGTTGACATTTTTAGGAAATATGAAGAAATAAAAGATTATATTATATTACAATATAGTTTTAATTACACATTACAGCAGAGATACTACTTAGTTCCTTCTTGAAAATTTCCCTCAAGGAATTAAAGAGCTTTCTGATTGGGTTCAATATCATATCCTTAAATACAAAAGAATGCATAGCCCTTAGGTGGGTCATAAATCCAAGTTCTTCAGGGAACTGAAGGGTTAAATTTAAAGTTTATTGATGTAACACAATTGATGGCCATTTATTTCCTCTTTTTCTTACTGGATGAACTAACCCACTGGTTTCTGGTCATACATATTTTTGTTTATAAAATAGATGTCACTTGCAGGTAGTTTATTATTGTTAATATTTTATGTGCTACTTAAATCCATCAATCATGTTTATTATAATGACCTTTAGAGTTCATCTGAAAATTTGCCTAAGATAGTGTGTTCTATGATTTCTAATTATACCTTCTTTGTAGGAGAATAGTTGTATAAAGAGAAAGAGGAAATTGTATAAATAGCAATTGGGGAACATTAAAAGCATGATACAATTTCCTAAATGAAAACAAAGCGATGTGTTCTGATTTAATCCAGGTCCCAACTCTTTCCAGTGCTAGCTAAATATTTAGGTTTAGAATTAAGGGTGCTTATTACATAAGAGTGAATAGAGGTACTTAATTTTTAAAGTGTCAGGTATCAATAAATGTCAGATTAGCTAATATGCTCACTAGTTAGGTAGATATAGTAAAAATTTTAAATTAAGATTTGTTGAGGAGAATTCAAAAATCATATAATATGTTCACAGATTATTCAGTCAACTATGTATTGTCTTGAATCTGTCATTTAATACATAATGCTCAAAACAATACCTGATTTATTTTTGAGTCAATTGATTTAGAGCAGAGGGAGGGAGGTGATTTATTTATTGATTTCAGACTTATTTATGAAACACAGAATAGCTCAGACCTAGAGTACTTGGAGCAATTCACTACTGTACCCGCAATTTATTAATGTACCTATTTTCACTCATCAACTCTAGCATTTGTTTTGTTTTTGTTTTGTTTTTTAGTGAGGCAATTGGGGTTAAGTGACTTGCCCAGGGTCACACAGCTAGTAAGTGTTAAGTGTCTGAGGCCAGATTTGAACTCAGGTACTCCTGACTCCAGGGCCGGTGCTCTATCCACTGTGTCACCTAGCTGCCCACATTTGTTATTTCCGATAGGTGTGATGTGTGTGATTTGATACCCCAGAGGTATTTTAATTTGCTTTCTGTCAACAATCATGATTTAGAGCATTTTTTCAGATGCCTAACACTAGTTTTGATTTTTTCTTCTGAAAACTGCATGTTCATATCCGTTAACCATTTATAAATTGGGGAATAGATATCATTTTTTTAAAAATTTGACTCGTTTCCCTAAATATTTGATAACTGAGGCCTCCTCCAGAGAAACTTGATATAAAATGTGATATTACCTCATGGTCTATATTAACATTTAGCAAAACCAAGTATCCCTGATTATCTTTTTCTATTAGGTTGAATTTTGATTTTGTTTTGTCTGGGATCATGATTGCCAACTCTACCCTCTTCATGTCAGTTGAAGCATAATAAACATAGATCCAATCATTCGTTTCAGCTCTTTGTGTGTCTTTCTGTCTTAGAGGTTGTCTCTCGTACACAACATATCATTTTTGGATTCCGGTTTGCAATTCATTCTACTAGTTATTTCCATTCTATGGGTTATCTTATCACATCCACATTCACAGTTATGATCATTAAATGTGAATTTCCCTATATCCTATCTTATCTATTTTTCATTCTTTCATTATTTGATACTGTCACTCTTCAAAAGTCTGTTCACTCCTGACTACTACCTTCCTCAATCCATTCACTCTTTTGTTATTCTAACTCCAAATCTTTTATCCCCTTCAACTCCTATCTCCCTATTGGGAAAGAGACATTTCTATGCCCAAATGAGTGTGTGTATTAATAATTTGAACCAATTCTAATGAGAGAGAGGTTCAAGAAGCCCCCATTCTTCCCTTCATTATAAAAGCTATTCCTTGTGGGCAACATTTATTTAAGAAAATTGGTCCCACTCTGTTCTCCCTTTGCTTTTTTCCCAGAGTATCCCTCTTTTTTTGTTGTTTTTTCTTAATCTTTATTTTTCTTAATCATACAAGTATTTTATTATTTTCCAGTTAGGTATAAAGAGAGTTTTCAATATTTGTTTTTATAAGATTTTTATTTCCAAATTTTCCTCCTCCCTCAATTCCCTAACCCCCCCCCAAGGCAGAAAGCAATCAGATATAGGTTATATATGAACAATCACATTAAATAAATTTCAGCATTAGTCCCATTATGAAAAAAAAAAAGAACAAAAGGGAAAAACCTCAAAAAAAAGTAGAAACACTATGGTCCAATCTTCATCCAGATTTCACTGTTCATCTAATTCTAATTCTTCTTCTTCTTCTTCTTCTTCTTCTTCTTCTTCTTCTTCTTCTTCTTCTTCTTCTTCTTCTTCTTCTTCTGCTTCTGCTTCTGCTTCTGCTTCTGCTTCTGCTTCTGCTTCTGCTTTTGCTTCTTCTGCTTCTTCTTCCTTCTTCCTTCTTCCTTCTTCTTCCTTTTCTTCTTCTTTCTTCTTCTTCGATGTGGAGGGCATTTTCTATCATGAGTCCTTTGGAATTATCTTGGAACATTGTATTGCAAAGAAAAACTTAGTCTAACACGGTTGATCACTGCACAATGTTGCTGTTGCTGTGTATAATATTCTCCTGGTTCTGCTCACTTCATTCAGAATCAGTCCACTTATGTCTTTCCAGGTTTTTCTGAAATCTGTCTGCTCATCATTTCTTAGAGCACACAGTATTCCATTACATTCATGTACCACAACATGCTCAGCCATTCCACAGCTGATGGACATTCCCTTGAGTTACAATTATTTGCTACCACAAACAGAGCTGCAATAAATATTTTTGTATATGTGAGTCCTTTTCTCTTTTTTGTCATCTCTTCAGGATACAGACCCATTAGTGGTATTACTGAGTCAAAGGGTATGGACAGCCCCATAGCCCTTGGATATAGTTCCAAATTGCTCTCCAGAATAGTTGAATCAGTTCACAATTCCACCAACAATGCATTAGTGTTCCAGTTTTTCCACAGCTTCTCCAACATTTATTATTTTCCTTTTTTGTCATATTAGCCAATCTGACAAGTGTCAGGTGGCACCCCAGAGTTGTTTTAATTTACATTTCTCTAATCAATAGTGATTTAGAGCATTTTTTCAGATGACAATAGATAGCTTTGTTTTCTTTATCTGAAAACTGCCTATTCATACCCTTTGACAGTTTTTCAAGTAGGGAATGATTTGGATTCTTAAATTTTATTTAAATTCCTATATATTTTAGGAATGATTCCTTTATCAGAAACACTGGGTATAAAAATTGTTTCCCAGCTTTCTGCTTTTCTTCTAATCTTGGCTGTATTGCTTCTGTTTGTACAATTTTTTTTTTAAATTTAATGTAACAAAAAATGAACCATTTTGTGTTTCATAATATTCTTTTGTTTGCTCATAAATTCTTCTTTTCTCCATAGAACTGAGAGGTAAATTATCCTTTCCTTTCCTAATCTTTATGTGCCCATTTTGATCTTATTTTGGTATAAAGTATGATATGTTGGTCTATGCCTAGTTTCTGCCAGTTTTCCCAGCAGTTTTGTCAAATACTGAGTTCTTATCCCAGAAAATGAAGTCCTTGAGTTTATCAAATAGGAGATTACTCTATTCATTTACTGTGTCTCCTGTGCCTTATCTCTTCCATTGATCAACCATTCTATTTCTTAGCCAGTACAAAATAGTTTTGATGACTTTAGAATAGACAGTTTCAGATTTGGTATGTTTAGCTCACCTCCCCGTGCATTTTTTTTACTTCCGTTGATATTCTTTAACTTTTCTTCTTCCATGCATCCCTCTTTCTTACAACTACACCACTTTTTGAAGATTATCCCAAAATGCTTAACTCATACCCATCCCTTTTGTTTAAGCAGATTTCTATTTCATGTTCCCATATAGGAAATCAAACATTGAGTCGCATGTCTACTCTCATTTTTACCTCTTTATGCTTCTCTTGAGCTTTCTGCTTGACTGTCAACTTTTCTATTCAGCTCTGGTCTTTTTATCAGGAATGCTAATATATATATATATATATATATATATATATATATATATTAGCATGAATGCTAATGTGTGTGTGTGTGTGTGTATATATATATATATATATATATATATATATATATATGCAAGGGTAATGAGGGCTAAGTGGCTTGCCCAGGTTCACACAGCTAGTAAGTGTCAAATGTCTGAGGCTGGATTGGAACTCAGGTCCTCCTGAATCCAAGGTCAGTGCTTTATCTACTGCAGCACTTAGCTGTCCCCTAATATTTTTTTAATTTCATTAAATAACATTTTATTTTAGATTATACTATGTTTTGATAGATAGGTTTTACCTAGTTGTAATCATAGCTTTGCCTTCTGGAATAACATATTCCAAGCCTCCCTCTCCTTTATTTTTGAAGCTTCTATGTCTTGTGTGTTCCTCATTGTGACTATATGATATTTGAAATGTTTCTTTCTGGCTCCTTGCAATATTTCTTCTGTGACCCAAACGTTCTGGCTATAATGTCGCTGGGAGTTTTCATCTTGAGGTCTCTTTCAAGGTTACCTATGGATTATTTCTATTTTACTTTCTGGATTTAAGATATCAGAGCAATATCTCCTGATTTTTTCAAATATGTCATCATGGTTTGCACATATTCCAAGAATTTTTAAATTGTGTCTCTCTGATGTATTTTAGAGATCACTTGTTTTACCAATGTAATATTTTACATTCACTCTTTTTTTTTCAGTCTTTTGATTTTGTTTTGTTGTTTCTTAAAGTGTCATGGTGTCATTATCTTTGACTTGCCTGATTCTACTTTTTACGTATTAACTTGCCTCCTTCTACTTATTAAGTATTGAGGTTTTTAAGTATTAAATTTGAAGTATTTCTTGAATGACCATTTGTACCTCCTTTTCCATTTGGCCAATTCTAGATTTACAAGTCCTTTTTTTAAAAGTGAATTTTGATGTCATTTTTTATTCTTGATTTAGTCAATTTAGCTTTTTAAGGCAGTCTTCTTTTCAGTCGATTCTTATTTCTATCTTGTTGGTTGGCCAATTCTATTTTGTAAAATTATATTTTCTTTGATATTTTCTGCCTCTTTCATTGAGATGTTGACATTTTTCATAATTTCTTGAACAATTTTCATTTATTTTCCTATTTCCTTCTCTGCTCTTTGTATCTTTGTATCTTCAAGGGATACTAATTGGGCTTTGATTTAATCAACATTTTCTTCATGACTTTGATTGTAGTTTTTTTCAACATTGTTGTGTTTTTCTAAGTTAATATCTTGAACTTTCCTGCTATTATGTTAGTTTTAATTGAAGTAGCTCCAAAGAAATGTGAGATGCACAAATTCAGATAATCCACACCAAATGTTCACATGAACTATTCCCCCAACTTGTGATAAATACCTTTAAGCTCATATTGGTCTGAAAAACCATAGTTAGGCATGCTGTAATTTGCATTTAAATTATTGAAGTAATTTATGAAATCTTCAAGAACAAAGGACAACCACTCCCACAAGCTTTTTATGATCAAGCTATTTTCTTGTTCTTTGCTCACTTTCTCAATCTATTTCTTCACTTGGAACATCCAAACCAGAGCTGTATCTATAAAAGATACCCAAGGAGGGAATTGTTGTCTGATACCAATTTCAAGATGTTTAATTTAGATATCAATTATATCCTTAGTGTTCCTTCCCAAGTTATGATGAATGTGTCACCAATTAATTAATTGTATATCTTGCTAGACAAAGACCCATAAATTTGGCTACATGTTCTGTAAAGTTGGAATTTTCATTTATAAAAAATTCCTAAATTGTTCCTAAATTGACTTCTCTATAGTAAGGGAAAGGCAGGAATGTGCTGCAACCAGCTGGCACTAGCACAGTAGAGCCTATTTTAAAATTTTCATTGTGAACATGTACACCTCAAAACAATAAATGCAACAAATCAAGATGAACTATTTTTCATTGATTATCTAATTTTTTTAAATAATGGAAAAAATGTCAATATTGAAGATTACATTTAAAAGTACATCACACACATAGCCCCCTAAAAATGAAATAAAACAAAATAAAACAGTTATTATTCATTTAGCAGTCCATTCCTTGGAAAACACCATTGTTATCTGGCAATTAAAATATCACTTATAACTTTGGAGAAAAGATTCAGGGTGACTGATGTGGTTGGAATTCAAATTACAAATTCCTATCAATCATCTAGCACAGATTAAGAGCCTAATAAATTCCAAGTACTTTTCTATGCTCTGGACATATAGTGAAAAATGAATGGAAGTGGAGACAAGTTATAGATGGCTTTTATTGAGAGTTTGGAAGTAAAATGCAGGATAGATAGAGGAGAGCTTGAGGGCATAGCATCAAAACAACAACAATAGGGGGCAGCTAGGTGGCACAGTGGATAAAGCACTGGCCCTGGATTCAGGAGTACCTGAGTTCAAATCTGACCTCAGACACTTGACCCTTACTAGATGTGTGACCCTGGGCAAGTCACTTAACCCCCATTGTCCTGGAAAAAAAATTAAAACAACAACAACAAATTTCTTTTTCTTAAGGTATGAGAATCATGGTCTATAAGCAACAGGAAAGTAATCAATACATAGAGATTGAATATTTTGGGAGAGGGAGGAAAAGTAATTATCATGGAAATCTTCTGTAGCCAAGAGAGGTGATGAGATCAAGGGTACCAGTAAGGGACTGAGTTGAGCAAACATAAGGACTAGCTCTTCATCAGAGACTGAAATAGAGGCAATTATGTGCAGGTTTTTGTGCTATAGAATGGGGAAGAAGAGTAGGTGAGTAGGTTCCATTTTTCTCAGTAAAATAAAAAGCAGGGTTCTTTGTTAAGGAGAAAGAAAGAGGGGTTTGTAAGGAAAGCTTGAAGAGAGAAAAGAAGTTTCAGAACATGCCCTTTGACAAACATAATTAAATATAAATAGTGAAAACATAATGATCAAACTCTCTCTATATCTCTCTTTATCTCTATCTCTAAATCTATGTCTAATCTACATCTATATCCAGACCCAGATCTGTCTATGTCTATGTTTATATCTATGTCTAAGTCTACATCTTTGTCTATGTCTACATCTATGTCTATGTCTAAGTCTATGTCTATGTCTATCTTTTTCTATATCTACCTATCTACCTATCTCTATCTATCTATCCACACACACATGCATATATACTCATTTCAGGGGTATTAGGGGAGGTACACTATAATTTGACTAGTACCAGGACCTGTTAGTGAAGAAATTCCCTTTACTGATGTCCATTGTATGAAATACTGCTTCTCAAATGTATGTACTTCAAAAATAACATAGTTTCCCCATAAACCGTTTTTTTTTGTTCTCTGCTATGCAAGGGTTAGCAATGTTTATCTGGCCTCAAAAATCATATGTAATTTAGTTTTCAAAAGAAAAATAAAACATGATCTCTAGTCCCTTAGTGCAAGGTATGGCCTAGGGAAAGTTAGTAAATCACACAGTTTCTTCAGTTTTAAGATTATGGATTTCCCTATGATGGCTTTTATGGTCCATTCCAGATCTAGATCTATGATGCTAAGATAAATTCATATATTTATAAATATTGCATGCAGACATCAAACCTTGAATGACCCCATGGTAATTTTTATTTTAATCAAGGATAGGAAGACATGCATTTAACAGTGTTATAACTTGGGAGACCTTATGTTTGTGTGTTTTTTTCTTAAAGTTATTCTCTTTGATTGTTTTTAGCTCCTGTCTCTTGAATAACCACAATGCTGGAAAATTTTTTATTGATTGAGAGTGGATTTGATTTTTATAAATAATCAAAAGCCATTTGGAAATAAGTTTGACAAAGTACAAGATCAATCTGCATTATTCTATTTTGAATGAAAATAATATATGATTATTATGCCATGGGTTCAATATTGTTGAGTGAAGTGGTTATTAAAACAATTTTAAATGAAGAGTTCCAAGAATAATTTGGAAAAAATATAGGGTTCTTAGAATGCTTATATTTTCTTTAAGGTGAATTATTTCATAAACAACACTCCCTACAATATGTGCCCTATGAGTATTTATACGTTTATTTTTTTTTTCAAGCTTTTTGAAAGTATCTATAACTGCTATGGGGTCATCATCAAAATGAGGAGTAGTTTGCCTCCACATAGCTAAATCAGAAGGTCTGAAAGGATGATGTTCTCTAATATACAGCAAATTTCCCTGAGCATTAAACTGAGGCTTTTCTATCAAGGGAAAAGCAGAGACTGAGGCATGTTGGGATATTGGAACATGCTTTTTCTCCTCACTCATCCTATCCTTCACTCCTTCTACAGGGTCAAAATAAGAAGGAGGAGCTGATGGTGCACTGACTACAGGATAGAGTGCAGTGTGCTCACTCTCTTTTTGCTTGTTCTCCTCAGAAATCATAGTGGAAAACAATTTCCCATGAATTAGATATTTTAGCTGATCCCACTTTTCCTGTTTTTCTAAGGCTCTTTCTATCTTATCTAAAATATAGAGACTGAAAGTCCCATATTTTGGCCAAAAATTCTTAAAATGTTTGCTCCAATCAAAACAATATTTAATAACAGTTTCCCTAGTAATTTCTTTGGCTGTAATCATTTCTCTGTCCCACTTTTACAAACATTTTTTAATGGAGAATCTTTAGGAATTGATGTTTTACTCAGCCTAGTTCCCATGGTGTACACACAGAGGTGGAAGACTGAACTGGCTTGAACTAGGCAAACAGGACCAGATTCTAGTCCTCCTGCACTCTGGTGGATGGGCTTGATCTCAGTTATGTGCAAGATGGTTATCCTGGGCTAACCCAGATCCAAAGCCCTCCTAGACACCTTTCTAATGGACCTGATCACTCTGGTTAGCTTATGCCAACCAAGATCTAAGGTCCCCTGAACACTCTTTTTCTATTTTCCTAAACCTAATTTTATAATTTTAGTCCCACACATGCACACAAGGGCAGGGAAGGCAGACAAACATATACAGACACATGCCAGTCTACTCACGTCCCCAGAGAGGACCTTGCAGATTCTGCTTGGCTTAAGGACCCCTGAGTAGTCGTCCAGGAACAAAGCAGTCCACTGAGCTGTATGCAGTAATCACGAGGTAGACTATTGGCTCAGGTATACCACCTTTCACTTCTCCCATTTTCCAGGCCGAGTCCCTCGTGGGAGATCAGAACCGCATACTCAGGACTCGGCACTCACTCGATGTCTAGGGCATGTCTCACACACAGACCTCTCAAACACAATCTTTCAAAACACATTCACAGGATTTATTACCTTTCCCACCCAAGCCTACCTTGAGAGGTAATTAATCCTCTCAGGCATTAGTTTTTTCCTAAGTCAGAATTAAGTGCTGTGCAGTTTCACAGAGAACTTCCTCTTTTGCAGTGCACAGTGTAAAAAGCAGAAGTTCCTGTATAAGTGAAATTGTGGGGAAGCAGAGAATGAATTACAGCCTTTTAAAAAAAATCCAATTAAAATTAATTTAGAATCTGTGGGGACCAATTTTTAATTGAGGAGTGCTAGCTAAGCAGCTCACCGCGATATTGGGGCAAGGAAGGAGACCGGCAGCCTCCCTCAAAACAGAACAAGATTTATTTTAACAAGAACGAACTTAAAAACAAAACACAAACAGGATCAGTAGGATCAAGGGAAAGGAAATAAAATGGGGAAAGGGAAATTATAATACCTGAAAAAATACCACCACCCAGGAATCAGCTGAAAATACACAGCAGAATGCCTATTGCTTTCCAACTTCCACCTTGAATGTCCAATTCTCCTCCCCCCAAACCTAGAAACGCCCCACACAGCCCCAGCCAATGGGATGGCTTCTCTGACAGTCACATGACTGCCCTCACTAGGCTTTCAATCATTATAATTTTGCCAGGCCCATGTAGGCGTCAGCAAGTGGTGATGACTGGAGGTGCCAGAGCCCTGGCAACAGCTACAACCAGTGGGTGGAGCACTGTGTGGTTTGCGGAGCCCCAGGCCAGTGTGCGCTGAGGCATAAAAACCTCAAATAACAATTAATTCTTTGCAAATCAGAAGGTACTAAATAATAATAATAATAAAATGAATATCACAATCTGCAGCTTGTGAATACTCACCAGCCTGGAAGGTTGAACCAGCGAGAATCTGTGCCCATATTTCTCTCCCTCAAGAAAGTACTTAGGGCAAAAGGTCTTTTGCTAGAGCTTAAAGTAAAGTCCCAAGTTGGAGAAGAGGAACCCAAATAACAGACTTACTGCAGGATCACGGCGGGGTCACCAAATTGTTGGGGAAATTTTTAAGTCCGACAAAAGAACAAAAACAACAAAGTTTCCAGGCTGAAGCAAATAGGTTTATTGAGAGAGGGTTAGTCCCCCAACAAAGCCAATAGGTTTATTGAGAGAGTTTTAGTCTCCCAATAAAGCCAGTCATCCAGGTGTTGGACCTGAAAGACCCAGAATTACAAAATCCATGGTTTTATATACCCTTCCAAAAGTTACACTTATACAACATTTTATTAATCTTTATTACTCGTGCTTCTAAAATTAGAACATATTCTTGGGAAATATGAGTAACTACCTAAATGACCATAAATGTCAGCATTATGGTGATAATAGGGTGGGTCATTGTCAGGCCACTGGTCAGCAGCGTGAACTCTTAAAAGAAAAGTGTGTCACTCGCGATTGCTAAAATTGCTGACTACTATATCTTGTGATATTATTTAATGCTGGAAATTGGAAAATTAGAAAATATCAGGAAAGACTTAACCTTTTGAACTTATGTAATTATAACAAAATAATATCTAAATATAATAAGTCACAATTTTTAGTTAATATAGTGATTATTATCTTAAATCACTTATAACTATGTTGAATCTCATAACAGGGATGGGGAAAATCTCACTCACAACATATATACACACATATACATACACAAACATAAATGCAATATATTTATATTTGTTTTTTCTCCAGTTATCTATTTGGTCAGTAATACAAAAATTTACCTAGTAATATGTGTTAATTTGGATATAGAAAACAAAATGTCTTTAACTTCTTTCTATTTCAATAATTACTCACATTTTTAAAGCATTGTCCATGAAACAGCCTCATGAATGAAACAAGTTATTCAAGTACTATTATCCCCATTTTACAAATAAGGAAACATACTCAGAAAGGCAAAATGTTTGCTTGATGCCAAATGGCCATTAAAAATTGATTCAAAACTTGGACACACTTCTGAATTCAGCTCCAATGTTCTTTCTATTATATTCTAGTGCTTCACTTTTACCTACCTTCAAATATCTGTCTCTGTATATATGCATGCATGTATGTATGTATATATTTATGTATGTATTTTATATGTGTATACATGCCATTTTACATATATATTCATGTATACACATAAATAGCTTAAAAAGAAGCAATGAAATATAATGAAAAAGAAGTTCAGTTGGATTCTGAAAATGTGTGTTCAATTTTTGAATCTGTTTTTTTAATATCCAGTTTTATATGTAAAAAGAGAGAGAGGAGCAACATGCATTCTTTGATTTAATAGGAACTTGAATTCTTTGTTCTGTTTTTTCTCTGCTTGCTGCTATAACTAGGGAAATATTTAAATACATGTTCTCATGGGTACTCCTCATTATTCCTGAAGAAAGGACAATCAAAATAGATTAAACCATGAGTGTACTAATCTGATGGCTGACTGAAAGGTATTTGCTGATAGAAATCCTAAGGGTGTCAAAAATAATTCTTGAAATCTAAAATTATTCTGTGGATAAAAAGTGTTACAAAGTGTGTCTAGTGATGAATTGTCATCCATGCTTGCACTTGATTTCTAAAACTCTTTCTGTTATATAAGCATAGAATCAGAAAAGGATGAGCCAGTAAAGGACATTGTAGCATTAATGGTCACATTAGTATTATCATTTTTACTATCATCATCATCACCACCACCACCACCACCACCACCACCATCATTGAAGCACCCCTTCAAATGTGTGATTCAATATTTCCTAATTATAAAACATAATATATTACTTATAAAACTAAGTTTTTATTATATTATTCTGGAATTCTATTGTAAGTATGTGAGTGTATATACATAGAAATTTTAAAAGACTACCATCACCAGTCTATTTACTGTTTTTAAAATGTGAATTGCCTGAAGGCAAGATAACCTCTAACAATAAATCAATGCCAGAGTTCAGGAATTACAGTTATCTCCTATTTTTTGGAAAACAATGAAAGACATTTTACTTCAATGAAAAAAGAGGCAAAAGCAATCCTGTTTTCTTTTAGATCATTACAAATCTTTTTTTCTTTGTTAAAAAAAATTAAGCTGGTAAGGCATCACTAAAATGATAAATTTTTCATGTGTCTGTGTGTATGTACACAAACACACAAACAGAAATATATGTGTATGTACACAAACAGGTATATATAATACATATGCATATACACATAGAGAGTATAAAAATATAGGTAATATTGAAACAAGGACCTTGACCTCAACTATGAGAACTCTGAAATGTATCTTTCAATTATATGCTCAGCTCCATCTATAATGCCAACCAACATGACAACATGACAGAGTTCTGCCTCAGTGCCAGCAGAGTCCTCTGCAATTTCCCTTGGCCAACTAATAAACCCACACACCAATCTGTTAGCTGAGTTCCAGAAGTAGCCAATGCTTCAGCTAACTCCAAGGCTCTGGATGCCTTATTCTCTGGGACTGGGGCTATGTATGTTTGGTGTGGCCCAGATTTGCACTCCACTCTCACCACAGTACAACAGACCTTTTCTGCTTACCTTCTAAGCCATCATTGACTGGAAAATGATCTTACCCCATCCTTTTGTTGTTTTTGTTGCTCCAGGAATTGTCCTATGGAATTATTTTAAGTCATTTGGAAGGTTTTGGGGGACATCTCCAAGGAGTCACTGCCTTTCCTCCACCGTCTTGGCTCCCTGAACGTGACAATAGATCCAGAAGAGATAAGTTGAGAATTATTGGTCTACCTGAAAGCCATAATCAAAAAAAGAGTCTAGACAGCACATTCCAGGAAATTATCAAGGAGAAATGTCTTGACATTGTAGAATGAGAGGATAAAATAGGCATTGAAAGAATCCACTGATCACTTTCTGAAAGAAATCCCAGAAGGAAAACTCCAAGGAATATTGTAGCCAAATTTCAGAATTATTAAGTGAAGGAGAGAATATGAAGCATCCAGAAAGAAATAATTTAAATATCATGGAGCCACAGTCAGGATTACACAGTACTGAGAAGCTTCCACATTAAAGGATTAGGTTGCTTGAAATATGATATTCTGGAAAGCAAAGGAATTTGTATAGCAAGCAAGAATCAACTAGCAAGCAAAACTCAATAGTATCTTTCAGGGGAAATGATAGACATTCAATGAAATAGAGTATTTTCAAGATTTCCTGAAGAAAAGACCCGTCCTGATCAGAAAATTTCATCTTCAAATAGACGTCTCAAAATAATTATAAATGGGGGGGGGGCAGCTAGGTGGCACAGTGGATAGAGCACTGGCCCTGGATTCAGGAGGATCTGAGTTCAAATCTGGCCTGAGACACTTGAAACTTACTAGCTGTGTGACCCTGGGCAAGTCACTTAACCCCAATTGCCTCACCAAAAAAAAAAAAAAAAAGGTAAATGGGGGAAAATTTATTAAATAAGGATAAACTGTTTACACACCTATATAGGAAGATAATATGGGAGAAATGTAGTGCTATATTGGCAGATTGAATGTATGTACATGGGGGGTATAGGTATAAATTGCCTTTGATGTGAGTATATAAAGAAAATTAAGGGTTGAAAAAAGGAGTATTCAGGATAAGAGAAAAGGGGAGGTGGAATAGAATTAATTACATCATATGAAGAAATGAAAAAGCCTATTACAATAGAAGGGAAGACAGGAGGAGTGAGCATTGTTTCAACCTTACTCTCTTCATATTTACTTCAAAGAGGGAATAACATATACACTCATTTGGATAAAGAAACTAAGCTTACCCTTTAGGAAAATAAAAGGTTAAGGAGGACAAGGGGGCACTATTAATAGGGAGGGCAGAAGCAGGGTAGCAATGGGGAAAGAAAAGAGAGCCAGGCTGATAAAGGGAAGGGCCAATTAAGAGAGGCAGTGAGGGGCAGCTAGGTGGCACAGTGGATAAAGCACTGGCCCTGGATTCAGGAGTACTTGAGTTCAAATCCGGCCTCAGACACTTGACATTTACTAGCTGGGTGACCCTGGGCAAGTTACTTAGCCCCCATTGCCCCACAAAAAAAAAAAAAAGAGAGAGAGAGAGGCAGTGGTCAGAAGCTAAAACCCGATGAGGAGGGAATAGGGTAAAAAAAAAATAAATTGTAAAAAAAAAATAGGAGAATATAGGATTAAGAGAAATATACAGTTAGGAATCAAAACTGTGAATGTGAATGGGACAAACACTCCCATAAAATGGAAATGAATAACAAAGTCAGTTAAAAAACAGAATCCTACAGTATGTTGTTTATAAAATAATGGCCTTGAATCAGAGAGATTCAAACAGAGTAAAGGGAAAGGTTGAAGCAGAATATATTATGCTTCAGGTGAATTTAAAAAAATGCAAGGCTAACAATCCTTATCTCAGAAAATCAAAAGCAAAATTAGATTTAATTTTAAAAAGGAAGCAAACTTCATCTTGCTAAAAGATACCACATATAATGAAGTAATATCAATCCTAACATATATGCACCAAGCAGTATAGCATCCAAATTCTTAGAGGAAAAGTTGTGAGTTATAAGAGGAAATAGCAAAATTCTACTAGTCAGAAATCTCCTCTCAAAACTAGGTAAATTTAACAGCAAAATAAATAAGAAAGAAGTTAAAGAGGTAAAGAGAATTTTAGAAAATTTAGATATGATAGACCTGTGGAGAAAACTGAATGGGGATAGAAAAGAATATATATTTTTTTTCTAAGAAGTACTTGGAACATACAAAAAAATTGGCACTGTATTAGAGCACAAAAAATTCACAATCAAATGTAGTAAGGCAGAAAGAGTAAATATATTCTTTTCAGATCATGATGCAATAAAAATTAGATGTAATAAATATCCATGGAAAGATAGACTGAAAATTAATTGGAAACTAATCTCATTCTGAAGAATGAGTGGGTCAAAGAGCAAATCATTGAAACAATCAATAACTTAATTCAAGAGAATGACAACAGTGAGACAATATACTAAAATGTATGGGATACAGCCAAAACAATTCTTAGGGCAATTTTTCTATCTCAAAATGCTTATGTGAATAAATTAGAGAAAGGGGATATCAATGAATTGGGCATGTAGCTAAAAAAGTTGGAAAAAGAACAAATTAAAGATCCCCCAATAAATACTACATTAGAAATTCTGAAACACAAAGGAGATATTAATAAAATTGAACGTAAGAAAATTATAGAATTAGTAAATAAAAGTAAGAGCTGGTTTTATGAAAAATCAATAAAATATATAAAATTTGGTTATTTTGATTTTTAAAAAAGAGGAAAATGAAATTACACATATAAAAATGAAATGGTTGAATTGGCCCCAATGAATTAAAATTTAAATCAATATTTAGGAGCTATTTTGACCAACTGTATGCTAATGAATTTGACAATCTAAATGAAATGGAATGATATTTACAAAAATATAAATTGCTCATATTAACAGAAGAGGAAATAAAAGACTCAAGTAGTCCTTTTTTAGAAAAAGAAATCTAACAAGCCATCAATGAATTCCCAAAGAAAAAAATCTGACAGGGTCAATGGATTTTCAAGTGAATTCAACCAAAAATTTAAAGAAAAATTTATTCCAATACTATACAAATTATTTGAAAAAACAGATGAAGGAGTTCTACCAAATTTATTTTATGAAACAAATATGGTGCTAAATCCTAAATCAGGCAGGGCCAAGCCTGAGAAAGAAAATTATAGACCAGTTTCCTTATTGAATATTGATGCAAAAACTTTGAATATAATATTACCAAGAATATTACAGAAATGTATCATGAGGCTAACACATTATGGCCAATGGAATTTATACTAGCTATGCAGGACTGGTTCAATGTTAGGAAACCTATCAAGAAAAATGAACAAATCAATTGCAAAACTAAGCAAAATCATATGATTATCTCAATAGATACAGAAAAATATTTTAACAAAATACAGAAATCATTCCTAATAAAAATGCTAGAGAATTTAGGATTAAATGGAGCTTTCCTTGAAATGATAATCAGTATCTGCCTAAAACCATCAGCAAACATTATATGTAATGGGGATAAGTTAGAGGCATCCCCAGTAAGATTAAGCATGAAGCATGTTTATCCATTATCAACTCTACTATTTAATATTGTATTAGTATTATTAGCCTTACCAATAAGAGAAAAAAAGGAATAAAAGGAATTAGAATATCAAGGAGGAAATAAAACAATCGCTCTTTCCAAAAGATATGATGCTATACTTGGAGAATCTTAGAGAATCAACAAAAAAATTTTTGGAACAATGAGCAACTTTAGCAAAGTTGCAGGAAATAAATTCACATAAATTATTAGCATGATATAAATGACCAACAAAGCTAAGCAACAAGATATAGAAAGGAAAATTGCATTTAATGTAACTGTAGACAAAATAAAATATTTGGAAGTCCACCTTCCAAGACAAACTCAGGTAATCTATGAACACCATTACAAAATACTTTTCACACACATAAAATCAGATCTAAATAATTGGAAAAATAGCAACTATTCATGGATAGAGTGAGCAAATATAATAAAAATGTCAATTTTACCTAAATTAATTTACTTATCTATTTCCATATCAATCAAACCTCCTAAAATATTTTATAGAGCTAGAAAAAATAATAACAAAATTCATCTGGAGTAACAAAAAATCAAGATATCAAGGGAACTATTGAAAAAATTCACAGGAAGCTTGGCTGCCTATACCAAATCTGAAGTTATGCTATAAAGTAACAGTCATAGAAACTATTTGGTAATGGCTAAGAAATAGAATAGTGGATCAATGGAATAGATTAGACACAGGACACAGAGTAGTAAATGAATGTAGTAATCTACTGCTTGATAAACCCAAAGACTCCAGCTTCTGGGATAAGAACTCAGTATTTGACAAAAAAAAAAATGAAGTGAAAACTGGAAGATAGTATGGCAGAAACTAGGCATAGATCAACATCATACATGTACACCAAAACAAATTCAAAATGGGTACATTATTTAGAGATAAATGGTGATACCATAGGTAAATTAGGAGAGGAAGGGATAGTTCACCTCTCAGATACATGGAAAAAAAGAACAACAGTATTTATGTCCAAACAAGAGATAGAGAATATCATCAAATGCAAAATATTTCATTTTGATTACAGTAAATTAAAAAAGGTTTTGTACAAACAGAAGCAATACGAAAAGGGCTATGGGTCTGTGCATATCCTTTGATCCAGTAATACTATTACTAGATCTCTATCCCAAATGGATCATAAAAAATAGAAAAGAACCCACATGTACAAAAACATTTATAGCAGCTCTCTTTGTGGTGGCAAAGAATTGGAAATTGAGGGGATGTCCATCAATTAGGGAATGGCTGAATAAATTGTAATATATCAATGTAATGGAATATTATTGTACTATAAGAAATGATGAACATGCAGATTTCAGAAAAACATGGAAAGACTTAAGTGGACTGATACTGACTGAAGTACTCAGAACCAGGAGCACATTGTACACAGTAGAGGAAACATTGGCCAGTGATCAACTGTAATAGACTTAGATCTTCTCCATAATACAATGATCCAAGACAATTCCAAAGAACTCAGAATGGAAAATACTATGTATATCTAGAAAAAAGAAAAAAAATTGTAAAATCTGGATGTGAATTGAACCATACTGTTTCTACTTTTTTCTTTTTTTGAAGGTTTTTTTTTCCCTTTTGTCCTGATTCCTCTTTCACAACATGACTAATGCAGAAATATGTTTAATGTGATAGGTATATCTATAATTTATATCAGATTGCTTTCTGTTTTGGAGAGGGGAAAAGGAAAGGAGTGAGAAAGAAAAATTTGTAATTATAAATCTTATTAAAACTAATGTTCAAAACTAAAATTAAATTTTTTTTAAAAAGGAAAAAAAATTCTCGTCCATCACACTACACTAAATATCTTTACTGAAAACTTCTGTCAATGATATTTACTCATAGTATGCAGATTAGTAAAATTTTTATACATTATTGTTATTTTAAGGTAATTAATCATGTTTTCTCAAGCATCATACCATAAATAGGAAATATTTCAATGTTTTGTTGTGGCTTCTAAACTTTACAAATCAAATTTCTTTTTTATATCTCAGGTTTTTTCTCTTGGAGAAAGATTTTTTTAAATTTTTTTCTTCAAATGGGGCAATGAGGGTTAAGTGACTTGCTCAGGGTCACACAGCTAGTAAGTGTCAAGTATCTGAGGCCAGATTTGAACTCAGTTGTTCCTGAATCTAGGGCTCGTGCCTTATCCACTGCACCACCAGCAATGCCAGAGAGATAGAATTTTAAAAAGGTGAATGTGTGTCTTCCTTTGTTATTTAAGTTAATAGTTTTCTAGCTCAAATGCCTATTTTTTCAACATTTAGAGAACAATTCTATCTATATTAATAAATCGTTGCAAAAGGATATAAGTGAATTCAGTATTGACTGATATAACACTGTCTTTGAAAAAAAGGTGCCACAAAATCTGCCCTAAAATTGGATAAAGGGCAGTACAGGAATAAAGCTCAGGTTCATGTGGAAATGAATTACTCTCCAATTTATTGATAATGAATGGGACACAGGCTATTGTTAAGTCTAGCTAAACTGTCTAAAATATCTAATGAGTGGTCACCAATAAATTGTAAGCTTTAGCAAGAGTTAGACTTTTAAGCATTTATTAAGGAGAATAAGAATTTGGTAAATAGAGAAAGAAAGGCCTATATTCATCTATCTATTAAAGGGAGAGCGCATTTCTAGCTCCGCTCTCCGCCAGTCCACAGGAAAAAGAAGTGAGTCAGAGCTCCCACTTCTTCCTCCCACCAGCAAATGTCACTTCCTGATGCCAATGAAAACACACATGGTCTTGCCCTCAGAGACGTTCACCTCATTTCTACAGTAAGTCTCCAGTAGGTGGTGTCATTCTAATCATTACAGTCCCCACTTTGTTTCTTCAAGAAATGGGGCTTTTCCTTGATGAAACAGTCAAAAATAACAGTATATAATAACCTATGCTAACAATATGTTAATAACAATATAGAAAAGGGAAAGAAGAAAGTTTTGTCCAGAGGGGCAGTTTTTTTTTTTTTTGTCCTCATGAACTGGCGCTTTGACATTAGTCTTGCAAAGAGAGGGCCTCTGCAAAGAGTACATGTTACAGATGGTGTATATTATAACAGAAAGAGAAAAGAAAACAACAACAACAACAACAAAACAAAACTGTTCATTTAAAGTCTCTGAAAGTTTTTTCTCAGATGTCTTCTAGGTGTGGTCATGGAATGGAAGTCATTTCAGGGGTTGATATGTGGATGCTGGTAATAAACCAGGAAAATTTCCTACAAAACTGAGCTTAACACAACTTTAAAATAGCTTTGTCAATAATCAAATCAAACAATGAGAGTTCTCAAAAAAATGTCTAAAGGAATTAAGAATCTTAGTTGTTATACATGAAACATATAATAAAACAAAAATTGAAACATTCTTTTAAATTAATATTACTATAGTCCCCCCTTGAGGAGGGTAAATTGAGAAGAAAATTGCTGTGATATTAATTTTTAAAAATATTTTTTATCTTTGTTTCATCACTTTTTTCATCACCTGCCTAATTATCCTCATGTCATTATGAGAAATTTTAAAATCTAATATAATTGGTAACAGATGTCAAGGCCAAATCCAAAACTATATGGGGGTTACCATAAAAGAACAAAGAAATGATGGGATATGAGCATTCCCACACTTGAGCAATATATACTGTCCATGTAGTATGCCAGCCTTAAAATAGTTGGATGAAATATATGTCCATGCCCCCGAACATATTGGAGGAAACTGAGTCAGACTTAATCAGATGCATGGGATTGAGATGTCCATGGAATAAAGCATATAGGAGGATGAATAGAAGCCAGGTGAAGAATGAGATGGGTGGGATCAAAACTTCGAGCCGTCTGTACACTATTGTGGGGAAAAATGAAATAAAATATTAAACCAAGAGAATCCAACCTCAACATTTGTCAAAAGCCATTCCCTCTACCATACCTTGACTTCATGCATGTCTCTCCTCATATGACAATTCAATGTCTGCTCTTGCATGCATTCCTCTTGTGATTGGATGGCATCTTGGCCAGATGGCATTTGATAACTCAGAATAAAGGCAATTAATGTTTTAAATGATAAGTTCCCATAATCCAAGTCTCATATGGATTTAAAAATTGTGGATAATAAATGATTGCAAAAAATGTGAATACATCTTCACTCAGAATATAATATACAATTATGCAATAATTTCAAATAATACCTTCTTTTTACTAAGTATACAATTACTTTTGTGAAAAATCAGAACATATTTAAATACAAGTTAAAGAACAACACAATCTCAAAGAAAACATTTTTTTAACTTTTATTTTGAAAAAAGAAAACTTTTACAAATGTTCCCCTCTTTTTCTTTTTTTTTTGGAATATGCTTATCAAAAATAATACTTCTAGAATCAACTTATACTTCCCATGGCAACTAATTTGCCAGGGAAATGCTTTAAAGAGTTTGATCAAATAATCAGTTGAAAGAAAAAAATAACAAAAATAAACAACTCAGAATATGGGACCACAATACTCCCAGAATTAACATTGTATTATGAAACCAAAACCATCTTGCATTATTTCTAAATTAGATAGATGAATGAATAGATGAAAATACACATGAAAGAATGAAAGACAATGAAATTCAAACTGGGGAAATCTAAATGAATATGAACTTAATATTAATAAAAGTATTATAAAATATAAACTTGATCACATGACTATAAAAGTTTTTACCAATATTCTCTTTTTTTTAAACTTAGTATAAAACACAATCTCAAAAGCATGAAAATCTCTGAAAATAAACCCATACCATTAATTTAAAAATGTAGATGTAATAGCATAGAAATCCTATGTAATCTCTGAACTGACATTAATAATCTGAGTGAATTCAGAACACTTTTGATTCCGGTATCTAAAATCCCCAATACTCATATCAATGCCTTGCTGCTTACTTCTACATTTCTGTAAAATATGTACCCTTCCATGGCAAAAGAAGCAGAGTCTTGAAATATGATTGTCATTCTTATTCAGCTTAAGTTTTTCTTCTATATTTTCTGTCAGTCCTTTCACCATACAAATGCTTTATAAGGTTACTAATTAAAGACAAAAGCAGATTAGCAAAATTATGAACAAAACGAGCATATCTGGAATTTAAAGGGCTCTCTAAGGTTGTCAGAAGCACAGCCAGGCTGTGGAAAGGCTGAGCCTGAAGCTGCAAATGTAGGTAGAGAAAGCTGTGCATGCACATTAGATCTCTGGACTTCCCTGGCAGGGGAATCAAGGGGCTTGGCCAAGGGAGGGGTAGAAGGTGGGGTCTGGAGAGGAGGGGAGCGACCAGGGCAACTTGAATCAGACTTGATTTTGAACTCAGGCCTGTGTTCCCCTCCCCCTACTGCTTCTAGAGATTGGGTCGTTGCCTCCAGGCATGCAAAATTAGAGTAACAATTAGTGTTAGAATTTGGAAAAGCTGTAGGAATCAGAGATTTCTCTGAAAAAGCATGGCTGGGAGAGGAGGGGATATTTATATTCCCTTGTGTGAGCACCTTGCTTGCTCTTCTAACAAAAATAAAAATAAAAATAGAAAATCCACAAAAACAAAGCATTAACATGATCTTATCTCCCATTTGTCTGGTTAAACAGACTAAACTCAAAAATAGGGTAGTTAGGGAGTTTAAAAGGTCCATTTGAAAAAATTTAAAGGGAAAACAGCCGGTACTTAGGAGTTTAAAGGGACAGCGTAGGGGAAATTTCTTACCCAACCAGAAGATCAGAAGTTTTAGATTTCAGCTTTCCTCTTTGTGGTCAGCCATTTGTTAAGGCTAAAATTCTAGCTAAACTGTCTAAAATATCTAATGAGTGGTCACCAATAAATTATAAGCTTTAGCAAGAGTTAGACTTTTAAGCATTTATTAAGTAGAATAAGAATTAGGTAAAGAGAGGAAGAAAGGCCTACATTTATCTATCTATTAAAGGTAGAGCACATTTCTAGCTCCGCTCTCTGCCAGCGTCCACAGGAAAGAGAAGTGAGTCAGAGTGCCAGGCTCCCACTTCTTCCTCCCACCAGCAAATGTCACTTCCTGACGCCAGAGAAAAGATGCATGGTCTTGTCCTCAGAGACATTCACCTCATTTCTACAGTAAGTCTCCAGCAGGTGGTGTCATTCCAATCATTACACTATAGAAAGTTATACTCCATTGTTCCTGATGGTAAGACCCATGGTTCAACAACTAGGGCACAGTAGAAAGGGGCAAAATAGAGAGAGCAAAGGCTCTCAATTTCAACAGATAAGAAGCAAAAGGAAACTGTTTCAGTAACTTAAAGAAATTGTGCTCTCACAATTGCCCAGCACTCCAGTATTTTCATACTTATTACCTTCTGGAAACCTGTGAACAAGTGTCACAAGTGAAAGCTTTAAATTTCGTTTCAGAATGCCTGTTTTTGACTTCTGAGTCTGTCTTCTACTAGTGAATTTAGGAAATATACATTTTTTTAACATGAAATTTTCTTATGTGTAAAATGAAAGACAGGAAGAATAAATAGATGGCTTCCAAAGCCCCTTATATATTTCATTGTGGTTTACAATCTAAGGAAGGATGTTCATATTATCACCATTAGCCAATAGTCAATATGCATCCTAAGAAACTTCGTTGAACTTTTCATTGGTTCTTTTCTACTCCTAGGTCCAGAGGGTGGAGGCTCTGATCTGGATACAACTTACAAGAAGCTGGAAGTTGGCATTCAGGCAAGGTGTAGCACATATTCAAGTATTAAAAGCTCAGGAAGAAAGATATGATCTTTACCAGTGGCATTCAAGACCCCAGTTCAGCAGAACTTACATAATCTGCCAGAAATCCACTTATGGAAATGAACTCTGTGGGAAAATGGTGTATAGAAATCAGCAAAGTTTTCAGCCAATTCCCTACCTTCAGAAACTGAAGAGTTTGTTATAAAAGGAATTATTCTTCTGAAGAAACAGGGGAAAACTTTTTTTACATATTTTCTTACTGTATCTGTTAACCAAATATACTCTTTTAAAAATCAATTAAGCAGATGGATTTCAGAAAAACCTGGCAAGATTTATATGAACTGATACTGAGCAAAATGAGCAGAACCAAGAGAACCTTGTACATAATATCAACAATATTTTGTGATGATAGACTGTGATGGACTTGGCTCTTCACAGGAATGCAATGATCCAAGACAATATCAAAAGACTTATGGTGGAAAATGCCCTCTGCATTCATAAAATGAAATATGGAATCTGCATGCAGGCAGAAGCATACTACTTTCACTTTTGTTGTTACTTTTTTATTTGTTATTGTTCTTGTTTATTTTTTCTTGTGTGTTTTTTTCCTCTTGTAATGATCAACATGGAAATTGTTTAACATGATTGTAAAGTATAGCCCATATGAAATTGCTTACTGGATTCAGGAGTGGGAGGGAAGGGAGGGTGGGAGGAAACTTTGGAACTCAATAATTATCTTTACATGTAATTTAGGAAAAATAAATACATTAAAATAACCCAAAATCAATGTTCAGTATTATCCTCCCATGTAGGAATGTAAATGGTTTGATCTTTTAATATCTCTCATGAAGTCTTTTTACTGTTTACCTTTTTATGCTTCTCCAGGGTCTTGTATTTGAAAATCAAATTTTCTATTCAGTTCAGGTCTTTTAATCACAAATGCTTGAAAGACCTCTTTCTCATCGAAATCCCATTTTTGCCTTTGAAAGATTATAATCAATTTTGCTGGGTATATGATTTTTGGCTGTAGTCCCAGTTCCTTTGCCCTTTGGAATATAATATTCCATGCTCTTCGGTCCTTTCATGTAGAAGCTGTTAGATCTTGCTTTATCCTTATTGGAGCTCCATAGTATTTGAATTCCTTTTTGCTAGCTGCTTGCAGTATTTTCTCCTTCAACTGGGAGTTCTGGAATTTGGCTATAATATTCCTGGAGGTTTTACTTTTGCAATTTGTTTCTGGAGGTGATTGGTGGATTCTTTCAATTTCTATTTTAGCTTCTGCTTCTAGAATATCAGGGCAATTTTCCCACACAATCTCTTGGAGGATGGTGTCTATGCTTTTGTTTTAGTAATGGTTTTCAGGTAGTCCAATGATTTTCAAACTATCTCTCCTAGATTTATTTTCCAGGTCAGCTATTTTTTCCAAGGAGATATTTCAAATTGCCATCTATTTTTTCATTCAATTGGATTTGCTTTACTGTGTCCAAGTTTCTCATAAGGTCAATAGCTTCCATTTGTTCAATCCTAATTCTTATGCAGTTATTTTCATCAGACAGTTTTTTAATCTCCTTTTCCATTTAGCTTTTCAAACTGTTGACTTTTTTTTTATGACTCTCCTGCATCGCTCTCATTTCCCTTTCCATTCTTTCCTCCTTTTCTCTACATCTTCTTTCTATCTCTCCTATTTTCTCTTCACAGTACCTTTTGAGAGTTTCCATGGCATGAGACCAGTTCATATTTTTCTTGGAAGCTTTGGATGTTGGAGCTTTGACCCTGTTATTATCTTCTTCTTCTGAGGTTGTATTGTGGTCTACCTTACCCCCAAAGAATTTTTTTATGGTCTTCTGCTTTCTCTGCCTACTCATCCTGGCTTACTATTTCTTGGCTTTTAACTCCTTCTTAAAGGGTGGTGCTGCTTCCAGTACATACTGTTCAAGTTACAGAGTGACCCGGGGGATGGTTGGGCTTCTTCTCAGCCTGCCTGGCTTCTCAATCATTTTATTTTAAACTCTCCACTGGGGGATGGGGGGGAGCTACTTCTTGGCTCTGCTCCTGTTCCCAGATTCAGAGCTTCCCAGGTGTTTTGCTTTGAAGGAGGGCAGGTTTTAATCTCACCTGGCCTGTTCTCAGGACCAGAGATAACCTCATGCCTACTTACTAAGCAACCAACCAGCAAAGCTTTCAGTGGTATGGTTCTTAGCTTCTGATGAGCCTGCCTGCTCCCTCCCCAACCTGGGTCTTCAGCCACCCTGGTTGTCCGCTGGGGTAGCACATTTGAATCCTTCCCCCCAGTCCACTGGTACCCCTGTACTTACCCCTGCCTGGCCAGCCATTTATTCCAAATCCATGCTTGGTTTCAGAAGATGCCATTGCTGCTGATTCAGAGGCACTGGGGCAAATTCTTCTGGTGGGTGTCTGGTGTGTCGGATGGATTTTAGGGTTAGGCTTTATTTGTGGCCCAGCATGGCCCCCTGAAGTCTATCTATTGCTATAGAAAACTCTCAGCCCAAATTTTTGTGTGTTTTTCTGCCCCAAGGGTTCTTTTATTGCTATTTTTGGGGTGATTGTATTAGGCGTCCTGTGTGTTTAATGTATTTCCTCTGCCATCTTGGCTCTGCGCTCCTTGATTTCTTCGAAATATTACTTTTAATAACTACTGGATATGGGACTTTCCACATGAAATCCTCATGCTTCCCTCATGCTTCCCTTGTCAGCTTCTCATGTCTTCTTCCTAAAATCATCTTGTATCTATTTTGTGTTCATGTGGCTTTACCCAAAAAGGGCCCCTGATTCTTTGGGAATGCAAGTAGTAATCTTCAGTTTCCCTGATCCTTTGGGATCAAAAGTGACCCTATCCCTCAAGGCTTCAGCTCTCTCTTTCTCTCAGGTCTTGAACTATGACAAAGAAATATGCTTAGGCCATGATCCCTAAGTTGCTGGTGCTTTTACCACTACTATCTTGTCCCACCATTTATGTTTTATCCATGTAGGCTTTGGGTCAGCCTCTCCTCCTGACTAATAGATGTCTCCAACCTCCTAAGCAGTCTTGGCCTTGAACAATGTCTCACTGTGACTTTTTATTGGTTCTGCCACTATATAATTTGTTTTGAGGCATTATTTTAAAGTTGTTTGGAAGGGAATATTAGGAAAACTCAGTTCAGTGCTTATTCTACTCTACCATCTTAGCTCTAACCTGGAAACCTACCTACATTTACTTTTGAATGTTTGGTGTGTAGTTTGTTGTAGTGGTTTTTTTTTAAAATTTACATTGTTGTATTTAATTATGTATATCATTTTATTGCCTCTGCTTACTTCACTCTGTATTAGTTCATATAACTCTTTCCATTCTTTCCCATATGTACAACACATTATTTTAACTATACAATAATATTTCATTATGTAATGTACCATATCTTCTTTAGTAATCATTCTCTTAATGGGCATCTACTTTGTTTACAATTCTTAGCTTTCAAAAAAAAAATTGCTATTAATATTTTAGAATATATCTGAAAGGTACAATTTCTTAACCCTATTTATCTCATTTGTAAATAATAATAATTATACCTCAGGTTTTGTTAAACATTCTTTTCTTTCTTTCTTTCTTTTTTTTTTTGTGGGGCAATGGGGGTTTAGTGACTTGCCCAAGGTCACACAGCTAGTAAGTGTCAAGTGCCTGAAGCCGGATTTGAACTCAGGTACTCCTGAATCCAGGGCCAATGCTTTATCCACTGCACCACCTAGCTGCTCCTAAACATTCTTTTTATTTTAAATCTTGGACACCTTTGACATAACGGTGAAGAGTATGGGCCTCCCCCTTAGAATAGTGTGTATTGTTTACATTCATAATTGACATAAATGCTAACATTCAATTGCAGGATGGTGAAAATGATGCAACTTCTTCCTGTTATCCAAATTTCCATACCCCCCTCATAGATATAGTTATTATTTTCTATGGCTCCTTTGGGTCTCAAATGAGATTATATTTAGAAATGCTAAAGTGCCATATAATTCAGTTAGCTCCAGGAAAGACTCATTATTATGCTGTAGGAAATATATGGGAATACTTGGAGACAGTAGGGAAAAAGTTTAGTCATGTCCATAACCACTGGAGGCAGTTACACAGGCTGGTATAGGGCCCACTTACTATTGCTCTTTCTAAATTTCCTGGAGTAGTGACATCAGGAGTTAACTTTAGAATGATGAGCTGTAACAGCCATTCATCCCCCAATTCCCCTTCTACAATACTTGTAGAAACTGAGCTCTATTGTCCAAAAACAGGCAGCAATAATAATACCTTTCATAGAAGCCTTATTACATACAGACTACTATTTATCATTTATATCTTGTGACACAATATCCCAAAGGGTTAATATCAATGACAAATGGGTAAAATACCAGATGTGTTTGTGCCCTTTGTAACATTTTGTTAATACAGGTAGTTGAAAATGACACATGTTAAATCAACAGGAGCAAAAAGTCTACTCAAAGAGAATTATTCCCTTCACACAACGTGTCAATGAAATGTTAGATATGTTATGCTGAGGTATTAAAGAGGTACATTGGCTTTCTTTATTTTTGCCTGTATCTCATGATTTTAATCTGTCTCTGTTTTTCTCTGTCTCTCTATCTATCTCTGTCTTTTTCTCTCTGTTGCTCTCTTTCTGTGTCTCTGTCTCTCTCTCACACACACAGACAGACACACACATCGTTAGTCACAATGAATCAACTTATTTCCTCCATTTGGGAAACAGGAAACTAAACACAAAATATATACAAAATAATATAAAGTAGTTATCAGAGACAAATGAGAGAATCAGAAAAGGTGGCATGTAGAAGAATCATTACTCTTATCACAAATATGCATTTCAAAGGCCCTGAATCATGCAATAGTGAAATTAACCTAATTAGAAATATAGCCTGAGAATATTTTTTAAAATCCCTTTGCACCTAAAGCAATTTGACATTTTTCTCTAATTAAAACTTAAATGAAGAAAAATTTAGATTCTTTTTCAATATAAGGAAGACATTTATCACTCTCCATTTGTTTTTCTTTTTTAACTTTGAGAGTTCAAAACACATCTATCTTGGTATACTTAGCTGTTGTCATAGATCATTTCATCAATCATTTGACTTTCTAATCATAATTTATTTTACAATCTGCTACTTGCTCTCACTTGCCTCAATATTTGCATTAATTATTATTTAGGGAAATAACCAGACTGATTTCCTCAAGGAAAAGTTATTGCTAGTTTTAACTATATATCTAAATATGTTTCCTTGATGCCACTGATACTTTAAAGGCACTTTCTGATATTTGTTTTTATTTTAAGTTTTTTTGAGTTGTTTATATGTATATTTTTTAAACAATAAAGTGTAGGATCACGATAATACCTGGTAGTGGGGCAGCTAGGTGGTGCAGTGGATAGAGCACTGGCCCTGGAGTCAGGAATACCTGACTTCAAATCTGGCCTCAGACACTTAACACTTACTAGCTGTGACCCTGGGCAAGTCACCTAACCCCAATTGCCTCGAAGAAGAAGAAGAAGAAGAAGAAGAAGAAGAAGAAGAAGAAGAAGAAGAAGAAGAAGAAGAAGAAGAAGAAGAAGAAGAAGAAGAAGAAGAAGAAGAAGAAGAAGAAGAAGAAGAAGAAGAAGAAGAAGAAGAAGAAGAAGAAGAAGAAGAAGAAGAAGAAGAAGAAGAAGAAGAAGAAGAAGAAGAAGAAGAAGAAGAAGAAGGCAAGGGGTAGCCTTCTTAAAAAAATGATAATACCTGGTATTGTGAAAAATGTCATAAATCTCAATTTTTAATGAAATGCATTTTCAGATATGTTATGGGGGAAATGGTTGGAATTCCTTAGGAATTCCTCTTTAAAGAATTACACTGTCTTACACACAAATCCAATTAGACTAAAATCATATTTTATTTGTTGCTAGAGATAGTAAACTAAGAGAAAAGGCCTTGAACTTTTCTCATGGAGAGATGGCATCCACAGACATGGTTCTCTGAGATACCAATCTCCTTAATCAGGAGAACCTATTTTTAAGAAGAGATCCTTTTATAGAAGACCAATGGTGGAAGGATGAATGGGGTGATCATCTGCCTGTGTAAAATTCCCTTATTGGGGTGATCATCTGAGGGTGGACCATATACCCCTGGTAGTGGGCTCAGGGGAAGTATAGCAAGAGGTGGCTCAAATATCTTGAGCCTGCTGGTGCCACTCAGGTAGAAGCCAAACCTAATGGGCTTATTTCTCTTGCTTCCAGGTGTTTCCTTCTTCTCAGGGAGAAGACCCACATCAGCTGGCCAGGTTAAACTTCAATAGTCCTAACCACATAAAAAGAAATAAAGAATTTATGAAGATAATATCATGCTTTACATTGCATATAGCAACAAAACTTAACTCTTTTCTCTGCTCTTCAGGCACACAAGAATCCATTTTCCACTCTTCACAAGCCAACTGTAGATGAAACAAAATGTGTGATCATACTGATAATCAGATTTATATAAACATCAATTTTCTACTTTGAAATAAAAAAAAAATTCCTCCCAAGTTTAGTAAAATCCTGTCCTGACACTGACTAGCAGACAAAAAAAGGATACCTTATAAGTACAAATAGAAAGTTTTTAATGTATGTTCTTGAAGGTTTAAGATTACATAGAATGAAGTAAAAATAATTTTTAAAATCACCATGTTTATAGTAAGCTATAATTATATAGCAATTTAAAGAGAGATTTCCTTACAATAAATACATGAGGTTGATTATTGCAACAAGAGTAATAGATAACTTTTATGTAGTACCTTAAACTTGACAACGAATTTTCTTCACAATAGCCCAGCAAAGTAGGTACCATACATTTTGCCATTATCATCAATCATCAATCTATTATTATAACTGTTTCCCTCCATTCCAGTCCCTTCTCATGATGCTTGTTCTATTTTTAATCTTCTTTCGCACTATTCCTCCTCAAAAGTGTTTTGCTTCTGACTATTCCCTACTATGCTCTGTCCTCCCTTTTTTCACCCTTCCCTCCTGATCCCCTTCCCCTTCTACTTTCCTACAGGGTTAGATAGATTACTCCACCCAATAGGGTTTGTATGTTATTCCTTCCTTGAGACAACTCTGATGACATTAAGGACTTTGAGCTAATTCTGATGTGTGTAGGGCTCCTGCACTTCTGCATTCCTCCCCCATCTCTCCCCCCACAAAATACACCCTTTCCTGTGATATTTCACCCCATTTTACCACTCCCCTATCCCTTCCCCCAGTGTATTCCTTTCCCACCCTCAATTTTACACAAAAGTTATGATCATAGGGCACCTAGGTGACACAGTGGACAAAGCAATCATCCTGGACCCAGGAGGACCAGGGTCCAAATTCAGCCTCAGACATCAGATGCTCATCAACACTGACCATCCTCCCCCCAAAGAGAGAAATAAAAAATAAATGCTTTACAGGTATCATTCCTTCATAATAAATGCCCACCTGAGCCCTCTGCCTAATGTATTCCCATCATCTGCCCTAATATTCAGAAGGCTCTTATGATTTATACATATCATCTTGCTATATAGGAATGTAAAGAGTTTAACATTTTAACATCTCTCATGATTTCTTTATCCTGTTTATCTTTTTATGCTTCTCTAGGGTCTGGCATTTGAAAGTCTAATTTTCTATTCAGTTCAGGTCTTCTCATCACAAATGCCAGAATCCACTTTTTTTTTTTTTAATTGAAGTTCTATATTTCCCCTGAAAGATTATATTCAGTTTATCTGGGTAGGTTATTTTGGGCTATAAACGCAACTCCTTTGCCCTCCAGAATATCATATCCCCTGCCCTATGATCCTTTAATGTAGATGCTGCTAGACCTTGTGCTATCCTTATCATGGCTCCATAGTATTTGAATTGCTTCTGTCTGGCTGCTTGCAATATTTTCTCCTTGACCTGGGAGCTCGGAATCTTGGTCATAATACTTCTGGAAGTTTTCCTTTTGGAATTTCTTTCAGGAGGTGATTGGTGGATTCTTTCAATTAGTATTTTAACTTCTGTTTCTAGAATATCAGGGCAGTTTTCCCTGACAATCTCTTGGTAGATGATGTCTAAGCTTTTATTTTGATCCTGGTTTTCAGGTAGACCAACAATTTTCAAATTATTTCCTTGATCTATTTTCAAGGTCAACAGTTT
This sequence comes from Dromiciops gliroides, assembly GCF_019393635.1. Lineage (NCBI taxonomy): Eukaryota > Metazoa > Chordata > Mammalia > Microbiotheria > Microbiotheriidae > Dromiciops > Dromiciops gliroides. Next base: position 377,646,070 of record NC_057861.1, read on the forward strand.
TTCCAAAAGGATATTTCATATTGCCCTCTATTCTTTTTAATTATTTGGATTTGCTTTATTGTGCCCTAGTTTCTCATAAAGTCACTATAATTCACTTGTTCAATCCTTCTGCCATTTTCCATTCGACTGTGATGATTTTGTCCCTTAATACATGGTCAAGTTTTGAAAATGTGCCATGTACTGCTGAGAAAAAAGGTATATTCCTTTCTGTCCCCATTCAGTTTTCTCCAGACATCTATCATGTCTAACTTTTCTAGTATTCTATTTACCTCTTTCACTTCTTTCTTATTTATTTTGTGGCTAGATTTATCTAATTCTGAGAGGGGATGATTCAGATCCCCCACTAGTATAGTATTACTGTCTATTTCTTCTTGTAACTCATATAACTTCTCTAAGAATTTGGATGCTATACCATTTGGTGCATACATGTTTGATATTGCTTCATTATCTATAGTACCTTTTAGCAATATGTAGTTTCCTTCCTTATCTCTTTTAATTAGATCTATTTTTGCCTTTGCTCTGTCTAAGATGAGGATTGATACCCCTGATTTAATTTTTTTACTTTAGCTGAAGCATAATATATTCTGCTCCAGCCATTTACCTTTACTCTCTGTGTATCTGTCTGCATCAAATGTGTTTCTTGAAAACAGCATATCATAGGATTATGGTTGTTAATCCACTCTGCAGTTTGCTTCTGTTTTATGGCAGAGTTCATCCCATTCCCATTTAAAGTTATTATTACTAGCTATCTATTCCCTTCCATTGTATTTACCCCTTTGTACTTTCCCCCTCTTTCTTTCATGCCATTCCTCCTCACCCACATCTTGCTTCTTATCCTGCCTCCTCCAATCTGCCCTCCATTTTATCAATCCATTCCTTTTTCTTTACAATTTTATCCCTTGCTTTTGCTCTCCTTTTTTTTTTTTCAGGGTAATGAGGGTTTAGTGACTTGCCCAGGGAAACACAGCTAGTAATTGTTAAGTGTCTGAGGCTGGATTTGAACTAAGGTCCTCCTGAATCCAGGGCCAGTGCTTTATCCACTGTGCCATCTAGCTGTCCCATTGTCCTCCCTTCTATCAGTCCCCCCCCCTTTCCCCTTCCCCTTTTACTTCCCTAAAAAATACGCTGTTTCTTTATCCAAATGAAGGTACATATTATTCCCTCTTTGAATCAAATCTAGTGAGAGTAGGGTTGAAACAATTTTCATCCCTCCCTTCTTTCCCTCTATTGTAATAGGTTTTTTCACCTCTTCATATGATGTAATTCACCCCATTCCACCTCCCCTTTCCTCTTCTCCCCATAGACTCCCTTTTTAACCCCTTGATTTTCTTTATGTCATCACATCAAAGACAGTTTATATTTATACCCTCTGTGTATAATTATTCTGCCTGCCCAAATTTATATACAGTTCTCAAGCATTATAAGTATTATCTTCCTGTGTAGGGTTATAAAGAGTTTAACCTTATTGAATAAATTTTTCCCTCCTGTTTACCTTTTAAACTTCTCTTGAGTTTTTTAAATTAAGAACAAATTTTCTATTCAGATCTGGTCTTTTCATGAGGAACCCTTGAAAGTCCCCAATTTCATTGAATGTCCATCTTTTCCCCTGAAAGAGAATGATCAGTTTTGCTGGGTAATAGATTCTTGGCTGCAATTCAAGCTCGTTTGACTTCCAGAATATCATATTCCAAGCCTTGGGATTCTTTAATGTTGAAGCTGCCAGGTCCTGAGCAATCCTGACTGTGGCTCCATGATATTTAAATTGCTTCTTTCTGGCTAATTTGAGTGTTTTCTCCTTCACTTGATAATTCTGGAATTTGGCTATAATATTCCTTGGAGTTTTTTAGTTTTGCGGTCTCTTTCAGGAGGTGAATGGTAGATTCTGGCAGTGATGATTTTATCCTCTGGTTCTATAATAACAGGGCAGTTCTCCTTAATAATTTCCTGGAATATGGTGTCTAGACTCCTTTTCTGTTCATGGCTTTCAGGCAGCCGAATGATTCTCAAATTGTCTCTCCTGGATCTGTTTTCCAGGTCAGTTGTCTTTCCAATGAGGTATTTCACATTTTCTTCTATTTTTTCACTTTTTTGATTCTCCTTGACTGATTCCTGGTTTCTCAGTGAGTCATTATCTTTCAACTGTCCAATTTTAATTTTTAAGGCATTGTTTTCTTCAGTGAGATTATGCACCTTTTTTCCATTTGGTCAAATGCATTTTTTTAAGGAATTGTTTTCTTCAGACAATCTTTGTGCTTCTTTTTCCAAGCTGCTGATTCTTTCTTCATAATTTTCTTGTGTTGCTTTCAATTCTCTCCCTATTTCTCTCAACTGATTTAAAAAATCTTTTTGAACTCTTCCAAGAAGGGTTTTTGTTCTTGAGACCAATTCATCTTCCATCTTAAGGCTTCACATGTAGACAATTTGGGAGTATTGTCCTCTTCTGAGTTTGTGTTTGCCTCTTCACTATTGATACAGAAGGTTTCCATAGTGAGAACTCTGTTTTGTTTCTTACCCATACTGCAGCTTTTTATTATTTTTTTTAAAGTTGAGGTCTTCTCTGGGTGCACCAGGGTCCCTGTTTCAAGCTTCTTGTGCTGGGAGATATGGGCTGTGTCACTGGCTTTATACACTGAGGCCTCTATGGCTTATGGATTTCTCACAACCTGGGGCTTGCTGACTGCACACTGGCATCAGTAGGCCTGGTTGCCCCTGTCCTGTAGTTGGCCCTCCAGATGTCAACCTGCCCTCTCGGCCATAGTCTGACTGGATCTGTATCTGTGTTGGTATGATCTCAGGGCTGGACTCCTCTCTCAAACCAGCTCCCTCTCCTTCTAAAGCTACAAGTTGTCTTTGGCTGGAAAATAATCTCAGCCATCTTTTTGTGGGCCCTGCTACTACAGGAGTTATTTTCTGACTGTGTTTGTTTGTTTGTTTTTTGTATTCATTGTGTCAGGAAGTCTGAGCATTTACTGCCTTTTCTCTGCCATCTTAGCTCTGCCCCTGCTCTTCCAATAATTAAGAAAGCTGCAAAGACATTTGATGTCTGCTTAAAGTGATTTTCTTTTTAAAATAAAACATAGGAATTTTTCTTTTAAAAAATCCAACACGATTAAACAGGTTAAGATTATTAAACAACCATTATTTATAAGGCATATTGCTAGATGTTTAAATATGAAAACAGCAACAAAAATTCCCTGAATTCACATAATCTTTTCCTGATGGACTTAAAACTAGAAGGGAAGTTAGAGCCAATAGTCTCCCACCCCTCATTTCATAGACGTGAAAATTGAGACCAAGCAAAATTAAATTAATCTTCTAATTATACACATGAAGTAAATATCCTTTGAACCCAGTTATTTTTTTTATCTAAATGCTTCTTTTTGAGTATTGTTCATCTTCCCTTGTTCTTGAAAAGGACCTGTGGCATCACAAGGGTTATCTATTGATACCAAAGAGATTTGTATTTCAGTGAAGAAAAGCTGTATAAAGTCATCAGCCTCACTCTTTTAAAGACATATAAATTCAGTGGCATGACATAAGTCAAAATGACTGGCAATGCCCCAGGATGAAGTGGGTGAAATTGGCCTTTCTTTAAGGTCAATTCAATTGAAGGCATTCCAAGGAAACAGCTTTTTTTAAGGCAATGCCTATTCAATCATTAAGTGTTAGGTAAGAATTGTTGTAAAGATAGCCTAATTTGCCATCACAAAATCAGTTTGGGAGGGGAAGACTCTCAAAGTTTTTGTCCTTAACAGAAAAACAATTGCTGTTTACACTCATTATAAGCCCTCAAAATTTAAACAAATTAAAAAATGAGTCATAGAGTCCTTGGATAGTATTGGCCATTTATTGAAAGTCACTGGCATGGAGGCGGAGCCAAGATGGTGGAGAGGAAGCAGCAAGCTGCCTGAGCTCTCCTTCTGTTCCCTCAAAACGAACATTAAATCAAGCCTCTGGACGGATTCTGAAACTACAGAACCTGCAAAGAGACAGAGAGACACAGTCCTCCAACCAGAGATAATTTAGAAGACTTCAGGAAAAGGTCGGTCTGACTCGGGCAAAAGGGAGGCCCAGTGCAGGGCAGCAACCCAGCGCCGAGGGGGTCAGGGTAAGTCAGCAGGAGCTGCGGGCCACAGCCAAACAACTGAGGCTCCCGGAACCTGGTTCAAAAATCTGGTGGCCAAGAAGGACAGTGGAAAAACTTAGCTGCACCGGCCGAGATGGCCACGAACGGCGGAATCAGACGCCGAGGTCTGGCGCCTGGCTGGCCGAGCACAATCATACAGGAAGTGCAGGGCGGGGCATCTCCACACACCATAAAGGCCTCAGAGTAAAAGCCTGGTCACACAGCACCTATACACCTGCACAAGAAGCCCAAAACAGGGACCCTGGTGCCCCCAGAGCAGACCTCAACTTAAAGAATAAATAAATAAGCTGCAATAATGAGTAAGAAGCAAAAAAGAGCCCTCTCCATTGAGAGCTTCTGTATCAATAGGGAAGAAGCCAACACAAACTCAGATGAGGACAATAGTCTCAAATTGTCTGCATCTGAAGCCTCACAAGGGAAGGTGAATTGGTCGCAACAACAAAAAGCCTTCCTGGAAGAACTCAAAAAGGATTTTAAAAATCAATTGCAAGAGGTAGAAGAAAAAATGGGGAGAGAAATGAAAGCAAAACAAAAAAACTATGAAAAAAGAATCAGCAGCTTGGAAAAGGAAGCTGAAGAAAACAAAGCCTTAAAAAATTCATTTGGCCAAATGGAAAAAAAGCTGCATAATCTCACTGAAGAAAACAAAACCTTAAAAAATTCACTTAGCCAAATGGAAAAAAAGGTGCATAATCTCACTGAAGAAAACAATACCTTAAAAAATTCACTTAGCCAAATGGAAAAAAAGGTGCATAATCTCACTGAAGAAAACAGTGCCTTAAAAATTAAAGTGGGACAGTTGGAAGATAAGGAATCCATGAGACACCAAGAATCAGTCAAGCAGAATAAAAAAAAATGAAAAAATAGAAGAAAATGTGAAATACCTCATTGGAAAGACAACTGATCTGGAAAACAGATCGAGGAGAGACAATTTGAGAATCATTGGACTGCCTGAAAGCCATGACCAGAAAAAGAATCTAGATACCATATTCCAGGAAATTATTAAGGAGAACTGCCCTGATATCATAGAATCAGAGGATAAAATCATCATTGAAAGAATCCATCGATCACCTCCTGAAAGAGACCCCAAAAGGAAAACTCCAAGGAATATTGTAGCCAAATTCCAGAATTATCAGGTGAAGGAGAAAATACTCCAAGCAGCCAGAAAGAAGCAATTTAAATATCATGGAGCCACAGTCAGGATTGCTCAGGACCTGGAAGCTTCAACATTAAAGGACCGCAAGGCTTGGAATATGATATTCCGGAAGGCAAAGGAGCTTGGATTGCAGCCGAGAATCTATTACCCAGCAAAAATGTGCATTTTCTTTCAGGGGAAAAGATGGACATTTAAAGACATTGGGGACTTTCAATCTTTCCTGGTGAAAAGACCAGAACTGAATAGAAAATTTGATCTCAACATAAAAGACTCAAGAGAAGTTTAAAAAGGTAAACAGAGGGGAAAAAACAAAGTTACCCTATTAGGTTAAACTGTTTATATCCCTACACAGGAAGATAATACTCATAACTCTTAAGAACTGTAAATGTATTTGGGCAGAGAGAAGGACTTTATATAGAGGGTATAAATATAAATTGTCTTTGATGTGATGATACAAAAGAATTAAGGGGATAAAAAGGGAGTCTATGGGGAGGAGAGGAAAGGGGAGGTGGAATGGGATGAATTATATCATACGAAGAGGTGGAAAAAACCTATTATAATAGAGGGAAAGAAAGGAGGGGGGAACATGGTTTCAACCCTATTCTCATTAGATTTGACTCAAAGAGGGAATAACATATACGTTCATTGGGATAAAGAAACTTAACTCATTCTTTAGGGAAACAAAAGGGGAAGGGAAAGGGGGGGACTGATAGAAGGGAGGACAAAAGCAAGGGAGAAAAGGGTAAAGAAAAGAGAGGGGGGTGATAAAAAGGGAGGGCAGATTGGGGGAGGCAGGGGTAAGAAGTAAAATGTCGGTGAGGAGGAATAGGGTGAAAGAAGGGGGGAAAAGTACAAAGGGGGTAAATAGAATGGAGGGGAATAGACAGTCAGTAATAATAACTGTGAATGTGAATGGGATGAACTCTCCTATAAAACGGAAGCGAATTGCAGAGTGGATTAAAAACCAGAACCCTAAAATATGCTGTTTACAAGAAACACATTTGAAGCAGAGAGATACACACAGAGTAAAGGTAAAAGGCTGGAGCAGAATATATTATGCCTCAGCTAAAGTAAAAAAGGCAGGGGTAGCAATCCTTATCTCAGACAAAGTGCAGGCAAAAATAGATCTCATTAAAAGAGATAAGGAAGGAAATTACATCTTACTTAAAGGTACTATAGATAATGAAGTAATATCAATATTGAATATGTATGCGCCAAGTGGTATAGCATCCAAGTTCTTAGAGGAGAAGTTAAATGAGTTACAAGAGGAATTAGATAGTAATACTATACTAGTGGGGGATCTGAATCTCCCCCTCTCAGAATTAGATAAATCTAGCCAAAAAATAAATAAGAAAGAAGTGAAAGAGGTGAATAGATTACTAGAAAAGTTAGACATGATAGATGTCTGGAGAAAATTGAATGGGGATAGAAAGGAATATACCTTTTTCTCAGCAGTACATGGCACATTTTCAAAAATTGACCATGTATTAGGGCACAAAAACATCATAGTCAAATGTAGAAAGGCAGAAATAGTAAATGCATCCTTCTCAGATCATGATGCAATAAAAATTACATGTAAGAAAGAGCCAGGGAAAAGTAGAATGAAAATCAATTGGAAACTAAATAATGTCAATCTAAAGAATGAATGGGCCAAACAAGAAATCATAGAAACAATCAATAACTTTATCCAAGAGAATGACAATAATGAGACAACATACCAAAATCTATGGGATGCAGCCAAAGCAGTGCTTAGGGGAAAATTTATAGCTCTAAATGCTTACATGAATAAGAAAGAGAAAGAGGAGATTAATGAATTGGGCATACAACTTAAAAAGCTAGAAAAAGAACAAATTAGAAATCCCCAATTAGACACTAAATTAGAGATCCTGAAAATTAAAGGAGAAATCAATAAGATTGAAAGCAAAAAAAACTATAGAATTAATCAATAAAACTAAGAGCTGGTTTTATGAAAAAACCAATAAAATAGATAAAATATTGGTTAATTTGATTAAAAAAAAGAAAGAAGAAAACCAAATTACCAGTATCAAAAATGAAAAGGGTGATGTTACCACCAATGAAGTGGAAATTAAAGCAATAATTAGGAAATATTTTGCCCAACTGTATGCCAATAAATTTGACAATCTAAATGAAATGGATGAATATTTACAAAAATACAAACTGCCCAGGTTAACTGAAGAGGAAATAAAATCCTTAAATAAACCCATATTAGAAAAAGAAATTGAACAAGCTATTAATGAACTCCCTAAGAAAAAATCCCCAGGGCCAGATGGGTTTACGGGTGAATTTTACCAAACATTTAAAGAACAATTAATTCCAATATTATACAAATTATTTGGAAAAATAGGTGAAGAAGGAGTTCTACCAAATTCGTTTTATGACACAAATATGGTGGTGATACCAAAACCAGGCAAAGCAAAAACAGAGAAAGAAAATTATAGACCAATTTCCCTAATGAATATTGATGCTAAAATCTTAAATAAGATATTAGCAAGGAGATTACAGCAAGTGATCACCAGGATAATACACTATGACCAGGTGGGATTTATACCAGGAATGCAGGGCTGGTTCAACATTAGGAAAACTATTAACATAATCAACCACATCAATAAGAATACCAACCAAAATCATATGATTATCTCAATAGATGCAGAGAAAGCTTTTGACAAAGTACAACACCCATTCCTAATAAAAACACTAGAGAGTTTAGGAATAGGGGGAGCTTTCCTTAGAATAATAAACAGTATCTACCTAAAGCCATCAGCAAGTATTATATGCAATGGAGATAAATTAGAGGCCTTCCCAATAAGATCAGGGGTGAAACAGGGATGTCCATTATCACCCCTATTATTTAATATTGTTCTAGAAATGTTAGCTTTAGCAATCAGAGAAGAGAAAGGAATTAAAGGAATTAGAATAGGCAAGGAGGAAACAAAACTATCACTCTTTGCAGATGATATGATGGTATACTTAAGGAATCCTCGAGAATCAAGTCAAAAATTACTTGAAACAATTAACAACTTTAGCAAAGTAGCAGGATATAAAATAAATCCACATAAATCATCAGCATTTCTATACATGACCAACAAAGTCCAGCAGCAAGAGATAGAAAGAGAAATTCCATTTAAAGTAACAGTAGGTGATATAAAATACTTGGGAGTCTACTTGCCAAGACAAACCCAGGAACTCTATGAACACAACTACCAAACACTCTTCACACAAATCAAATCAGATCTAAATAATTGGAAAGATATCAATTGCTCATGGATAGGCAGAGCTAATATAGTAAAAATGACAATACTGCCTAAATTAATTTACTTATTCAGTGCCATACCAATCAGGCTACCTAAAAATTATTTTATACAGCTAGAAAAAATAATAACAAAATTCATCTGGAAAAACAAAAAATCAAGAATATCCAGGGAAATAATGAAAAAAAATTCACAGGAAGGTGGGTTAGCGGTACCAAACCTGGAGCTTTACTATAAAGCGGCAGTCATCAAAACTATCTGGTACTGGCTAAAAAATAGAGTGGTAGATCAATGGAATAGGCTAGGCTCAGGAAATGCAGTAGTAAATGACACTAGTAATGTAGTGTTTGATAAACCCAAAGACTCCAGCTTCTGGGATAGGAACTCAGTATTTGACAAAAACTGCTGGGAAAACTGGAAGATAGTATGGCAGAAATTAGGCTTAGACCAACATCTTACACCTTATACTAAAATAAGGTCAAAATGGATATATGATTTAGACATAAGAGGTGATACCATAGGTAAATTAGGAGAGAAAGGAATAGTGTACCTATCAGATCTTTGGAAAGGAGAACAGTTTTTGACCAAACATGAGATAGAGTATATTATAAAATGCAAAGTGGATGATTTTGATTATATTAAATTAAAAAATTTTTGTACAAACAGAAGCAATGCATCCAAAATTGGAAGGGAGGCAGAAAGCTGGGAAACAATTTTTGATGCCAGTGCTTCTGATAAAGGCCTCATCTCTAAAATATATAGGGAATTAAATCAAATTTATAAGAATCCAAGTCATTCCCCAATTGAGAAATGGTCAAAGGATATGAACAGGCAGTTTTCTGATGAAGAAACCAAAGCTATCTATTCCCATATGAAAAAATTCTCTAAATCTCTAATGATTAGAGAGATGCAAATTAAAACAACTCTGAGGTACCACCTGACACCTATCAGATAGGCTAAAATGACAAAAAAGGAAGATAATAAATGTTGGAGAGGCTGTGGGAAAATTGGAACACTAATGCATTGTTGGTGGAGCTGTGAGCTGATCCAACCATTCTGGAGAGCAATTTGGAATTATGCCCAAAGGGCGATAAAGCTGTGCACACCCTTTGACCCAGCAATCCCACTTTTAGGTCTTTTGCCCAAAGAAATCATGGAAGGGGGAAAGGGACCCACATATTTATAGCTGCTCTTTACGTGGTAGCAAGGAATTGGAAGTTGAGGGGGTGCCCATCAATTGGGGAATGGCTGGACAAGTTGTGGTATATGAATACAATGGAATACTATTGTGCTGTAAGAAATGATGAGCAGGAAGAGTTCAGAGAAACCTGGAGGGTCTTACGTGAGCTGATGATGAGTGAGATGAGCAGAACCAGAAGAACATTGTACACAGTATCATCAACATTGAGTGTTGACCTACTGTGATGGACTATATTCTTCTCACCAATGCAATGGTACAGAAGAGTTCCAGGGAACTCATGATAGAAGAGGATCTCCAAATCCAAGAAAAAAAAAAAGAAAGAAAGAACTGTGGAGTATAGATGCTGATTGAAACATATTATTTCTTTTGTTTTGGGTGCTGTTGTTTTTTTTTCTATTTTGAGGTTTTGCATCACTGCTCTGATCCTTTCTCTTGTAACAGGATTAATGCAGAAATAGGATTAATATTATTATGTGTATATATATGTGTGTGTATATATATATATGTATATGTATAGAGATATATAGATATAACCTATATCAGATTACCTGCTGTCTAGGGGAGGGGGGAGGGAGGGGAGGGAGGGAGAAAAATCTGAAATTGTAAAGCATGTATAAACAAAAGTTGAGAACTATCTTTACATGTAACGGAAAAAATAAAATATCTCAATAAAAATAAATAAATAAATAAATGTTTATTGACTGACAAAAAAAAAAAGAAAGTCACTGGCATTAAAGACTTAAGTCTAATAGCTTCATTGGAATGCAATGGGCTTGTCCAATCAATCATTAGACTCCTTTAAGAAACATTATTCTTTAAAACATATTTCGCTCCCCACCCCCAGTTATTTTCTTAAAAATAGAACATTTACATGTAAGGATATGACACTCCAAGTGCAGAAAGTGACCATATGTGTTAAGAAGCCACCTGTCTGTAAGGGATACAGAAGAGACATCTCTAGTCTCATTTAACATACCCTTCTTCAACAGAGACTTTTATCCCTGCTAGGTGTTTTTTTTATTTGTTTGTTTGTTTTGTTTGTTTTTTGCAATGTACCTCAAGAGAAGATAGGATACAGGGAACTGCACTAGTAATAGGGAAGACTTGAACTTAATTCTTGACCCATAGACCCATATAAATGGATAACCTTGCACTAATTATTTAACCTCTGTCTGTATTTCTTCATCTGTATAATGAGGATAATAATAGAACTTGCCTTCCAGTATTGTTTTTAGTATAAAAAGATAATTTATGTAAAGCAATTTGTATACTTGAAAGTGCTATATTCTTTAAAAAAAATTTTGAAGGTGCTATATTTTTAGTAGTAATACCTATAATGTTTATTATTCAATATATTGATACATTAGAAAAAAACTTTATAAGGAGCAAACAATTTCTTGGGGATATGTGTATCTTAACATCTAAAGATTCAACTTAGTATCTCCAATGAAATTGATCACAGAGTCATGAATTTAGACCTGGTAGGGTCCTTAGAGATGATTTTATCACACACACATTTTCTACTCAGCAGTTCTTGACCAATAATTCCTTTGCTGTTAGTAACTGATTAAGCTGAGAACTAAATACATAAATGAAAACTGCCTGGAAACATGTCAAGATTATATTCAGACAATTCTCTGAAATAGCACATAATCAAGAAAATCAGTATTGTTCCCCAAATATTTTGACTATAATTTTCTATTAAAATAATTATTTTAATATACATTTAGCATAAACCAATTTTCTATTTGCTGAATTTGAATGGTGCTAGTTATATAAATAGGCTATACATTATTTGTATGAATATAATTGCAATCTATACTGTTCCAGGCTGGTGCTGTAGTCTCTTTAAAACATGTCATAACATTAATATTTCAATGTATTTTTTCTTTATTTCTCTTTTGTAATTAGAAACTTTTTGAGAATGCACACATATATGAGTGTATTTATGTATATATATGAATATATATGTATATATATATGTATATATATATATATAAACATGTGTAAGTGTACATGCATATGTATGGGTATATATTCCATAAATAAATAGCCTTTTTAAAGGAGATGGACAATTTCTCAAAAAGTCAAGAAAATCTTGTATTTTAAGCATAATTATAGACCATCTATATTTAGACTGCAGAATATAGGATAATAAATTTACAGGTATAGGTGAAACTATCTGGTGCTAGTTCATAACCCCTTGTTTTATTTAGGAAGAAAATCATCAGGGAGTAACAGAGGGAGTATATTTAAAACTATGCCTGTTGAATCTTAAGTTGACTGTTAAGTTAAAGACTGTCCTTAAAATTTTCAATGTCCCCAAGGCAGGGAATATTGTTTGGCAAAAACAGGAGCATTTTGGAGAGACAGGTATAGGTTTAGTCTGCCTGAGGAAACATTACTTGCTTATTACTGGTTATTATGACCTATGGCCTTGGAAGAGAGGACACACTTCCATTTCTATGAGTTGAAGTACCTCATCTTGCTTATTTCTTTTCATTTCAAGGTGAAATGAGCACTGATGCAGCAGGTATCAACTCTGTATTGACCTCCTTTTCACCTCTTCCTTAACAAGTGTGCCCTGAATTTAAAATAAAGGCAATAGTTTCAGTAATGCTAAATGGAAATAGATCTTCAGTCTGTGAAAAGGTTAGCATGGAATTGGAAAGCTTTATAGGAAGGAGCACACTGCTAACTTTCCTCTATACAGTTCTCAAGGACAGGTGTACTACTAGATAACCTCCACAAAAGAAGAAAGTTAGGATGTTTTGGTAATATATTGTTAGAGACCACATGCTTCTATATATTGTAGAATCTTATAATGACAAAGAGAGTTTGATTATTATGTTTGGTTGCCTATAAAATAATCTTGATTATTGAAGCAATATTCTTGCTATCAGACAAGAGCAGTGGAAAATATGTGCAGTATTTTCACGTGGTCAAATGTAAAAATGTATTTAATCTCATGCTGGTAATTGTCATTTAAATTTTTTCCCTGGAATTTAAAATGCCACATAGAGAATAATTTAGAGAGATCTTGTATTAGAAATTACATACCAAACAAATTGTTTCAAAAATACTTTGTAGAAAGACCATTTTTTCATAACAGGGGTAATGTTTCTGTTCTAGGATGAGGCTTTGCATAAAAATCTGAAGTAGGTAACATGAATATGATCATTTTTACCTTTTCTGAGGGCTCAGTTTTGTTTTGTTTTGTTTACTTTCTTTTCAGGCTTTACTCAGGAAACTTGTCTGAGGTCTAATTTCCTCGACACTTGACCGAGCATTGGGATGTTTTCCTATGTTTTCCTGAATCCAGGGCAAGTGCTCTATCCACTGTGCCATCTAGCTGCCCCACATCTGATTGTCTCTTAAAAAATTAGGTCTCTTTTTGCTTTTGCTTAGTCTGTTATCATGATTCTTAATCCTGCCATTTTTACTTTACTTGAAGATTCTGCTCCAACCCCTTATTTTAACTCTGTCTCTGTCTCTAAGAGAGTCCCTTGTTAACAATATATTATTTGATTCTTGTTTCTACTACATTCTACTATTTAATTTTCTTTTATGGGTATGATTATCTCATTCACATTCACAGTTAGGATTTCTAACTGCTTATTTTCCACCATGAGACTTTTTCCTGTTTCTTCTTTTCTCTCTATTTTATCCTATTCCTCCTTAAAATTTTGTTTTACTTCTGAACACAGCCACCCTAAATCCACAGTCTTTTTTATCATTCTCTCCTTACAAGAACATTTTTATTCCTGTGCACTCCTATTTCCTATTTGGTAAGATAGATATCTATACCCAACCGAGTGCATGTGTGTGTGTGTGTGTATATCTATCTTTCTATCTATTCACATATATATATATATATATATATATACATATATATTCTTCCATCTTTGAACTAATTCCAATGAGAGTGATATTTAATCATTGCCCACACCTTCATAATTCTCTATGCAATTTAAAAGATTTCCCTTGTATTCCTCTTTTTTATGAGCGATTTCCCCCATTATGACTCTTTCTTCCACCTTCTGCCATTGCATCCTCCTTTTTGTTCTTTCATGTTTTGGGAAGTTCATTCTAATGTTATCAACTTACATTCATGGATTCTATCTATGTAGATTCCTTCTAAAAGACTTAAAAATGGAAAATAAAAGTTTGTTTTTCTTTTTTAGAAATTAGAAGTATCAGGGTGGGTAGGTGGTGCAGTGGATAAAGCACTGGCCCTAGATTCAGGAGTACCTGAGTTCAAATCTGGCTTCAGACACTTGACAATTACTAGCTGTGTGACCCTGGACAAGTCACTTAACCCCCATTGCCCCACACACAAAAAAAAGAAATTAAAAGTATCATCTTCCAATGTTGGAGTACAAACAGTTTAATCTTTTTTAAGTCCTTGTGATTTCTCTTTTTTGTTTAGTGTTATGCTTTTCCTAAGTCTTGTATTTGAATGTTAATGTTTAAATTCAGCCCTAGTTATTTTTATCAGTAATACTGGAAAGTCCTCTATTTCCTTAAATATCCATTCACTCCACCCCACAAAAATGGGGTGGTGGTTATATTCAGTTGTTCTGGGTAGAAGATTCTTAGTTGTAATCCTAGTTCCATTCCCTACCAGAATATCATTTTCCTAGTCATCTATTATTGCAATGTGGAAGCCACTAAATACTGTTTGATCCTGATTGTGACTCCACAATATTTGATTGGTTTCTTTTTGCTTGCTTATTATATTTTCTCTTTGACATAGGTACTCCGGAATTTGGCTTTCATATTCCTTGGAGTTTTCATGTTAGAGATTCTTTCACAAATGATCAGAATTCTTTTTTTTTTAAATTTTATCCTCTGAATTTAAATATTGGGACAATTTCCCTTGATCATTTCTTTAAATATGATGTCTAGGCTCTTTTTTTTTTAAATCTTGGCTTTCAGGCAGTCCAATAATTTTTTAAATTATCTCTATCTAATTTTTTTCTTTTTCATTTCTTTTATTATTTCTTGATACTTCATGAAATCATTAGATTCTAGTTTGCTAATTATAATTATTAAGAAGTTCTTTTTTTCAGGAATTTTTGTATGACCTTTTCCTTTTGACTTATTCAACTTTTTTTTTTTTTGGTGGGACAATGAGGGTTAAGTGATTTGCCCAGGGTCACACAGCTAGGAAGTGTCAAGTGTCTGAAGCCAGATTTGAGCTCAGGTACTCCTGAATCCAGGGCTGGTGCTTTATCCACTGCACCACATAGCTGCCTCCATATTTGACTTTTTAAACAGACCTTTTAACAGTGAAATATTTTCTTCTTTTACAATCAGGCTAATTTTGTTTGTTTTTTTGTTTGTTTTTAGTGAGGCAATTGGGATTAAGTGACTTGCCCAGGGTCACACAGCTAGCAACTGTTAAGTGTCTGAGGTCAGATTTGACCTGAGGTACTCTTGACTCCAGGGCCAGTGCTCTATCCACTGTGCCATCTAGTTGCCCCCAATTCTGTTTTTTGAAATTATTTCCTTCACTATATTTGTTTCTCTTATACCAAGTTGTTAATTCTCTTTTTATCAATCTTTTGAATCACCCTCATGTCTTTCCCATTTTTTTTCTACCAGTTATCTCTCCTAAAAAAAATGAAAATCAAAAACCCTCTTCTAGGAATTGTTGAATTTGTGTTCAAATACCATGGTTTTTTTCTTTGAGGCTTTGCTTGTTGGCTTTTTATATTATTGTCTTTTTTTGAGTTTGTGTCTTTGTTTTCCCTGTCACCCAGCAACTTTTTATGGTCAAGTTCTTTTAGGTTATTTGCCATTTTCTATCATATATCTTGGCATTTAATTTCATACTAAAGTTGGACTCTGATAACCTGGAGTTATATATCCATATCCTTTCACAAGCTTCAGGGGTTTTTGTCCTGCTGTTTTCTGAGCTAATTTTTGGGTCTCTAAGTTTTTGTTTCTTTCAAGGTAGTGTTATCCTAGAAGTAGTTTGGTCATTTCTATGTTGGTCTGTACCCTGTTTCAGTGAAGCTGCAAATAATAACTCTTCCTTTAGTCCTGGAACTGTGAACTGATCCCCTGATCTCCTGCTTCCCCCCAAAAAAACTAGCATTCTCCTTTATCTTGGAATAAAGACCAGGGAGCCTGCTGTCTTGTGATTCACCATAAATATTCTTGTCCACCTTGGAAGTAAGACATCCAAATCCCTCCTTAGCAGCTCCATATAGCACTTTAGTATCCCCCACAGTCAGCCATTCAGCTGATGCTGGCACTGCAGCTGATTCAGAGGCATGGGGATAAGTTTCACACAGGCTGCTTGGGGATGGGTCTGTGTCAGCATGATTGTGGGGATGTCCTCCACTCCCAGCCCAGCTCCCCCTTCTTCTATACTTCCAAGCCTTCCCTGGCTGGAAAATAATCTCAGCCATCCTTTTGTCAGTTTTGCTGCTCCAGGAGTTGTTTTCTGGCTGTGTTTGGAGGTTTTTGGGTTTTTTTTTTTTTGGAGTAATTGTCTTGGACGTATGCTTTAGCAGTAATATTCCCAATTTTAAGAGGAATTAAGAAAGCTCTTCATTTTTGTGGAAGTAAAGAGTATAAAAGCTGGCTTGAATATTAGAAACACTAAGATCTTGGCAACTAGTACCATCTATTTCTGGCAAATAGAAGGGGAAGAAATGGAGACAGTGTCAGATTTTATATCCTTGGGCTCAAAGATCACTGCAGATGGTGACTAAAGTCATGAAATTAAATTATTCCTGCTCCTTGGAAGGACAGCATTGGAAAATCAGGATGTCATACTAAAAAGCAGAGATATCACCTTGACAACAAAGATCAGTATAATCAAAATTATTTATTTTTAGTATAATAATTTTTGGCTATGAGAATTGGGCTCTCATAGTGTGACTCTCATGAGTTAGACAGAATTGATGACTTTTTTATTGTGGTGCAGAAGAAAACATTTGAGAATCCCTTGGACAGCAAGGCAATCAAATCAGTTAAAGAAATTAAATCAGGCTATTCATTGGAAGGTCAAATACATGAAGGTGAAGCTTGAATACTTTGGCTACATAATGAAAAGACAAGACTCATTGGAATAGCCCCTGCTTTGGGGAAAGACTGAAAGCAAAAGGAAAAGAAGATGGTAGAGGATGTGATGGATAGATTGTGTAATGGAAACATTAAACTTGAACTTGGACAAACCAAGAGATAGTGGAAGATAGCAGGGGCTTATGTTCTCTGGTTCTTGGGGGTCATAAAGAGTCAGATATGACTAAATGACTGAACAATAATCTTCCCACTAATTCTAGTATTTTTTTCTTTCGTTATCTTCAGTTTGAATTAATTACACTTTTCCACCTTTTTTGTTTTATATGGCAATTGGATACAAATGAATTTTATGTTCTGAGAAAGGAGAAAACCAGAAAGGCATAAGAACTGCAAGAAATACAATAGCAAAAAGATCCTATACTTCATATTTCAAGAAATAAAAGAAAAAAATCTTTCTAGATACCTTAGAACCAGAGAAAAAACAGAAATTATAACAAATCTACCGATTTGCCAGGAAACCCCAAAATATAATCTCAAGAAAATTATTGCTAAAATTCAGAGCTCTAAGGGTACATGATTTAGGTAAAAAATATGATATCTGCCATATTAGGAATCACCTTGTTTTCCAGAGCTAAGGCCCAACAAGCAAGCTGTTCCCTGAGCTTGGAAAAACAATAATACTTTGTATTCACTCTCTGAATAATCTTACCCTCTGGAAAAATCACATAAGTACTTTACTTTGACAAGCACTGGTTGTTATCTGAGTTTGAACAAGCATCAGCTAATTTCTGGTCATGAAGGCCTGCTGTGAAGCAAACTTGTCTCATTGTTGATGTTACCCCTCAGTTTCAGGGCTACAGTTAGTGCTTATCCCTTGATATAAGAATTGAGGTTCCCACCCAGCATTAACCCTATTAGGTCTTTATCCCAAAAAGATCATAAGAAAGTGAAAAAGACCCCACCATGTACAAAAATATTTATAGCTTCTCTTTTTATGGGGGCAAAGAATTGGAATTATAGAGGATGCCCATCAATTGGGCAATGACTAAAAAAGTTGTGACATATGAATTTAATGGAAGACTATTGTGCTATACAAAATGTTAAGCAGGCAAATTTCAGAAAAGTGTGGAAAGCCTTACATGAACTTATGCTGAATGAAATGAGCAGAACCATAACATTGTACACTGTATCAACAACACTGTGTGATGATCAACTGTGATAGACTTAACATCTTTTCAACAATAGAATGATCTAAAATAGTTATAAAGGACTCATGATGGAAAAGGCTCTCCACATCCAGAAAACAAACAAATAAACAAACAAATATACAAAAAACTGCTGAATCTGGATGTAGATTGAACTATAGTGTTTCTACTTTTTTTGGCATTTTTTTTTGAGGTTTTACCCTCTTTTCTGATTCTTCTTTCACAACATGACTAATGCAGAAACATGTTTAATGTGATTGTACATATAGAACCTACATTAGATTGCTTGCTGTCTCAAGGAGGGGGGAAGGAAGGGAGGGAGGGAGAAAAATTGGAGACTAGAAATCTTATAAAAACAAATACTAATATGGAGTTTGAATGAATACTATTTTCACCTTTGTTGTTGCTTTTTTGTTATTGTTGCAACTTATTTTTCCTTGTTTTTTTCTTTTTCTTCTGATTAATGTGGAAATATGTTTAACATAATTTTAATGTATAACCTATATCAAATTGCTTACTGGCTTTGGAAGCAGGGAGGGAATGGAGGGTTGGAGAAAAATTTGGAACTCAAAAAATATCATTGCATATAATTGAGAAAAAATTAAATATTTTTTAAAAAGTAAAAAAAATGTTGAAAACTCTTTCTACAAGTAACTAGAAAATAATAAAATACTTTTATGATTAAAAAAAAGAATTGAGATTCCCCTACAATAAAGTTGATCCCTCCAACCAGGGGCAGGGCCCCAGCACACATGTTTAATTTACCTCCTTCCTTGCAGGCCATTATTCTCATTTAGAAATTAAACTTCTGTTTGATTTCTTACTCTCCATTCTCTGGTCTGCTCTGTTCTTCTCCATCCATCCACAGATTTGAAGCCAGTTTGGTCTGGTTGAAATCATATCAAACAATAAAATGATGTATAGAAGAAATTACCTATCATAATTATGAATTCAGAAAAAGTATATTACAAGAGGCATTAGTTGTTCACAGGAAGTAAAAAGCATAATTTTGATTGCATTATTTTAAAAGTGTTTTTGTTTGTTTGTTTGTTTTACAAAGGAAATCCAATGCAGAAAAAACAAACCAGAAGTTAAGCATAAAAGTCAGGAAAAAAAATCTTTGTAACAAGGTTCTCCGATAAAGGTCTCCTTTCTAAAATTTATAGTGTACCAAGTCAAATTTACAAGAACAATACCTATTGCCAAATTGATAAATGATGAAAAGATATAAATAGGCAGTTTTCCAAGGGAAAAAATCCAAGCTGAAAGTCATATATATATATATATATATATATATATATATATATATATATATATATATATATAAATTCTAAATCACTAATAGAGAAATTCAAATGATGACAATTTTTAGGTACAACCTCACTCCTATCACATTGTTGAAGATGACAAAAATGCAAATGAGAAATGTTGTAGGGGGTATAGGAAAAGATGGACTCTAATGCCTTATAATTGGAACCATGAATTAGCCCAACCATTCTGTAAAACAAATTAGTTCTATGCCCAAACAGCTTTTAAATTGTTCATCCTCATTTGCCCAAATATACTACTACTATGTATATATTTCCAAAAAGATCCAAAAAAGAGTTAAACTATCCATGTGTTTATTTTTATATGAGCTTTCTTTTTGTGGTGGCAAAGAAATGTAAGCTAAGGTGATGTTCATGGATTAGAATACCGATATGAATACAGTGCTACATTATTATACTATAAGAAATTATGAAGTTGATGGTTTCAGGGGGATAAAAAACTGTGAAGACATATGACTTGAAGTAAAGTGAAGTGATCAGAAACCTATTGGGGGAAAAAAGCTGATTTTCCCTTCCCCTTCGCCTTGTACTTGCTCTTCCCCTTCCCCCTTCCCCTCCTCTCTTTCTATGACTAATGCAAACATTTTTATGTATGATAAACATTTCTAATGAGCCCTTGTTTGGGGAGCTAGTCTTCTTGAAGAGTGGTTAAAGAGAAGGGAAAAGGGAGAGAATTTGAAACTGAAAAAAAGTAGAATAAGATTGAACTAAAAGAAGGAAAAAATCACAATCTAAAGGTTTAGATGTGAAATTCAACAAAAATGTTATTTTGCCTTGAAAATTCTCCCTTATGATCTTTTAAATAACCTTGATAAGAAGATATTAGAATGGTAACAGCAAATGATAGCAACATAGTCCTTCTCCATGTCTCCCATTTAAAAAAAATTATTTTACTATTTTTACAGGTTTGGAGAAATATATGTATGTCTGTATGCATGTGTTTATTGGGAGTTAATTTAGCATTGCTATTTCTACTAAATTTTTTTAAAGAGAAAAAACTAACAGTATACCACGTTCGATGAAAAATATATTTGAGTAAGGAAATGATTAACCAGCTATAAAATTATCAATATGCAAAAGATGTGGTTTATAGTGGCAAAGAGGGACTACATTGAACATTTTTCTTTCTCACCTTTTAAATTTATACATGACATTATTATATTTCAATTGTACGTGATATAAAGCAATTTCTTCCAGATAAGAGGTTTCCAAATTTGATGTCACTCTCAAAAGTAAATGAACATTACACAAAGAAGCCTAATATAGTTACATAAGGTGATTATTTAATAATGTCTTATTGACTTCTAAACAATTAGACATATTGCTCAATGATAAATCAATATGATTTATTGTTCTTTGACAAAGTGACATTTTGGTTATTTCTTTTGCTAGGTTCCTAAATAAGCTTCAGAAAAATAGTGTGCTTTAGTTTAATAAGAGTGTCATTATAAAATAATAAATTATTATATGATATGATGGATTTACAACACTAAAATTAATTAAAAGTGAAACAAATGTGATAGACTGTCAGAAGAAAAGATATAAACAATAGAATTGAACATACAGTCTCTTACATATGCCTCATTAAGGATGTCATTTTTCTGAGGATGGTAATAAGAATTAATTGTGGACTTTGCAAAAATGTTAAAAAATTTAGTATGAGAAAATATGAGGTAATTTAAAATTGCTTTTATGATTGTGATATACTAAAACTTTATTATCGAGATTTAGAACTGCTGTAACATAATATATGGTAAATTATTTTATTAATATCCTAAAATGGATTGAATGCAACATGTACACAATAGAAACTTACATACACGTATGACCACCTACATTTTTATCATATCTGATTTTCATAACATCGTGAGACATATTTCACATGAAATGTTCTTGTCTTCCAGTTTACAAATGGAAATTCTGAAGAACAGAGAGATTTAATGAGTTTTCCAGTGTCAAAAAATTGGTGACAAATGAGGAGCTCTGTGTTCTTTAGGGAAAAAATTTTCTTTTCATTTACCTACTCCACTTCCATTGAATAATATATTCAGGTAATATTTCTCTCCCTTGAAGTACTTTAATTCACACATAGTACTAGTATGATTCAAATTAAGTCAATCCATTAACCATTTATTATCTCTGGTGTCAAGGCATTGTAGAAGGTCCTCAAGATATAAACATAAAAATAAAATAATAAAAAAATATTTTGAGGATAGAGAGAACACTCATAATTCAATGAATGAGGGCAAACATAAAAGATGAAGTAGGACATAATGTGAGCCAGTGAAAGGAAGAAACAATATAAAAAACCCACAGGGGCAGCTAGGTGGCACAGTGGATAGAGCACCGGCCCTGGATTCAAGAGTACCTGAGTTCGAATCTGGCCTCAGACCCTTGACACTTACTAGCTGTGTGACCCTGGGCAAGTAACTTAACCCCAATTGCCTCACCCAAAAAAACAAACAAGCAAACAAACAAATCCAACAGATATAGTGACCTACTATTGATCAAAATAATGATTTATCAGAAATGGAAATGTGTATTCACCTAGCAAGAGTGAAGGATAATAATGAATGACATATGACATTATGGT
This sequence comes from Dromiciops gliroides, assembly GCF_019393635.1. Classification (NCBI taxonomy): domain Eukaryota; kingdom Metazoa; phylum Chordata; class Mammalia; order Microbiotheria; family Microbiotheriidae; genus Dromiciops; species Dromiciops gliroides. The sequence continues at coordinate 377,668,007 of NC_057861.1, forward strand.
ATCTTTGGAATAAGAAAAGAATTTGAGAAAGACAACCATCAATGTGGGTAGACTTCCTCTATTTAATTATTGAAGGACATGGACAAGAAACAAATAGGTCAGTCAGGCATGTATATGTTTTGATCTGGATCACTGGAAAATACATATATTCATGAAATGATATTATTGGTAATTGTCTAGTAGAGGATTATTGGATTGCTGTGTAATTATTGCATAATGGATTATTCAATCCATTCAGAACATCAATAAGTGAGAGATAATGTATATGGTGGTGAGGGAACAGATATCGGGGAAGTTATATTCTCATTCTCTTGACAAGAATAATGACACCGAAAAAATGTTAATCTTGCTGGCATCAAGGAATATAGAACTATGGGTCCAGCTTCAGTGGACCCATAAACTTAGTGTTTCAACTATAAACTGTCAATATTAAGAATACTAATATCATAAAATTCTTAGTGGTTAACATTTGGCATTCCAAGTAAATGAATACAGTTTTTCTAGAAAGAATCGAGTCATCATGCCATACCTAATGATGTTTATCTGATATCTATGCCCTATCTGAACTATTAAAAACTTTTCCTGCCTAGGATTTTAAGTGGCGAGACTCATAGGAGGTAGAGATATGCCTCAGAGTATTATAGTACCAATAGCCAACCTTAACTCTTCACAAATTCAGATGCAAGACTATAATATTGAAGAAGATTATGATGAGGCCATACCATCACCTAATTCAGTTATAGAGGCAGGTACATCAATAATATCTGAACTAGTTGTATTTCTATTAATATAGTCATGCATCTCTCCTGATATCCACTTTCATATCACTATTTATCTCTTACGTCTTTCAAACTGGATGACTTTTATACACCTGCAACACATCATGAAATGAATTTATCTTTTCCCCAAAACCCTCAAATCTTCTTTTTTTATTGATTGTCTATTACTTCCAAGGACATCACCTTCATCCCCTGTAAACCTCATTCTCTCAATTGGACTGCATTAGAAACCATATGACATTGTTATGATTCTTATCCAGTAACTTATGTAAAAATACAATTTTAGTTCCTTTTTCAAAATCAAATATTTCCTTTTCTCAACCACATATTTATAATTAATAGTACACTTACTCTACCCTCCCATTCCATAACCCCAAAACTTAACAGTGGTAGTTTCTAAAAATCTCACATCCTGTCATTTCCACCAGAAAGCTCAATTGAAACAGATATATAGTCAGAGCAGGCCATCCTAATTTACAAAGCACTAAAAGACCTGACTCATTCTTGAAGTTATTTTGCTATAATGCTTCAGCATAATCACAAAAGGTCTATGGATAGTTCAATTTTAAATTTGTTAATGTGTACCCTGGGAGGAATAGCATAGTCTGTCCAGGACTGATCTTCTGTTCTAATACCTCTCTATCATCAGATTTATCAAGAACCTATGGTTGACAATGTAGCCCTTTGACATATTATTGTTCTTCAAAAACCAAAAAATGCTGACAAACAGAAATACCTGTATAATTCATTTATTTATTTGCATATTGGCATTTGTCCTCCCTTAAAAGTAGATCATTTACTGATCTCCAATTTCTTTCTACTTTTCTCTGTTCAGGAAAGTATTGTGCCTAGAAATTATTTTTATAATCTCCATAAATTAGCACATTTAATTATAAAATGGGCAAGGTTTGAATAAATTCATATTTGTCTAAATTCACATACATAAAGGTGTCTTGGACACTTAGAAATGAATAATTTTTTTTCATTAATACCTTATCCAAACCATTCTTCCAAACAATTCAACAAAGCCTTTATTTTCATATTGTATTTGTTTGTTCTTATGGATCTTACAATTTTTTGTTTAATTGAAATGACAATAATGGTGAATTTAATTACATATTTAAGAAGATGCATTGCATATAAATTTTTCCCATTCTATTCTCCTGTCATATAGGCTAAAATCATCTGATGAAGTGACCAGAAAAAATTTCCAAAGAAAATAATTTTATTAAAGGATTCAATGTAAAGAAAATAAATTCCACCAAATGTTAAATTCATCTTGTGTCATTGATCTAAGGGAAACTTACTTTAAATGTTTATATGTGTTTATTAATGTAGTATTGGAATAATTTCCAGTAGTAATAGACCAGACCTTGAGCACAAATTAAAACATTTTAAGATGTATGTTAACTTTTTAAAAAAAGATATATTTGGGTATCATGCCATATGTGAGCAGTCATTTACTCAGTTGGTCACATAATTTCAAATTATTTTTTGTAAGTTTGAAAAATTATAAAGTTCATTAACTCCCTGAAAAAATACAGGCAAATATTAAGTAGGAATTGCTACAATACCCCAGACTATGTATACACAACTAATTGGTAAGTGGTCATTTCCTTCATTTTGATACTGAATAAATTCTCTGGTTTGACTTATTAATAAAACATATTTGGAAAGAATCTTTCATTTTCTATATTTATACATTCCCTCCAACAATGTAGATTCATGTTGCTTCACAAATTTCCCATTCTTGTGTGACTATTCATATGCATTCATGTTATCCAAAGGGGGGGACAGTATACAAAAATGTTAAGGACTTCCATCATGAAGTCTTGCTTTGTTGTTTAAACCCCAGGGAATCATGATAATCTAAGGCTCTATGGGTGAGGCACAATACATGACTTGTTCTACAAAAGTCTTTTTTTTTGGCTTTGCAGCTAAGTCTAAGATATTGCCACACTACAATCTCAGATTTTACAAAAGACCAAAAACAAGAATGGAAGTAAATAACAATTAAAACAAAAATTCTAGCCTATTAGCAAATACAAATATTTTCAAGAATATTTTAATAACTGAGGATCCACAGCTTTAATTTTTCATTTTTTGTAATAATTAACAAATGACTCAAGGTTATCATTGATGAAAATAATAAAATAGAACAAATAGACTTTCCCAACTAAACTCCACATAAGGTGACATTTTCACAATCATAAAATTGACTTAAAGGTGGACCTATTTCAAAATGCTTGGTTTTTTTAACCCTATAAAATGTATTTTATTAGAGTTAATTGTTACTTTAAAGGATTTATTCCTACAAATTTTTCCCCATATGTATGTTAAATTAGAGTTTACTGAATCATATTATAAATAAAATTTCAGTACTCTGATTATTAATATGAAACAAAGATCCAAACAGAAGACTACATTCTCATGGATGTCACTAATCATCACACGGGAATATATCCATTGTAGGACAAATTAGAATGTAATTACTTAAGGTATGAGTTCTTCCATATAATACTATTTGGGCATCAAGCAGTGGGACACTGCAGAGCCTAAAACAGCTGATTAATAAACACTGAAAAGAGTTTAGTGTATTCATTTCAACTGCAAAAATAGTAAAAAGATAGAGAATTTCATCTATTTATTTTTTAAAAAATATTGTTTGCTGTAATCAAGACACTATATTAGTCACTGGATATAGAAAGACAAAAATGACAACTGTCCCTACCATTGCAAAGCTTACATTCTACAGGGGAAAGCAACATATCCACATGCAAAAATAGTTGGCATTGAGAACTCCAATCATTGGAAGGATCAAGAAAAATCCCATCTAGAGATGGCACTTAAAAAGATTCTTGAAGGAAATCAGGGATGACAAGAACTAGAGGGAGAAAAGATAACATTTTAGATTTGAGGGAAATCCATGCAAATTATGTAGGTGGGAAAGTGAATAACATGGAAAGGAAATAAATAATCATTTCTCTAGAATATAAATTATTTGAGTAGGAATAACACAATAAATTTAGAAAGATAAGTTGAAATCATAGTGTCATGATTATGATGCAATTCAAACATGAAAAAGGAAAGGAAAGCTTTTTTTTTTTTTTTTACCTAGAGGAAACAGAGAGACAACAAAGCTTCTTGCCTAGGGGGAAAATATGAATAGATATTTGTTTAACTAACATTTATTTGTCAAATGTGTAGAGGATGAATTGGGAAGAAGAGATGCTTGGAGTAAGGAAACCATTTGGGAAGTTAATGCAACAGTTTCTGTGAGATGTAATGAGGGGCTGAAGAAGATTAATGGCTATATGAGGTAACAGTAGGAGTACAAATGTGAGATTTTGAAACAGAATATATTTGATTTTACTATTGATGGGATTTCATCTTAAATATTTTCTCTTCTTACTTCCTCCTTCTTTCACTCACTGAGACCTTGATCTATCTTGATGACATCGTTTTCTTAGCTATATTCTTATTTCTTCACTTTTATGCACGTCTCTTATTTTAAGTCCCTTGCCTCCTTTTTGGCAATTTTGTTCAGCCAAACCTCAGTCTTACAATTACTCCCACAATCTGCTGCCTTTATTTCTATTGATATACTGCTGAAAAAAGCTGGAAAAATCATGAAGTCATGTTGACTGTGTCCACTAAAAATTTATTTTACATAATCTCAACTAGGTCATCCTTGCTACAAAAGCAATTCCTTTTACACAAACCTAATTGATTCACGATCACAATCACAAAAGAGGTTTTTTCCCCCTTAAACCTTTTCATACCTCCTCAAACCTTCCATGGAACTCCATTCCCTCAATTCTCTTAACTGAGAATCTTGCTTCATATTTCACTAAAAAATAATGAATCCATTCAAGTTTTTCCTTTCATTCTTTCCTTCTACATCTTATATCACACAGATGTTTTCTACTGCTTTCTCATGAAAATGTGACCTTTCTTTTTGTGAAGGTACATCAATTTAATTATACAGCTGATCTCATTCCCCATATCTTAAGTATTTTGCCTTATCTATCATTCTTCCTCTGTCACCTTTCTTTAATCATCCCGATCTCCTGACTACTTACTTAATGCCTACAAATATCCCACTGTCTCCATCATCCTCAAAAAAAATATTCACTTGATCTGTTTTTCACTACCAGCTATTGTCCTCCATTTGTGATCCCTTTTGTCACCAAATTTCTTGTGAAAGTTGACTAGCAATGCCTCCATTCTGGTTTCCATTTTATCACTCAATTGAAATTGCTTTATCCAAAGTTAGCAATGTTCTCTTTTTTTGTGAGGCGATTGAGGTTAAGTGACTTGTCCAAGGTCACACAGCTAGAAAGTGTTGGAGGCCAGATTTGAACTCAGGTCCTCCTGAATCCAGGGCCGATGTTCTATCCTTTGAGCCATAATCTAGGTGTTAACCTTAGATCTTTAGTCTTTCTCACCTCCTTATAGCCAGCAAATTGTCAATCCCTACTTCTTCCTTCAAAATACCACTTGTATATACCCTCTTTTCACCCCCAACAAAGCAAACACTTTGATGCAGACCCTCATGACCTCCAGCATACACTGTTCCTAGACCTGTAGTACCTCTCCTTGCCTCAAGTGTCTTTCTACTCTAATATATAATTTCATCTTTCTACCAGACTGACAATGTGACCTGCTTCTGTTCATTTAAGTGCCTCTGATTACTTCCAGGATAAAATATAAAATCTTATGTTTGGCTTTTAAAGGCTTTCATAACCTGCCCCCTTTCTATTCTTCTTACAACTTCCATATTTTTTGTGTAATCCAGTGACATTAGCCTCCTTGCTGTTTCTCTCACATGAAACTTAATATTTCAAATTAAAGCACTTCACTGACTATGTCACATTCCTGAACTTCCCCCTTCTCATCTTCACCTTTAATGTGCTCTAACTCTCTCCAAATGTCATCTATAATCCCAACTTCTGAAAGAAACCTTTCCCAGTCTTCTCTATTCTTAATTTGATCCTTCTGAGATAATTTCCAGTTTATCCTGAATAAATGTTTGTTGATTTTATTTGAATATATAAAAGATCTTATCTTTAAAAAACATTATCTTGACATTTCAAAAATTGTCTTTAATCATTCTTTGCCAGCTTTATTTTGAAATTATTTTCTAGTATTCTATGCAATTTCATTATTGCAATAATTTAATGAACGTAAATGTGGTCTTTTCTGTAGAGTACTATTTCAAACAAACCAAGCTGTTAATATCTCATGAACATAAATTCTCTATTCATTTTAGTAGTGGGATTGATTCCTTTCTTTCTCCATCCCTAATATGGAAGTAGAAGGATGTGAAATTGAATATAGAACTTACATATTTCCTAATGGAACTCAACTTTGTACTAGGAGGGGATCATTAAAAATTCTAAAAAGCATTGAATTGGCATTGCCAATGGGGCTCATGTTGTTATATTTGATCAATTTCAATATGAATTACAATTAGGGTTATTATAAGAATATATATAACTTTGGGGATAGTGGAGTCTGTTTTGGTACTAACACAACAGCCAAAGTTTGAAGAAATCAGTAACTCGAGTGATTGTATTCTTATGTTTCTCCTGTATTTTTCCCTCCAGGATACAAATAATCTAGTGGGGCTACAAAAATAAAATCCATTTTTTATATATTTAAAGTCCCTTGTTTAAACAAAGAAGAAAATTTTAGAATATATATATATATACACACACATAGACATACACATATATGTATATACATACATATATACATACATACATAGAGGGGGGATTATATTATCTTTTACCTCTTCTAACTTCTCTTACCAACTGCCTAACCCCAACATGTCCTGGGAAATCTGAAACAAAGAAGAATGAATGTTTTAAGATGTAAGCATTTGGTCCAAGTTTATTCATTACTCCCTATATCTCATCGAAGGAGCAGGCTAGTACATTATCCAGGTCCAATTCAAATTTGTTGATCCTTTCTTATTTCCATACTTATAAGTAGGGGTGATCATTCTTTTATTTCCTCATGAGCTCATTTCTCATCAGCATATAACCTTTTCTCTTCTGCAAATATGTATTTATATATACATTGTATTATGTTATAAATGTTGTACCATTATTAAATATGTTATGTATGATCTATAAATGATACATGGTCTACAAATAATACATGCATATACATATTCAAAATGTGTTTGCATTATATGCATATATGATACATAAATACGAATATGTTTATATTGTACGGCTATATACGTATAGACACATATACATATGTTGGGATGTATGTATGTGTGTGTGGTTAGCTAGATGTATAGATAGATAGATAGATAGATAGAGATAATTGCAAAACATTTATGAAGCAAGAGCAAAGTCTTTGTTGTAAGGAATAAAATCACCTCCCTATTGCACTAAACAAAGAACACTCCCAAAATGTCAAATATCTGAGTTATCTAGTGAAAATAATACCATCAGTAATGCTTTCTAGAATGTAGTAGTTCACATGTCAACTACACATAAATTCCCCAGGTACCCTCTATCCCCAGTAATCTCCAAGTTCAGAGTCTTCATTCCTTTTCCCCGGTGTCTGGTCCTTCTCAACATAAATAAAGTACATACAAACTAAACAGACATTCTTGCTTTTGGTGTCCCCTTCCAACTATACCCAGTGGACTTGACTTGTTTCCATCATAATTTTCCAGCCTTTTTTATTATGAGTATCTCTCCCTTCCCAATAAAATTGGCTTGCTGTACTTTCTCTCAGCCAAGTGTCTTTTGTTAAGTGTTATGTTTCTTTATGCTAAACTTTGTTAATTCAAAATTTTACTAAATTTGTAATAAGAAAATGGGCAAAAAGCCAAAGGACAAAATAGGCAATCTGTAAAACCAAGAAATACAAAACATTATTAAAAACTTAAAGAATGTTCAAACATAAATAGTTAAAGAGAAGTTTAATATATGAATATACATACACTAACATATATATTTTCAATTAAATGTAATATATTTAAATTTTTATTTAAATAATATTTAATATATCACTATCTCATATATAACATAGATACACTATATAAATGTACATATGTACAATTGTGCATGTGTGCATATGCATATACACACATGCATGTGCATACATATACAAATGCACATGTACAGACATATACATATGTTGACATGTACTTGTGAACTTAAAAATATGAATCTTCCTGACTCCAGATCTAGCACTTTCCACTATTCAACCTAGCTGCCCCATAAACATTAACATTCCCCCAGAAAACTCCATGCCTTTTGATTCAATAATTACAATGTTGTTAATGTGTTTCTGTGTATAGTGTTTAGTCTCTTCACCAGTCGAATGAGTTCCTAGAGAAGTTTGTGTGTGTGTGTGTGTGTGTTTGTGTGTTTATCTTTGAATAGCCACTTCTACTTCTATTGGGTATTTACTTTGCTTCTGCCAACAGTGATTCTTAACTCTCCCAAATTTTACCCACTATCACTAGCATTGTAGAAACAGAAGGGGGCCAAAAAACCCTGAGTTCTATTGTTTATCTCTTTTTCTCTTATGGTTTGTTTTGTCCAATAAATTGATCTCCTCTTGTATACACTACTGGTGATTTGCTTCCACACATATGGCTGAACTTGTCCTGGAGCAACAGATAGTCTTGCCAGGATCATTTTCAATATTTTTCAGTCTGGTAGAATCTACCATAGTTTACATTTTACAAGGGTGGTCAGGTGTCCAGAGTTACCATCATGCCACACTGAATGTTTGGTATAATAGGACAAAACAACCTTGGTAACCTGATTGACCTCAAGTTCCCACAGTCTCCTCTACTCCATCAGCCAGCAAGGGGAAGGTCCTAGGACAAAGCTGCTAGTAGAAACTAATTGCCCACTGTTTCCCAGATTTGACTTCCTCCAACATGAAGTCTGGAACATCAGATTTTGTGGGTGTTTAAGACTGAACCTTGATGACATAATGACCAGACATTTCCAATTGAAGATTAGAGGGACAATTCTGGTAAAAGACAAGGGAACCTACAATCAGAAGACCTAAGTTCCATTGTATGTTGCATATTATTGCTGTGTTAGTATAAAGTGATCCCCTCTTGATAAATTTTCATTGACTTGGAAGAGCTCTATTTCATTACAACATTTAACCTGAACTAAGAGGTTTCTGGTATTAGAGCCATAATGATAATTAGTATAAGACTTTGGGGGAAGACTTCCTATGGTTAGAGTATATGGAGAATTCAAGTGTTATCAAGCAGGTCTGCTAAACAGGAAAGCAAATAGTCACATGAAAGTTGCAACCCCCACCCCTTACCCAACAATCACAGGAAATGTTCACACAAGATAATCATTCCTCAGAGAGGGATAACTACATTTAGTGGGAGGATAGACTCTTAGTTCCCTTAAAACCCAAATATATATTTTAAATAAATATGAAATCGGCAGTGTATATGTATGTGATTATATCTATATCAATATATAGATGTGTATGCTTATTCACGCATATATGTACATGCACAAAATGCTTTGAATAAATTTGTGAAATATCAGATATTGCTTTATATTTTTAAAAGGAATACATTCTGAGATTTACCTATGGAAATTACTTTGAACTTACTTGGGTGCCTGTATTTACATTTATTTCCCTCATACCTAGATGCCATAATAATTGTTTCTTTTGTCCTCATCTATGTTGCTGTTGTTTTGTTTCATTTCATCATCCTATATCACAATTAAATGGAATAGGAAAAATCCTTAATTCTTAAAACTTGTATTCATGAATATATATACTGTATTCTTAGACAAAGCTTCTATGTTGAAACTATCCAATATTTATAGACTTTTGGGGGTGCTGTTTCGATCTTTTAAGAGATAATTGATTAGAAGCTTCAACTTGAGTGATTATTTTTCATCTACCAACCGCCAACATTCTTTTCAACTTGGAAGAAAAGCAACCTTTTTCTACAGATTTTGTTTCTTCCTCCACATAGATGGCATTTCTCCACATATTGGATAGATTGCTCCAATTGTATCAATGAGAAGTAATTCATCTTTGACAAACCAAAATCCATAACACTGTTAACACACACACTACCTGTCATCAATCCACAAAGAAAAGTTGGGTTTATCCTTCATAGAAAAAAAAAAAACAAAAAACAATTGACCCATAAAATCAGAAACTTAGCTGAATAAGAGCTTGATATGAAAGGAAAAAAGGTTCTTGACAGCATATCACAGAACTCAAAAATAAAAATATTCCAAAGTATAAGGAGAGATCCAGATGCCAAGACTAACCTGAATAGAACAAAGTTCAATTTAGCTCAGATATTTTTTTTTCAAATTAATTTTAAAATAATTATTATTAAGTATTTCCTATTGGCAAAATTTCAAATACAGCAGTCAAAAATAAAAAGTCACTCCCTTCTATTGAGGGAAATAAATGTGAATACTGGCACTTAAGTAGGTACAAAGTAATTTCCATAGGTAGAGGCTGCTAATAACTCAAAAATCTCAGACATTATTCCTTTAAAAAATGAAAAGCAATTTTTGATATTCCATAAATTTATTCAAAATTTGACAAAGTAAAACAAAATGTGCATGCACATATACACATACATATAAATATATGTATATCTATATCTGCATATAAATATAGATATACACACTGCCCATATAATATTTATCAAAAAACAAATTTGGGCTTTAAAGGAACTAAAAGTCTATCCTCCCAACAAATGCAGTCATCCCTCTCTTAGGAATGATTATCTTGCTTGAACATTTCCTGTGTTTGGGATGGGGGTGACTTTCATGCAACTATTTCCTTTCTTGTTGGGAAGACCTGCTTGATCACATTTAGATTTTCCATATACTTTCTTTCCACTCCAGTGTTTCTAGTTCTCCTGCTTAGAGTAACACACAGTATCTTTTTCCCTTTTCAACAAAACAGCCCTTCCAAAATTTAAAGAAAATTATGTCCTTTCTAAGTGTTCTCTTTTTTACACTTAAATGGCTCTCCTCTTCCTTTTTTTTTTTTTTTTTTGCAAATAAAATAGATTAACTTTCACTATTATCCCTAGATAATTTTGGGCGGGGGCGGGGATTAGACAATGAGGGTTAAGTGACTTGCCAAGGGTCACACAGCTATGTAAGGGGCTAAAATTCTAGCTATACTGTCTAAAATATCTAACAAGTGGTCACCAATAAATTATAAGCAGCATTTATTAAGGAGAATAAGAATTTGGTGAAGAGAGAGAAAGAGGTCTAGATTCAGCTATCTATCTCAGGAAGTCCACATTTCTGGTCCATTCTCCAAGAGGGTCCTGATGAAAGAGAGTGAGAGAGCCAGCTTCATGGGCCCTTCTTCCTCCCACACACCTTCTGTGAAACTGGAAACACCACATCCACATGCATACACAGCTCCAAGCTAATTGGCTAGTAGCTTTGATAGATAGTACCCACAAGCAAATGTCACTTCCTGACACCAAGGAAAAGCCACATGGCTTTCCCTCAGAAGCCTTCTCCTCCTGTCGGAGCTTTCCTACAGTAACTCTCCATCAGATGGCATCATTCCAATCATTACTGCTAGTAAGTGTCAAGTGTCTGAGGCAGCATTTGAACTCAGGTCCTCCTGACTCCAGGGCCAGTGCTCTATCCACTGTGCTACATAGCTGAACCCATAGATTCACATTCAAATGATTTTGCTGCTTTATAATTAGGTCTCTAACATGCTCTTGTTTGCCTACACACAGGCTTGCATGTATATATACAAATATGAACTTGGATTACCTTTCCCTAGCAGAGAACTTAATTTTAAAAGACATTTTTATAGGAATGTCCAAGGTCAGTTTTAGTGTTCTTAAGACTGCTCTGGGAAAATAATTGTCAGTGAAAGAGATCAGTGGGTTGTTAGTAGTAGTAGTAGTAGTAGTAGTAGTAGTAGTAGTAGTAGTAGTATTACTGTTGTTGTTGTTTTAGTACAATACTATAAAATAGTTACATAAATCTCCAAAAAAATTTAAATGTTTCCATCATATGATAGATAGCAATATTTGTTGAATTAAGCACACAGAAGGGATTCTCTCTTCTGCCACAGACCTGCCTACTGTATGACCTTTGGTAAATTGCTCCATTTTTCTGCTTTCTAATTTCTTCATTCACAAATAGGATTAAACCATCACTTAGCTACCACACAATGAATTAAGGCATATTGAAGAATCAGTGTTCGCAGAGGATTCATTCTCTCCTTATCTTCAAAAGTTCAGCAGATCCTGGGAGAAACAAAATGGGTCACAACAGTATTCATAAGATAGTTAATAATGAAATAAATTTAAATTGTTTAGCATTAAGATGAAATATTTGAAATAAAAATAAAAACCTATTCTGATACAAATATTGCAAACATATATATACATTAATTATTTCATCTATTATCCTATAAGATTTAAATTATATAAATATGCATATATGGTAATTGAAGAATAAAATATAATATAGAGATTTTGGAGTTGGCCTTAGTGTAGAAAGACATGGACCTTGCTTTATGTCCTCACCATGACAAGCTAATTAGCTGGGTGACTGTAGACAACCTCATTAAAACTCAGATGTCTCATCTAGGAAGGAAAGTTTGTTTTACTTACCTCACATAATTAATATAAGAAAAAAATTATAAACCATGAAGTATTTTTTAAATGTAAGCTTTTATTATTCATGTTGTTGTTACTATTAAACTATTTGTGATAGGTCGAAGGAGGGTGTGGATTGTGTGTCTGTGTTTGTGTATCTGTCTTCAGCTCTGAAAGCCACACTCTAAGAACTAACTATTAGAGCATTTATGGAGGGACACATTTTACTAAATTCTAGAACAGAGCTACTTCTTTTTTTTTGGGGGGGGGGGGAGGCAATGAGGCTTTAAGTGACTTGTCCAGGGTCACACAACTAGTAAGTGTCAAGTGTCTGAGGCCAGATTTGAAATCAGGTTCTCCTGAATCCAGGGCTGGGGCTTTATCCACTGTGCCACCTAGCTACCCCCAAACAGAGCTACTTCTAAGGGATAGGGACAAAAATAAGTGTATGAATGCTTTAATGTTCTCAAGCGCTGCTATTCCCTCTGAAACCTATGTTGTGGAATTGAGATTAAATAAGTCATAAGTTAATAATTCTCATGTCAAATCATCATATACCTAGGGAGAATATCAGATGACAAGCATTTATTCATTATGTGTTGTGTGTCAGGGATGATGTCTGGTGCTGTGAATATATAATGTCTTGCATTTAAGAAACTTATAGCCTTGGCCTTTAAGTGAGGCAACATGGACAAGTGGCAATATTTACAAAATAAATAAAAGGTAATTTGAGGTGAGGAAGACATTCACAGATGTAGAGAGCAGAGAGAGTGGGGGGCAGTCTTATCTAATCCAGCAATTGAAGACATTGTGCTAGAAACTGGTGATGCAAAGCCAAAGACAAGTTATTTTTTTAAATCTCTCTGCCTTTAAGAATCATGTTATATTATATTGGGGCAATGCAACATATAAAAACATAAATATGAGCATGATGATTTAAGCTTGGAATGAATCCAGATAACCAAGGAGATAAAATTATTCTTTTATCATTTCCAAAAAAAGCAAATATAATTTTGGGATGTTCTGGAGCTAGAAATGGATAGGCAGAGAGGCTAATCATTCAGATAGATAAAAAACAAATCAATTAGGTTGAATGAAGTCATTGGAAGAAATACTGTTTTTAAAAGGATGAAAAAAATAATGGCATTAATCAATTGATTGAGTTCAAACAGTTATTTATAAAATAATTGGTTCAGTGGATAAAACCTCCAATTTATTTCTGATGTGATAAAAATGTAAAAAAATGCTTCAGACTAAATATAATAAATCAAATTCACATATATAGGAAAATTATATTTTTACTAGAATAATGGCTATTTAAGCTTGAGAAGTTATGGCTCCAAAAGGAAAAACTAGTATATTAATAAAAACTTGGAACATGAAAGGTACAGGCAACGTGGTGATACAGGAGATAGAGTGTTAGAGTTGGAGTGAGGAAAAATTGAGTTTAATCCAAACTCAGACAGTTAGTACCTATATGATATTGAGAAGTCACTCTTGTAGACTCAATTTTTTCCTTTGTAAAAAAGGGACATAACTCAGGGGCTTGTGGTGAGGATAAATGTATGTAAAGTATTTTTTAAGCCTTAAAATGCTATATACATTTTCTATTTGTTCTGGTAGTGGTTGTTGTTATTGTTTTTGTATTCTCTTTCTATGATTATTTGATAGCCTCAAAAACCCCTCCAAAAATAAGGGGTAAAGATACTTTCTAGGATAGTTCTGAGAGATAAATTTAATTGTTTCTTGAATTTCTCTTTCTGTCCCAGAAGCCTGGGATTTAAAGGTTGAGATCATATGGTATAATGCAGTGGGAAATGACTGTCATTTATACTCAAAGGATTATTTGGGTGTATCTTTTAATCTTAAGCATCATTTACCCAATGTGTAAAATGAGAGGTTTGATCAAGGTGGATACTAACTTTCCTTGTAGTTCTAGACCTATGGTATGAATTTATGATGAAGATTCATTTCCAGACTTTGCTACTTCTGTATACAAATGTATACAAACACATACATATACATATATATGCATATGCATACACATATACATATAGATATATATGACTTTCAATAACTTAACCTCTCTTGCCCACAATTTCAGCATATATACAATTAGAGAGTGGGACTAGATAATCCCTAAAATCCCTTCTACCTCTTAATCTATGAATATATGTATATGTATGTGTATGTGCAACTATATGTATGTACACCTATATATACATGTATGTATATGTAAACACATATGTACACACAAGTGTATGCATATATGCACTGGATATATACATATTTGTATGTGTATGTGTGTAATCTTACCTTACTATTTGATTTCCTGATTATGTCACATCTCAGTGGTATAGCCTGAAATGATTTATTTGAATTCTTTTTTTCTTTTTGTGAGGCAGTTGGGGTAAATGACTTGCCCAGGGTCCCACAGCTAGTGTTAAGTGCCTGAGGCCAGATTTGAACTCAGGTCCTCCTGAATCCAGAGCCGGTGCTCTATCCTCTGTGCCACCTAGCTGCCCCCTATTTAAATTCTTATTGCAAGGATTCTCTTTGAAATTCATGTGTTAATTGTTCCCATGAAACTGAATTAATGAAATAATTAAGTCAAGAACTTACTTTTTTGGAAACTACCATAATAAGCATTGGAAATATAGATAGAAAGGCAAGGTAGAGTTCTTCCTATTAATGTGGAGGGTGGGGCATTTTTTAATGGAGGTGGCCATTTCATATGATAAATTCTCTGAGTCATGGAATATACAACTCTACAGAGAATGAAATTAAATTAAGTTCATCTTCAAAGATGACTTTTGTGGATATTTGTAGATTACAACACATTGCAAATTAAATTACACATGATTAGGGACATAAATATAGATGCAATGGCAATCCATTAAAGATACAATGAAAAAGACTGCTCATGAGGTGACAGGAAAGCATAAGTGATCAACAGCCCATATTTTATGTTTCTATCAATAGAATCTCAAGAAACAAAGATGAAAAGTCAGTTGTACCCTTTTAAGAGAATTTATGAGATTGGTGGCACAAGGCTTACCCAGGATAAGAGAACATGGATGGGTTACAATCGTTATCATTTGATGGTGTACCCAAAGTGATGAGTTCTCATATGAATCAAAAGATTCAATTATATGAGAGTATTCTTTTTTCTTTGGGAGGGGCAAGGAAATGAGGGTTAAATAACTTGCCCAGGGTCACACAGCTAGTAAGTGTCAAGGGGCTCAGGCTGGATTTGAACTCAGGTTCTCCTGAATCCAAGGCCAGTGCTTTATCCACTGCACCATCCAGGTGCCCTCTATGACAGTATTCTTAAGGTAATAAATCCATCTTCAGAATATCATTAAATACCAATACTCTAAGTAAAAGCCAAAAATTTAAATTACTGACCTATTCCACCAGCCTAGATAAAACATAATTCTGAGTTCTGATCAGGAAATACACAGAAAAGATATGGTGAAATATTTTTTTTTCTCAGTCTTGGTCCCAATTTCAACAACAATTGCTTGAAGAGGGTCAGCTAGGTGGTGCAGTGGATAGAGCACTGGACCTGGAGTCAGGAGTACCTGAGTTCAAATCCAGCCTCAGACATTTAACACTTACTAGCTGTGTGACCCTGGGCAAGTCACTTAACCACAATTGCCTCACTAAAAAAACAAACAAACAAACAAACAAAAACAATTGCTGGAAGAAAAAAAAGTGGAGAAAAGGATTCTTTTTAAAGGTAAATAATTTATAAAACAAATGAGGATTCTAGAGGGAAGAAAAGGGAAATAAAGGAAATTTATTGGGAAAACATTTGGAAGGAAAAATAACACCTTATCACAACTCAGTAACCTCTCCAAAGCAACATATGCTTTGAAAAATAGAATGGATCAAAAAGTTGTTAATAGCTTCATTCAAAATTAAGAAACATTTTTTTAAAAGACAGATTACTAAACAAATTAGAAGAAAAAATAAAAACTGACCTAGAAAACTGATTTAGAGATAATTTAAGAATCATTGATCTATTTGAATGTACTCCTAAGAGTCTTGATATCATATTTGAAGAAATCATGAATATTTTTTCCAAATTTCTTAGAATGAGAAATCAAAGTAAAAATAGAACGAATCTGCCATTCACTTACTGAAAGAATCCCAAGAAGAGGGTCAAAATTCAGAATAAACAAGTTCAAAATTAAAAAAAATATGACAAACATTCAGAAATAACCAAAGAACCATCCCTGCAGTTACAGAAGATTAAGCAATTACCCTTTTATAGAAACAGTGAGCTTAGAATACACAATTTCAAATGTTTAAAAAATAGGTTTATAATGAAGAATAACATACTGAGCACATAAACTAACAGGGGGAAAATGGTAGGGGAGTAGAAAAACTTGCATCAATTGTAGAATACTCTTGCTGATCATATTCTTCCTCACTCTTCACTTTCTGCTTCTTTTTCAGGAGAATGTAGGAAGGAAAAGAAGGGTTAAAGTATAAAAGCAGCATAATAGAATTGAATTGAGGGAAAGACACAATTGACAATCACAACTGTCATTGTGAATGAGTTGAAATTCACCATAAAACAGAAGAGTGCAACAAACTGTTTTAATAAGAAGAATACAACAATATGTTTCTGGAACAGAAAAAAATAATATTTTCTGGAAAGCAAAAATAATAGTTGCGGCAATAATGATATCAGACAAAACAACACCAAAAATAGACTTTAAAAAAATGCACTCAGAATATACACTATGCTGAAAGGAGCCCCAGAAAATCGATTAGTGCTTATATATTAAAAGGATTCACCAAATTTCATACCACCTAAATAATAAAAGAGATAATCACATGGATAAATAGATGACAAAACTAGAATAACAAGTACCTCAATGTACCCTTTTCAAATCTAGACTATTCAAATTAAAAAAAATTAATTAAGAAACTGAATGGAATTTAGAACAGTTAAATATGTCAGACTTCTTATAAATACTGGATATATATGCAAATGTCTATTTACTTTACAATTGTTCATAGTACCTTCTCACAAATTAAGTAGGTATTAGAGCATAAGAATTTAACAAAGAGATCCAGAAAAACAATAATATTAAAATATAATTTAGTGACAATATTTAAATTTAAAAATGCATATTTAATAAAGGCCAGTGGAGGATTGATCAAAATTAATTGAAGACAAAATAACCCTATCTAAAATAAAAGCTTGGTCAAATAAAAATGTCATATAAATAATCATTTCATTGAAAGATAATGACATTGAAACAACATACCAAGATTATGCAAATACAATCAGAGAAGTAATTAGGAGAAAATTTATATCTATAAATACTTTCATCAATAAAGGGAGAAAGAAGAGTTCAATAAACAATGAATCAGGCATACAATCCCAAATAATAGAAAACCAATAAATAAATCCTAATTAAAAAGAAAATAGAAACTATAAAATTCAAAGGAGATATGAACAAAAATGGAAAAATGTATTAAATAAAATATGATCTATTAGAAAATAAATTATATTACAGAAGGGAAAGGGAAAAACAAAATTCCAGTAGAAACTCCCAGTGGGAGAAAAAATAGAAGAAGAAAAAAACAACCTTGAACCAAATGCATCTATAAGGGAATTAATTCTATCAAATGCTGAAAGAACTAAATAAGGTATGGTTTCCAGAGCTAGAATATAATGACAAAATTATTCTGTGAAATAAATTGGAATAAATTGAAAAAAAAAAAGTTAGAAGGACAAGTACCTAGAAGTTCTAAATCTTAAACTATATTGCAAAACAGCAATCTTCAAACTGAATTAATACTAAGAAATAGAATTAAATCAAAGTAGATCCACTACTTAAAACAGTAAATGAACAAATCATCACAGTGTACAATAAATATAAAGATCTATGGTAGTTGGGTAAGAATTCATTTGTTGACAAAATCTGCTAGGTAAACTATCAAGCTGCATGTTAGGAAGTGGGCATAGACCAAAATTTCACATGTATATCACAATAAGCTCCAAATCTATACATTAATTAAAATCAATGGTCACATCAGAATTGGATATGCAAATTAAATAAGGAAAGAAGAATTTATCTTTCTGATGTAAGGATAAGTAAAGGGCTCATTACCAAAAGATAGAAGAATAGAAGATAAAATTTATTATTTTGATTATGCACAAATGAAATTTTTATCCAAACCAAATACATGAATCTCAACAGTTTAGATAAACAGGTAACTTCAAAACATCTTTGTATCGTTACCAAAAGAGCATTTTGTGGAAAATACATAGGCAACTAATTAAAATTCATAATCATAAAACCAATTAACAAAATAGTAAATGATCAGAAGATATCCATAGGTAGTTCTCAAGAGAAAATAAATGGTCTAAATGATTAATAGAGAAATGCAAATTAAAGATTCTCTGATGTGAGGTTTCACTTTATACCCATCCGGATGTCAAAGAAAACCCCCAAAAAGGAACTGAACAAATGTTGGAAAGAATACAGGAAATTGTGCACACTAACATACGTTAGTTAAGCTTTGAATTAATAAAGCTATTTGGGGAAGCAATTTGGAAATAATTTTGTTTATATTGCTTGGCTTACTCAATTATACCACTACTAGGACTACACATCAAATAAATAAAGGGGAATAAAACAAACTATTTGTACAACAATAGTTATAGTGGCTCCTTTTGTGGTTGAAACTTTGGGACATGAAGAGATCACCAACCGAAATAGTATTGAGTGAGAAAAAAGAGGACCCAGGATAGAGCTGTGTGGACAATAGTTGGTGACTATGACTTGGATGGAGACCTAGTAAAGAAAACAAAGAAGCATTCAGACATATAGGAGGAAAACAGGCAGAGAACAGTGTCCTGAAAACTTAAAGAGAAAAAAGAGTATCAAGGAGAAGAAAATGACCAATGTCAAAGCCTATAGAAAGGGTCAAGAAAGACCATTAGATTTAACATTTAAGAAATCATTGCTAACCTTGGAGAAGGCAGTTTCAGTTGAATGAGGAGGTTGGAAATGCAGCTGCAAAGAATTGAGAAAATAGGGAAAGGAAAGGAAGTGGAAGCACTGATTGTAGATATCATTATCAAGAATTAACTTGAAATGGGAAGAGGGATATAGTGGGAATAGATGAATTAGGTGACTTTTTGAGGTTGAAGAAAACATGAGCTTGCCCTATCAAGGAGAAAGGCAATTTCTTTATGTGAGACAAGGGTAAAGGGCATAGTAGAAGACATTTTAATTACATAAGATGTGGGGATGTTGGTAAAAGTGAGAACTATTGGCAAATGATGTTAATTTATTTTCAGTGAAGTAGGAATTGAAGTTCTCTCTTAGTTGAGAAGGTGGGAAAGGAGGAGCCACAGAAGCTTTGTGGAGAAAAGAAAAGATTTGGAACATTGTGTATAATTATTGGGATAGTATATCACTTGGAGATACATTTTTTTTTCTTATCTTAGTGAAAGTCTCAGTGAGATTAGGTTATCTTTATCACAGACCTCATTGTATTAACCTTAAGTACAAAAATTTTCCAATATTTCTTATTACTGCCAAGAGAACTAACGAGGCTAAAAATCTCAATGGCATCTTCCATTCCTAAATCTCCTACACCCCACATGATCAATCAATTGACATACTTTATAATATCTTACACATTTGCTGCTTTTTATCTTCTTACATAGGCATTATTCTATTTTGACACCTTATTGACTCTTACATAAACCATCTCAAAAGTCTATTAACTGCTTCTTTCTGTATCATATCTTCCAACTCCAATCCATCTTCCACACTGCTACCAAAGTGATTTTTCTAAAGTGCAAATGTGATTCCCTTACCTATCCATAAATATCAAGCCACAGTGTTGATTCTAGTAACAAAATTCATTTCATCTTTATCTTATCTTTTAAAATTTTATATTCATACAAGTTTAATAATAAACCTAATTTCAAAGCAAATTTGTACATATACGCATTACAATTACTATATTGTACGTATGCTATTAAAAACTAAGAAGGTATACATGATCAAAAAACTTTCAAGTTCATTGATCTAAGAATTGAAGAAAATTAAAATTGCTTTTTCCAGGTCTATTACAGAACTATTTCTCATGTCTTAAATATGAACTCTTGAAGGTATTTTCCATTTGTTACACATGATTTTTAGTTTCTCTAGAGCTATTCCATTAGTATAGTTCTTTACTTCAGGCACATTAGAGATTAAATAGACTTCTAAAGATTAGCCTGAGAACCTAATCATATGTGACTAATTTTAGGGAAAAAAGGATTCCAAATTTCAAACAATTTTCATTGGAACTGCAATAATATTCACTCATTTATATTTTGAGAAATGACAGATTTTATTTTATGTACATTACCAAAAGCTTTGATATCAAGTAATTTAATGACTATATATGTATATATATATATATATGATATCTTTGTGTGTGTATAAATATATATATATATATAAATTGTATGGCATCTTTATCTTTTTAGTATAGGTTATAGATACAAAAATTTCAAAAGAATAGCAATTATTTGTTTAGCTAAATACTAAATAAGATGCATAGTGATTCATTTGCATTATTTAATATTTAAAAGTTACTTTAGAAAGTAAACATGTTTGCTTTTTAAGTTTTGAAAATACTTGGTATATCCAGTGTTGTCAGAAATTTAGTTACTGATCAGGCATAGTTTTATAATTACACCAATATTGTGAGGGTAGTAGAGTGTGGTCACATGTAAGTGATTACCATGGGACTATGCTAATTTGGTTTGATTCTTAAGGTCCTTAATACTGTGGATAAAGTTTTATAGATTGTTCTTGGAAATTCTATGAATTTACTTTTTTCTTTCCTATCTTGTTTTCATATCTTATTGTGCTATATACAATTATCTCCAGAACAGAGAAACATCAATGCAAGCATTATCATTTCTCACTTATCAAGTAAATTAAGAAGTATGTGAGATCCTGAATAATGCAACATTAGTTTTGGTGGTAGTTATTGTATCCTGAATTCAAATTGGTTTTGATTGGGTATATGTTTACTGGGATTGTCTAGTCCTTGAAATCTTGCCTCTAGAGGAATGACCTCTTCTATTTCCTGTTTTCTTTTGGAGACATGAGATAAATATGTCTCATTTGTAAGTAAACATTGAAATCTTCCCTAGTTGCCCAAACCAGAAGTTAAAATCATTTGAATATAGAGTAAATTATCAATTCCATCTAAAAAAGAGCTCAAATGGTCCTTGTAAGAATAAATAGGGGGGCAGCTAGATGGCGCAGTGGTTAAAGCACCGGCCCTGGATTCAGGAGTACCTGAGTTCAAATCCGGCCTCAGACACTTGACACTTACTAGCTGTGTGACCCTGGGCAAGTCACTTAACCCCCTATTGCCTGCAAAAAAAAAAAAGAAGAAAAAAAAAGAAGAAATAGACTTAGCTTATTGATGTAGAAACCAGCCATGCAAAAAGGGGGAAAAAAAAAAGAATCTAGGTGTTTCTCCTAAATAGTCCATATGGCAATGTTGAGAACATGCCTCTGTCATTAATGAAAAGTAATCAAAAGAGAATATAATATCACAATTTAATGATAGGCAATACTTTGAATTATTGAAAGGGATGAATTAATATTTCTTACTGAAATATATAAAACAATGGTTAGCAAATTGTTACCTGGGAGAAACAGCTTCAACTGTTTAATAATAAGAATCACCCATCATAAGCACATTACTGGATACAAATAACTACAAAGTGTCACATTCTTTAATTTAAAAAATAATACTTCTATAAAATCAAATGTAATTGATTAATTTGTTTCTCAGAACTATTGATGTACAGTGCAAAATTAACCTTAAACCTTATTACATGACTCATATTTATTAATAAATATTATAAAAATCATACTAACTTAGATAAATAATATTCTATAGTAGACAGCCCACATTTATTAGAATAATTGGGGTTCAAACCTTGTCCATAGTGTGTATTGAATATGAGATGAAAGACATATCACTTAACATCCAGTGCTCTAGAAAACTCAATAAGATTATAAGTTAATCAGGTTTCTCTCTAATCTGCATTGTTAGAGAGAATTTCAACTTCAAAAGTCCTTGAAAATTAAGCTGTTCTGGGTGGGAGGGGGAATTTGGAAAAACAGCCTTTTAAATCAGAGGATCAAATTTCATCAAATCACAAATCCTGAGTCTTATAAGAAACTTCAGGAAATATGTATATTGTGGAAGAAATTCATGATTGAAAGAGAGAAAAAAAATAGATTTTGCTAATCATGTGACAGTCTTGTATAAAAAATTAAAGTGATACAATCTAATCAATAAAGAAACTTTATATTCATTAATTTTGAACATAAATATAAAAAGGTCATCTGCTTTTAAAAGAGATGATTTTAAGATTTTGTTTTGTTTTTCCCTATCCAATAGCCAGCCACTTTCATCAAAGGTTTTATATTTGTTTAAAATTCTTAATTCACAAAATTTCAATAAGTAAATACTCTGTGTTAGACATTTGGTAAGTCATGCTGCATCCTATTAAATGTCACGTTAACCTTTATAAATTTCCGTTCCAATTCAATTCAATGATAATTAATTAAATAGTCTATTGTCTTTTTTTGTATTTTTGAATGATTTTAATGCTGTTTTTAAACATCTTCACTTGATAATGATACCCATTTTCCATCCCACAATAGAACATTCCCTAATGTGATGATGATGATGATGACCACAACAATAATAATAATAACAACAATAATAATAAAGTGTTATTATGTTATAGTAGAGGAAAATAAATAAAAGCAGTGGATGTTTCTGAAAATCTATTCCTTTTTCCCAACTATAATCTTATAGATGGTTTTTGAGATTTATCAATGTTGTTTTATTAGATAAGTTTATATATGTACACATGCATAGTTGAATGAATATATGTGGTCATATTATTATTATCACTAACTTTCAAATCGTGTACTTATAACAAATTTAACATCCTAATTTATTATATTTATTAGAGAAACAGCATGAATATTATGAAAAATGATTAATATTTGTGGTTTTATATCAAAATTAGATATCTTGTGTGTAATTTTAGTATATAAATTTATGCATAAAATAATTATTGGAATTATCTGAATGTCACTGTATGATGTTATAGAGTGCGCTTGGGTGGGACAAGATAATATTAATCAGCTTACATTTATAGTATGTGGAATAGGACAGGAAATAATCATTGTTTTTCTGAATATGAACATCTGCTAGTGTCTGCATGGAGAGGTATGTAACTTTACACTGTGCTTTAAGAATGGTTTATAACTTGCTGCCAGTTTACTTTCTATGGGTTTTTTGTGTTTTTTTTCTGTGTTTTTTAAAGTATTTTATTATTTTCCATTTACATATAATGATAGTTTTCAACATATGTTTACACAGAATGTTTAGTTCCAAATTTTTTTCTCCCACCCTTCCTTCCCTCCCTCCTCCACAAGATGGAAAACAGTCTGATAAAGGTTGTATATGTACAATCATACTAAACATATTTCTACATTATTTATCTTGTGAAAAAAGAATCAAGGGGCAGCTAGGTGGCACAGTGGATAAAGCACCGCCCCTGGATTCAGGAGGACCTGAGTTCAAATCTGGCCTCAGACACTTGAAACTTATTAGCTGTGTGACCCTGGGCAAGTCACTTAACCCCAATTGCCTCACCAAAAAAAAAAAAAAAAGAATCAGAGCATTAGGGAAAAACCTCAAAAAAGAAAGAAAAAAGCAATTCAAAATTACAAAGAGTATGGTTCAATCTGCATTCATAATTCACAGTTCTTTTTTCTGGTGGTTGAGAACATTTTCTACCATGCGTTCTTTGAAAGTGTTTTAACCCTTGCACTGCTGAGAAGTCAAGTCTATCCTCATTGTTAATCACACATTGTTGCTGTTTCTATGTACAAAGTTCTCCTGGCTCTCAGCAACAGTTCATGTAAGTTCTTCCAGGTTTCTCCAAACTCCTTCTGCTCATCATTTCTTACAGCACAATAGCATTCCATTCCATTCATATACCACAACATCTTTATCCATTCTCCTATTGATAAGCATTTCCTTGATTTCCAATTCTTTGCCACCACAAAGAGAGATGCTATAGATATTTTTGTACATGTGGGGCCTTTTCCCTTTTCTATGGTCTCTTACAGATAAAGACCTAGCAGTGGTACCACTGGGTCAAAGGGTATGAAGAGTCCCATAGCCCTTTGGGCATAGTTCCAAATTGCTCCCCAGAATGGTTGGATCAGTTCACAGCTCTACCAAAAATGCATTAGTGTTCCAATTTTTCCACAGCTTCTGCAACATTTATTATTTTCCTTTTTTGTCATATTGGCCAAGCTGATCGGTGTCAGGTGGTACCTCTGAGTTGTTTTAATTTGTATTTTTCTGA
The DNA here is from genome assembly GCF_019393635.1 of Dromiciops gliroides. Lineage (NCBI taxonomy): Eukaryota > Metazoa > Chordata > Mammalia > Microbiotheria > Microbiotheriidae > Dromiciops > Dromiciops gliroides. The sequence continues at coordinate 377,692,866 of NC_057861.1, forward strand.
TCAATAGTGATTTAGAGGATTTTTTCATATGGCAATAGATAGCTTTATCTTCTTCATCAGAAAACTGCCTCTTCATATCCTTTGACCATTTCTCAATTGGTGAATGACTTACATTCTTATAAATTTGATTTAGTTCCCTATATATTTTAGAAATGAGTTTTTTATCATAAATGTTGTCTGTAAAAATTGTTTCCTACGTTTCTGCCTCCCCTCTAATTTTGGCTGCATTGCTTCTGTTTGTACAAACCCTTTTTAATTTAATGTAATCAAAGTCTTCCAACTTGCATTTCATCATATTCTCTATATCTTCTTTGGACATATTATTTTTCCTCTCAATATATCTGAGAGGGAGGTATTAACCTTTATGTCTAAATCTTGAACCCATCTTGACCTTAATTTTGTATAAGGTGTAAGATGTTGGTCTATGCCTAGTTTCTGCTATAATATCTTCTAGTTTTCCCAGAAGTTTTTATCAAATACTGAGTTCCTATCCCAGAAGCTGGAGTCTTTGGGTTTATCAAACAATAGATTGCTATAATCATTTACTATTTGGTCTCCTGTGCCTAACCTATTCCATTGAGCCATCAGTCTATTTCTTAGCCAGTACCACATAGTTTTAATGACTGCCACTTTATGGTATAGCTTCAAATTTGGTACACCTAGCACACCTTCCTGTGCATTTTATTCATTAGTTCCCTTGATAGTGATTATTTGTTTTTCCACAAGAATTTTATTATTTTTTCTAACCCTATAAAATAATTTTAGGTAGCCTGATTGGTATGACACTGAATAAGAAAATTAATTTAGGTAGAATTGTCATTTTTATTGTATTAGCCCAGGCTATCTATAAACAATTGATATTTTTCCAATTACATAGATCTGATTTTATTTGTGTGAAAAATGTTTTGGAATTATGTTCATAGAGTTCCTGGGTTTTTCTTGGCAGGTGGACTCCCAAGTATTTTATATTGTCTACTGTTACTTTAAATGGAATTTCTCTTTCTATCTCTTGCTGCTGAGCTTTGTTTGGCATGTAAAGAAATTTTGATGATTTATGTGGGTTTGTTTTATATCCTCCAACTTTGCTAAAGTTGTTAATTGTTTCAAGCAGATTTCTAGTTGATTCTTTAGGACTCTCTAAGTATACCATCATATCATTTGCAAAGAGTGAAAGTTTTGTTTCTTCCTTGCCTATTCTAATTCTTTTAACTCCTTTTTCTTCTCTTATTGGTATAGCACACTTTTCTAGTACAATATTAAAAAATAGAGGTGATAATGGGCATCCCTGTTTCACCCCTGATCTTATTGGGAGTGCCTCTAACTTATCTCCATTACATATAATGTTTGCTGATGTTTTTAGGTAGATACTGCTTTTTATTTTAAGGAAATCTCCACCTATTCCTTTGTCCTCTAGAATTTTAATAGGAATGAGTGTTGTATTTTGTTAAAAGCTTTATCTGCATCTATTGAGATAATCATATGATTTTGGTTAGTTTTGTTATTGATGTGGTTGATTATATTAATACTTTTTCTAATGTTGAAGCAGCCTTGCATTCTTGGTATAAATTCCACCTGGTCACAGTGTATTATCCTGGTGATCACTTGTAATCTCCTTGATAATATTTTATTGAACATTTTTGCATCATTATTCATTAGGGAAATTGGTCTGTAATTTTCTTTCTCTGCTTTGCCTCTGACTAGTTAAGCATCAATACCATATTTGGGTTGTAAAAGAAATTTGGTAGAACTCCTTCACCTATTTTTCCAAATAGTTTGTGTAGTATTGGTATAAATTGTTCTTTAAATGTTTGGTAGAATTCACTTGTAAACCCATCTGGCCCTGGATAATTTTTCTTAGGGAGCTCATTGATGATTTATTAAATTTATTTTTTTTAAAATTGGCCTATTTAAGGATTTTATTTCCTCTTCAGGTAGTCAAGGAAATTTGTATTTTTGTAAATGTCCATCCATTCCATTTAGATTGTCAAATTTATTGCCATACATTTGGGCAAAATAGTTCCTAATTATTGCTTTCATTTCCATTTCATTGGTGGTGAAATCACCAATTTCATTTTTGACACTAGTAATTTGGTTTTCTTCTTTCTTTTCTTTGATCAAATTAGCCATGTGTGTATCTATTTTATTGTTTTTTTCATGAAACCAACTCTTACTTTTATTGATTAATTGAATGGTTTTCTTGCTTTCAATTTAATTAATTTCTCCTTTGACTTTCAGGATGTCTTATTTAGAATTTAGTTGAGTATTTTTAATTTGTTCTTTTTCTATATTTTTTAGTTAAATGATCAATTAATCAAACTACTCTTTCTCTTTTTTATTCATGTAAGTATTTAGAGATATAAAATTTCACCTAAGTACTGCTTTGCTGCATCCCATAGGTTTTGGTATGTTGTCTCATTATTGTCATTCTCTTGGATGAAGTTATTGATTGTTTCTATGATTTGTTTTTGACACACATTCTATAGGATGAGATTGTTTATTTTCCAATTAATTTTCTGTCTGCCTTTCTTTATTACATGTAATTTTTATTGCATCATGATCTGAGAAGGATGCATTTACTATTTCTGCCTTTCTATATTTGACTATGAGGTTTTTGTGCCCTGATCAATTTTTGAATGTGTCATATACTGCTGAGAAAAATGTATTTTCCTTTCTATCCCCATTCAATTTTCTCCATATATCTGTCATATCTAAATTTTCTAATATCCTATTCACCTCTTTAACTTCCTTCTTATTTATTTTGTGGTTAGATTTATCTAATTCTAAGAGGGGAAGGTTAACATCCCTGACTAGTATAGTTTCCCTGTCTATTTCCTCTTGTAACTCAGTTAACATCTTCCCTAAGAATTTGGATGCTATACTACTTGGTACATAGATGTTTAGTATTGGTATTGTTCCATTATCTATCATAGCTTTTAGCAAGATATAGTTTCCTTCCTTATCTCTTTTAATTAGATCTATTTTTTTGCCTTTGCTTTGTCTAAGGATTGCTACTCCTGCTTTTTTTTTTTTACTTCAGCTGAAGCATAATATATTTTGCTCTGCTTCAAATGTGTTTCTTGTAAACAACTTATAGTAAGATTCTGATTATTAATCCACTCTGCTATTCACTTCAATTTTGTGGGATAGTTTATCCCATTCGCATTAACAGTTAAGATTGTTAACTGTTGGGGCAGCTAGGTGGCGCAGTGGATAGAGCACCGGCCCTGGAGTCAGGAGTATCTGAGTTCAAATCCGGCCTCAGACACTTAACACTTACTAGCTGTGTGACCCTAGGCAAGTCACTTAACCCCAATTGCCTCACTAAAAAAAAATTAACTGTTTATTTCCCTCCATCCTCTTTTCCCTTTTGTTTGTACTATTTTTCCCTTCTTTCACACTATTCCTCTTTACCAGTGTTTTCCTTCTGATCACTTCCTCCCTCAATCTGCCCTCCCTTTTATCATCTGCCCTTTTTGCCCATTCCCCCCTGCCAGCTTCTGCCCTCCCTTCTATCAATACCACCCTTTTCCCCTTCCCCTTTTGTTTCTTTAACAACTTAGCTAAGTTCCTTTATGCAAATGGCAGTGTATTTTATTCCCTCCCTGAACCAAATCTTATGAGAGTAAGGTTGAAACAATGCTCAGCCCTTCATTCTTTCCCTCTATTGTAATGGGTTACTTTTGTACATCTTCATATGATGTAATTAACCACATTTCACCTTCACCTTCTTCTCCTTACCCTAGTCTTCTTTTATTCTGCCCCTTAAGTTTCTTTATTTCATCACATCAAAATCAATTTAATAATAATACCTTAACAGAGCTACAGATTGCAAGGATTAAAACTATTATTGTCCCTCACAGAAATTCAAGCAGTTTAACATCATTGAACAACCTCCTCCACTCCCCCCCACCACCTTGTTTACCTCTTTATATTTATCTTGAGTCTTATATTTTGACATCACATTTTCTTTTCAGTTCCAGTCTTTTTCTCTGGAACCCTTGGAAGTCCCTATTTCATTTGTGGTAAAAAAAAAAATATGAAAGTTTTTTTAACAGTCGGTTAGGATAACTGAAAGATGCCAGTTTTTGAAGGACCACCCTTTTGGTGAGGAGACCAACGCATGCCAGTCCGCCTGCTGCGCACGCCAGACTGCCTGCTACGCACTCGACTTCCGGGGTGCGAGCTTAAAAGGCAAGGAAAGAACGGAAGTGGGGCTTTTTTTCCTGCTCTGCTGGTCTCCTGACTGTGCTGCACAGATGGTCTCTCTCTCCCCAAAGGTGGCTTTCTCTTTTGATGAGTTTTATATGGAATATAGACTAAGTTTAGATTTAAGACGATTTGTATTGTGTTTCTACTTTCCTATCCTTCTAATCAACATCACCTAGTGACTACCATATAATAAAAGCTCTAACTAGAAAACCAGAAGCTTCTTCCATTTACTAGTCTGGGAGATAAATTAAGGGAAAGTTTAAAGAGGGGAGATGTATGATCTAATATCCAATTTTAAATCTCACACATTGAATGTCCATCTTTTCCTCTGAAATAGAATGATCAGTTTTGCTGGCTAGTTTATTATGGGTTGTAATACAAGCTCCTTTGCCTTCCTGAATATCATATTCCAAGCCCTGCAATTCTTTAATGATGAAATTGCCAGGTCCTATGCAATCGTGACTGTGGATCCATGGTATTTATATGGTTTCTTCCTGGTTGCTTGGAGTATTTTCTCCTTCATCTGATAATTCTGGAGCTTGGCTACAATATTTCTTGAAGTTTTCCTTTTGGGGTCTCTTTCAGGAGGTAATTGGTGGATTCTTTCAATGATGATTTTATCCTCCATTTCTACAATTTCAGGGCAGTTATCCTTGATAATTTGCTGGTGTCTAGACTCTTTTGTTGAATATGACTTTCAAGTAGTCTAATAATTCTCAGATTATCTCTCCTGGATCTGTTTCCAAGGTCAGTTGTTTTTTCAATGAGGTATTTCTCATTTTCTTATATTTTTAAAGTCTTGATTCTGCTTGATAGATTCTTGGTGTTTCATGGTGTTATTAGCTTCCAACTTCCCAATTTTACTTTTTAAGGCATTATTTTCTTCAGTAAGCTTTTGCACCTCTTTTTCCATTTGGCCATTTTTTTCTCCCATTTGGTCAATTTTCTTTCCCATTTGACCGTTTTTATTCTCTCATTTGGTCAATTGTATTTTTTATGTAATTATTTTCCTCAGTCAATTTTTGTGCTTATTTTTTCAGTATAACCCTCATTTCTCTCATTTCCTTTTCCATTTTTTCTTCTATCTTTCTCATTGTGTTTTTAAAGGCCTTTTTGAGCTCTTCAAAGAAAGCTTTTTGTTCTTGAGATAAGTTCATCTTCCCACTTGAGTCTTCACTTGTTGGCATTTTGACACACTCATCTGAGTTTGAGTTTTGGTCTTCCCTTTTACCAAAGGAGCTGTCAATGTTGAGCGTCTTTTTGTTTTGTTTCTTGGTGATATTGTAGCCTATTTTTAAACTTATAAAGTTGAAGTCTGCTCCTAGGGGACAGGGTTCACTGTTGCAACCTTCTCTCAGCTCTCTCTCAGCTGCCCCACTCTCAGTAGTGTCGAGCTGCCCACTGAGGCAACCTGTGCTGACCTGAGCTGCCCACTGATGTGATCTGTGCTGAGCTGAGCTGTCAGCTGAGCGGAGTAGTGCTGAGCTGCCCTCCACTTTCACCCAGGTGAGACAGACCTTCTCTGAAGTCTTCTTAATTATCTCAAGTAGGAGGATTTTTTTCTCTTTTTGTAGGTTCTCTGTTTCCAGAATTTGATTAGAGGCTTGATTTAATGTTGTTTTTGAGGGAAACATGGGAAAACTAAGGCAACTTCCTGGCTTCTCTCTGTCATCTTGGCCTCTATGTTTTTAAAATTAATATTTGCAAGATATATTTGCAAATTTTAGACAATAAACACATATTCACATAAACATGTGTATATTTGTGTATGTATTTATACATATATGCATGTATATATGGATGTGTGGTTATATAAACCATTTTGAACCTTAGTACATGACTCAAGTTATGTTGTCTATATTTTCTTTTGTGTGCTACTTTTAAAATGCTCTGAATTTTCTATGAAATGTTAACCTTGGGCTCACTTCCTTCTTGGCCATTCTATTGATAATAAAGAAGGAAATACTTGACTGTCATCTTTTTTGCATAGCATCTTGAGTATTCGTCTTGCAATAAAGAAGCTTGGAGCTGAAATCAGCCTTGATATCCTCTAGGTAAAGTGAAACAAGACATCACATCTGTGTCCTGAGGTACTAAATCCTTGCATGGAGGAAGACAAACACTTCTTTCTCTTCTATCTTTGTGTACTGTAGGAAGTCATATTGTTCTGCTCTTAAACAATGTTTTTATCCAACACAAAGAATATAAGGTGCTCTGGTATTCCAGTAAATTAACTATACAAAATACACTACAGCAATGCCAAGTAGACTCTAAATTCCAGATAAGAACATGGTATCCACTTCAAAAATTAATTGCAGGATTATTATTGCTTCCTGATGAGATGATTTATTTTAAATCGTTCTTAACTATGGAGAAGGAAATTTCCTTTAGCTCAGAAATTGACATTATAGACAATGTTCAGTATTTTTAAAGGGAATTTTTAAGGGGAATATTCAAGCCTGAAGAAATGATACTATTAACAATTTTAGAGAAAGACTATGAAAGAAATTGTAAAAATTTGTATTTTATGCTTTTGCTCAGGGAAAGGATTCTTTTCTCTATAGAAATGGTAGTGCCTTATTCCTTTGTCTGTATCAGATGAGTGAAAATAACTGAATAAGCTCTTAGGCATTTACTCTCAAGCATGAAGTGAACTCTTGAGGAAACTCTGAGCTCTTGATAATTCACTGCTTACTTTTTCATTGATACTAATTATAGTTTTACAGCAATGAGGGAGTGTATAATGTTGATTTCTCTGTTCTCCTCTTCTCTCTTCCAATCTGCAACATAGTCATATAGTAGAAACATGATTTTTTGTGAGACCTGCGTTTACACACAGTCTTAGAGAGGAATTCAGGAGTATTGCTTTCTGAGCCCCAACCTTCTATGCAGAAGATGGGAGTTTCTAAATTGCTATACTGTATGATCTTATAATCTAGCTTTTTAGAAGGTAAAAAATATATGTATTTATGTTTGTATGCATGCATGCATGTATGTATGCATCCATCCATCCATCCATCTATCTATCTATCTATCTATCTATCTATCTATCTATCTATCTATCTATCTATCTATCTATCTAAAGACTGAGGTATTTTGGTCTTTTTTATGTATGTCCACATCAGACTTTCTGAATATTGCTTATAGTGAGGCAAAAATAATTATATCTAGTCTACTCTGTCCACTCCCTCAAAACGGAGACTTTGATCCTTGTTAGGAGAGGAGGCAGAAGGTTGGAGATGGAGATTAATCGCTTTGCTCTCCTCAAAGACAGTATTTACCAAGCTTTCATTATAGCTTTCTGTTCCATTAAATAGCATTACTATAAGTAAAATACTTTTAGGTCCAAGCTGCACTCTTGATAAACATTGCTTAACACTGGGGGAGTTACCCAAATCATATATACAAAATTTGAGTCCCCATAGGACAGTATGCCAATGAATACACATAACAAATAGCAATAAACCTAGTAATACAAACACTTAAAAACTAAATTAGAGAAAGTACACACAAAAGAATATACCAGAAAATATTGAGGAAATGTGTTCTCCTTGTGGGCGATAAAGTTCAACCAAGACAGAAAGTCTCAGATAGCATCCAAGGGGAAATTCCCTGAAGTCTCTCCTGTTATAACCTGGGAATAGAGACATGTTTAAGTTTGTTGGCTCTTTCAAATGTCAGTTTCTTTTCTGAGTCTTTCCCTTCAGATAAGAAAGACTCTCTATTCTAGAGTCTCTTTTCCCCCAAGTTCTCACAAATTCTGACTTTCTCTTTCTCTAAGGCAGAAAGCTTTGAAAAGTGACACATTTTGTGTGTGTCATTTGAAAATGTATGGGGGTGACTATCTCACCCCCAAGTTTTAGGCAATTTAGCTGGAGTTTCTAATATATTGCTATTTATAAATTACCGGCTATAACACCAGTCTTTGGCATTAAGCATTTATTAAAGCATTTTAAATGTTAGTAAAAAGAGAAAGCACATTGCTTAGAATTAGAATTCAGAAGCCCTACAAAACTAGATAGAAAACACAGAGAGATGGACAGAGAGACAGAGAGACAGAGAGATAGAAAGGGCCAGAGGGATGCCTCCTCCAGCATCCCAGGCCCAGAGAGCTCATGAGAGATCATAAGCTCCCTTTGATCAGGTGGACAGGCAACCCTTACACACTGCTCAAAGCTAATTGGCTAGCATCATTCAAATCTATTGGTTTAATTGATTTAAGAGTGGTCCATATTAAAATGAGCAGTATGTGCTGAGGTCTGAAGATGGACCCTCTGAGGAGAATCTCTATGGTCTCTATTCAGAGTCAAGTCCAACTTTACTGACTCTGGGCTATCTCTGAAACAGATCAGGCAAGGCTCCCTAAAGTTGGGGGAGGGGACTGTGGGACCCACAAAACCCATTATCCTCTCAATGTGTCATTTTAAATATTGGGGGGAAGCCTGTCTCAGTTCTAAGTTATTGAGGAACTTAGCTGGGATTTCTAATATATTGCTACTTTTAAATTAATGGTCATTGCACCAGTTTTGGGCATTAATCATTTATTAATCATATTAAATCTTAGTAAAGAGAGAGCACATGGCTCCAAGTTAGAGTTCAGAAGTCCTACATTACCTAGATACAGAGGAGAGCAAGGGGTGATATGTGGCTGCCTCATCTACTGTCCCAGGCCAAGAGAGCATAAACATCCTGTGGACCAGAGGAGAGGTAGCCCTTACAGCCTGTTCCGAGCTAATTGGCTAGTGTCATTCAAGTCTATTTTGTTTACTGGACCTGAGGGTGGAGCTGTAAGTGCTGAACTCAAAGTTAGAGCCTTTGCTCTGAGAGGGCAAAAGTTTTCAGGTAGGTGTGGTTTCTATTGTCTACTGAGTTAATCTGATCTCTAATTCTACTGACTCTGGGCTGTCTCTGAGAAACCAAAATCCAGCCAGAGTTCCTGGGGGGGGGGGAGTCTCTGGGTTCCCCCAAAACCCATTATTAATAATTATTTTCTCACATTTGGAATTTGAATTCTAAGTGTTTTGATAAAGAAAAGTGGGTTTTTTGTTTTGTTTTTAATATTCAATAAAGAATAAAAATGATGGGACTTTTCATTGTCTTGATATTTTTTTTTTTTTATTCTGTGATTCTAAAATATGTAGACTACAGTGAAATATCTTTTGTGGATGATGTCTTCAAGAAAATAACAGATATAAAGCGAATATTTCATTTAAAAAATCAGCATAATAAAAGACAAATGTGGTAAGGACTTAACAGAAACAGAAGAGATTAAGAAGAGTTTGCAAGACTAGGCATACACACACACACACACACACACACACACACACACACACACACACACCCTACCCGTATACAAGAAAGACCTTAACATCACTGATAACCACAATGCTGTGATTACTCAACTAGAGCTAGATATCCTGTAGACTGAAGTCAAGTGTACCTTAGTTAGCCTTGCTAACAATAAAGCTGGTGGAACTGATGACATTCCAGCTGAGCTATTTAAAATTCTAAAAAATTATGTTACTTTCAGAAAATAATGGGATTCTGTGAGAACCAGAGAGCCTTACCTGACCTTTCTGCCTTTCTTTTTTTCTTTTTTCTTTTTTTATGCAGGGCAATGGGGGTTAAGTGACTTGCCCAGGGTCATACAGCTAGAAAGTGTCAAGTGTCTGAGGCCAGATTTGAACTCAGGTCCTCCTGAATCCAGGGCTAGTACTTTATCCACTGAGCCACCTAGTTGCCCTCAATTACCTGACCTTTCTTAAGGCCAGGCTAGAGTCAGGAGAAGTTATTCATTCAAAACCATACCTACCTAAAGGCTTTTATATTTATTTTATATATATGATGCTAGCTAACTGGCCATAAGCGGTGTGTGAAGGTGGCCTCTCCTCCTGATATCAGCAAGCTTAACTGATCCATTCTGGGCACTGGGAGGTGAAAGGAGCAGCCACGGGGCCTATTTTCTCTCTCTCCCCTCTATCCTAGGTATGTAGGGCTGCTGATCTTTCTGAGCAATGTGCTCTATCTCTTTAATAATATTTAATATGCTTTCATTAATGCTTAATGCCCCCAAACTGGTGCAATAGCCTATAATTTCTAAGTAACAATATAGTAGAACACTAGCTAATTTTTGCTAAAACTTGGGACAGAAATAGGGCAACCCTATATATATATATATATATATATATATATATATATATATATGTGTGTGTGTGTGTGTGTGTGTGTATGTATGTATGTATATATATATATTTGCAACAAACATTTCTTTTATTTTTCCTGTTACATGTAAGGGTAGTTTTCAACATTCATTTTCATAAGATTTAGAGTTCCATATTGTTCTTGCTCCCTTTCCTCCCCCCTCCACAAGACAGCAACCAGGTCATATATGAACAATCCATGAGTGCTCTTTTTATCAATTCTTTCTATGGGGGTGAATAGTAAGCTTCATCATTAGTCCCTTGGGATTGTCTTGGATCATTGCATTGCTGAGAGTAGTTACGTCATTCACAATTGCTCATTGAACAATACTGCTGTCACTATGCACAATGTGCTCCCAGCTCTGCTCACTTCACTACACATCAGTTCATGAGTCTTTCCAGGTTTTTCAGGGATCATGTCCTGTTTGTCATTTCCTATAATACGATACCATTCCACCACAATCATATACCACAGCTTCTTCAGTCATTCCTCAAATGATGGACATCCCCTGATTCTCAATTCTTAGCCATCACAAAGAGTTGCTATAAATATTTTTTGAACAATTTTCTCCCTTTTCTCTTTTTCATGATTATTATTGATAACTGTTTCCCTTCCATCTTACTCCTGACCCCATGATATTTATTCTATTATCCATCTTCTTTCATCCTATCCCTCTTCAAAAGGGATTTGCTTCTATCTGTCCCCTCCCCTAATCTGCCCTTCCTTCTTTTGCCCCACTCCCTTTACCCCTTATCCTCCTATTTTCCTGCTGGGTTAGAGAGATTGCTCCACCTAATTCAGTTTGTATGTTATTCCCTCCTTGAGCCAATTCTGATGAGATTGAGGTCTTTGAGCCGATTCTGATGAGGGTTAGGCTAATTTACTGCTCAGATTAAATAGATTACTCCACCTAGTTGGGTGTGTGTGTTAGTCCCTTCTTGAGGCAACTCTTCTGAGTTTAAGGTCTTTGAGCCTTTTCTGATGAGTGTAAAATTAATTTATTTCCCTGATCCTCCCCCATCTCTTCCCCCACTCCATAAGCCTTTTCCTGTTTAGTTCATGTATGATTTCACCTCTGCCATTCCCCCTGCCCCAGTACATTCCCCTCACCTCTCAATTTAACCATAAAGATGTCATTATGGGGCAACTAGGTGACACAGTGGACAAAGCATCCACTCTGGACCCAGGGGGATCCCAGTCAAAGCCCAGCCTCAGACTCAAGATAGTGACCCACTGCACAAACCCAGGTATGTCTGCCAAATCCAATTTTTTATGGTTCTCTAGGATCTTATATTTGAAAGTCAAATTTTCCATTCAGTTCTGGTCTTTTCATCATGAATATCTGAAGGTCCTTTTTTTCCTTAAAGTCCCATTTTTTCCCTTGAAAGATTATAATCAGTTTTGCTGAGTAGGTGATTCTTGGTGGTAATCCCAATTCCTTTGCCCTCTGGAATATCATGTTCCATGCCCTCTTGTCCTTTAATGTAGAAGCTGCTAGATCTTGTGTTATCCTGACTGGGGCTCCACAGTACTTGAATTCTTTCTTTTTGACAGCTTGCAATATTTTCTCCTTGACCTGAGATTTCTGGAATTTGGCTATAATATTCCTAGGAGCTTTCCATTTGGGATCTCTTTCTAGAAGTGATTGGTTGATCCTTTCAATTCCTATTTTACCTTCTGCTTCTATAATATCAGGGCAATTTTCCTTGATAATTTCTTGGAAGATGATGTCTAAGTTCTTTCTTTGATCATGGTTCTCAGGGAGACCAATAATTTTCATATTATCTCTCCTGGACCTATTTTCCAGGTCCACAGTTTTCCCCACAAGATATTTCATATTGCCCTCTATTTTTTATTCATTTGGATTTGCTTTATTGTGTCTTAGTTTCTCATAAAATCACTAGCTTCTATTTATTCAATCCTAATTCTTAGGCATTTTCATCAGAGAACTTTTGTACCACCTTTCCATTTGGCCAATTTGAGTTTTCAAGCTGTTGACTTTTTTCTCATGTCTTTCCTGCATGATTCTCATTTTTCTTTCCACTTTTTCCTCTACCTCTCTAACTGAGGATGCATCTCCATGTTCCTTGTCACTGAAGAAACTTTCTGTGGTCCTCACCTTTCTCTGTCTGCTCATCTTGCTTTTGTTTTACTTGACTTTTAGCTCCTTAAAGTGGGGCACTGTTTGCAGGCTGCAGTATCCCAAGTCTCAGAAGTCCCAGGTGGTATGATTTAAGGAGAATTAGGTTCTTCACTCACCTGGCCTGTTACCTGGCCTGTAGATGACCCCAGACCAACTTGCTAATCAACCATCTTTGTGTGTTTTGGTTGTCAGCTCTGATGAGCCTGTGCCCCTCCCCCACCTGTGCCCATGCTACTCAAGCCTACCTCCTGCTTCCCAGCAGGGGTGAAAAACCCAAGTTCTGTCTCAGCTCCAGCATAGACCCCTGTAGTCTCCCCCTGCCAAGGACTCAGTCCTCTAACCAGACTATGAGCATAGTTCCAGATGACACTGTCTCTTCAGCTGATTCAGAGGCTCTGGGGGTCTCCTTCTCAGGTGAGGCCTTCCTGGGACTGGATCTGTGTCAGGGTGACTGTGGAGTTTGGCACCACTCCTGTCTCAGCACAGCAGCTCCCTCCTTCTGACCTCCCAAGCAGTTCTTGGTTAGAAGATGATTTCAGAACATTCTTCTGTGGGTTTTGCTGCTCAAGGCATTGTCCTATGGCATTATTGTGATGTTTTCTGGAGCAATCTTGTCATGAGTTTGAGAGCTCACAGCCTTTCCTCCACTATCTTTGACCCTATATAATTTTAAATGCCACATTACTAAAGTGCTTTACTAAATATTCCAGCAGTTGTGGGGAGAAAAATAAACAGTGGCCACTGAATTGGAAAAGATCAATTTACATCACAATCCTAAAGAAGGTCTTTGCCATGAAATGTTCCAATTGCTGAGCAATTGCAATCGTTTCACGTGCCAGTAAAGTTATTCTTGAGAATCTGCAAGCTATGTTCTAGTAATATGTGAAGCAAAAATTCGCAGAAGAGCCAACTGGTTTTTTTGAAGATTCAAAGGAATTAGAGTTCACATAGCTACAATTTTCTAGATTATGGAGAAAGCAGGGGAAGTCCAGAAAAAAAAGGGAAAAAAAAACCATCTTTTCCTGCTTCATGGACAAGGCTAGGGCCTTTGACTTGTGGATCACAACGAAATGTGACAAGTCCTTGGAGAAGCAGGGGGTACCAAATCATCTTACTTGTCTCCTAAGGAGTTTGTATGTGGTCCAAGAAACCATAGGAAGAACCAAACATGGAACAAATGATTGGTTTTTAATTGGGAAAAAATGGAGTAAAAATTCCTATATAGCATTAGTTTTTTTAACTTATATACAGAGTAAATCTTGTAAAATTCCTGTCTGGATAGATCAAAACTTGTAATTAAGGTTTTTTGGGAAAATATCAACTATCTCAGATATACAGATGATAACACTCTGATGGCAGAATGTGAAGAGCAAATAGGAAACTTCTTGATGAAAGAAAACCATGCAACAGCTGTTTTAAAGATTAATATAAGAAAATAAAATCTAGCCAACTGTTCCCATCAGTTCATGGAAAATAGAAGAAGAAATACAAGCAGTTTCAGATATTATATTCTTGGACTCAAAGATCACTGCATATGGTGACTACAGCCATGAAATTAAAAGATCCTTGCAAGGGTAGCTAGGTGGTACAGTGGATAAAGTCCTGGCCCTGGATTCAGGAGGACCTGAGTTCAAATCCGGCCTCAAAACAATTGATACTTACTAGCTGTGTGACCCTGGGCAAGTCAGTTAACCCTCCTTGCCCCACCAAAAAAAAAAAGATCTTTGCTTCTTAGAAAGAAAGCTTTGGCAAAATTGAACAGTATACTAAAAAGCAGACATCATATTGCCTAAAAATGTCTGTATAGTCAAAGCTGTGGCATTTCCAATAGCAATGTATGTCTATGAAAGTTGGACTATAAGGAAACCTAAGCACTATGGAATCATAACTTTTTTATTATGGTTCTGGAAAATACACTTGAGAGTCCTTTGGACAACAAGGAAATCAATCAGTCAATAATTAAATGAATTAAGTCAAACTATTCACTAGAAGGTCAAACAATAAGGCTGAAGCTTAAATACTTTCGACACATAATGAGAAGACATGATGCATTGGAAAAGATCCTGATATTGGGAAATGTTGAAGGCAGGAAGAAAAGCGGGATGGCCCAGGGTGAGATGGTGTCATGGAAACAATGAACATGAACTTGGACAGACTCCAAGAGATAGTAGAGGATAAAAGGGCATAATGTGCTATTTTCCATGGGGTCATGAAGAGACATAGATGACTGAACAACTGAACATAAACACTTTTAACACTTACATCAATGATACCCTCACATATTGATTATTTTCATAAAAATATAGATAAGGAGGTAGACATATAACATCTATAGTCTAGCTTTCCTTTTTATTGTTATAATAAAGTTTAAATTTACCTCCTAAATATTTTAATATACCATGGGAATTAATACCTTGGTGCCTTCAAAAGGGATCAGCCAAGAGCAGTTCACTTAGTAAACTTCAACTTTTTTTCTCATCTCCATTTTCTTTAGTACCATTTCTACTTGCTTTTAGCAAGTATAACAATTGTGATGTTGGAGTCCAAGTGCTAGGTAGGTCCACTATTTCCTTCATAGTGAAAAGCATTTTATATACACACAAGAATACACAACCACACAGAGAGAGGTGTATCTATATATTTGTATCTGTGTAGCTGTAGATATATAATCTATATCTGTATACATATATCATATATGTAATATATCTAGCTATATTTAAATATATCTGTGTATACAATATATACAGATTTTTTTCCAGTTTGTAGTTTTTTGTTACTTTCCTCAGTTCCATTCTTTAAAAAGCTGTCAGTGAATATTTTTGCTTTGCTCTCTTACCAAGCTTTCTTAATATTTTTTCCCCCTTCACAAGCAACTTAATGAAGGAAAACTGATTATAATCATACTTTCTACATCTTCCAGGTCCCTGTGCTAATTTTTCTATTGACTAATAACTGATTACATTTCCTTTAGAATGTTTTAGAAAGGGATGACCTTTCTTGGTATGACTTGATTTGATGGACACATTAAATATAGTTGCATTAGAATTTGGAAAACTACTTTTGTCTTTAATATGGGGGGAGGTGCCACTTTACTTGCCATTGTAAGACTTAGAAAATGACTAGACATTAGACATTTATGGGAAAAAAGAAAATTAAACAAGGTTAAATTCTGCATTAAATAGTATGGCATAGCCATTGACTTCCAAGAACAATAAGGCTGGTGGGAAATTTTCTGAAATAGAATAATTTATTTTGACAAAAAATATCATTCCTTATTAGAATGATATATAACTAAATGTGTTATACATTGATTTGTGCAGATAATCTTTTTTGTCTATTTCCAAGAATATGTGACAAGTAGCATTTTGATAGAAGAAAATTTATATACATATATATAATATCTATAAACTATTATGTGTTAATCATTTTCATATTTGTGTAATGGGTGTGGGAAAGAGCTATCAAAAAAAAATCATAGTCCTCCTAGCATTAATAGAGAGTGTCTGCCTTTTTCTAATCCAAATAAGTGAATACTTTGATGAGCCAGTTTTCAGATACCTATGGCTCAGGGGTCAGTAATCTGGAATGATGAAAAATTTCTTCCTGCACTGTAGTGTAAGGAGCTGATAACGCAGGAGCTAATGAGCCAAAATTGAATGTTCATATAAAGAAGATAATCCACATATCTCTTGATTTCTTTCTTTTGTGGCTAAAGGAGACAGAATTTATTTGAGTTGGTCCTTAAAATTAGGAATGGAATGGCTAATCTCCTGGTCTCCTACCTACCCATATTGTGAGTGCAAAACTACTGCTGTCAGGGACAGCTAGGTGGCAGGGGCAGCTAAGTGGCATAGTGGATAAAGCACAGGAGGACCTGACTTCAAATCTGGCCTCAGACACTTGACACTTACTAGCTGTGTAACCCTGGGCAAGTTACTTAACCCTCATTGTCCCACAAAAAAATTAAATTAAAAACAAAAATACAAAAAAATAAAAACAAAAATAAAAACTACCACTGTCTCTGTGTGTTTATTCCATCCTGATTTTAAGTGAAAGTACGTCTAAAAAATATTTAATTAATGAGATAATAAGATACAAAGTTCCCTTCAGAGGTCTAAGTGGTAACCAGATTGAGCAACAAAGTCTAGAAGCCTTGTCATAGATGGCAGAAGCCAAAGAGTGACTCAGACCAAAAGAGGAACTTCTGGTCCAATAACAATGTATTAGTTTGGCCCAGAAATAGCTCATCCTAACAGATCAACCTGCCTAAGCTTCACCTGTTGAATAAGAGAATGACTCATTCATCACTGAGCCATATCCTGCAGTTAATCTCATTAGCACCCCACTAAGCAAGAAAGGGATTTCCAGGCCCAAGAAGTGTGAAGTTGCCTTTGGCAATACGTATTCCTGACATGAATATCTCAATACATTGATACTTTAAATATGAGTCAGGTCTCCCCAGGGATATTGTTTGTGCTAGAAAAGAGTGATCTTCAGGTTTGGGGGAAAGTTTTGTGCCATCTTTTCTTTCTGTGGTTTCTCTCCTAAAACCTAATAGAATTAACATGATTTTAATGGAAAAATCAAAGGATACCAGTGGGGAAAAGCACTTTAGTGTTAAAAGTTTCAACCTCTGGGGGTGGCTATGTGGCACAGTGAATAAAGAACTGGCACTGGATTCAGGAGGACCTGAATTCAAATCCAGCCTCAAACACTTGACACCTACTAGATGTGTGACCCTGGGCAAGTCACTTAACCCCAATTGCCTCACCAAAAAACCCCAAACAAAACAAAACAAGAAGTTACAACCTCTCAATGTTATACCTAGACCTTTGAGCTGAAGAGAAGCTATGTACTCAGAAGATTCACTGCTTTTGTGAGTAGAATTGGGGCAATTGCCCTACATGGAGTGCTTGATATACATATGTGTGTGTGTGTATACACACACACACACACACACATGAATATATATATATACATATATATATACATATATATATTCTTTACCCATTGAAATGATGATATTTTCATTTCATAGATAACTATTACTCCCAATACTTGTAAATTAACATAGTATCTTATTTTCCCTAAGAAACTAGTCCAAGGATAGCAACACTTTATCAATAAATTAATCATTTATTTGCAAATGTTTTAAGAAGATTATAAGCTATTGGAGCATAGACAGTTTTTCAATTTTTTTTTTTATATTTCCAGCTCTTAGTAAAATTATGGCACATGGTAGGTGATTAATAAAAGTGATTGACTGAGTTAAGGGGGAAAAATCCTAATTTACTGATTATTGCTGGTCACATGCATCAGATTGTGAATGTGAAAGAATTTAATAAATGCACAGCATTATATAATAATAAGCTATTATCACTATTGTCATTATCAGATAGTTGGGGCATTTTCAATATTTTCAAAAAAAATTCTATGGGTTCTCCAGCATAGTTGTCTAAACTGCAGTGTTAGAAAAAATTTTGATTTTATCAGACATGAAACCAACTTTGATCTACCTAGATTTGAATAAGCTTATTTTTGTTTTTTGTTTTTTGTTTTTTTTGCAGGGCAATAAGGGTTAAGTGACTTGCCCAGGGTCACACAGCTAGTAAGTATCAAGTGTCTGAGGCCGGATTTGAACTCAGGTACTCCTGAATGCAGGGCAGGTGCCATCTAGCTGCCCCTTGAATAAGTTTATAACTTAGTAAATTAAATCTTACTTTTTTAAAATTTTACTTTAACTCTTTTGTTTATTCAATTTTTTTGTACTTCAGAGAAGTTAAATTACTTTCTCAAGATTGTTATTATATGACATAAGATTTGAACCCAAGTCTTCAATTCTGTCACTTCAATTCTGGCTCTTTGTTCATTACACAGTACTGCTTTCCAGAGTAATGTATTAATGTTAGTAGTTGTATCATTGTTACTACCACTTTTGATGATTATGACAAAGGTAATTATTATTACAACTACTGCATTGATGAAATTTTCACAACATTTGACTTTAGTTTTCACTTAATTTTAGTTGTACAAATATATATATATATATATATATATTTTTACATTTTGCTTAATATATATGTAGTTTTACAAGGAAAGTAGTAGAGCTCTTAAGAAAACTCATGTCTCTTCTGGAAAAGAGCAATGGAACAAGATCAACTTTTTGCAGGCATGGCATGACTATAAGTTTTTTGTGCTATATTGATTTTGATAATACATTTAGTTATGATAATCTTTCATAGTTTCACATCCAGTATTCTGATTATATTCCTGCCTTTTAAAATTTGCCATCAGAAAACTCCATGAACCATAATTTGTAATTAAGATGAATTCGACACAAAACACAGCTCAATACAACACAAAAATGTACAGCATTTCTGCCTTCATTATTTATTTATAGTAATATTCTTTATTATTGTTGTCATCATCATCATAATTATCATCATCTCTGTTATATAAATTCAGATATATATTTATGTCTGTGTATTCCCCCAGGGAAAAGGCTATTTTCCCAAATAGGAAACAATTCTTTAGGAAATCTCAACTACAAAAAATATAAGATAAAGTTTCCTTCTCACAACATTTCACTCCTTATGGCCTTATTATTCCTGTGTATATATATGGGAGGGGTTGAATGAATTTTTATTCTGTTCTCTGAGATGGCACTTTGATTTTAAGCCCTATTTTCCATGGTTTATAGCTTTTCCACAGAAATACCTCTGGGGCTAAACTTCATCACACTTGCTTTCAATGCAGAAGTAAATTTTTCAGAAAGTTTGATGGAAATCTATTCCAACTTTTTTAAATCAAGTAACTATAGGGAAATAATTTTCTTTTCAAAACAACTATCTTAGATACCTTTAGCTTGTTTAATAACTCAAAAAGTTAGATACATGCATTTCCTCAAATGCAATAAGCATCTAAATATGAAGAAAGCAGTTATATTTGAGTAGATAAAAAATAGAATCATATTGGTTAGAAAATGAAAGATCATCCATCATGTTCTACATTTTTAACCATACAAAATTCTCTGTGAATTAATGTTACATTGTGTAATATATTATATCAAGAGGAAGTAAAATAAACCAAATGGTTATAGTTTTAAAGTTTTGAATATCTGATCTATTAGAATATACTTGTATATATGCATGTATATGTGCATGTTCATATATATATTTAAATACATGTATGCATGCACATGCATATACAAATATATACACTTGAAATTCCTATAATTCAGGCAGTTAAAGTTATGCTAATAGGAACTATAACCAGGAAAGGGAATTATAGGTGAATGACTTGAATCCATGTGGTAAAGGCAGTGAGGTAGGCTTTAGATTATGTATTTTAAAATACTAAGAAGAAAAAATGTAGTAAATATCTCCATTCATTTGTATTCAAGAACCCTGTCATGCCACATTTCTTTCCAATGATCCAAAAAATTTTTAGGATTAACAAATTACAAAAATTAAAACCCCTAGTGAAATACTAGCAACAGCACTAAATAGATCTAAAGCAACCATTTCAGTCAACAAGCCAAGTTTTTTTTTTAAGTATTATTAAGAATATACTATATATTAGGTACTGTACTGAGTGTGAGGTATACAGAAACAAGCAAAAAAGATATTTCCTGCCTTCAAGGAGTTTAGATTCTAAAAAGGAAGCTGAATGAAGTACAAATGGATGAAGGTAACTGATTTGGAGCTATATACAGGAAATCTAGGAATGCATGTTGGATAGGAATAAAGACATGGATAATATATATATATATATATATATATATATATATATATATTTTTTTTTTTAAATAGAGACAGTGGGAAGGAACCATCCAAAAAGAGGGAAAGACCAGAGAATACTTCCAAATTGAGAAAGCCAGGCTGTGAATGAATAGCTTTCTGTTACATTAAGAAAAGCAAGGATGAGTAAGGAGTGAAGACTAGAAGGAATGAAAATAAAACTTGAATGTCTTTAGGGAAATTTCATAAATCAAACATTTTTCTCATTCCAAATATGCTTTAGTAGTCACACATAATTTTTTTCTCCTTAAAATTGTATTTGTGTAGTCCAGTTAAATAGTACAAACACCCCACTTCTTTCCCATCTTTTTTCATACACAAAAGACAAGAAATAAAAACAAGCCCTCTCAGAAATAGTCAGATGTTTTGTAAATAGTTTTGTAAATAGAATAATTAATTTATTATTTAAAGGTCACCAGATTAAAGACTTTATAAAGTTCTAGAAAACATTCATATTATTCAAGCCTTTAAATTAGCAGTAATGGGAATTTAAGCTTCCAGTCACCTAAAGTCTCAGCTATAAACTTTTAGTTGTGAAAAAACAATGTTGGGTTTGGGTTTAGAGAATAATGGACTTATATTTAGAAGGGATCTTAGAAGCCCAAATCCTTGTACAAAATCTCAGAAAAATGATCATTTACTCTCTGCTTAAATATTTGCAGTGACTGTGGATGTTATTATATAACAAAGAAGAAAAATTACCTTTTTTTTACAATTCATAGTTATGTATATGTGTATATTTGAGTATATATAATGTGTGCAAGTATGTATGTGCATATATATATATGTACATATACATATACACATACATACATGCACACACACAGATCTATTATACTAACCAAAATGTGCATACTGGAACTTCTCACTGGTCCTAATTCTGCCCTTTACAGTTACACATACATCTAATTACTCTCCCTCATAAGAGGTTTTTAAATATATTCCCTTTATACTCTCTCTTCACCAGGAAAAATGCCCCTTAATATAGATCTAATAAATGAATTCATTACATTTTGAGAAACATGACTTGAATCATGGGTAATTTTGAAATGATCTAGTCTACCCAATGTTAAATTTAAGGTTGAATTAAATGTTACAGAAATATCTTAGTATTTGAGTTACAACTCATTGAATATGAAATAACCATCAACAAATCCTTCACCTATAAGGAGTGTAAGATAACATAAATAGCTTTGAATTCAGAATCAGGAATAACCTGGGTTCTAATCTTGTCTCTTACACCTACTAGCTTTGAGACATCTCCAAAACTCCATTTTCTCATATTTACTATAAGGAGAATGATGCTGGGAAGTTGGCATAGTAACAAGTTCACTAGGGGTAGACTTCCCTTAACCCTACAATAAAAGCTGAGAGAAATTGTAGAAAAATGAATAATGACAGTAAAAGAAAGATTTTGATACATGGTAGTTCTTTTTTTCTTTTTCTTTTTTACATGAACTATAATTTATCTAGATATTAAATCAGTGTAATTGCTATGACAATAAGACCAGAAGACTCTGGGAAGCTCTTTAGCAGACATTTGACTGACTTGTCAGAGGGTGAGAGATGAATGTCATAGACAACACTGGATTAGAATATAAATTTCTTTGTAAAATATTGTGAAGAATAATAGATGATCGTGGGCAGTATTGTCTCATAATGTAGACAGAAGCAGTGAAGGCTAAAACCTTTCTAAATGAAGTTTGGCAAGACAGTCAACTGAGGAAAGCTATCTTAGGTTCATTAAAGGACGAAAAAGAGAAAGAGGACTCCAAAATGAAGAAAAATGGGAAATGTTTGTAAAACCTATTATAACAGTCCCCCCCCCACCATCAAGAATAGGGGAGCTACTACAAAAATATGTTTTATTCCACAGAGAAATAGGAGGTAAAGGGCAATTAAAGGGAGGATATATTACAGGAGGGATTAGTTCTAAGAAAAACAAACTCTAAGGACATACTGCACAAAAATATTTATAGCTTTTTTTAAGGTGGCAAAGACTTAGAAACCAAGGGGGTTTCCATCAATTGGGGAATGTTGAACAAGTTATGGTATATAAATATGATGGAATAATATTGTTTTGTAAGTTGAAAATTAGGAGGGTTAAATGTAAACTCTTGGACCTTGGTTGCATTAAGAGGGACATGTTGAGTTGTACTCTCCATGACCCCATTTTGGGGGGTTCTCTTGACAAAGATACTGGAGTGGTTTGCCATTTCCCTCTCCAGCTCATTTTACAGATGAGGAAGCTGAGGCAAATGGGGTTAAGCCAATTGCTAAGGTTCACATAGCCAGTAAGTGTCTGAAATCAGATTAGAACTCAGGAAAATGATCTTCCTGACATTTAGCTTGATATTTTATCTACTGTGCCATCTACTTGTCCAAGAGAGACATAACTTTTAGGAATAAGGAAATGCTGCTAGTCCCTCTGTTCTCTACCTACCCTTGGGAGAACTCATCTGAAGTATTAAATTCAGTTCTATGAGTCAACATTTAATAAAGATATTGATCAACTTTTTGGAGATTTCAGAGGAGGATAGCAGCTAGGATGGTTGAAGGGCCTTCGGTCCATTACCTGTGGTTATCAGTTGAAGGAATTAGGCATGTTTAGCCTAGAGAAGAGAAGACTGAACTGTCTTCAAGTATTTCAAGGGCTGTCTTGTTGGGGAGAAACTAGGCCTGATTTGCATAGCCCAAGGGTCTGAACCAGCAGTAATGGGCCAAAATTACAAAGAGACAAATTGTTGACTTTGATATCAGGGAAAATATCTTAGCATAGATGCTCTCTAAGAGTTTAAAAGTCTTCCTTAAGGGGTAGTGGGTTTCCCTTTCTTTGGAGGTCTTTAAGCACTACCTGGACTACCACTTAGTGGGTTTGTTATGGTGAGTATTCTTTCCATAATTGGGGATGAATTAGATGGCCCCTGAATTCTCTGTTGATTTTTGAATTGTGCATTTCTCTCATTGTATTTCTTAAAGAAAAAAAAATCTGAAGAGTAATTCATTATCCCAGCATTCTTAACACTCCTATGACAAATCTTTACTCCTTCCTCCCCACACAACAGGTCCCCAAGATCAACGTTGCTCTGAAATGTCTTACCCACATAGCTGAGGCAATGTTAGGTAGTGGTTTTCAGAATTGCATTTTGGTTGTCTCCTACACTAGTTAATATTCACAGTGTATGTAGACACCAGACTATTAAGGGCATTCCAATTTCTGGCTTCCTTCTGCTTTCTTTTTTTTTAATGACAAAAACATCTTTATTCTTGTTTAATATATTTTAGCAGAGTAGGCTGAACTGTCTTTTTCTTTAAATCCTCATACATATGTTGGTAGGTACAGAGAGCTTTATCCACATCTTGTCCAATCTTTATGCTTCGACTGACATTGGGATCAGTGTTCATAATTTTTGCTTCATGACTTCTACAGCTTGAAAGATATCTTCCAATCCCTTGAGAGTGAACTCCTTCATTTGCACATTATCTGATTCTTTGGCATCATTGTTGGCTTCTTCAAACACTTGTTGTTGTTCTAAATGAAGCTCATTATCAAGCAATTCTTCTGAATGTGAAATAAGCAATTCTTGGACATCACCATTTTCTAGTTGATCCAAATGAAGCTTTTTTCCAAAGTTTGTTATTTCTTCTATAACAGTCTGATTTTGAGGCAGGAAATCCTCAAAATTATTATTTGCAGAGTGTGTCAAAATGTGTTTCCACACCAGGATATCCGTCTCTACACTGGCTGCCTCTCTGGTAATTTTAGCATCATGCAATTGAAGTCGATTTGTAAAGCAATTAAACCAACCAATGCTCACAGCAAAAGTTTCTTCACTATCCACTTCATTTCCATTTTCTTTTACTGCCTTAAAGAAACTTGAAGCTTTTGTCTGAATGGCTGCTCTGGTAAGAGGAATGCAGTTTTTATTGCAATCTTCAATCCATACAGCTAACAGAAGCTCCATTTCTATCATTGTAATACTTCTATTTCTTGTAGTTATATGCAAACAACAAAATGTTGATGCAATGTTGCCTTTTTTTAAAATTTCACCTGCATGTTTTATAATATTCCATACTGTAGATTCAGGCCTTCCTATATATCTTCCTATTTTAGAGTTACTATGACTACATTCATGTCATTCAATTACATCAAATTTTTGTTCTAATGTAATAACAAGTCTCTTCTTTTTTGTGTTGGCAACATTACCACCCGAAATGTTCTTCCTTTTGTCCATTTTATTACAGGCTCTGTTTTGAAGAATTAATACACATATGTTGATAACATGATATGCAATGGCATATCACTTCCACGTTCAATGATAGGCAAGTACATACTAATAATTTAGTGGCTTTTTAATAACCTAGCCTAGCTCCCACATATCACATTAATTGAATTTTTGCTTACATTAAATGTAACCTGGCATCTTTTTAGAATCCACACTAAAGGAATTCTGCATTATTCAAACAGATATTCATTATGATCTAGCTGTTGGTTCCTTCTGACTTGAGAATTTCAAGCAAAAGCTGAATGAGCACTTCTCTGGGATGCTTTTTAAAGTGTTTTCTTGTTCAGGTATGGACAGAATCATTGATGTTCAGGGGTTCCTCAGGGGAGGAGAAGCTTCAGAGCTCTACATCTTGGAAGCCATTTCCCTAACTTCCTGTCAGGGAGCCAAACAGGAAGGGGACCCTTCTGCTTTCTTAAAATAAGCAGCTCTCATGCAGGACAATTTATGACCATAAGAGCTAGAGTCAAATATTGTAGATTAACATTCATAGTTAAACTCTTGGTAGTCCCACGGAGAAGTCCACTATTAGAGAGAGTTGATTCCTATGGATTAGATTATCCCAGAGGAACAATAAGAAGGAAAGGTATTGGGGTTTTTTTGGGGGGGGGGGCAGGGAGTGTGTCATGAAAATTTCTAAGTCCCGATGTTAGACAAAAATGAAAATGAAGTCTCCAAGTGAAAGAAAATAGGTCTATTGAGAGAGAAATCCTGTCTCACAGTAAAGCCAGTCTCAAGTCTAATACCTAAAGACCTCAAGCCTCTGTAAGGATAGATATTTATACCCACATAGTCCTCAATATTAAAGCAGTATAAATGCTATTAGTTATTTCTTCAATAAGCAAATATGTAGTCATGTCATGTCATCTATTGGTCCCCCATATCATCATTGCTAAATTACGGGAAGTAAAAAAACCCATCAAAAATTTAGAAATGGCTATCTTGGGCCTGGCTCTTATACAATTTATGACATTTGGTCAACTATGAATGTCTTAATAAGGGTTTTGCTTTTCCTCTTATTCTACCAGTATTGATTGGTACATAGAAACTCTAAAGTAGCTATTTTGGGCATCTTGACCTTTACCTTGATTGGTCCATCCTAACCACAAACTTTAAAGGTTTATGGGAGAATGATTTAATGTATGAGAAGACAAAGCATTTATAATCCATCCTGTATAAGGGGAAAGACTGATTCAAACATGTACAATCTAGGGGGTCTCCAAATACTAAGACATTAAACACTCGGAGCTCCTGACTGATTACTCCCAAAACAGCAATAAAACAACCCCTGGAGCAGCAAAACCCAGAAAAGGATGGGCTGAGATTAATTTCCATCCAAAGACAGATTAGAGGGGGCCATGCTGGGCTGCAAGAAGAGTCCAACCCCACGATTGTACCAACACATACCCTAGACCGGCTGTGCAAGAGAAACTTACCCCCAAGCCTCCAAATCAGCAGCAGTACCAGCATCTTCTGGAACTAAGCTTATTGTCTGGTGAGAGGATTGAATGGCTGGCCGGAGAGAAGGATGGGAAATGCAGGGGTTTCTGTAAGACCTAAGGACGAATTTAATAACTCTGAAGAATTATGAAAATCACAATCCATGTACAGGGAACAAACTGATGGTATCTGAAAACAGATTGCAGCAAAATTTTTTTTGACAATTCCTTAATCTGAAGTTTTGTTTGTATCTGTTTTCTCTCAAAACCTAGCTAATGTATAGATTTTTCCTATGACTAGTCATGTATAACTAATATTGTGTTGCTTGGGTTCTCGGGGGTGGGGGTGGGAAGGGAGGGAGGAAGAGAAGTTGGAGCACAAAGTTTTAAAAAATTATTGTCAAAATTTTTTTTCATGTAATTTGGAAAATATAATTCTAAACAGAGAAAAAAAGAAATTGAAGGGAGACAGGTCTTGACTTGATATAAAGAAGGTCTTTCTAACCATTAGTGCTATCTAGAAGTAGAATGTGCTAATTTGTAGAACAGTGAGGTCAGCCTCAGTGGCAGTCTTCAGACAGGATTGTTCATTTGTTATGGGTACTCTAGAGGTAATTGAGATCAGAGAAGTATATATCTGGAGTGAAGTTTTCAACCTGGGGGGTCCATGATCTTAAACAACTAGTAACTATATTTTAATATGTTTGGTTTCCTTTTTCTACATATGTTATTTTACAGCTTTAAAAACATTATTTTTAGGTGTCCAATAGGATTTACAGGACTGCCAAAGAGGTTTGCAACATAACAGAGGTTAAGAATCCTGCTCTGGAGTTTGAAAGGTTCACAGAGGTTATCTAGTCTAATATTCCCATTTCATAGCTTAAAAGGGTTATATGATTTCCTCAAAGTCACACAGGTAGTAAGTAGCAGGGCTAGGATTTGAACTCAGGTCTTGGGACTCCAAGTTCATGCTCTTTCCATTACATCATGTTGCCTCTAGTAGGCATTATCTCACGCAAAGTGAAAACTAAAGATCTGTGAGTTAGAGAGACCACCACAGCAGCGGGATCAGGGATTGGCTTGAGATGTCTGGTGCTGAGAGAGGACACAGCTTTTTACCTGGCTTGATCAACACATACACCTCTCTGGCCCCCTGTCTTTCTTCCTTCAATTGGAGCTCCATAACATGCATCTGTTTCTGACCCCATATCATGATGTTGTCCTCTCCTGTCTGTCTACTTATTGGCCCCCATGTTTCTGCCCCTACCTCCACCCCTACACCATTTATTCCTCTCTTTCCTCTCTTTCCCAGTCATACCCCAACATGACTGACTCACTCACCAAATGTCCTTTCACTTTTGCTTCTCTA
Source organism: Dromiciops gliroides (assembly GCF_019393635.1). NCBI lineage: Eukaryota > Metazoa > Chordata > Mammalia > Microbiotheria > Microbiotheriidae > Dromiciops > Dromiciops gliroides. Next base: position 377,720,312 of record NC_057861.1, read on the forward strand.
TCCCAGGCCTCATGTGTGGTTCTCCCCTCTTTCCAGGAGGCTCCCTTTCCAACTCTGTCCCTTCCTTCTTTCCCCACATCTTCAGTCAAATATGCATTATATATAAATATTTTATATAGATGGTCCATTTACATAAAACAAGAACTGTATATAAATAAGAATAAAAAATTGAACTTTAAGAAAAAAACAGGAGATACAACTAGAGGTGAGTGAATTTATACATGAAAGATTGTCCAGAATAGTAGATTATCTGATAAAGACAATTATATAATTAGAACAAAAACACAGAGCCATGAGGAGAAATAATGGCAAATGAAAGGAAGGAAACAAGCATTTATTGCATAACTCTTATGTGCCAAGCCTTGTATTAAGCATTTTACAAATATTTCATTTGATCCTAACAACACTGCTGGTAGATGCTATTATTATCCCCTTTTTACAATCGAGGAAACTGAGGCAGACAAGAGTTAATTGACTTACCCAGTGTCAAAGTTTTGATGTGTCTGAGATCAGATTTGAATTCAGATCTTGCCCCTTCTCCCATTACACACACACACACACACACACACACATGCATATGCATATCTTGCATATCATGGAGAGTAGACACACAGGAAACTAGCATGGAGGTACATTAGTTGGAAAGCCCACTCACAACTAGGATTAAAAGACCCTGATGTCCTTTTTTTACAAAAGAAAACACTTTTCATCATGCATCCTCTAATGAAAAAGCCAGTTGTTTTTTCTGTTCCCCTTCTGGTCTTCACATGGTTCCTGTTGAGCAAAGTCACTTCTTTGCTACTCTTTAGATATTGACATTTTTCATGCTTTTTCAGCAGTCAATCACCTTTGACATGGTCCTGAGAAAATATTATTTTCTTTTAGCAACAATATATTTTCATTGCTCTTTGCAATGAATGTTAAATTCTTGTCTTTTCAGGGCAGGTAGGTGGTGCAGTGGATAGAGCACTGGCCCTGGAGTCAGGAGTACCTGAGTTCAAATCTGGCCTCAGACACTTAATACTTACTAGCTGTGTGACCCTGGGCAAGTCACTTAATCCCAATTGCCTCACTAAAAAAAAAAAAATCTTGTCTTTTTGATACCTCCCTCACCCTCCTCTTTTAAGCTATTGAGAGTAATGAGTATAACACATACACCTTAATAGGTTTCCCCCTCTCAATGTTTAGCTGGTATTGAAGTATAAAATGCCCAATTAGCTGTTCACAAGAGGAGAATTCTGTTTCCCTCCAGGGTTTTTCCACCAGTTTTATCACTCTTGGTCATATAACTCATTATATCAGCTATAAAGCTTGTCTATCAGTTATCCTGTTTGTCAGTTTAAGAATTCCATCTACCATAAACAGCTTATCTTATCCCCTTCTGTGTCATCTATCCCTTAATTATTCACTTTTCTTATTTATTATCCTAAACTATTATCCTACAATGGCTACTGATGTTTCAAATCATGGCCAAATAATAAATAATGATTCATTTTTATCCTATGACAAAAAGTGTTTTTTTTAATCCCAATTGTTCATCAATTTGACCCCAAAAGAGTCCTCTTATGTTTATTCAATAATCCTTAAACTTATTTCAATTCTAGCTCATGAGCTACTGTAGCCTTACAAATTCTGAAAACAGTTATTTATGTATAAATGAGATTTTACATTATATTCCAATATAGCCCACTTTTCCATCAGAAATCACTGCTCTGCTTTCAAACATGTCTTCTTGGTACTTTCACATGAAGAACAATTTTCTCTTAAATATTAATAACTTTCCATATCTCTTAAGTATTTTCATCTAAACTGCTATATTCCTTTTCAAACAGATTTTCTCAGTGCTCCATGTAATAGTTCTTTTTCTCTGACTTTAGCATCCACAATGACTGTATGAAAAAGACAAGTACTTTAATTAAAAAGGAAATATAAGAATATAAAAGATTAAGAAACAAAGATAAGATTACCAAACACATAGGCTAATTAATTGATTAATTCACTGACCAATTAATTAATTATTTTATTGATTGGTGGATAAGTGTATGACTAATAATAAATGGAATTCTAATTTTTTTACCCAATGTGGTTAGCGGTAAATAAGAAAATAAATATGGTATGGGAGATTTGTTGTTATTATTGTAGTTAATTTTTTTTTAAATAGCAATTGTACATTAACCAAAAGTGGAAAAGCAAAGAGAAAATAACCTGGGTAAAAAATCTAAGGAAAGATGTATAACAGCAAAAATTATATGAATGAGAAGAAAAAATAATATTTCAGTGAACAAATTATCAATCATTATTAAATCACCATTTTAGGCAGTATGATAATTCAGAACATATGTTTTATGAGAAGGTGAGAGGGTATGATTTTCAGGAAATGACTGATCCTGATTCTGGAGATAGGATGAAGAGAGGAGTTCAGTTCTCTCCCATATCATTTTTTTAGAAAGGGAACAACAATATGACATTGGAGAAAAAAATTACTTAGAAAGTATGGGTATTTGAGATCAGCAAGCAGAAAAGTAATGGAGGATTGTAGGAATACAGAAGAACTTTCTGAAGTTAAAATCATAAAAACAAAAAAATGAAAAAAATATCTTTCAAAACTAAACAGCATTTTTTAAAAGTTCAAATGATAATTATATATTTTTTGGGGGGAGCAAACTATGACTTTAAGAAATAAAGTCTTACTTCAATAGGAAAATGCATGTAGACTTTTCCTTTAAAATCCAACAATAGTAAGTTTAAATTTTAAAATCAACATCTGATAACTTCCCATAAAAATAACCAATGAGGGGGGCGGAGCCAAGATGGCGGAGGAGAGGCTGTGACTCCCACAAGCTCCAGATAAACCCGTCCATTCACGCCCAAATAATGCGGTAAAAATCAAAACCCAGAACAGCCTAGTGCACATAAGAACAGAGTGAGACTGTTTCTCCGCAAAAGAGGGCAATTCTGATCACCTACTGATCAGGCTGAACAGCTCAGCGCGCAGTCCGGACCCAGCCAGGGACAGTGCCTCCAACACATCGGAGTCTTCAGCACCAGCAGGTTCTGAGGTTCCGATCACGGACTGGTGAGGGGGTTCGGAGGTAGGCCGGGGTGAAGTGGAGGCAGTATCTGCCGGAGTTGGGGCAAGGCGCCCTGGGTCTGAACCAGTGGGCTGAATCAAGTGGTGGTGGCCCAGTGGGGGAGGGGTAAAAGCATACCAAGCTTCCGACCATAGAGAATCAGAGTTCAATCAGACTTCTGTTTCTGGGTCAAAGAGAAAGCGACTGTGATTACTCACAAGCCAGGCAGGCTGAGAAGAAGCCCAATCACCCCCTGGGCCATGCTATAGCACCAACGGTGTGTCCGGGAAGCAGCGCTACACTTTAAGGAGTAAAAAGCCAAGAAACAGTAAGCCAGGATGAGTAGGCAGAGAAAGCAGAAGACCATCGAAAACTTCTTTGGGGGAAAGGTAGACCACAATACATCCTCAGAAGAAGAAGATAATAATAGGGTCAAAGCTCCAACATCCAAAGCTTCCAAGAAAAATATGAACTGGTCTCAGGCCATGGAAGCTCTCAAAAGGGACTTTGAAGAGAAAGTAGGAGAGATAGAACGAAGATGTAGAGAAAGAGAAGAAGGAATGGAAAGAGAAATGAGAGCAATGCAGGAGAGTCATGAGAAAAAAGTCAACAGTTTGAAAAGCCAAATGGAAAAGGAGATTAAAAAACTGTCTGCTGAAAATAATTGCCTAAGAATTAGGATTGAACAAATGGAAGCTAGTGAGCTTATGAGAAACCAAGACACAGTAAAGCAAATCCAATTGAATGAAAAAATAGAAGGCAATGTGAAATATCTCCTTGGAAAAACAGCTGACCTAGAAAATAAATCTAGGAGAGATAATTTGAAAATCATTGGACTACCTGAAAACCATGACCAAAACAAGAGTTTAGACACCATCCTCCAAGAGATTGTGAGGGAAAATTGCCCTGATATTCTAGAAGCAGAAGCTAAAATAGAAATTGAAAGAATCCACCGATCACCTCCTGAAAGAGATCCCAAAAGGAAAACCTCCAGGAATATTATAGCCAAATTCCAGAACTCCCAGGTCAAGGAGAAAATATTGCAAGCAGCTAGAAAAAAGGGATTTAAATACTGTGGAGCTCCAATAAGGATAAAGCAAGATCTAGCAGCTTCTACATTAAAGGACCGGAGGGCATGGAATATGATATTCCAGAGGGCAAAGGAACTGGGACTACAGCCAAAAATCACGTACCCAGCAAAACTAAGCATCATCTTTCAGAGGCAAACATGGAACTTCAAGGAGAAAGAAGACTTTCAGGCATTTGTTATGAAAAGACCTGAACTGAATAGAAAATTTGACTTTCATATACAACACCCTGGAGAAGCATAAAAAGATAAATAGGAAAAAGACTTCATGAGGGATATTAAAAGATCAAACTGTTAACATTCCTATATGGGAAGATAATACAGAGGACACAGATCTGAACTGAATACGAAGGGAAGTTATGTTTTGTTCTTTGTGGGGTGTCTTATGTATGGGGCCGGATTTGGGCTTGGGGCCTCCTGGGTCCAGGGCTGGTGCATTGTCCACTGTGCCACCTAACTAACCCATAATGACATCCTTAAAATAGGGTTGAGGTGTAGGAGAAATAGACTGGGGGAGGGGGAAGGGGAGAGATGGTCTGGGGAGAGGTTGTTCATATGAAGGAAACAAGAAAAAAGCTTATGGAGGGGAGGGGAAGAGGGGGAAGGAATTGGGGAGTGATTGAACCTTAATATCATCAGAATTGACTCAAAGAAGGAGTAACATACATACTCAAGTGGGTATAGTAATATATTTTGCCCTGAGGGAGGGGAGGGAGATAAGGGGGGGAGGGGAAGGAGGGAAGGGCAGATTCTGGGAGAGAGTAGTAAAAAGCAAAATACTTTCAAGGAAGGTGAAGACGTTCTGCATAACGGCACAAGTATGAAATATTGAATTGCTTGATTTCATAGGGAGGGTTGAGGAGAGAGGGAGGAAGAAAATTTGGAACATAGAATTAGCTCAAAGACCTTAAACTCATCAGAGTTGGCTCATGGAGGGAATAACATTCACACCCAGTTGGGAGGAGTAATCTATTTAACCTTACAGGAAAGTATGAGGGGAAGAGGATAAGGAAGGAAGGGTGAAAAAAAAGGGAGTGCAGAGTAGGGGAGGGGACAGTCAGAAGTAAAATACTTTTGAGGAGGAATAGTTTAAAAGAAGATGGAAAATAGAGTAAATATCATGGGAAGGGAATAGGATGGAGGGAAATAGTTATGATGACTTTGCTGGGCTAAAACGAAGAAAAGTCTTTGTCAAGTTTAAGGTACATTATTTAGGGTATGATGAACAGGATACTATTAGAAAAACCTGGAAAGACCTACATGAACTGAAGCAGAGTGAAATGCACTGTATACAAAATAACAGCAATAGTGTAAAATGATCTGCTGGGAAGCATGTGGTTATTTTCAGCAAGGCAATGGTCCAATATAACCCTGAAGGACTATGAAAATGGCAACCCATCTACAGAGAAAGAAGTGATAGTATCTGAAATAGATGGAAACACATTTTTTTTCTTTTCTTTTTTTTTTCTTTTTTGGTGAGGCAATTGGGGGTGGGTGGCTTGCCGGGGTCATGTGGCTGGGTGTGTGGGGCCGGATTTGGGCTCAGGTGCTCCTGGTTCCAGGGCCGGTGCTCTGTCCGCTGCGCCACCTAGCTGCCCCTGAAAACACATTTTTTAAAAAAATGTTTTTTCTCTTTGACAATTCCTCAGTCTGAAGTTTTGAGAGTTTTCTGACTTTTTTTCTCACAACCTAGCTAATGTGGGAATGTTTTCCATGACTACTCATGTATAATTTATTTTGTAATGCTTGAGTTCTAGTGGGTGGGGGTGGGAATAGAGGAGGAAGAGAAGTTGGAACAATTTTTTTTTTAAAAATTGATGTTAAAATTTTTTTTACATATATTTTGGAAAATAAAATTCTATTCTAAGAGTGAAAAAAAAAAGTTAGTGGTGGTGGACAGGGAATGTGAGGAGTGAGTAAGAGGATTAATCAATTTCCCACATCAGTCATTAAAATACTTATAGTTCCTTATAATGGACCCCTACCCCAAGTTTATCTTTACTAGGTCACTGACCTGACAATCAGTATTGACTAATAAATATTATTCATTCCCAAAAAAAACAAACAAACAAAAAAAAACAATGAATGTTAGGTAAAATTTGACATTAAGCTCAAGAAGAAAAGGTTAATTTATATAAAACATGAAAATCTAAATTCATAAAAATTCAATAGTAAATGTTTTAAATACAAGTATATTACATTAATGAAATATAAGGAAGAAAAGTTTGCTTTTTAATAAGCAAAATAAAATAATTTAAATGTTTTTAAACCTTCCAAAACAGAAGAAAAAAATTTTAAAATGAGCCAAAATATCCCAATTTTAACCAGTAGATAGTATTATGAGTCAAGGTTTGGAAAAGGACATCCCTCTTTTAGAATTTTGGAGATCGTTTCATTAACTTACCAGTGCACATCTTTCTCACCCAAGTTATTTCTTGATGGGGTGCAACATTCCTTTTTAATATGTCACTATTCTAATCCTCACCCTCAATGCAGAGACTTTAAGCATCAATGAATTACATTTCAAAACTTTAATTCTAATGTTTGGTAATTACTATTTTATCATATAATTTAAAATATGGTTAAAACTAGAATTCCTCTACTCTTCCTATTAATGGTTTTGTTTTTTTGGTCATAGAATGACATAATTACAGAATCACAAAATTTCAATGAAAAGAAAGTCCACTATTTATCTAGTCCAACATATACTCTAGGGTATGCCTTACCATAACATATTTGAGAAATGTTTGACACAATTCCACATAATTTTTTTAATAACCCTTTAAATTCTATAAATTATCCCACTGGTAATTTAATTGGAATAGCATTAAATCTGAATCTAAATTTATTCATGTCAATATTCTTATAATGTGGAAATGATAGACAACAAAGGGAAAGCCCCTGTGTTCCATTAGTATACATTTACTATTGACTGAAAAAGAGGAAGAACACTTCATCTTTGGGAAGAAACTCTATGGAGGATTTACAGGACAGAAGCAACAGTTTAACAGTAGTGGCTGGAATGGAAAGGTTGTTCTCTACAAAGCTAATCTCAGATATCCCCAGTCAAGTGATTTTTATTTTCTAACTTCAGCCCCCATAAAATTAATTCCTCTAACCCCAAATAATCCTGAATTTTGATTCTTGTGATAAGGCAATTTCATTTTTGTCTTGGTATCTCAAATGTCTTACATATGAAAAAATACTTATTTATTAACAAAATTATGTAAAGTATGATCCTCTAGCTTTGAATGAATTTAAACCACTTAAATTCCTTTAGACCATGGTTTCAGCATTCATAAAATGAGAGTATTGAATTGTTTTTGAAATCCCCTCTAGTTCTTAAGCTATGATACTGTGGTGTACATTTTCAATATATGATATGCATTCCTTTGCTAAAAACATTTTCAAATTCAATATTTCCCCAAATAGTGATAAAAACTTATTTTGCAAGAAAAAAAATATAACATAAACATGGCTTGATTCTGAGTGTTTTTAAAATACCTTTGAAGTATTTTAAAGCTTGTTATTCAAAAAGAGTTCTCCCCATCTTATATTATCTAATAGACATGAAAATAATTTGTGAAACAGCAGATGATGCAAATTGTTTACTTGTAATAATATGCTAAGGACAAAGGAAAATCAATTAATTAGGTAACTTTTGACAAGAAATTAATTTTATTCTATTGCTATATCCCCACAGTTATCAAAGAATTTTATTTCATTTTCAACTGTTTTCATCACAGAAACTGCGTAACTATATAGAAACATAGAGACTTTATAAAACAATCCCTATAAATGAAAAAAATTCAATTAAATTGATTTCAAACTATATTTTGGCTTACAATTGAAACAATGACTAACATTGTTTTTAAGTATCAATTCCTTCTAATTATTTTTAGTTTGATTTTTCTAGGTTTACACTTATGTAAATATATAGCATTATTTTAGGAATGCATAAACCCATCAGGATAGAAAATAATATGAAGAGTAGTTATTAAGGTCATATTTCTAATCACTATGTTTTAAATCAATTAACAGAGGTATACATGCCAACATATATATTCTATTCCCCATATCCCACACCATAACTAAACATATATGTATATAAATATTATATGGAAAAATAAAAATTTCCACAACAAACTTTGAAATTTAATTTGCTGTATATATGTGTTCTGTATCATGTTCTTAAGTCTAAACAATCAACAAAATAATAAATCAAGCCCCAAATGTGAGAATATATATGTGTGGGAACGTTTATATATGTACGTATGTGATTTCTCGACATTTTGTGTCAAATAAGTATGCATGTATGCATGTATGTGTATATATACATATATAAATAAAATTCAGAATCCAGAAATGAGTTCTTATGATGCCTACATATTATATTTAATATAAATAATTGAATTCCCATGAATAAAATTATTTATCTCAAGAAAGCTCAAAATTAAACATTTTTCATTTTATAATTAATTTGTTCATCATAATTTATTAAAGGTCTTGATGTATAAAGTACTCTATAAAAAAACTTGGAGAGGGGCAGCTAGGTGGCACAGTGGATAAAGCACTGGCCCTAGATTCAGGAGAACTTGAGTTCAAACCCGGCCACAGACACATGACACTTACTAGTTGTGTGATCCTGGGCAAGTCACTTAACCCTCATTGCCAGCAAATAACAAATAAATAGATAGATAGATAGATAGACAGACAGACTGACAGATAGGTAGATAAACAAATTAATTAATTAATTGATAAATAAATAAATAGATAAATAAACAGGTGAATGAATGAATAAATGCAAGAATGAACAAATGAAAAATGAATGAACAAATAAATAAACATACAAATAAAAATGAATAGCTAGATAGATAAGTTAAATAAATAAAACTTGGAGATCATTTCTCTGAATAAATTATAAGAATATTCCTATAATGAAAGCAATGTAAAATAAATTAAAATGATTAAAAAATGTAATACTTTATGAAAATGTATTACAATGAAAAGAGATGATGTTACTAACAATCAGTAAAAGAAGTGTGGTGACCTTATTAAGTCTAGATAAAGAAGATTTGTGGTGAAAAGATATGACAAGGGATATCCAGCAATGTTAAAGAGAAGGGACATTAGTTCTTAGATGATCTTTGTGTTGTAACAGGATTCACTTAGATTCAGCCTAATCTTTAACCTTAATTTTATGATCATTATAAAAAATATCTAATTCTTAATTTTTAAGAGAGTCTTTTACATCTAGGCATAGAACTTACTTCAGAAATGAAATCAGCAAGCTGAGTTTCCCATATATGAAAAGTCACAAAAATAATCATGAATTGCAAAACTGAGTGAAAAATTTAGAGACTAATGGCCTACTGTTTCAACAAGCCACAGGAGAACTGTCATACTTAACTGCCACTGAGCCTGTTTTGAAATGGAGTGACCATGTATCACAATGGAGATCCTAGCCTTCCTGGTCATCTCAAGTATATAGAGTCTATAGCTATTTAAGATAATGAAGATTGACCTTCATGAATTGAGCTGTGCAAGAAAACCAGGACAGATAGCAACGCTTCATTAGATTTCAATGTTACACCAGAGATAGAAGTTAATAAGAATGTCGATATAATAATTTTTCTTCTTTCATTTTCCCTGATATTTGGCCCACAAGGAGAACTGATATAATAAAATATTTCATTAATCTGATATAAGCTGTGTTTTTCTTGTTATTGTTGATCACTCATTGCTGTCATATCTGATCCTTCTTTTTTTTTTATTTTTTTAGTGAGGCAGCTGGGGTTAAGTGACTTGCCCAGGGTCACACAGCTAGTAAGTGTTAAGTGTCCGAGGCCGGATTTGAACTCAGGTACTCCTGACTACAGGGCAGGTGCTCTATCCACTGAGCCATCTAGCTGCCCCATATCTGATCCTTCTTGACCCTATTTGGGGTATTCTTGGCAAAAATACTGGAGTGATTTGCTATTTCCTTTTCCAGCTCATTTTACATATGAGGAAACTGAAGAAAACAGGGTCAAGTGGCTCACCCAGAAGCATATACCTAATAAGTGTCTTAAGCCAGATTTGAACTCAGGAAGATGAGTTTTCTTGACTCCAAGCCTAGTTAGCATTTCATTCACTGCACTAACTCTTTTTATTCAAGACATATCTCAAGAGCTATCCCAGACTCAGCACAGCCACAACAGAGTGGAATCACAGAATTTTTGCTCCCCATAATTATGCCTCTTTTTTTTGTGAGGCAATTTGGGTTAAGTGACTTGCCTAGGGTCACACAGCAAGTAAATATAAAGTGTCTGAGGACGGATTTGAACTCAGGTCCTCCTGAATCTAGGGCCAGTGCTGTATCCACTGAGCCACCTAGCTGCCCCTCCATAACTATGCCTCTTCAAGGTATCTGCATTTTTTCATTAAATATTGTATTGGAGGCAAATTTGGTATTAATGGACTAAAATTCTAGCATTAGAACCAATTCTGTGATTAATTTTTTGGGTATTATATTTATAGGATGTTTTGTTATAAACCTTAAATCAAGCTGAGACCCTTGCCCAACAGAATCTATAGCACGTTAGGTGGAAAGAGATCATGAGTCAGTAGTAGGGACAACTTCCTGCATCTGGTTGTGTCAGTTATGCTTTCATTACACATGAGGATTAGACCACCCTCTTGAGTGACAACCTTACTTATTCTAGAGATAATAGATACATAGATAGGTATGTAAAATCTTACTCTGTTATAAAATCAGTACAGATATTGATATATGTTTATATAGATAAATAGATGTAGGTATATTATAATTTTACTCTGATGTAAAATTGAAGCATGGATAGGACTTTAGCCTCTAGGAGGTTATCCTGGTAATTTATCTTCTCCTGAAGGTTTATCAGTCTGGGAAGTTTTTAAGAATAGGACTGGCAATAGAATATGTCTGATTTTGAATGTTTAGGTTAACAGTATAGAGATACTCTTTAACAATAGACTGGCCATATGATGACAAATACTTTGACCAGGGCAAATAATGTAATAATGAAAATACCAATTGACTCTCAGTTCTAAAATCCTCACCTATTTATGGTGACAAATTGAGAGGAATGGGAGCAGAGGATACTAAGAATCATGCAGATTTTAGAAAAACTATATATTTAATTTAGCTGTTGCTAAACTAATGATAATATCTTTATCCAATGAACAATATACAGACAGACTGAAATTGTTGACACTCAACCAGGAATGAAACCAGGAGACAAGAAAATTGCAAATAAATGGAAAAGTTCCTCAAAGATTCACCTTGTAAAAACAAATTAAAGAGGTGCCAGAATTCATTTTAGTGTTTTGTTTTTTTTTTCCTGATAACCAATAGGAAATGTCATTTCATGAAGTTTTTTCATATAGTATTATAGCATTCATAATAAAGATTCACAAAAAAAAAACATAGCTACTTTTTAGCAATATAGAGTAATATACATCTATTGCAGAGGTTAAAAGGTATTTTGTTGTTACGGCAGCTAGGCAGTACTAGGCAGTACAGCAGATAGAGTGCTGTGCCTGAATCAGAAAGACTCATCTATGCAAGTTCAAGTCTGGTCTCAGGCACTTACTAGTTCTGTGGCCTTGGAGAAATCACTTAACCTGTTTACCTCAGTGTCCTATTCTGTAAAATAAGCTGGAGAAGTAAATGGCCAACCATAAATATATTTTCCAAGAAAAACCTAAATGGTGTCATGGAGAGTAGGACATGAGTGAAAATGACTGAACAACAAGATGTGATACACATCTGTTGCACAGGATGAAAAGAAATAGAAAGTTGATAAAAAATCATTACAAACATTCAAATAAAATAATTATATAATTTGATAACCAATTACTTCCATGCAAAAGTGGACAATGGGATGACAAAAATATATTAAGAAATACAGATCATGGAAAAATAATTTAACTATTCAGAATTGCCACACTTGTATAAATGTGATATCTAAATGCATACTGTTTGTTTATTTATTTATTTGTTTGTTTGTTCATTTATTTTGCTGGGCAATGAGGGTTAACTAACTCACTCAGGGTCACACAGCTATTAAATGTCAAGTGTCTGAGGCCAGATTTAAACTCAGGTCCTCATGAATCCATTTATCCACTGTGCAACCTAGCAATGTATGCCATTTAATTTAAATAGGCCTCTTACTACAAAAAGCAGATACTAATTCTTCTCTTTAAATGATACTCTATCTCATTGGTCTCACACAAGTAAGCTACATCACCTAAACCCCAGTGACAGGAATAGATTAAATCAAAGGGGTAGACTGCTTAATTGTTTTAACCCCACTAATAAATAGTGGGGCTTATCTTCAGCTCAACAATACCATTCTTTCTCCCTCAGGACTTTCCTACTGCACTCTCTCCATTGGCTATGTAAACTCCTAATCTGTTACCTCCAAACTTGGTATCAAAAGGGCAATTATAATTTAACCTTAGTTGGGAACCCATAGAAGTACCTATCTAGTTGTCATTCAGAAAATTTATCCCCATCCCAACATTCCTTCCCTTTACTGATTTTCACCAAGATCTCCTCCAAGCACGGCCTAGAGAATGAGTATATTTTAGGTCTTTTAACTCAATAGAAATAATGCATATTATAGCAAAATTAGAGCAAATTTAAAATCAGTAGATTGCAAATTAGTTATATTTTGAAATTAATAAACATGTATATGCCTATATGTATGTATGTATATATATATATATATATATATAAATATAAATATATAAAATTTTGAGTAAGAGTCATTTAATTTGTTATATTTGCATCCCCAGGGCCTTGCATATGATAGGAGCTTAATTAAGGCATGTCAATTAGATAATAATTTGGTTCATTTAATTAATTAATTTCTAAAACCATACGTTTCACATATGTTCTTTCCAAGTGTCAGTCAATTCTGGAACACACTGCAAATGTGTTTTTTCAATTATTGAAAGATTTAAAAGGTTCAATTGCCATAGCTCTAAGTTGTAGCTCATCTTAAGATTGTTTAGTCATTAATCATTGCATGCCCCACTATAAAGAAAGTGCATGCATAAACTGTATTTTGTTTATTTTGCTTTTAGGTCAGCAATTACCATGCCAAAGTAAATTAGAGCAAATTATTCCTTTTAGGGTTTAGAGGGGAAAGTTGGTAATAATTGCTAAAATGCCAAACAGATGTACTGAAATAATGATCATATGAATTAAAAGTTAGGCAATGACCCATTTATCATATGAAACTCTTTATTTAGAACTATTCAGCAGGCAAAGAGGTGGACCACCCAGGAAATCCATTCACGTGGCTTCTGTTTATTTGTTAATGCTTGTGTTTATCTGTAAGTAATATTTTAAAGGTATAATTTTAAAGTTCAGAATTCCCTTAATGAATACATATTTTTTCAGTATTATAGATGAATATTCATTATCATTATGAATAAAACATTCTTAGAGTAAAAATTTACTTTCATTCAAAATCTTTCAAATGTATAATAGCTCACATCTGTAATACATGTTCTTCCCAATGACTCTATGAGTTAGGCTTACTAAGTTTCAGAGACTTTGATATGGGAGAGACTCAAAAGTAGTATATAATTTTTGTTACATGTTAAATGTTATATTGGGAATCAGAGGACCCCAAGTTCAAGAATTTGCTCTACCACTTACTATCTGTATGACCATGAAAAAATATCTTTACCTTTCTGGAAATTTAGTTTCCTCAGCTGCAAAATGAAAAGTTGAAACTAAATGGACTCTTTAAGGGACCTTCCTACCAGTGATGTGTTTGTTAAAGTTTAACAACTGGCTTCCTCTCCCCCTTACAAAATTTACAAATGACCCCCTTTTCAAATTAATCTGCCTTATTAACATTTTTCCATTATTTTCTTAAATCTACACAATTAAAAATATCAATTAAGTCCTGACATAATGTTTTCAGGTTTTTGAATTTTAATGCACACATTTTAAAAATTGTCTCTTTGAGGGGATCACAGCAGGCTATGAATCCTCTGCTTTATAGGGGCCAAATTGTAATTGGGGAGTGTTAGCTAGGCAGCTCACCAAAATATTGGGGCAAGGAAGGAGACCAACAGCCTCCCTCAAAAACAGAATAGCTTTCATTAACAAGGACAAACTTAAAAACACAAGAAAGATCAATAGAATTAAGGGAAAGGAAAAAAATGGGGTAAGGGAAATGATAAGAGCTGAATAATACCACCGCCCAGGGATCAGCTGAGAACACTCAGCTGCCTCCTGTTGCTTTCCAGCTTCAAGCTAGAAGGGCTCCTCCCTTCTCCTTCCCAGCAGAGCCCAGCCTGACCACACACAGCCCCAAGCTAATTGGCTGGCAGCCCTGACTGACAGTCACATGACTGCCCTCACTGGGCTTCCAGTCATTATAATTTTGCCAGGCCCATAGCAACGGCTACAACCAGCAGGTAGAGCACCATGCCATTGCAGAGGCATGGCACCTGAGCCTCAGGCCAGTGCACTTGCTGGATTTTTAAAATTCTAGCCAAAAGATGGGGTCATAAAAACCTCAAATAACAATTCTTTACAGCTTCTACCTCTAAAGCTATGATTCTATCTCTCAAATCTATATCAGGTTAGGCCTGGAGAAACTAAGACCCAGAGAACTAAAGTGAAATTCTCTAGGTCACAGGTATTAAACAGCAAAGTGAAGATTCAAATGCAAAGTATCCTATATTAAGTCCTGTATTATATTCAGCAAAATTGTCTCCACCATCTTTAGATCTATTTTTAAAGATGAGGTAACTAAAATCTAAGGAAATTGGGTGAGACTCACCTCCAAAAATGTAAGGTGGGGGGCAGCTAAGTGGTCCATTAGATAAGGGACCAGCTCTGGATTCAGGAGGACCTGAGTTCAAATATGGCCTCAAACACTTGAAACTTACTAGCTGTGTGACCCTAAGCAAGTCACTTGACCCTCATTGCCTAGTAAAACAGAAACAAAAAACAACAAAACCAACAAAAAAAACATAAGGGAAGTAAAGAGTAGACCTTGGCAACAAACCTAAATCTCTTGGTACTACAATGAAATTACCCACACTCTATCTCTTCTATACTTCTTCCCATCAAACCTTTTGGGAGCCTATATATACACTAATGATAAGTATACTTTTTATAGTGTTTCAAAAGAAAATTAATTGTACTTGTGTATAGGGGAATAATAATTGTAAATAATAATAGTCTAGGGGTAGATAGGTGGTACGGAAGATAGAGAGTGTGCTTGGAGTAAGGAAGACGTAAGTTCATAACTGACCTCATGGGCAGTTAGGTGGTGCAGTGGATAAAACAATGGCCCTGGACTCAGGAGTACCTGAGTTCAAATCCAGCCTCAGACACTTGACACTAGCTGTGTGACCCTGGGTAAGTCACTTGACCCCCATTGCCCTGCCAAAAAAATAAATAAATAAAACCTGACCTCATGCTGTATGACCCTGGGCAAGTCCCTTAACCCTGTTTATCTGAGTTTCCTCTTCAATAAAATTACCTTGAGAAGGAAATAGAAAACCATTCCAGTATCTTTGCCAAGGAAATCCCAAATTGTGAATGAAAACTTGGACACAATTGAAACAACTGAATAACAAAAGGTGATAATGCACATGATGTATGCTTCTCCTGGCTAGATAATTACTCATTTGTAAAAAAAGAAAAAAAAAGTCAGTTTTGCCTGATCACAAATATATACATATATTTAAATGTGTGTGTTTGTATACATATATATATATACATATATATATACACATTATACATATATAATATTATATATACATATATATGTAAATATGCTTGCTTTTGAAAATTTTTTAAAGATTTTTAAAAACTTCAACACAAATTTTTATCCTTTCTTTTTTTTTCCTGTTAGGACATATACACAAGTGGGTGTGCATCTTTATCTATCTATCTGGACTGGTATATGCAAATACACACACCTATATACATATGTATACATGTATTGGCACTTGTTTGCAAATTTAGGCAGGCAGGTGCAATAATCTTTCTAAAAAGTAGAGTTATATATTAAAAGTTCCAAGTTAGCATTAATCAAACTAGATTGGGAGCTCATTTCAGTTTTTTAAACAACTTTTATCAAATATGTTTATTCTATAGCCTGTAATTGCAGTTTCACACTTCTATTCAATGAGGATAGCCATTCTAACATTCAGTATATTGCAATTAAAAATAGCATTCACTATTATTTTGTTTTGTTTCTGTTGCAGTAAATAAAAATCACAGTTGGATGCACAAAATTAAGTCATTAAATGGATTTGTATTTCAGTTGATTGAAGTCTACAGGTCTTTTTGCCCTTCTGGCAGCCATTTTATTTTGTCTGTTAATGTCAGTCACTGTCATTTCCACTTTGTCAGTGAACTGTGACCAGTCAACTGATTGGATGTGCTCAAAATATGTTATTCAGAATAAATCTGAAGTTCTGATGGTATATGTGCTCTCTGTTCACCAAAGCTATCTAAGATTTCTGGGAATACAAGTCTTTGAAACTCCTTAGATCCTTTATACGTCAGTATTTACTAACCATAGAAGCTAATTAACGTTTTCACATAAAATTATCCATCCAGTTTATCTACACTCTCTTCCTTTTACAAATGAAGTTGAAGACCAAAGTGTTTAAGGAACCTGATTAGAGGTGAGACACAAGCCAATGTGTGGGCTCTGAATCTTTAACCCTTTGTACCAGGACAATCTAGTTTAATTGGATCAGGAGTAGAGGAAAAGTATGCCACTGTCATCTGACCCTTACTGGTGGTCTTTTGTCCAATACTACTTATTTATCTATGCTTCAGGACCCTCCCTCATCCATGGGAATATATGATATGAAATATTATAGGATCAAAAAATCATTATTTATCATAATGTTAAGATGGTTATTATTATTATTATTATTATTATTATTATTATTTCTAACACAAATCTGAGAAAAGCGGCAAGGAAAGAAACTCTGACAGGCAATAATGTTTAAAATTTTTATGCATTTAGTCATTTTGAAATAGTTATCCCTCTGAAATAGATTTTGCTTCATTGTTACCTCTTTGGAAAAGCACTTTTTTATGACAAGCCATAGCATCATCTAAGAGAAGGCATTTTAGATGTGTATCTTTGCTTCAGAATGATTTAGTGAAATAGCTCCATGCTCTACAAAGCCTGCCAGCAAGTGAGTGTTTTTTTCTACCTTTCTCAGTGCCAGCAGCTTTCTGCTTCAAAATCACAAACACAGCATTTTTATTTTATTTTATTTTTAGATTGATGCTATGAAGGCATTATCAAAACTCAAATGAATAACAACTCTGCATCCTGGAGTTTTTCCAATATAGAAAAAAATGGTGAGATTTAGACCAGAAGGTTACTGTAGTCAAACTTTGCTTGTAATGAAATTTCTGCTGTGGAAAAAAAAAATGAAAGATGGATAAGCATAGGTGACTAAAAGTCTGTGCTGGCAAAGGGATGAGCCCTGAGGAACTGGGGAGATGACAATAAAAATCGAATAGTTCTTTTATTTTTCTGACTTCATTGTAGGATTTTCCTCATTCATTTGCAAGTCAATTTCAAAGCCAATGTATTTAGGACCATACTCCAAGTTTGAATTAAATTTCTTGGCAAGATCTTTGCTTCTGTTTCAATAAATTAGGCATGTACATAAAATTAAACTTTCACAGTTATGATGCTCATTATAGGCATCCTATGTGGAGTATGGCAATGACTTTGCATGCTGAGAAAAGAGCTAACAGTGGCGGTGAAATAAGTAAGTATAAGTCTATGAAAAGAACCTTGTAGTTAATTGAGGTAGTAACAGAGTGGATAAGGGTGCTAGTCAGATTTTCTGTGGCAAAAGGGCAGATGTCTCAGCTTTTCATTTCTATAATTTCAATGATTAATTTCCTCATTAGTAATTAGTTCTCTTAATTGCCTAGATATGGAAATCATATTAGATGAATATGTCAAAATTTAATTTTAACAATGTGGATATACATTTCCAGTGAGTGGAATTTTGTACCCATCCTTTCCCAGAAATTTGGAAACTGAATTACTTATCATTAAGTGTTTTTTATTAACAAATGATTATACATTCCTAGGTCCCTGGTGATTGCAAGACCATAAAGCAAGGAAAATACATGGCCACCATGCCCTACCTATAAAAGGACACTGTTTCAGGCAGAAATGTACCATGGGACAAAACCTCATGAAGAGTCTTACCCTCATTTTGCTCCATACTTCATTCCTTGGTTTCCAATCAATACTATTGTATCACCTCCCTGACAAAGCTAACCTATGTCTTGGAGTCAATTTAATTTGTGAACCTGACTTGACTGGTTTGGAATTCCATTTTCGTCTGTGGCTTAAGTCTTGAATCATTATTTCACTCAGTTTGACTCTAATCAATACCAGATATAATTGCCACCAACCTTGGTTTGGGAATCCTCAATTAGAATAAGCTAGAT
Source organism: Dromiciops gliroides (assembly GCF_019393635.1). Classification (NCBI taxonomy): domain Eukaryota; kingdom Metazoa; phylum Chordata; class Mammalia; order Microbiotheria; family Microbiotheriidae; genus Dromiciops; species Dromiciops gliroides. Next base: position 377,738,970 of record NC_057861.1, read on the forward strand.
CAACTAGATCATAATTTAAAGTATATCTTGACCTTATATTACCTGGTACTCTTTCATTTGTGACCGTCATTACATTAATATTTTGAAATATAAGTATTTTAAAAGAACTTGGAATTAAGACACCTAGGAAAAACAAGAATCATCCTCTTTTTTATTTTTTATTACTTAAGTATGCAAATATTTATTTGATTTATTGTTATTGATATTTCTTCTAGAAATGAAGATAATAACTCACCCAAGATTGCTCAAAATGTGTGACTCTTCTCCATGTCCTCTCCTATTTTTTCCACATTGGATCCTCCCAGATTTTCAGGGACAATCCTTAATTTCTTCTAACATCATGAGTATACCAATTTAGTAAATCAATCTGTTTATCAACTAACAATTGCTCATAACTCATGACTATTTTAAATCTTATTATATAGTTCTTTGAGAATATTCTTTGTTATACTTCTTTTAAGTTTCTTCTTTGTTAAACACCAAAGTCTTTTCTGACACCTAACATGAACATCTTCATTAACCCCCTGAATTATAATCTATTTTAATTCTTTAGAGATTGCAATGTGTCATGACTTATAGACATCTCTAATGCTAATGTGACTTATAGCCATTTTTAATTCCTTTAAATAATGCTTAAGACATAGACAATCATGCACTTGTTGAGTATCCAATGAGTTTACTTTTGCTCACATATACACACACATACATATGCATATGTATGTATGTGTGTGTGTGTGTGTGTGTGTGTGTGTGTGTTTTTTTTTCTTTTGGTGCAGTGGCGATAAAGGAAATTCCTAGATCAACTAAGTGACTGGGAGAATTTGAGACTTTTCAGTGCATCTCCCAATTTGGACATTTTCTTGGCATCTCTAAGAGGATCAAATTCACTGATAGGAGGTTAATACCAGAATTAATTTATTGGCTCTAACTGCTAAGGGATAGCATGGTTTGGGTACAGCAAACTCTTTGTCACATTTCTATCATTTCTTAGTGATATGCACAGAAGGGACTTTCATATGTAGAGACCCCACCTTCACCCTCATGAGCTTTTAGTGGCATAAGCAGGATGAGAGAAGCCTTCTTGGAAATATTGAGTTTCTGATTCTGGGCTTGGAGAGGCAGAGACTTAATCTCTCAATCATGTGGCTAAAGAAGAAACACATGAGTGAGAGGTTAAAGTTACTGACATTTGTTCCTTTTTTGACACCATGACTGAGAGTCCCAGAATTCAGTGTTCTAGCCAGAAAATGGACCATTTACTAGACAATAGTAGCATTCAGGTTTGTCTCACAACTATTGCCAAGTTTGAAAATTCTGGAAATTGACCTGATCAAAAAGAAAAAAAAAAGTAATTCCATAAATAGTATACCTCATAGAAGAAAAAAGCAAAGAAAAACAAAACAAAACAGGATTATGAATGGAGCTGTTCATGGGCATACCAGTAGAAAAGGGCTCAAGCCATAACATGAGAGAATGATTCAGATGGCCGGACTCTGATGGAAAGAGAGGGTAGGGTATAGATCAGCACCAAGTTCATTTCCCTTTCAAATAAGTACATACTTTCAGAATAATACCTTAAAGATATATAAAAGCATCAGTAGAATAAATTATTAATTCATTAAAATGTGGAACATCATCTTTCTCAAAGTCCAAAATACAGTGATTCTCTATCTCCTCTAGAGATAATTATGAATTATTATTTAAATCTCTTAATGCCACAGACACAATTTACCTTTCTATTGATACTACATGACTTCCTTCCACAGACATCACACACACACACACACACACACACTGAACAAAAATGTTCTAAATTTCCTGTTACTACATATCTCCATCTCCCATACTTATTCACTGACCACTTCCCCCATTCCCCACCTCTGATATTTAGAATTCATCCTTGCTTTTTGCCCCAAATCTCAGAAATTATGGTTTATTTCAGCAATCTGATAAAACATCAAGACTCTGTTCATGAAGTATTTCCTTACCTTCTTAATTACCAGTGTTTTCTGCCACAATATGTATTTATTTTATATCTATCTGTATGCAGCATGAAGCACAAAGTCCACTTTCTGCATTAGTAGATATTGATTAATCAAACCTAAGTCATTCTAAGGGGAGAAAGTTGTAAATAAGGGAAAGTGGAAACCTCTCTTCAAGATTCCAGCTTCAAGAGACAAGGTGTGTGGTTCCAACCTCTTTTCTAGTCCCTGAAAGGGAGATGATGACTGTGAGACAAAGCTGACATAGAGAAGCAAGGAATTTCTAGCATATCTCTATCCCCAGCTTGCTACATTAGAAACTTTAAAGAATTTCCCCTTCAATGAGATCTGGACCTCCCCCTGTTTAACTGTTATATTTCAACAGGAGAGTTCACTCACTTAAATAATACATACACATGTGTACATAAACACACACGCACACACATATGCTTTGCTATCTCATGTGTTTATATGTGATTGAGAAAGATCATTTACTTACATCAGTTTTGATTATACATGAACTACACTATGAGATTTCCCCATACATTTTCCTTTTTTTTTATGTTAGCCAATTTGATAGGTGTAAGGTAGTACCTTAGAGTACTTAATTTGCATTTCTCTAATCTGTAGTGATTGAGAACTCCCCATTGAATGAGATCATTCTTTGTGTATTCTCCAATATACAAATTCTCTGTTTTCTGTTTACTATATGCCTTGGTTATGTTTTTTGTTTGGATTTTTTTGTTTGTTTGTTTGTTTTTTAGTGAGGCAATTGGGGTTAAGTGACTCACCCAGGGTCATACAGCTAGTAAGTGTTAAGTGTCTCAGGCCGGATTTGAACTCAGGTACTCCTGACTCCAGGGCCAGTGCTCTATCCACTGCGCCATCTAGCTGCCCCTATGCCTTGGTTATGGTTCTGCACACCATTCAGTTTATGTGATTATATATTGCAAAACTAGAATTCTGTGAAAAGAGGAAAATACTTCATATACAAGCTTGGAATTCTTAGTCTTTAAAAGATATCAAGGGGGTGGGGGTGGAGCCAAGATGGAAGAGGAAAGGCCCAAGCTCTCCCTAAGACCACACTAAATGCCTTCAAATAATGCCATTAGACAATTCCTGGAGCAGCAGAACCCGCAAAAGGAGAGGGTGAAATAATTTTTCAGTCAAAGACAACTTAGGTCAGCAAGAAAGGTCTGTTGTACCAGGGTAAGAGCATAGTGCAGCCTAGTGCAGGCCTAGCCAGCACATAACCAACCTGAGTATAGATCCAGGCCCAGTGAACTAGGCCTCAGGAGACCCTGAATCATCTGTGGCAGCCGCTGCTTCTAGAACTCAGCCCACAGACATTGAGGGGATCAAAGAGTTGACCAGGGAGAGATTACAGGGGTATCTTTGCTGGCACTGAGGCAGGATTCTATTGTTTTGCAGTGCTCAAGTCCAAGTCACAATTTTGGGTGGTGGTCCAAGGCAGGGGAGGATCAAAAGCAGATCAGATCTTAAAGATAGAGTGGAACAGGAGTCTGTTCTGGGTTCCAGGCCAGAGAAGCAAGTCTGTAGTTACTTGCAGACCAGAGCATAGGCCAGGAGAGTAGTGAACATATCTCTCTTTAAATCATACCACTTTGGAAGAACTAAGGATTTAGAAATTCCAAAAGTATCTCAGAGAACCACTGCTCAAACCTCCTGGAACTTGAGACAGTGAACTCTCCACCCTGGAAAGAGTGTACCTCTTTAACAAAGAGTTAAAAGTCAAAAAATAGGCATAGAAAATCAGCCAACAGAAGAAAAATGTTGATGCTAGAAAGTGTCTATGGTGACAAGGAAGATCAAAATACACCATCAGAAGAAGATAACAAAAGCAAAGATCCTATATCCAAAGCTTCCAAGAAAAATATGAATTGGTATCAGGCAATGGAAGGGCCCAAAATGGAATTTTAAAATAAAATAAGAGAGGTAGAGGAAAAAATGGAAAGAGAAATGTGAGTGACAATCATGAAAAAAAAAGTCAACAGCTTGAAAAGCCAAATTGGCCCAATGGAAAAGGAAGTACAAAAGCTCTCTGAAGAAAATAATTACTTAAAATTTAGAATTGATCAAATTGAATCTAATGACTTTATGAGAAATCAAGAAAAAAAGCAAAAAAAAATAATGAAAAAAATAGAAGGCAATGTGAAATATCTCATTGGAAAAAAAAAAACACAAAACAAATGACCTGAATAATAAATCCAGGAGAGATAATTTGAAAATTACTGGAGTACCTGAAAGACATGATCAAACAAAGAGTATAAACATCATCTTCCAAGAAATTATCAGGGAAATTTGCTCTGATATTCTAGAAGCATTAGGTAAAATAGAAATGGAAGAAATCCACCATTCACCTTCTGAATGAGAACCCACAATGAAAACTTCCAATAATAGCCAAATTACAGAGCTCCCAGGTCAAGGAGAAAATATTGCAAGAAGCCATAAAGATACAATTCAAGTATCATGGAGCCACAGTCAGGATAAAAATATCTAGCAGCTTCTACATTAAATTATTAGAGGTCTTGAAATATGATATTCCAGAGGGCAAGGGAACAGGGATTACAACCAAGAATCACCTATCCAGCATAAATGATTATAATTTTTCAGGGTAATAAATCAGAATTTAATGAAAGAGAGGACTTTCAGGAATTCATGACAAAAAGACTTAAACTGAATAGAAAATTTCTCTTTCAGATACAAGACTCCAGAGAAGCATAAAAAGGTAAATAGGAAAAAGAAATCATGAGGCATATTAAAAGTTTAAACACTTTACATTCCTACATGTTAAAATGGTACTTGTAACTCATAAGACCACTCATTATTAGGGCAGCTGGGTGAAGTATATTTAGAAAGAAAGCACAGGTGTGAGCTGAATATGAAGGGAAGATACATTTTTAAAAAATAAAATTAAGAGATGAGAGGAATGCACTTGGAGAAAGGGAGAGAGGTAGATAAACTGGGTTAAAGTAACTCACATTAAAGAAAAAAAACAAGCATCAAAAAGCTTATTATAATGGAGGGGAAGACAGGGGAAGTGCTGGGGAGTGAGAGAAGCTTATTCTCACAAGAATTGGCTATAGTAATCTATCTTACTCTACAGGGAAGTAGGAAGGGAAGAGGATGAGTGTGGATGGATAAGAGAAGGGAGGTCATATTGGGAGAGGGGGCAGTCAGAAGCTTTTGAGGAGGGATAGGGTAAAAGAAGATAGAAAATAGAGTAAATGTCATGGCAAGGGAATAGGATGGAGCTAAAAATAGTTAGCAATATTAACTGTTAAAAAAAAAAAAGAATGCAGAGGCAGCTAGGTGGTGGCCCTGGAGTCAGGAGAACTTGAGTTCAAATCTAGCCTCAGACAGTTGGCACACACTAACTAGCTGTGTGACCCTGGGCAAGTCACTTACCCCCAATTGCCTCACCAAAACCAAAACCAAACCAAACAAATAAAAACACCAAAACTTTGAAGTAAGTTTGTCTGACAGGCCTAAGTTCTCAAACACATAGTGAAATGATTCTAATTTGTTAAAATAAGAGTCATTCCTTAATTGATAGATAATCAAAAGATATGAAATTTTTAGGTGAAATAATCAAATTAACCTATAGCCATATGAAAAGAAAATGCTCTAACTCCTGACTGATTAGAGAGATGCAGCAATATTTTAAGATGATCTCTGTGAATGACAGTTATTTTCAGTAATACAAGACAATCCAAGACAACTCTGAAGGACTTGTGAAAAAATGCAACATATTTCCAGGGAAAGAACTGATGGTGTCTGAATACAGATTGAAGCATATTTTTAGTTCCTTTTTCTAAAGTATTTTTGTCTATTTTCTTTCACAACCTTAATAATGTGGAAATGTTTTGTATGACTACATATGTATAACTTATATTGAATTGCTTTCTTTCTTAAGGATGGGGTAGGGAGAGAGGGAAAAAGAGAATTTGGAAAACAAAGTTTTAAAAATCATTGTTAAAATTTGTTTTTGCATATAATTTTGGGGAAAAAAGATATCAACCAGAAAAATAAACAAACAACAACAACAACAAAAAGACATGAATCTCAAGAAAAAAACAAAAACAAACATTCTGTCTGTCAACTAGAATTATTTCAGGATGCAGAGAGATGTCATGATATTCAAGTATCCTTTGAGCAGAGCAAAATGATACTGTCATGCTCTCTTCTATTGCTCTCTTCTCTGCAGGAATCAATCTCCCTTGGAGTGGTGTAGGTTAGACCCATGTAATAGTTAACAAAGCTTTCTTGCAAGACACATTTAGACAAACCAGTATGAATACAGATATAACTTAAATGGACAACATACATCTTAAATAAATTTTATTTATTTTGAAAACTAATGCAATAATAATGCTATGTTGGGCCTATTCATAATAATGTACATTTATTTCCTAAGACGTTTTTCAAGTTAATTGAGTTTTTAGCATTAATGATTTCAAAAGTTTTCAAACTCATGAAACATTAACTATTAGAAAGTGTGCTTTCAACAAAGGTAGACTTTAAGATAATCAACTTCTGAAATATATCGGAGTGAAAATAGTCTATATGTTACTTTGGATATATGAATATGTACCATAGTTTTAAAATAAAAGAATTTTCTGATTATATGAAACAAAAACATATTATTTTCTTCTAGATAATATATATTTATGTTACCTCCTGAAATGTTCATACCTTTTCACTTCAGAAGATGATTATTGTATCACATAAACAACCTATTTGGCATCTGTTGCTCCTCTATTTGAAGTTTCTTAATATTGGAAGATAACAAAAAAGAAATCCAGTAGCAATCCTATTTGCTTCCTGCTGATTCTGTATATCTCAGCTTCTTTTAAGATTATGATAGCATAGTGCTAATTTGGAAATTGATATTTACATAAAGAAGAGATTTTTACGTTATTTGTATATTATATATTAGGATAGATGTGTGGAGTTTTTTTTTTGGCTGGGAGTTTTTGCATTTTATTCAGAAATATTAGACAGAAAAAATACTAGAAGACTAGAGAAAAAGAAATATCTTTTTGTTTGTATGTTTTTGTTTTTTGTGAGGCAATTGGGGCTAAGTGACTTGCCCAGGGTCACACAGCCAGTAAGTGTCTGAGGCCAGGTTTGAACTCAGATCCCTATCTACTATGCCACCTAGCTGCCCCAAGAAATATCTATATCTATATCTATATAATAATAAAAGCATTGGCAGGGTAAACACACAATTTACTTATTGAAACATATAATGCTTTCATAATAAATTATTGTTTAGAATTTATTCTCAAAGAAGACCAGGCAATGTCATGACTTGCAGTGAATTGTATTTAAGTGAGAGAGGGCTGAACAAAGTCACCAATCTCATGCTCTTCTCCAAAGCCATCTGGGTCCAGATACGAGGATGACTGGCTATGTTCCAGGATGTTTAAGGCAATTAGGGTTAAATGACTTGACCAGGCTCACACAGGGAATAAGTGTCTGAGATCATATTTGAACTTGGGCCCTCCCAACTTCAGGGCCAGTGCTCTATCCAATGCACCACCTAGCTGCCCTCATAATAACTAGGAGCCATAGAAACCCTATAATAATTCTATGTATGTATGTGTGTATATATGTATGTATGTACAGATACACATACCCACACATATCAAATGATCTTTGCTTCCTGAAAAATTTGCCAGTAGAACACAAACTCTGGCACCTTCTACCACACTCCATGGCTTTGAGAACACTCTTGGCAAATTAATTAGTTCTGCTTTCTAAGGATAAGCAAAAAAGTAGCATCATCATTTTACCAGGTCACTAAATATGTAGATTCTTTGACCATGGCCAGGCATAAAATGAGAGAAAATACAAAACATCCCCCACTCCTCTAAGCTGTCCTTCATTCATAGTTGTAGTGCTGTGAGAAAGAAAAGTTTCTAATAATAACAAATTTTAAAATAATCTATCAAAATAATGATTGTCCACTATTGATTAGAGAATCATGATTTAAAACAACTCTGAGGTACCACCTCACACGTATCAGATTGGCTAAGATGACAAAAAAAAGAAAAAGGAAAATAATAAATGTTGGAGAAGCTGTTGAAAATTTGGAATACTAATGCATTCTTGGGGGAGTTGTAAACTGATCCAACCATTCTGGAGAGTAATTTGGATCTATGCCCAAAGGGCTATGGTACTATGTAAACCCTTTGACCCAATAATACCACTACTGGGTCTGTATCCCCAAAGTATCATAAAAAAGGGAAAAGGACCCACATGTACAAAAATTTTTATAGCAGCTATCTTTATGGTGGCAAAGATTTGGGACATAGATATAGACACACACACACACATATACACACACATACACACACACATATATATATACATATGTGTATGTATATATGTATGTGTGTATGTATATGTGTGTGTTTGTGTGTATATATATATACACACACACACACACACGCACACACATATATATATATATATATATATATATGTATATATATATATATATATATATATATCAGATTGTTTTCTGTCCTGTGGCAGGGAATGGAAGGAGGGAAAAAAATTTAACATTAAAAATCTTATGTAAAAAATCTTTAAAAAAATCTTATGAAAGGGGGCAGCTAGGTGGTGCAGTGGATAAAGCACTGTCCCTGGATTCAGGAGTACCTGAGTTCAAATCCGGCCTCAGACACTTGACATTTACTAGCTATGGGACCACGGGCAAGTCACTTAACCCTCATTGCCCCACAAAACAAACAACAAATAAATAAATAGGTGAATAAAAAGTCTTATGAAAACAAATGTTGAAAACTATATTTACATATAACTGGAAATAATAAGATACTTTTATGATAAAAAAGAAATGATTAACTTAAAAAAATAAATAAATAAAATAATGATTGTTAGTTGTATTTGAGATGGTGGAGTTTTAAGAAAAACTCGAGAATAGCTCTCCCCCATAACTGCTCTCTATATATAGATTAGAAAAAATATCATTCTGATTTTTGATTTGTACATCTAAGAAAAAAATAGTAATATTCTGTCATTTTTCTTATCCAGACCACAGAAGTAAGATACACAAATATAATAGGGACAATGTCTAGAAAATAATTATGAAAGGAACATTATACAAATGAGACAGAAAGAGGATCAAGGCTGTGAACAAGAGCATGAAGTCAAAGACTCACTCAAAGTGAACTGAACTTGTGCAGGATTCAGCTTCCAACTGAGGGCTCTGACACTCACTCCCCAGTTCTAGGCCACATTTCCTGGATAGTCTGATTATGCCTAAGGATAGTGTAAATAATTAATTGTTATTTGAGGTTTTTATGACCCTGTATTTTTTTTTTTAGTGAGGCAATTGGGATTAAGTGACTTGCCCAGGGTCCCACAGCTAGTAAGTGTTAAGTGTCTGAGGCCAGATTTGAACTCAGGTACTCCTGACTCCAGGGCTGGTGCTCTATCCACTGCGCCACCTAGCTGCCCCTTGACCCCATCTTTTGGCTAGAATTTTTAAAAAACCCTGCAAGCACACTGGCCTGGGGCTCAGGCACAGAACCCTCCACAAAAGGCAAGGTGCTCCACCCACTGGTTGTAGCTGTCACCATGGTGCTGGCACCTCATGTCATCACCACTTGCCAACGCCTACATGGGCCTGACAAAACTATAATGACTGGCAGCCCAGTGATGACAGTCATGTGACTGGAAGCCCAGTGATGACAGTCATGTGACTGTCAGTCAGAACTGCCGGCCAATTGGTTTAGGGCTGTGTGTGTTCAGCCTGGGGTCTGCTGGGAAGAAGAAGGGAGGAGATTTGCCATTCTACCTTAAAGCTAGAAGGCGACGGGAAACAGCCCTATGTGTTCTCAGCTTATTCCTGGGTGGTGGTATTTATTGAGGTTGTATCATTTTCCTTCTCCCATTTTATTTCCTTTCCCTTAATTCTACTGATCTTGCTTGTGTTTTTTAAAATCTTTCTTGTTAGTAAATCCTGTTCTGTTTTTGAGGGAGGCTGTTGTTCTCCTTCCTTGCCCCAATATTGAGGTGAGCTGCATAGCTAGCACTCCCTAATTATAAATTGGTCCCAACAGTTTTGATGAGCCAGCCAGGAGTTGATTAACCTAGTGAATTTCTTTAACCCACCTCCCCTTATTTGGCCACTAGCCAACTTACCTGGGGGACCTTCTTACCCCTCCCACACTGCCTCCCTTAGGCAATATCCCTTGCTCTTCAAAAACCTTAGCATTTATCTTACTGGTCAGAGAAAAGCTGGTCCATTTTAAACTGCACCATGATTGAATATTTGGCTCCCCACTTGTATATTCTTTTTTTTTTTTTTTTTTGCAGGGCAATGGGGGTTAAGTGACTTGACCAGGTTCACACAGTTAGGAATTGTCAAGTGTCTGAGCCAGATTTGAACTCAGGTCCTCCTGAATCCAGGGCCAGTGCTTTATCCACTGTGCCTCCTAGCTGCCCCCCTTGTATATTCTAATTGGCATATTTTGGGACAGCATATTTTGGTGATTTAAACAAATAGCCTGCTCAATACTTATTCATAGCATTACTGGTTTCCTCCTCACAAACACAGTAAAAAATCTTTGGAACGATGGTATGGGAGAGTTTATCTTTCCCACTGAGCTGGAATGGTGAATCTCCTCCCTTCTTCTTCCCAGTAGACCCCAGGCTGACCACACACAGCCCCAAGCCAATTGACTGGCAGCCCTGAATGACAGTCACATGACTGTGGAGCACCATGCCTTTTACGGAGGCACTGTGCCTGCATCTCAAGCTAGTGAACCCGCCAGGGTTTTTTAAAATTCTAACCAAAAGATGGAGTCATAAAAACCTCAAATAACAATTAATTCTTTATAGTGGCATTCCAGAATGAAGAGAGGACCCAAGCAATGGACTGTGTACTAGAAAAGGAGCAAGTTCATAAAAAGGCATTTTCTGTGTGTCAGTGACACTAATAGCAGAGCAGAATCTTAATTCTAGTGTACAGTCCTGTCTGAAGCCTGCAGCTAAACAACCAGAGTAGAAATTCCACATCAAAGAGGAGCCTGTAATTCTATTTTTCTGAAGCAACAGAAAATTCCAGCTGACTGATAGTGGCTGAATCTAGCCTCATTCTACTGAAACTCTATAGTGAAATGCAAACCTAGGTTAAGAACTTGAAAATCCTACAGCAGTGCATTGATAAGAATTTGCATATGATGAGGCCACTATGAAGACTTCTATCAACTTATGAAAAATGAAGTGAACAGAACAATGGTACAGTTACAACAACACTGTGAAAACAAATAATTGTGAAAAATTCGGGAGCCCTGTTCAGCACAAAAGACCTTCCAGAGGATTCATAATGAAAAATACTGCCTAACTCCTAATAGTGAAGTGATAAACTCAGTAAAGTTTGAATTTTTTTTAACATGGCCAGGGCAGGTATGTGTTTTATTTCGCCCATACCTGTTGACAACAGAAGGTTGCTTTATTTTTTTTTCTTTCCTTCTCAAATAGGAGGGAGAAAATGGTAAATTTTGATTTATTAAAAACAAAATTTAATTTAAAATATAAAGATAAATATTTTTGAGGTTCTTGCTACATAACAAAATTATCATACTGATGAAGGAACTAAACCACCTTTCAGTTCATATAAACTTGCACACTTTCTTCCTCCTCCTCCTCCTTCTTCTTCTTCTTTTCCAGGGCAATGAGGGTTAAGTGACTTGCCCAGGGTCACACAGTTAGTAAGTGTCAAGTGTCTAAGGCCGGATTTGAATTCAGGTACTCCTAAATCCAGGGCTGGTGCTTTTATCCACTGTTCCACCTAACTGTCCCACACTTTCTTCTAATAAAGAAATGATGATAATAAAGGAAGTTCAGCTAAATGTAAAGGCAGTTCCCAAATTGTCCTCAGAAAGTTGCAAATAAATAAGTTTGGAGAATAGTTTCAACATGATTTTGAAGGCTAATAATAACAATAACAACAACTTTAGCAATGAATACTTAGATTTGTAGCATTACAATATGAAGCAAGAGCAGAAAGGCAACCAAGAAAATAATTGCTGCTTATATGCTAATAATTGTTGAAGTAGATATAATAGTAAAGAATTTTAATGAACAGTAGGAATGTCATTTTAAATAAAATAATTTAAATAAAAATTCACTTAAATTTCAATGACTTCAAACATGGACAAAAGGAGATATAGATAAAAGGGCTGGAAAAGAACTCAAGCTGGAGAAAACAATATAGACACCCACACACACATACATACATACACAGATATGCATACATTTATATAATAAAATGAATATTTTCTTTAAGTGAGTCAGGAAGCACATAACATGGAGCACAATGAATAGTGAATTGTGATGCTTCCCCAAAATTGAAATTCATTGAATCTGAAATGGCAGGAAATGACTGCTGATTGCTGCAGTAGTCATTTCTAAATCATTTGACTATGTATCAATATATAATCAACTTGTAATATAAAAATATAAATCAATGTTTAATTAGACCAAAGGGGGAAAATAATGATTATATGATCTGTATAGAAAAACATTCCATAATGGGTTATAGAAATCAACTAATGATATTGAAGAATGAGAAGTGATAATAGAAACATTTCAATGATTATCATAATTTCCAATAAACGTCTTATCATTATAAAGAAATGGCCAGACAATAAACACCCACCCGGAAAAGATCAATAAAACCTCAGATATAATACAATTGACTTGCTTACCAAGCAAAAGGATATGATAGTTTCAGGCATAACAAATTTGTAATATATAGTCATTTTCAAAACCTCATGAATGAATATGATAGAGTATTACAGCCTCTTAAAATGGCAAATGTACTCAAAGGAAATTTACAAAATATGATGATTTGAGAAAGTAACAGAAGGATTATAGAAAAAAATATTCTGAAACAGTCCATTTTTAAGGTCATAAATTTGACTGAAAGGTACAGAGAATAAAAATCTTACTGTGTTTGTTTATGGACTATAAACATTATTTGATTCAATAGTGTAATATTCATGGATTTTGCTCCAATAAAGCATAATCTGGGAATAAGTAAATATGATCAAAATATTGTCAAATGCTGAAGCAAGAGAACTAGTTTTCTTTATTGAACTTCTTACTATTAATATCAAGTGAAATTGCGATCTTTGATTGCATCAGACTAAGACTTTTGGAGTCTCCTAGTGAGCTCCAAAATTGCTCAAAGGAATTAAACTTACTTATATACATCACGAAAACAAGTGGATGTGAATATCTATTATCCAAATAATTGTGTGTACTCATATAGAAAGTCCATTGATGGAGGCAGGTAGATGGCACAGTGGATAAAGCACTGGCTTTGGATTCAGGAGGACCTGATTTCAAATCCAGCCTCCGACACTTGACACTAGCTATGTGACCCTGGACAAGTCACTTAACCCTCATTGCCCAGCAAAAAAATACAAAAAAAAGTCCATTGAGTTGATTTATGCATCTATTTTATATAGATATTTTAAAAACATAATGAAACAAACTTAGAAATAAATAAGAAAAGAACATGACAGATTACAGATGGAAATTTTAACTGTTTTTAATAACTATGATATCTAAGAAAGATATACTATTTTTTAACACTGGTAATTATTTCTACAGATGAAAAATGACAACAAATCATAAAACACCATAATCTCAAGAGAAAAATGAAAAGACTTGCTGGTCTGTGAATAACTTGCTTAAAATTGCATGTTATTAAACATTAATTGGGCAAAATGCACCTTAAAAGATATTAATAATGATGTATGACCTAAAGAAAGGGTAGACAAGTTATGTATGAAGCATAAAGGAAAGTCTACATGGACAGTCCACATGTTGCATTCATAGATAAATGAACTATCAGACCTAAAGAAAGGTCTATATTATTTTGGGCATTCTCCTATGGAGGACTTATAATTGAACATGGGTCAGGGTCACACATTTGAGAAGGTGTGGCTTGATTGTGATGCTCTAAGTTAGATATGTAATGAAGCACTGGCATAAGCTCTAAATACATGGAAATAGAATTAATTGAAGAGAACATATAAAGATATCATAAATATATAATTATTTTCATCTTATTTTCTCAATTTAAGATCATCACTGTTTCCTTATCATTTCATGGAAGTAAGTTGATGTTAAGCTATGAGAATACAAGTGCAGTCAGAATCTACTCACTTTAGAAAGCCTGGGAGCATGGGCCTAACAGATTTCATTATTTATACAGAGGACTAGCCTAGCTAGACTCACAAATACTCATTATATAAAGTTGGCTACCAAGGGATAGCAGTGGTCACAGAGACTTTTCTAACATTCAAAGGGGTCAAGCTATGTTACACAGGAAGGAACACTTGAATCCATGAGAGCAGGAATCCTTGAAGTCTTAAAGTATTTATGTTATTCAAAGATTATTAGGAAAGTACTATAACACATGGAGAACTTTCTGTTGAGTGCTGTATGGTGGTATTTTTATCTTTTTCTTTGGTGTGTATATAGAGCTTCCAGAACAAATTGTTCAAAGATGCTTTTAAGGCTATTGAGAGATCAGATGTCAGAATCATCTCCAATTCATCCAGCAGTAATATTTCTCTTTTCTTAAAGCCTGCCCAAATGTGTGGTTACACTGAGAAAAAAGAAAAGAGAGGACAAAGCCCAATTCCAATCAGTACAGGCAGGTCAAGGAAAAGAATATCATAGAAAGAGAAAGAAAGAATCTTTGAGGGAAGATTCATTTTATATCCAGGGGATTTTTGTTTTATTTCTGAATCTAGAATGTTCCCTACCATCTCATACCCAAACAAGTGTAACATTTTCCATGAGAATGTCACTAGGGCTGCTCTTAATACCTTAAGTAGCAAATAGAAAAATAATCATTAACTTCAGGTGAGCAACAATTTAATAATGAAATATTTCTCTTAACACCTAAAAGTATTGCTCAATATAGCCAATCCAATTTATTTAACTCTTTGTTCAATTATAGAATATTCAAATTAACTACAATAAAGACTATCATTACTATTTATTTAAATCCAAAAAATTCAATTTGTTGTTAGAGCTGTGAATAAAATGATCTGTTTAGTATTTTTAGATCTGAAAGACATATTTTTACTGATTTTTTCTATAGTATAATCTGTTTTCAGAGTTAGCGGCTGCTTACTCAACTACTTATACAATTTTAATTTTCTTTTCTCATTCATATTCATATTAAAGTCATTTTTAAGATGCAACTTCTATATTTCTGAAGCATGTAGAAGATGGATTATTTAACAGTTTTTCTAATATATATTGAAAGAATTTCTCATTAAAATAGTATCTTAGAAAGCAGCTTTGTACTTTGGGGTGGAGCACCTTAACTATATTGTAGGTTGAAGAATATTAAAATATAGCTTTTGTATCTGCCTGTCTCCTACAAACAAATCAGAGAAATAATCTTTAATCTCTCCTACAAAACTAATAAACAGATCAGAGAAATTATAATATTTTATAATATCTCCTACCAGAACCAGATCAGAGAACATGATGTCCATACCTGTCTTCCTACAAAAACAGATCAGAGACAGAAAGAAAAAAACATAATATCAATTTAGAGGTTTTTTTTCCCAAGAAGAAATATATAACACGTGATCATGTGAAGACTCCCCTCCTAAGAAGAGAGCTTGGGGTATTCCCCATTTCTGAGTGTATATATGGTTTTAGTGCACTGATTACAGGGAATTGTATGATACAGAAATCCACCCAGAAGCAAAAAGCAGTTTAAAAATTTCAGTTATAACAAGTATGGAGGAAATACAGAAGCATCATGATAAGATTACAGGATTCCAAAAAAGGGTTGGGCAAAGACAAGGATGCCCAGATGTTACCATAAGATAGAGACTTATATCGTGAGAGAAAAGAAGTCACTAGGTAGGGTCTTTTATCTGCTAGCTATTGGGACATGTAAAATTAAATGTGGTCTCTCATTTCTGTCCCAAGTGTAGGCAAAATTAGCTGAAGTTTTGAATAGAGTTGTTACTTATAAATTAAAAGCTTTAGCACAAGTTTTCAGTACTAGGCATTTATTAAAGTATATTAGATATTAGTAAAGAGAGAACACGTGAGGGGCAGCTAGGTAGCACAGTGGATAGAGCATGGGCCCTGGAGTCAGGAGTACCTGAGTTCAAATCTGGCCTCAGACCCTTGACATGTACTAGCTGTGTGGCCCTGGGCAAGTCACTTAACCCCAATTGCCTCACTAAAAAAACAACAACAACAACAAAAAGAGAGAGAACACGTGGACTTCAGAAAGTTCAGAAACCTTATATACCTAGCACAAGGTGCTTCCACCACCTCAAGTCTCAGGCCAAAAACAAGAAGTTCCTGTGCCTGTGAGAGATGAAGCTACCTGTGGGTCCAGAAGAGAGGTGGTCCCTACACACTACTCCAAGGTAATTGGCCAGCATCACCCAAATCCATTGGTTCACTGTATTTGAGGATGGTCCATGAGTAGAACATGCTGAGGTCAGAGTTCAAATCCTGTGTCAGGATTCAGGTAGGCCTGGTTTTGAGTGAGGAAACTTCCTGACTCTGGACTGACCTTAAGAAAGCAATAAGATAATTTTCTCACAACCCCCCCCCACCACCTCTGCTTCATTAAGAAACAGTGTTTTCTTAAATGAAGCAATGAATATAACAAAATACTTATAAAGGAGTTCTATGATGAATAACGACATAAGGAGAATGAAAGAAAGAAAAGAAATTGAGTGACACATTGACAAAAACTAAAGTGAGCAGTCCCCTTTACTAGGTGAATACTACAAATAAAAAAAAGACAAAAGGGGGCAGTCCTTTTTAGGAGGTGGATATTACAAATAGTGTATGCAATGGGAAAAGGAAAACAGGAAAATGCCCATTTAAGTCTTTGAAAGTCTTATCTTAGATGGTTCTTGGGATGTCATGTCATCTGTGTATAACTCTGAATTCTGGGCATGGTCTCAGGTGTGGTTGTAAAGAAGTCTCTCAGGTGTGGATGGAATTTGGAATCAAGTACCTGGGGAACACTGGAAATTGCCTGGTCATCCATGCTGCTGGAAGATTTCCTACAAAATTGATCTTAACACAACTTTAAATAGCTTTGCCAATAATCAAATCAAATAATGATAGTTCTCAAAAACATATCTCTAAATAAATTCAGGATCTTTTAGAGATTTTACAATTATTGTCCAGTTGTTACACATGAAACATATTATAAAAAATTGAAACTTTTTAAAAAAAACAACCTTAATACTGCTACCTCTTATTGAAACATTTTCTTAAATTTAATATTACTACATACCCCTCTCAGAAGAATAAATTGAGAAGATGTAATATAAAAGTTGTCAGATTAATTTCAGTCATAATAACTTCTTAACAAAAGTGGAGTCTCCTTAAGTTACTTGCAAACGAGTCAATAAGTTATGCTGATTATACCCTTCTTTAAAACAAGGCTAAGGCAATTGTGATATTAATTAAGAAGAGGATTTATATCATAATTTCAGCACATTTTGCATCATGTGCCTAATTATCCTAATGCCATTTTGAGAAATTAAAGAATTTAATATAATATCTGAAAACAGATGTCAAGTTCAAATCCAACATTGTATCCATCATGACATCTGAGATAATTATAGGGTTACCATAAAAGAACAGAGAAGTAAGAGAAATGAGCGTTGCCAAACTTCATGGCTCTGCATACAGCCAGTGCAATATATGGAGGGGAAAACAAGTCAGACTTAATCAGATGCATGGGATTGAGAGGTCCATGGCATCAGGCATATAGGAAGGGGAATTGAAGTCAGGCGTAGAATAATATGGCATCACCTAGCCATCTGGTGCTATGTGGGGGGGAGGGGGAATTAAACCAAGAGAATCCAACTTCAGCTCTTGCCAATGGCCATTCTCTCAGCCTTTCCCAAGGCAGTGTAGTACCTGGTCTTCATGTGTGTCATCCATCCTGTGACAGTTCAGAACCGGGCTTGTATGTATTCCCCTCATGAATGTCTGGCATCTTGGCTGCTCAGGATCTGATAACTCAGAATAAAGGCAATTAAAGTCTCAAATGGTAAATTCCCATAACCCAAGTCTCATATGGAATTAACAAATGAGGATAATGATGACAGCAAAAAATGTGAATTAGCTTTATGACTCAGGATATAATATAAAATAAACAATAATTACAAATAATAACTACAAACATATAATCACAATCAGATATAGCAGATGATAAATGTAAATTACTAACATTATTATGCATTATTACATAATGAATTACATAATGCATTATTTACTAAGTGTTGGCACTGGTTTTATATGGGAGCAATGGATCCAAGACTCCTCTCTGATTTTAATGTCAGTTGGAGTTGTCAGTAATACCTGGAAAGGACCTTCCCAAGCTGGCTGGGGCCCACTAGTCCACTGAAATTTTTGAATATATATCCTGTCTCCTGGGTTCAAATCATGTAAGAAGTCCAAGGGGCCAGCCTGTACTGCTGCTCCTGCTGCATGGAGTTCACGTAGCCTGGCTTGTAACTCCTGCATATAGGAAGCAGTAGAGGTATCACCCCCCCCCCCCGTACTAATGATGCATATCCTGGGGAAAATGGTTTTGCTTGGATAGGGGCATGGCCAAAAGCATTTCAAAAGGCAATATATGTAGTTCTCCTCTTGGCCTGCTACGCAGATAGAACGGTGCCAAGAGTAGAACATCAGGCCACTCCAAATGAGTTTCAGTGCACAATTTGCCGATCATCTTCTTTATTCATACATGCCACCTGGCCTGAGCTTTGTGGGTGGTAGGGTATATGAAACTGTGGAGTTACTCTCAGGAAAGAATAGATTTGGGATAGAACAGAATCAGTGAAATGTGTGCCTTTGTCAGAACCAATTTGGGCTGGTAGACCAAAGCAAAGGTACAATCTCTTTAAGGAGAATATTGGCCACAAATGCAGCAGTTGGCTGGGGGTTTGGGAAAGCCTCCAACCACAAAATAAGTTGATCAATAACAACAAGACTTATAATGTCCCACCATAGGCATTGTAATATAATGAATCTGTAGATGTTCAAAAGGTATATATGCTAAAGGAAGCCCTCCATAAGCTTTAGCCCAGAAGGCAGGTTAATTATAAGTCTGACAGGTGAAGCAAGAGGCACACAATCCAGAGGCTACATTGGTAACTGAAAGGGAAATCCAAGCCCTTTTTACTGAGTCCACAATTCCTTGTATGCCAAAGTGGCCATTCCTGTGAACAGTTGGCATACCTGGTGGTAGAAACTTCAGGTGAGAAACGACTTTCCCTCCACAGTCACTCAGACCCCATTGATCTGTTTTGCCTTGTATTGTTTTCCACTTCTTTACTTTGGATTTATCATAAGTAAGAGAAATGGAAACATCATCAGAAGATGAGAGATTAAATACATGTTCAGGAGCTTCCAAAGCAGCAAGCTTAGCAGCAGCCACAACCCATGCATTCCCTTTTGAGACAGGGTCATTCTTCCCTGTGTGGGAAGGGCAATGAACAACAGCCGGAGCAGAGGAAATCTTCAAGGCAGATAGAATATCTGCATCCAGATTTCACAGGTCCTTTTTATGATTGTGGAGAGCATTTTCTATTAAGAGCCTTTGGAAGATTGCTTACTTGGATGACTGGGACCACCTATTCTTTAGGCTGACAGAAGAGCTCCATGTGCAGTGTAGACACAGTGCTTTGTAGATGCAGCCTGGAAAAGACTGCACCTCCAGGGCCTCAGAGTCTCCAGTGCCAGTGGCTTCTTCTGAGGCTTAGCTTTCAGACCATTGAGGGGGTTCTGTGGTTGGCCAGGATGAAGTAGCTACAGTCTCTGCTGGAGTTGGGGCAAAGCACCCAGGTTCTGAAACAATGGGCTGACTCAAGTGGCAGAGGGGCACATGCATGCCAAACTTTCCACCATAGAAAATCATATTTAAATCAGACATCAGTTTCTGGGTCAAGATGAGTAAGCAGAGAAAGCAGTAGATCATAGAAACCTTCTTTAGGGGAAAGGTAGGCCAGAATACACCCTCAGAAGAAAATAATAACAAAGTCAAAGCTCCAACATCCAATGCTTCCAAGAAAAATATGAATTGGTCTCAGGCCATGGAAATGATCAAAAGGGACTATGAAGAAAAAGTAGGAGAGATAGAAGAAATATTTAGAGAGATGGAGGAAAGAATGGAAAGATAAATGAGAGTGATGCAAGAGAGTCATGAGAAAAATTTCAACAGCTTGAAAAGTCAAAAGGGAAATGAGATACAAAAGTTCTCTGAAGAAAATAATTGCCTAAGAATTAGAATTGAACAAATGAAAGCTAGTGACATTATGAGAAACCAAGACACAATAAAGCAAATTAAAATGAATAAAAAAAACAGAGGGCAATGTGAAATATATCCTTGGAAAAACAGCGGACATAGAAAATAGATCCAGGAGAGATAATTTGAAAATCATTGGACTACCTGAAAACCATGACCTTTTTAAATGTTTAGACATCATCTTCAAAGAAATTGTCAGGTAAAATTGCCCTGATATTCTAGAAGAACAAGGTAAAATAGAAATTGAAAGAATCTACCAATCACCTCCTAAAAGAGATCCCAAAATGGAAACCTCCAGGAGTATTATAGCCAAATTCCAGAACTCCCAAGTCAAGGAGAAAATATTGCAAGGAGTAAGAAAAAACAAATTCAAATACTGTGGAGCTACAATAAGGATAACACAAGATCTAGAATCATCTGCATTAAAGGACCAGAGGGCATGGAATATCACATTTTAGAGGGCAAAGAACCTGGGACTACAGCCAAAAATCATCTACCAAACAAAACTGAGTGTAGTCTTTCAGGGGAAAAATGGGACCTCAATAAAGAAAGAGAACTTTCAGGCATTTTTGATGAAAATACCTGAAATGAATATAAAATTTGAATTTCCAATTCAAGACACTAGATAAGCATAAACAGGTAAACAGGAAAAAAGAAATTAAGAGGTATATTAAAAGCTTAAACTGTTTACATTCAGGGGCAGATAGTTGGTACAGTGGATAAAGCACTGGCCATGGATTCAGGAGGACCTGAGTTCAAATCCTGCCTCAGACACTTAACATTTACTAGCTGTGTGGTCCTGGGCAAGTCACTTAACCCTCATTGCAAATCAAAAATAAAAATAAATAAATAAACTGTTTACATTCCTACATGAGAAGATAATACTTCTACCTCATAAGAACTATCTCAGTAATAGGGCAGCTGAAAGGAATATACTTAGAAAGGTATGAATTGAATATGAATGAATCATATCAATAAAGCATTTTTTTGTTTGTTTATACTTGTTTATTGAGGGGCAGGCAGGATGGAGTAGCTTATATCTGGGGTCAGATTTGGGCTCAAGTTCTCCTGAGTCCAGGTCTGGTGTTTTGTCCACTGTGTCACCTAGCTGACCTATGATGACATCTTTAATTCATGGCAGGTCATAACATCTTTCATGGTCTTCTGTAAGGAAAAAGGACAAACAACAACAATCAATCAACAACAACCAACAATATCATAAACCACTACTGAGTGGTTATTTACAATGGAAATGGAAAATGTTTAGCAAAATAAATAAAAAAATTAAAATACAATACAAAATGATGTTAACTAGTGGTTTTCTATGTAAATATGCAGGCCATAGCAATCTGGTTCAATCTGAGTTTGAAACCAGTGGCCTAGAGCTTGTAGAAATTCAGTCCTTTTTCTCTATGTCTTTCTTTATCTCTCTTTTTCTCTCTTTCTCTATATACACTACCTTTGGCTCTCTGTCTCATTTCTTTGGTAAAACAAACAATGTTACTGGTGAAGCATAACTGTTATATTTTCTTGAATTCCATAAATACAATTTTACTGGGTTTTTTATTCTTTCATTGAATTGCTTGTTCATTCTTTTAAATAAAATAAATGGTAGTTCAACTTTTAATATAATTCCTTATTCCCTTTACAACCTTCATTTTATCACCCCAAAAAATCAATATTCTTCATCTTTGCTTAGAATTCAATGAACAAAATTGTATTCATTTACTGAACAAGCTTTTATTAGATATCTTCTTGTGGGGTAATACAAATATAACAAAATATTTGTTAACTACATAAGTTAAATATTTTCTAAAACATGTACATTTCCACTTCTTTTTATCTGGTAAAATAATGTTTTTGGTGATTTTTTTTCCTCTCATAATATGAATTTAAAATGGCTTTTTTCCTTGTTAAAGAAGGGCTTCATTTATGACATAAACCTTCAATGAGAGATATAATTTTTAAGGAGATTTTTTTCCTTTATGTTATGAATGAGATGTATATTGGAAGATATGCCATGTTTAGTGACATTTTTATGAAACTGGTCTCATGTAACTAGACTTATGTGGCTACATATATGAAACTAGCATATTTGGAGAAGCTAAAAATAATAATGCATACCTAGCACTTATATAATGTTTTAAGGTAATTCAACTTGCAAATATTTAATATTATCCCTATGAGAACCTTGGGTTTGAAGATAGTTATTATCACTATCCCAATTTTACAGATAAAGAAACTGAGGCAGGCAGTGGTTAAATGACTTCTTCAGGGTCATTGCCACTTGTGTCTGAGGCCAATTTTGATTCAAGTCTTTCTGGCCCAAGACCCAATGTCCTACCTACTATGCCACCTACTTTTAATTATAATACATAAAAGGGTATGAAAAATAAATCCTTGTGAACTGAAGAAGAAATCTACTGAGCTGAAAAAAAAAAGAATGGGAAAGAATAGCAAAAATGGAAAAAAATGTAATAAAAATGCTGATAACAAGTCTAAGGAGAAGCTGATTGGTGACCTTTAAAGCAAAAGTAAGCATGTTTAAAATCTTTGCTCCCCATTATGTGTTATTATTATTCTTCATAAATATGACTTTTATGTTCATTAATTTGAGAAAAAAGTTTAGCCATATTTTATGCATGAGTTTCCATGATAGATATATGGTAAAAATGAGTTGTGCATTCAAGGATATTGGGGTATCTAGGTGATACAGTGTCTAGAGTATTGTGTCTGAAATCTAAAAAACTAATATTCCTGAGTTCAAACCTGACCTCAGACATTTAATAACTCTGTGACCTTAGGCAAGTCACTCAACTGTGTTTTTTTTTTCTCAATTTCCTAATCTATAAAATGAAATGGTAAACTATCCAAATATCTTTGCCAAGAAAACCCAAAGCTGGTTAAAAAGCAGATAATACTGAAAAACTACTGAACAACAACATGGATTTTACAACTTATGATGTAAGAAATATACTTAATCAGATAACTATGGAAAATAGAGTAAGTTTAAGTGTATTCAAGAGATAAATATCTCTATGCATTTCCTTGTCAGTTTCAAGCTGCTCTTCATGTTGATTTTAACAATTGCCCCTAGATTAAAAAAAATATATGAAGACAGGCTTTAAACATGAGAAGAGAAGCAAGCAATATATTGTATATGTGCTTGTCTATCTAACAAAAATAACTTATGTGATTCATAAATCATAATATATTTCATAAAGGGCTTTACATACAACATATCACTTGATCCAAAAAAAATAGTTAAAAGTTAATATTTCTCTTAGTTTGAGTCTCAGGCTATTGAGCATCAGATTGATTTAGCAATACATTTCTGTGGATGGATTTGAACTCAGGTCTTAATTATTGTAATTTCTGTTCTATGCCACTCTGCCCCAGTAGTCCCAGACTCCATAATCTAGATGAAGTTTTCCCTCTTCTAAATCAATGGATCATCTTCTGTTACCTGTATTAAATATCTATTCTTACATGGAAGATAAAAAATAGGCTAAGAAAAAGATAGAAGCAACATATAGAATAAAGAATGATTTAGATTTTTTTTTTTGCATGATGTGTTCCTTGTATCGCTGATAAAGCTTAAATGTTGTTAAAACTTCTCAGGAAAAATATGTTTTTCAATGCATAAAAGAAATATATAGGAAATTTATTTTATCAAAATATTAAAAAAAATTCCAAAATCTGTTTAAGAACTGAATCTTTAGACAATATTCACCTTTATTAGACAAAGGATGCCGTTCAGTTTGGGAAAATGGGGAAAGGTCATGAGAGGCTTACCTGTAATACAATGCCAGCTCTGGCTTTGTGTCTAACTGTGTTCTTGACCAGGCTACAGCAGGACAGGTCGCTGCTCATAATGATTTTCATTACTTCCTCTTCTTTTCTAGGTTAATTACATATCGAAAGAGTTAATGGCATAAAAAATTTAACTAGCTCACACAGTGTTCAAGAAGTAGGCAGTATATTTTACTTTTTTCTTATGTATTTTCCCTGTGGGCAGCTTCAGAATTATGCTGCTTTGTTGTTTCTTAGAATAATTGGAGGTAGAAGTGAAAAAACCTCATCTCCCAATGGGAGGTTGCAGTTGTAAATGGAGTCATATTCTCCCTCAGGAATGTCTGCAGGGGGGATGAGGGGTAACATAAAGAAAGAATAAAATGACAGCATAGATCTCAACCTGCCAACTCTCTTCCCTTTTATATGTGTGATAAGAAAGCAAAATAAAAAAGAAGATGCAGAAAATACAATGAGAGAAAGAAGAAAAAATTGTACAGGGTTCATTTTCTTAATGAACATCAATTTTATCTAACTTGAATTTCATGAGTCATTTCTCCCTGTACAATTTACAGAAGCAAAATATAATGGAATAACATGGTTATACTATTGTGTGATAAAAATTGAATCTTCTTGCTTATAACTATGGCATTCATTTAAGTAACAAGAAGGAAGATGTGCCCATTTACTTTTACAACCTCAAGACATATTTTCCTTATATTATCCTAAATGCACTAAATTGCGCTATCATATGTGAGATATACAAGTTTCTGTAATACAGTAAATGCTCCAATGGATCTGTAATGTTATCAATGTCAGAATTACCTCCAATTATACACAGAGCTGCTCAACCATCCCTAAGCATCCTGTATGGCTCATCTATTTTTGCCTATAAGTTCATGACAATGATGAAAGTGGGGAAGGTCAATCTAATGTAGTTAGGGCTTTCTTAATATTTTCTTGACATCATCACATTACACATAGAACATTCTGGCTGCCTTTAGGGAACTCTTAGCTTTGCCATGTGACTGGCCTATAGTCTTTCTTTGATTGTTAGATCTTTTGTTTGACATTCTTTACAGCATTTCTTTGTAATTTTTAGGGATTGATATAGTACAACTGGTCATGCCTACTACAAACCTCTCCCCTGATTTTTGTGGGGAAGGGGATATTCAACTTCGATTATTTTAAGCTTCTATTATTCCATGATTCAAAGTTACACAACTTCACCAAGAAAAAAAATATCACTATGAAAAAGTTCTTTATTTGTTTAATGGAGAGATACAGAAGCTTCATAGTTCAAGCCTTTTTTCTTTTATGCTTGAGGAAACTGAGGCCAAGGAAGAATAAAAGACTTGCCTAAGGTAGGAAATATTAGAGATAGGATGTGAACCCAGGTCCTCTTACTGTAGAGGCTATGATTTTTTTCTGCTATACCGACCATTAAAATATTTTAACTTCAAATGCAATGTAACAGATTTTCATATTCCTTTCTAATATGATTATTGTGGTTATCATTATATTCTTCTTCTTGTTGTTATGATTAACAAAGCCATGAATTTCTATATTACTTTTAACTTTTAAAAGTGTTTCCCCAGGGGCAGCTATGTAGCACAGTAGATAAAGCCCCGGCCTTGGATTCAGGAGGACCTGAGTTCAAATCCAGCTTCAGACCCTTAAAACTTACTAGCTGCATGACCCCGGGCAAGTCACTTGACCCTCATTGCCCCACAAAAAAAAAATGTTTCTCCACCTATATAATTGTATTATATGAAATTAATTTTCATTAAATTAAATGTTAACAAAAGAATATATTATAGGGACCAAATTTAATATGTGGAGAGTTAATTGGGTGGCTTGCTGTAATATTGGGGTTCAGAAAATAATGAGGGACCTCTAAGTCTAAAACTTCATCCCCTCTGAACTGCCTTTTTAGTTATTTCTCCAAGTCCAATAAGAAAGGAGCTTAACAGACTCTTTTCCACAAATGAATCAGGTTTAATTGATGGGGATAAAATACACAACAAACGTGAAACTAATAAAGTCAAGGACAAGAGAATAGAGAAAAAAGAAAATGGATCATTCCCCTAACACTAACAAAAGCCTATGCAATCCCCAAACTTGCTTCCAGTTTAGCTAATTCAGAGCGCTGGATTTAACTCACCACCAGGGGTCTGTAATTTCTATGGGAGTCAGCAGCCCATCTCTAGTCTGCTCCAAGGCCAGAGTGAGAGAGAAAGTGTGTCTTACTTCCTGTTGGGGTCCCCTTTTCTACCTTTTTCTCCCTCCCCCAAAGGGGAGGTCCTTCAATTTATGAGGCTGAGACAATTTATGAGGTTCCCTGTTGATGACTGGGTCCACAGCCTCTGAGGACACTCCTTCTCAGGGTTAGTGTAGACTTAACAGGGCAGGCCAGGTGTGGCTCAAGATCTAATCACCTTAAGTGGGTACCTAGTAGCTTCTCATTCACACCCAATTCAAACACTACTAAGTCAATGAAGTCTGACCCCTGGGTGTCTGCAAAATTCCTGTATTTTATCACATTCCCCCCTTTGGTTCCTTGAAGAACAAGCAGTGTTTCCTTGATGAAACAGTAAAAAATAACAAAATACAATACCCTATGCTAACAAACAATATGTTCAAAACAATATAGGAAAGGGAGAAAGGGGAAATTTTGTCCAGAGGAATGGTCCCTCATGAACCCGTGCTTGAACACTGTCTACAGAGGGAGAACCTCTGTAGAGAATACATATTACAGATGGTGTATATAATAAGAGAAGGAAAAAAAATCTGTTCATTTAAAGTCTTTGAAATCTTGTCTTCTTAGAGTGTTTAGATGTCATCAGGGAAACTGGACTCTGGTCTGGACTCTGGTTGTCTCTGGACTCTCTTACTTCTTTAGCTGTTGAACTCCCGGATTTTCACTAATCCTTAGTATAGCAATTTCAATGACCAAATTAAACAGTGAGGCTTCTTCAAAATATAACTCATATTTAAACTTGATATATATAGCATTTTATATTCCCCCCTTTTAGAGGATTTATACCCATATAATACAGAGTTGAGGCAGTTGTGCAATCTATAACACTTCATACCACCATGTGTCTGGTGGTACTAATGTGTCTGTAATGACACCTGAAAATGTTATGGAAAGGTTAACATACAACATCTTGTGGTCCTGAGATGTCCAGTAATTGTGCTAGGCCCCAGGTGGATAGATTCTGACCATCATATCAGAATGAATGGAAGAAAAAAAAATAAACAAGTTAAGTTACACCAGATACATGTGTTGGAGCTTCCAAGACACCAGGCCATTTTTGGAGGGAGAGAGTAAGAAACTGGACTATGTCCAGCAATTGTGGTCTACATAGTTGCCATCATAAGCAAACTATGGACTTCCTCAATGTATTTGGCTGTTCTCTCAGCTTCCATCAGGGCATCTTACGTGTACCTGTCTCTCCTCCTATTGTTCATATATTCTCTCCAGGGCCTCCATCATGGAGTTGAACCATCTCTATCAAGTTCATTGTAAGAGCAATTAGTCTCTGAAATGATAAGTTTCCATGATTCATAAATCTCATATTAATTGTACCAAAGATAATATGATGGTGAAAGTGTGTGTTATACTGCATACCTTAAGATATATTTGTAATATATACAATAATTCCAAACCATACCCAGGGTATACATATTTCCAATGACATATAAATGATAAATGAATGTAAATGGCTGATAATATTAAAGACTATTAAATAATCTCCTTTGAGCAAATAAACCACATCACCTTGTACATGAATTCTCTATCTAGTATGACAATAACAGATACTTGAAGTGATAATCAATATATCAAAAAGAAATAAAACCTCAATCAGCAAGACTCAATATGTTCATTGGTTGCTTTACAAACCAAGTAAGAGGTTTAATAGGGCCAGCCAGGTGTGGCTCAAGATTTAATTACCTTAAATGGGTACATAGTAGTTTTTCATTCACACCCAATTCAAGCACTACAGGTCAATCAAGTCGGACCCCTGGGCATTTGACAAATTCCATTATTTTACCACAATATCATTATACAGGGAAACAAATAGGGTCATATATTACATTGAACTTTTATTACTTGCATGATTTTTATAAGGGACTATTGAATTTGTCAAATTATCAATTGTTCCATTTTTCTTTATCCCTTTTATATTCCCTCTGCTCTCTTCTATGTATTTTAATAGCTCATTAACAAATTGTGATATTTTTTAACTTCTTTTACATTACTACCCATCAGCTTTCCTTGACACAAATAGAAGCCTTCCCTTGTAACAACAAAAATGCTAAAGCAAAATAAATCAACACACTGTCAGTGTCTGTAAATCTATGCACATGTGGTTCATTACATCTCTGCCAAGCATTGAAAAGCATGCTACCTCATCAGTCTTATAAAGTCACAACTGGTCATTACATTGATCTGAAATCTTATTTTTCTGCCTAAATTGTCTTTATTTTATTTTAGCCATTATACAAATGTTTCTTCTCATTTTACTTCTTTTTGTTTTATATATATATATATATATATATACAAATAACTTAAATACAAAATATGAAAAGAAAAAAGAAAACATTGTCATGCCCACAGGAGAACATAAAAGAGAATTAAATGTAGAAAAATAAATTTCACTTTTGAGAAAATCTTTATAATAAATACTACATATTTTCAAAGCTGCCTAACTTTGCTTCCTTGTAGGTTTTCTATTGTTCTCTGCTGTGCTCTTCTCATATTTATTTATTTATTCATTCATTCATCCATTTATTTATTGGATAAATGGATTAGTTAGGTATAATTATCATTTAACAATTATATTGGCTTTACCTACCCATAAACAATAACTATTACTTCAAGTATTTAGATCTCAGTTTATTTGTATAAAAAGTATTTTATTTTACTTTATTTTTATGTTCCTATATTTCTTGTGTCTGTTTTGACATATATAATTGCAAGTATGTTATACTCTCTAGTTATTTTAAATGGTCCAAGAAAATATTTAATAATCTTACTTACACATAGTATAGTTTCTCTATATTTTTTGGTTTTGATTAAATCCTTTTTAACTTTAACTTTGTCTGAGATCATTATTATTGCCCCTGCCCTTTATTTTATCTTTATATATATATATATATATATATATATATATATATATATATATATATATATATATATACATATATATCCTTTATCTCCTTTTTATAATGTTTCCTGAAAGCAGCATATTGTTGAATACTTTTTTTTTTAGTCTTCTTTCCAGTTCTGTTTAATGGGTAAATTCATCCCATTCATATTCTAAACTAAAATTACTTTTTGTGTATTTTCCTCCTACCTGTTTTTCCTCCCTATCCTTCTCACACAATTTACCCTATCCCTCTTCACTCCTCTGCTTTACTTCTATACACTACTTTGCCCTCTTTTTCCTTAAACTACTCACCCCTCCAAGAGTCCCTTCCTTATGCTCTCCCCTACCCTATACTCTTGGCCTCTTATTTCTTTATGAATTTGTGTGTGTGTGTGTTTGTGTGTGTGAGATTAAGTTTCCAGCAAGACCCAAGCTCCCCTCTACTAGGATTCTCTGTGACAATTTTTCCTTTTCTGCTTCATTTTCATGAGATAATTACTTCTTTTTTTTTTTTAACTTTTTATGGGACAATGAGTGACTTGCCCAAAGTCACACAGCTAGTAAGTGTCAAGTGTCTGAGACTGGATTTGAACTCAGGTCCTTCTGAATCCAAGGCCAGTGCTTTATCCACTGTGCCACCTAGCTGCCTCAATTACGTCTTTTTATATATTTCTACAATTTATTTTGGAATTACCCCATCATATTCAGCTCTATCTAAGACTACCCAACCAATCATGACAGTCACAAAAGTACTGCTAATATTTTCACATATAAGAAGTACTTAATTTGACCTTGTTGTTTTTTTTTAATAATTGTTCTTTAATTTTTACCTTATATTTTTTTCCTGGATGTCATACATTATATTTTTCCTTAAGTTCCAGGTTTTTTTTTTCTTGTAAAACAAAACATAACAAAACACAAACATCTTAAAGTTTGTTAAATGTAATTATTTTTTTCCATTCAGGATTACACTTAACTTTGATGGGGAATTCACCTTTGGTCATAACCTCAGCTCTTTCACTCTACTCTATTTACTACCTATTAAAGACCTTTGTAGTAGCTGCTAGGTCTTACAAAAAACTTACTGTAGCTCCATGATATCTATTTACTTTTCCTAGTTTTTTCCAATATTTTTTCCTTAACTTGGGAGCTTTGAATCTTGACCATGGTATTACTATAAGTTTTCATCCTGGTATCTCTTGCAAGTGGTGATTAGTGCATTTTTTCTACTTCTGCTATGCCTTTTTTGATTCTTCTAGAATCAGGGGAATTTTCCTTAATAATTTCTTATAGTATTGTATCAAGATACTTTTTTTTCTCCTCATGATTTTCAGGTGGTCTGAATAATCTTATATTATTTCTCCTAGACATGTTCTTCAGATATGTTTTCTTCCTTGATGAGGTGTTTCATTTTTTCACACCAGGTATGAGCTTGGTCCTCCCCACAGTTACAGTTTGAGACTCATCTGATAAGCAGAGCTTAGCTTTCTTGTGATCAACTGTCAGACCCACATTTTGCAAGATGAAAGTTTCTAAGGCTGAAATTGCCTCTCAACACAACTGTGCCCAAGTTTATCGTTTGTTGATTCTGCAAAGTCAGCTTAGAGGTGTTTGTACTTCACTCATGCTGAACTACCATGGAGGTCAGTTCTTTCCTAGGGTGTTAAATTGTCTTAGGAGGACAACTACTTTATTCTGTGCTTTTTATGCTGCTGTGAGGCTATTTTCTGTCATGTGTCTGTGGGTGGAGGATATTTGGAGAGCAAAAGTTTTCTGGCCCGTTCCACCATCTTCCCAGAAACCTCTACTCACTTTACTTATTATGAATTCATGAACACCTTCTTCCCAGGTTTCTCTTTATCTGTCAGAGTTATCATTCCTTTCATCATAACATGTCATTTCATCATGAAAACAATTGGGTAAAAATTCAGAGACAGGTAATATTAGGTCCATTTGAGAGATGAAAATAATAAGACACAGTAAGGAGTATGGGCCCACACAGCTCTCCTTTTTCCCAACCTTATGATATTTCAGTGGGCCATAAGTTTTAAAAATGTTTCCCCATATTACAAATTGAATGATTATTCCCAGAGATATTCACAGTATCTGAAATACATTATTTCAGAGATGAAGCTTATATGTATATGTATATATATATATATATTTTTTTTCTTTAAGCCATCTAGGTTTATCTATCATTATCAATAGTATAGTCTTCTTGTTCATACCCAAGGTGTATCACATCATATTTTTTCTTCATTGCTTTTCTTCATTGCTGCATCCATCATACACATCAATAAACCATCTCAATTTTCTCCCTTATTTCCAGATCTTAATCATTTCCCAAGATTTAATATCAATCTGTATTTTTTTTATCCAATATATGGACTATTGTCATAACAAATACTTCAACCTATCCATCCATATCTGTAATCACATCTATTTATGAAAGTAACTACTCCATATCTTTGTTTTTGGATCAGTATAGTGACACAGAATGTACATCTAGGTTTTATTAATTCCTTTTGTCCTAACAACTTTGTTTTCTTTTGTTTTTAAAGTAATTTCAATAACAATTCTATGCATTGGCCAAGCATCCCTGAGTGGGAACACAAATCATCCTACCATCTTTATTTATAATCAGTAAAAAAAAAAGGTTTTTTTTTTCTTTATTGCTAAAACTTTCTCTCCATACCTCATAAAGAACTCACAAAAAATAATAAAAGGGTGGTATGGCTTTCCTTTCAGGTGCTAAGTCCAACATCTACCCCCATGCTTTAAAAAATTCTCAAGAACCAATTTCCAAGCAAAATGTTATGGTTTGTGGATTAGATAGAACCCATGGATGCTAAACGGCTGTTCCTGGAACCAATATCTAAATAGATTTGGCTAATTCCAGCTGAGAAAGTATAATTTCATGTTTAATTATGTTTTATGAATCACATTTCTATCTTTAAAAGTCTATTTCTTTGCTTAAATACAACAAGCAACCAAACAAAAAGCTAAGCTGTCAAATATGGGTTAAAGCACAACTTCCCAATATGTATGGGCATTTTTCAAGTAAATGAGATAAAATAACTTCTTTCAAATGATTACCTTATGCAAAACAACATGGTCACATGGGAAAGTTTCCCATAGTATTTTTCAAATCTAGTTAGATCATCTATCGTAAAGGAATATCTACTTAGTTTAAATGTTCATTCAGTCATCTTGCATCTTCTAAATAACAAACATAGTTGTCATGGGAAATATCCTATATACGATACCTTTACTATTTGACCATTTGTCCAAGATTATTAAATAATGTGCCTTCCCAAAGCATTGTTGACAAATTGAACTTAGCCCTCCTCACAAATCTGAGTTCAGTTTTCCACTTAAATAGAAAACCCAGAAATGTACTAAAGTTAAGTAAGGTATATTTCAATATAAGTGCTGGTGGATTATGACTGTAAAGAATTAATTGTTATTTGAGATTTTTATGCCTTGGCTAGCACTGGCCTGGGGCTCCACAAACTACACGGTGTGCCCCCACTGATTGTAGCCATTGCCAGGGCTCTGGCACCTCACGTCATCACCGCTCACTGACACCTGGCAAAATTATTATGATTGGAAGCCTAGTGAGGGCAGTCATGTGACTGTCAGAGCGGCCATCCCATTGGCTGGGGCTGTGTGGGGTGTTTCTAGGTTTGGGGGAGGAGAATTGGGCATTCTAAGTGGAAGCTGGAAAGGGACAGACTTTCTGCTGTGTATTTTCAGCTGATTCTTGGGCGGTGGTATTTTTCAGGTATTATAATTTCCCTTTCCCCATTTTATTTCCTTTCACTTGATCCTACTGATCCTGTTTGTGTGTTGTTTTTTTTTTAAGTTCATTCTTCTTAAAATGAAACTTGTTCCGTTTTGAGAGAGGCTGCCGGTCTCCTTCCTTGCCCCAATATTGCGGCAAGCCGCTTAGCTAGCACTCCCCAATTAAAAATTGGTCCGCACATGACAAAAGGGAGGGAAAAGAGACTTTTTTGAGTTATGGGAAATATATTAAAGGAATTATTATGTTTTCCAATTTGGTCTCCATGAAAGAAACTTAATTCACAAAGAACTGATTTCTTGTGGAAAACTCCATTCCAATGTGCATCCCAAGAAGGCACCATTCATCTTAATGATGACATGTTTTACATATTAACATATAGTACCAGGGCTTAAATTTTCTTTTGATGGCCCATTATATGCCACTTCATAGTCTCAGAAGACACACATCTTGAAAATGTAGGAGAGAAAAACAAATAACCGGTCCAAAGACAAACACTTCTTTGCTGTGTTTTTAACAGAAGATATATAGTAGATATACTGACACATGACTGAGAACATAAAGCATACCTCTTTTCCACCGAGCACATAAAGTAAAAACAAAAGATATGCCAGAATGAAGATGAACATCCATGCCTTAATTGCACATTTGCCAAAGGGTGTTGATGCCATATTAAGACATTTAATGTAAAGCCATGGGGTTTAGGAAAAAATAAGTAGAGGATATATTTTTCTGGCATAAGTGAACATAAATGAAATTAAGTTGCCTGAGCAGTAGGAAATTCAATTTGTGACAGAAACTGTCAGTCTGATCTCATCTCTCTCTCCAATGAGATCAATCATCATCTCTTCCAGGCCTTCAGTGCTGCTTTTCTTACCTCCAGCTGCTTGTGCTTCTGCACAGAGGTTGTATTAGCTAAAATTCATAGCTGCCTCATTCTGTGCCTTATTCTACTATAGTTCCACCATGGGCTATAAAAAAAAATAAATGATTCTGCTCCTAATAATTAGACAATAAACAGTCTTGGGATGATAAACTGGATTCTTTTTCTCATCTATCAGAGGTTTCTCATCTTTAAATAGAGTTTTATTTAAAAATAGGAATAACAAAGTGAAATAATAATCTACTTTTATTTTCTGCAATATGAAAAGAGGGGGAAATAAGTTTAAATATGTACCTGATTTAGATAATTTCTCATAGTCATCACTTTCTAAAAAATCTCTATCATAAAAAGTTGTCTTTTCCATAATATATATGGAAAAATCTTCAAAAGAAAAATGAAAACATGTTTGTAATACTTTGGGAAAAATACTATATCAGTAAAAGTCCTCTGAAGTTGGTCCAAATATACTCAGCATCTACTGTGATTCTCACACAGTCCAGAAATCTTCTCTTTTCTATATAACAAGTTATGTAGAGCCAGTTTGTTCTTGGTACAACAGTAATTGAAGAATTGTGGATCTCTTTATTTTTCCTTATTCATCTATATCAGAATACCATGTAAGGAAAAGAACATGGATTTTTGTGACTGCCCATCATTGAGGGAATTTTTTTTTAAATTGTAAATATTGTCTACTGATTTTTACTTTCATCATCATTTACACAATTAAAAAAATATTTCCTGTTAAAATATGTTTTTTAAATAAAATCCAATAAAGAGAATAATATTCAGTCTAAGCAAAACTTCTCAAAGGAGGGTCCACAAAACCCTAAGGTGTCTTTCAGGGCAGATGTGGACTTGGATGAGAAAATATAAATCTTTATTCTAATAAAATTGGTATCATTTGTAAGCCTATATATCTTATGAATGTAAAAACAATTTGAAAAGGGGCTTATAGGCTTGTCCAATGTGTCAAAGGGATTGATGGCACAAACTATATTTTACGTCATAAAGGGACATGAAACATTCTGGTAAGTAATTAACTATAAACTGATATTGATTATGATGATGAGGATAACTTAAATAAATGTAATACCTTTTAAAAATGTAACCAAAACAGCTTTATGAGAAAAATAATTTCATTTTTTCTTTAGTTTGCTTTATCAGGGAGTGGGTGTTTTTTTTTTTCTTTAATTGAATAATATAGAGAGCACAGACCTGATTGAAGACTTCAGGGAAATCTCTAGAAGACATGCAGTCTGCAGAGACTGTACTTTTATAAAATAATTTGGAAAATGTAGTGATAAACTGTACATTATGTCACTTAGACCACTGATCCTCTAGTAGTAACAGCAGTAGCAATAACAACAATAGTATCCTTAATAGTCAGGATCCCAACCCATGATTTTGTCATGAATGGAACACAACAAAAAAGAAAATAATGGCATCCAGGTTGATGTATTACAGTGGTATTGACCTGAGATTTCTCTGGTAGCTCTGAAAAATTATCAAAAATTCTGAAATTATAGCATGAAGACTAACTTACCTATTCAGTCAGTATGATACAAACTGCTTCTAGGAGTCAATGAAATGAATTGGATAACATAGGGTTTCAGTTTATTGCTACTTGATTTTATTATTATGGTAAGTTTGACACCAAGTATAGTTCAGTGAGTAATATTTTTCTGTTTTCCCAAAAACACAAGATGTCAAGAAACACTGAAAAAATCTGGAATACAATTGTCTCAAAGAATATTACAATGAAAACGGTATTGATTTTTAAATCAGGTAAACTGTGAATGAACACAAGTATGATTTAATTTTATGAATGTTTTAATTATGCAACTGTACTATAGCATTAAATAAAATAGAATTGACTTTTAGAGATTATAAGTAAGGAATCCATTCTGCTTTTTCTCAATGATATATTGCACTCCAGTTTGCACAATCCTCTTTTATAGGAGGGAAATACAATGTGATGATAAGGGATCGTTTCATCCCTAAAGGTATAGTAGATAAAATAAGAGCTAAAAATGAGCTGCTATTAACATCTGAAGAGAGGAAAGTTAAATAATTTTAAGTCATTAAAATTTTTATGTAATTCAGAGTACAAAAATAACACTAATGATTTAAATGTTTCTGAAGAGGAGTTCTTTTTTTTTAATTAAAATTCTCCCCCCCAATTTTCTTTTAGTTTAACAGCATGACTTTGATTAGGGGATCCACTAAATCATATATGGTAAAACTAGCATTTTCTGCCTAGTTATAAATGAATGCAAGTGAAACAGGGAGTTGTATTAAAATATCTAATTAACCACTTGATGTTCAAGGATCTTATGTTTTTATCATTATATATATATTTTTTTATTTGGTTGTTTTTGTCTTGTTTTGTTTTGTTTTTGGTTTTGGTTTTTTGCAGGGCAATGAATGTTAAGTGACTTGCCCAAGGTCACACAGCTTGTAAGTGTCAAGTGTCTGAGGACAGATTTTAACCCAGGTCCTTCTGAATCCAGGGCTGGTGCTCTATCCACTGCACCACCTATCTGCCCCAATTATATATTTCTTTTAACAAAAAACCTTATGCAAAGTTATATGTTTCCAATGAAAAACTTATTGTTGATTCTGGAATTATTAAAGAAACAATCCAAAAATATCATAACATTTTAATTATTGTGGGAAATCCTTTGCTGTAATTCAGTACTTATAGCTAATTTGTGTCCTGGGAATATGTAAAATTGGCCAAGATTTAGTACAAATACAAGAAGAAGGAGGAAGATGTTAAGGAAGAGGAGCAGGTGAGGAGGAAAATAGAATTCATAGATGCTTTCAGAAAATGTGGCATAACCAGATTTTTATAATTCTCCAGAAATACTTTTGTAATGAGCAGACATTTCACAGAGGAAGAGTAAAGTCTGATAACAGGTACACACCAATATAGTTGTCCAACCTAACTGAAAGTGTTTGACCTCTGATTGGACTACATGAATTTATATTAATCTACATGAACTTGGGAAGCAATATGTTGATAAATGAAGTATTATATAAAAGAGTAAGTTATTTGGATTTGTTTTATGGAAACAGATTTATGATAAATATTCAGGATCAGGTAGAAACTGAAATGAATCATTCTAGGGTAGAAATTCCTACTGACTACCTAAGAAGACATGACATGGATCCCAAATTTATCTATTAGAAGCATGCTATTTTTCATAGCCTGACAAATGACCCACCTTAACTAATACCAAAAAAAAAATGCAGATTAGTCTCCTTTCCTCAAGTTTCTTATCAAACTAATCTATCTTTCCTTCAACTGTCAAATTGACTTTCTAAAATTCAGATCTAACCTTCCTCCCATTCATGAAGTTCGAGGGACTTCCTATTATGCCAAGGCTAGAATATAAATTATCTTCTTGCTTTTTCAAACCCATGGTAACTTAGTCTCTATGTACATTTACAGGTGTTTATGCAGTTTATTCCTTTCTACATATTATTACTGTTTCTCAGGCAAAACACTCGAATTTCCAACTCAGATAATTTTCATATTCTTCCTCCCAATTTCTGCTGCTAGGTTTCCTGGCTTCTTCCAAGAGTCAGTTAAATTCTTACCTTTTGGAAGAATCCCTTCCTAGTCCTATTCTTAGTGAATTCCTTCTGATACTACAAGCAGTTATGCTTATCTGGTATATTGTTTGTGCATACTATTTTTTCATAAAATTCTGCCTCCAAGATATTGAGAGCCTTGAAAGCAGGAACTGGTTGTGTTATATTTTTTTTTCTAATTTGTACATTTAACACAGTTCCTAGCACAGCATAGATGCTTAATAAATTCTAGTTAAGTGAATCATAAAAAATTGTTTTATTCTGAAAAATGTATTGTATCTACTTGCTAAATAGTCAAAAGATTAAATACAAGAGAATAATAGCAAGTTAGCAATTTCTGCTAGAATAATTTCTTTCTAAACTGCATAGAATGGTGTAAGAATGATTTATTAGAAACAAAAGTGATTAAAACAACCACAACAGGAAAGTCAATTTTCCCAGGACAGTCATCTTTATCAAGATATCATAGGGAAAAAAAGAAGATATAGTACAAATACTAGTACTAGCACCACTAGTAGCAGAACTAGTAGTATTATTGTTTTTCTCATTGTTAATAATAATAATAATAATAGCAATTATAGTGGGAAAGGTAATCATTCACAGTTATATGTCACTTTGCAACTTAGTGCTTTAGAAATATAGTATTTAACTTCATTCTCAAATTAAAGACAAGAAGCAGTCAATGGAAACAAGTATTATTATTTCCATTTTTCAAATTTGGGAAACAGTGTCTGAGGAGTTAAGTGACCTGACCATGGTCAAACAATTGGAAAATGGCAGATTCATGAATCTAAATGGAAACTAATATATTTTAATAAACCAGTGACTATATCTATTTCTATAACAATAAATTAGTTTTAGTTTAAAATTTATATTTTAATAGAGGAAGATTTAAACTGAGGTGAAAAACAAGACTATTATAGGTAGAGGTCCCACCTCTACCTCAAGATGAACAATAGACATTTCCTTGCTTAATTGTCATAATTTTTATGTAATTCCTAAATTATGTATTCCTTGAAAAGAAGGACCTTCCTATTCATACTTTTAACTCCCAAATCTCTTAGCATAATGAACTAAACAGTAGATTATTACCAAATATTTGAATTTAATTGTTTAATTTGTGTCACAATAATCTGAAACATAAAAGGATTGTGCTATTCCCTCAGGGAAATCATCAGAGCATAGAGAACAATAATTGCATATTAAAAGTGTTAACTAAATGGATGGTATAAAAAACTGAATCATCAATAAGCATTTATTAGATGCTAGATGCTTAATATATTCTAGAACATACTTAGCACATATCTAATGAGAT
Source organism: Dromiciops gliroides (assembly GCF_019393635.1). Lineage (NCBI taxonomy): Eukaryota > Metazoa > Chordata > Mammalia > Microbiotheria > Microbiotheriidae > Dromiciops > Dromiciops gliroides. Next base: position 377,777,891 of record NC_057861.1, read on the forward strand.
AGAAAGGCAAAAACATAATCCTTGACCTCAGGGAGCTTACATTCTAATGGGATAAACCTATAAACCACTAGGAAGATAAAAATAAAAGATATGCAACTGGAGTTAGAGATATATGTTTCTGTCTCTTATGTATCTACCTTCAAATCTAAGTAACTAGTTATAAAAGATGTATCTCTATATCTATTTATATTTATATACCATATGTGTATATATGCATGTATGTATGTATATATAGAGACAAAGACAGAGAAACAGACATGTTTAAAAGTGTCCAAAGAAAAATAATGATAAAATTTGTAAAAATTCAATAAAACATTAAATGTTAAAGATTAATAATGTATAAAATTTAAATTTCATAATGATCTCCTTAAAATTAAATGTATTACTTTATTTGATTTTATAATTTAGCCAAGTTTTTATATATTTATTTTTGTGATCTTAGCCAAAATCTCCTAATGTGATTGCTTTGATTATGAAATTATTTATTCTGTATGCCACCACATATTTCATCTGACTTGATAATCAACATTTTTTCAATTTTATTTACATTTAGAAAACAATAAAATTGATGCATTTTACACCAGCTATTTCTTGACATGTATTTCCTTCACCCCAAAACACTTCCTTTCAACAATGAAAATTTATTAAGCAAAGTGTATTGAAATATTGAAATGACAGTCTCTGCAACATTTTTCACCTCTAGTTTTTCTTGTCATATTTTAACACATTTTAATGGCAATGATTCATTCCATTGTCAACACAGTAAATCTTTGTGGCTCATTAGGTAACATTTCTTCATTCAGCAATAATTATACAGTTTTTTTTCTCTATCTTATATAAGTTAAATTTATGGGTAAACTGTATGAGCTTAAGAAAACAATTCTTAATTTATTACTGGATTTAAAAAAAGGAATTCAGCTTTATCTTCACAAATTTAAGTGGCATAAATTTGTTAGTTTTACTGACCCAGTTAAATAATCTTTGATTAGACTTACCATCAAAGTAAAATTTAATTTTCATAATATAAAAGTAACATGAATTTTTAATGCTGGTTCTCCCCCTTCCAACTTCTCTGAGTAGTAGAATGGATATTTCAATGATGGTATTTGAGTGATACATGAACTACACTGTCATTGACATACTTATGTTTCATTTCATTATTTCCAGGTACAGATGTGAACATTTAATATAGTTTTAAAAATGAATCTCTTGAAGTTTTACTCAGGAATCAATTCAATTGCTTATTTTGAAAATATATGTACATATGCTCATATGTACATACATTATTGTTGTAATTCATTTTAAAATTGAATATGGTATTTTCCATACTAAATTACACTTGTATATAATCATTAAAGGCATTAATCTGTTGTTTTAATTAATTAACAAAGGAATAAAACTATAGTTTGGGTTAAGTAGACAAAGTTGTAGCATAAAATTTCAAAACATTGATGTTGAGCAAATGACTGCTTTTATTCTATTTATGCTCATGATCTGTGTCATTAAACATTTTTAAAGAATTAGAAACATCACACATTTTGTATATATAAATTATGATTTGCCATTCCTTTCTAACTGGAAGATATGGTTGTATCTCATATATCTTTAAAATTGTGTGTGTGTGTTTGTGTGTGAATGTGTGTTGAAGGCTTGTGTAAAGGTAGGGTTTCATCAGGGTAGGAATGTCTTCTAATGAATTTTAGTAAATCCTATTTAACTTATGGTCACATAGCTAACGTATCAAACACATTACTTAAAAGTAATCTTGTGGGGCTCTGAGCCCAGATGTCAGAGGAAAGGGAGTGACTTGCCTCTGCTCTCCCCAGGATCCCTCAAAATACCTTCAAATAATGCAATAAGACAATTACTGGGACCATGTCAGCTCAGACTCAGCCCCAGCCAGAGTGTCAGCAAACCAGGAATCAGGCCTTGGGAGCCTCTGAATCAGCAGCAGCAATTGCTCCTTGAACTCAGCCCATAAATGGTAAGGGGTCAAATAATTGTCCAGAAGGAGATTCCAGGTATCTTTGCTAGCACTGAGGCAGGACTCTTGTTTTGTCTATACTCCCATCCTGGTCACAGTCTTGGGTGGCAATCTTAAGCAGGGAGGATCACAAGCAAACTGGAGTTTGTGGCAAAAGTGGAGTGGGATAGTGTTCTTAGTTCCAGGGCAAAAAAACAAAACAAAACAAACAAAAACAAAAACAAAATAAACCACAAAAACAAAAACACTCCTGTGGTTGCTTGGAGATCAGAGCACAGAAGAGAAGAATAGTAAACATACCTCTCTTTAAATCATAATACATTGGAAAAACTAAAAACTTACAAATCTCTAGAAATAGTCCTAAAAAGAGCTGCACAAAGCCCCTGAAGCTGGGGACAGCGCACCCTCCACCCTGGAATCAGTGCCACATTTTAACAGTTAAAAATCAAGAAATAAGCTGGGGAAATGAGCAAAAAGAAAATGAAAAATCTGACCATAGAAAGTTTTTATGGTTACAAGGAAAGTCAAAATACACATTAAGAAGATAACAAAATCAAATCTACTAAATACAAAGCTTCCATGAAAAATATGCATTGGCCTCAGGACAAAGAAAAATTCAAAAAGGATTTTGAAAATAAAGTAGGATAGGTAATGAAAAAATGTAAAGAAAAATGAGATTGATGCAAGAAAATGATGAAAAAGTCAACAGCTTGGTAAAGGAGACAAAAAATACTGAAGAAAATACCTTAAAAAACAGACTAGGCCAAATGGTTAAAGAGGTAAAAAAAAATAAAAAACAATGAGGAAAATAGTGCCTTGGAAAGCTGAATTGGCAAAATGGCAAAGTAGGTAGAAAAGCTCTCTGAAGAAAATAACTCCATAAAAATTAAGATTGAGCAAATAGAACCTAATGACTTCATGAGAAATTAAAAAAAAAATAAAGCAAAATGAAAAGAATGAAAAAATAGGTAATGTGAAATATCTCATTAAAAAAAAAACTGACATAGAAAATAGATCCAGGAGAATGAATTTGAAAATTATTGGACTACCTGAAAGTCATGCACAAAAAAGAAAATAGCCAATACATAATCTTCCAAGCAATTTTCAGGGGAAATTATCCTGATATTCTAGAAATAAAAGATAAAATAGAAATTGAAAGAATCCCACAATGACCTCCTGAAAGAGATATCAAAATGAAAACTCACAGGATTATTATAGCCAAATTCCAGAGTGCTCAGGTCAAGGAGAAAATATTGCAAGGAACCAGAAAAAGCAATTTAAGTACTTGGAGCCAGTCAGGATAACACAAAATTTAGCAGCTTCTAAAATAAAAGATCAAAGGGCTTGGAATATGATATTCCAGGGTAAAGGAATTGAGATTACAAGTGAGAATCACCTACTCAGTAAAAACTGATTATAATCCTTAAAAGAGAGTGATTACAACCATTTTCAATGAAAATACCTGACCTGAGTAGAAAATCCGAATTTCAAATACAAGAGTCTAGAGAAGCATAAAAATATAAATAGGGAAGAGAAATCTTAAGGGATATTAAAAGCTTAAATTGTTTACAGTCCTACATGGGAAGATGATACCTGTAATTCATCAGAAGTTTCTCCATATTAGGCTAGACAGAGTATATTTGGACAGAAGACACGGGTGTGAATTGAATATGAAGAGATGATATCTTTAAAAAAATAAAATTAAGGGGTGAGAGCAGAATACACTGGGAGAAATGGAAAGAGAGAGGTGGAATGGGGTAAAGTATCCCACATAAAAGAAGCAAGAAAAAAGCTTATATAGTGAAGGGGAAGATGTGGAGGTGTTGGGCAGTGAGTGAACCTTATTTTCATCAGGATTGGTTCAAAGAGGGAATAACATATACACTCAATTAGGTATGGTAATCTATCCTACCCTGCACGAAAGTAGGAAAGGAAGGGGATAAAGGGATTTGGGTGAAAAAGGGAGGGCAGATTGAGATAGGGGACAGTCAGAAGCAAAACACTTGAGGAGGGAAAAGGGTAAAAGGAGATAGGGAATAATGTAAATGGCAAGGGGAGGGATTAGGATGGAGGAAAATACAATTAGCAATAATAACCATGAAAAAATTTTGAAGTAAGTTTGATAAAGGCTTCATTTCTCAAACACATTAGAGAAATGAGTCAAATTTGTTAAAATAACAGCCACTTCCCAATTGATATATCATCAAAATGTATGAACAGTTATCAGATGAAATAATTAAAGCTATCTATAGCCATGTGAAACAAAATGCCTCACTATTGATTAGAAAGATGTAAGTCTAAACAGTTCTGGGGTACTATTTCATACTTTTTTTGATTGAATAAAAGTACAGCAGGTTAAAATTACAAATGTTGGAGGGGATATGGGGAAATTGAGACATTAATACACTGTTGGTGGAGTTGTAAACTAATTCAAAAATTCTGTAGAGCAATTTGGAACTATGGTCAAAGGGCTACAAAACCATGCATACTCTTTGATCAAGTAATAACACTACAAGGTCAGTACTCTAAAGGATAAAAAACAAAAAGTTATATAATATATTCTTTATTTCCAATCCAAGTCATTTGAAATGTGAATTTTTAAAAGCTTTGAATCAATTTAATTAGTACATGAATACCATGATCACCAATGTGAAATGAAGAAATGTATCTGAATACTATTAAATGTTTTTTAATGTCATAAAGTCCAAAATTCATGATAGAAAGCACTAAATTTCTACCATAGCTATTAAGTGAACTAAATTAGGCTCATATCCATACCAACAAAAATATGTGACCAGTAAGTGAAGGGCATAAACATATTCACCAGTGTTTTGGCAACAGTTATGGTTGATTCCACCTTTATAAAGCTTCATTCTTGTGTGTTGTTTTTTTTTTAATTATTAAAGTATTTTATTATTTCCAGTTACATGTAGAGATAGTTTTCACCATTTGTTTTTATAAGATTTATTTTTCAAATTTTTCCCTCCCCCACTCCCCAAGACAGCAAGTAATCAGATACAGGTTATACAGGTACAATAAAATTAAACATATTTCTGCATTACTTATGTTATTTTTTAATTAATAAAGTATTTTATTTTTTTTCCATTACATGTAAAGATAGTTATCAACTTTTGTTTATACAAGCTTTACAATTTCAGATTTTTCTCCCTCCCTCCCCTCCCTCCCCCCTCCCCTAGACAGCAGGTAATCTGATATTGGTTATATATATATATATATATATATATATATATATATATATATATATATATATATAACATAATAACATTAAACATATTTCTGCATTAGCCATGTTATGAAAGAAAAAATAAGAGCAATGATGAAAAACCTCAAAATAGAAAAAAACAACAGCATCAAAAACAAAACAAATAGTATGGTTCATCCAGCATCTATACTCCGCAGTTGTTTTCTTTTTCTTGGATTTGGAGATCCTCTTCCATCACAAGTTACCTGGACCTCTTCTGTGCCATTGCATTGGTGAGAAGAATATAGTACATCACAGTAGATCAACACTCAATGTTGATGATACTGTGTACAATGTTCTTCTAGTTCTGCTCATCTCACTCATCATCAGCTCACACAAGACCCTCCAGGTTTCTCTGAACATCTCCTGCTCATATTTTGTTACATCACAATAGTATTCCATTGTATTCATATACCACAACTTGTCCAGCCATTCCCCAATTGATGGGCAGCCCCTCAACTGCCAACTCCTTGCCACCACGTAAAGAGCAGCTATAAATATTTTTGTACATGTGGGTCCCTTTCCCCTTTTCATGATTTCTTTGGGAAAAAGACCCAAAAGTGGTATTGCTGGGTCAAAGGGTATGCACAGCTTTATCGCCCTTTGGGCATAATTCCAAATTGCTCTCCAGAATGGTTGGATCAGTTCACAGATCCACCAACAATGGATTAGTGTTCCAATTTTCCCACAGCTACTCCAACATTTATTATTTTCCTTTTTTGTCATTTTAGCCAATCTGATAGGTGTCAGGTGGTACCTCAGAGTTGTTTTTATTTGCATCTCTCTAATCATTAGAGATTTAGAGCCTTTTTTCATATGGGAATAGATAGCTTTGGTTTCTTCATCAGAAAACTGCTTGTTCATATCCTTTGACCATTTCTCAATTGGGGAATGACTTGGGTTCTTATAAATTTGATTTAGTTCCCTATATATATTTTAGAGATGAGGCCTTTATTAGAAGTACTGGCCTCAAAAACTGTTTCCCAGCTTTCTGCCTCCCTTCTAATTTTGGATGCATTGCTTCTGTTTGTACAAAAGTTTTTTTTTTAATTTAATGTAATCAAAATCATCCATTTTGCATTTATAATATACTCTATCTCTTGTTTGGTCAAAAACTGTTTTCCTTTCCAAAGATCTGATAGGTAGACTATTCCTTTCTCTCCTAATTTACCTATGGTATCACCTCTTATGTCTAAATCATGTATCCATTTTAACATTATTTTAGTATAAGGTGTAAGATGTTGGTCTATGCCTAATTTCTGCCATATTATCTTCCAGTTATCCCAGCAGTTTTTCTCAAATACTGAGTTCCTATCCCAGAAGCTGGAATCTTTGGGTTTATCAAACACTACATTACTAGTGTCATTTACTACTGCATTTCCTGAGCCTAGCCTATTCCATTGATCTACCACCCTATTTTTTAGCCAGTACCAAATAGTTTTGATGACTGCCACTTTATAGTAAAGCTCCAGATTTGGTACCACTAACCCACCTTCCTGTGAATTTTTTTTTCATTATTTCCCTGGATATTCTTGATTTTTTGTTTTTCCAGATGAATTTTGTTATTATTCTTTCTAGCTCTATAAAATAATTTTTAGGTAGTCTGATTGGTATGGCACTGAATAAGTAAATTAATTTAGGCAGTATTGTCATTTTTACTATATTAGCTCTGCCTATCCATGAGCAATTGATATCTTTCCAATTATATAGATCTGATTTGATTTGTGTGAAGAGTGTTTGGTAGTTGTGTTCATAGAGTTCCTGGGTTTGTCTTGGCAAGTAGACTCCCGAGTATTTTATATTATCTACTGTTACTTTAAATGGAATTTCTCTTTCTATCTCTTGCTGCTGAACTTTGTTGGTCATGTATAGAAATGCTGATGATTTATGGGGATTTATTTTATATCCTGCTACTTTGCTAAAGTTGTTAATTGTTTCAAGTAATTTTTGAGTTGATTCTCTAGGATTCTTTAAGTATACCATCATATCATCTGCAAAGAGTGATAGTTTTGTTTCCTCCTTGCCTATTCTAATTCCTTTAATTCTTTTCTCTTCTCTGATTGCTAAAGCTAACATTTCTAGTACAATATTAAATAATAGGGGTGATAATTGATATCCCTGTTTCACCACTGATCTTATTGGGAAGGCCTCTAATTTAGCTCCGTTGCATATAATACTTGCTGATCGTTTCAGGTAGATAATGTTTATTATTTTAAGGAAAGCTCCCCCTATTCCTAAATTCTCCAGTGTTTTTATTAGGAATGAGTGTTATATTTTGTCAAAAGCTTTCTCTGCATCTATTGAGATAATCATATGATTTTGGTTGGTTTTCTTATTGATGTGATTGATTATGTTAATAATTTTCCTAATGTCGAACCAACCCTGCATTCCTGGTATAAATCCCACCTGGTCATAGTGTATTATCCTGGTGATCACTTGCTGTAATCTCCTTGCTAATATCTTATTTAAGATTTTAGCATCAATATTCATTAGGGAAATTGGTCTATAATTTTCTTTCTCTGTTTTTGCTTTGCCTGGTTTTGGTATCACCACCATATTTGTGTCATAAAAAGAATTTGGTAGAACTCCTTCTTCAGCTATTTTTCCAAATAATTTGTATAATATTGGAATTAATTGTTCTTTAAATGTTTGGTAAAATTCACCCGTAAACCCATCTAGCCCTGGGGATTTTTTCTTAGGGAGTTCATTAATGGCTTGTTCAAGTTCTTTTTCTAATAAGGGCTTATTTAAAGATTTTATTTCCTCTTCAGTTAACCTGGACAGTTTGTATTTTTGTAAATATTCATCCATTTCATTTAGATTGTCAAATTTATTGCCATACAATTGGGCAAAATAATTCCTAATTATTGATTTAATTTCCACTTCATTGGTGGTAACATCACCCTTTTCATTTTTGATACTGGTAATTTGGTTTTCTTCTTTCTTTTTTTAAATCAAATTAACCAATATTTTATCTATTTTATTGTTTTCTTCATAAAACCACCTTAGTTTTATTGATGAATTCTATAGTTTTTTTGCTTTCAATCTTATTAATTTCTCCTTTGATTTTCAGGATCTCTAATTTAGTATCTAACTGGAGATTTCTAATTTGTTCTTTTTCTAGCTTTTTAAGTTGCATGCCCAATTCATTAATCTCCTCTTTCTCTTTTTTATTCATGTAAGCATTTAGAGCTATAAATTTTCCCCTAAGCACTGCTTTGGCTGCATCCTATAGATTTTGGTATGTTGTCTTATTATTGGCATTCTCTTGGATAAAGTTATTGATTGTTTCTATGATTTCTTGTTTGGCCCATTCATTCTTTAGAATGAAATTATTGATTTTCATTCTACTTTTCCCTGGCTCTTTCTTATGTGTAATTTTTATTGCATCATGATCTGAAAAGGATGCATTTACTATTTCTGCCTTTCTACATTTGACTATGATGTTTTCGTGCCCTAATACATGGTCAATTTTTGAAAATGTGCCATGTACTGCTGAGAAAAAGGTATATTCCTTTCTATCCCCATTCAATTTTCTCCAGACATCTATCACGTCTAACTTTTCTAGTAATCTATTCAACTCTTTCACTTCTTTCTTATTTATTTTTCAGCTACATTTATCTAATTCTGAGAGGGGGAGATTCAGATTCCCCACTACTATAATATTACTGTCTAATTCCTCTTGTAATACATTTAACTTCTCCTCTAAGAACTTGGATGCTATGCCACTTGGCACATTCATATTCAATATTGATATTCATTATCTATAGTACCTTTAAGAAAGATGTAATTTCCTTCCTTATCTCTTTTAATGAGATCTATTTTTGCCTGCACTTTGTCTGAGATAAGGATTGCTACCCCTGCTTTTTTTACTTTAGCTGAAGCATAATATGTTCTGCTCCAGCCTTTTACCTTTACTTTGTGTGTATCGCTCTGCTTCAAATCTGTTTCTTGTAAACATCATATTGTAAGATTCTGGTTTTTAATGCACTATGCAATTCGCTTCTGTTTTATAGCAGAGTTCATCCCATTCACATTCACAGTTATTATTACTGACTGTCTATTCCCCTCCATTCTATTTACCCCCTTTGTACTTTCCCCCCTTCTTTCACCCTATTCCTCCTCACCGACATTTTATTTCTTAACCCTGTCTCCCCAATTTGCCCACCCTTTTTATCACCCCCTCTCTTTTCTTTACCCTTTTCTCCCTTGCTTTTGTCCTCCCTTCTATCAGTCCCCCCCTTTCCCTTCCCTTTTTGCTTCCCTAAAGAGTCAGTTAAGTTTCTTCTTCCCAAAGATCATATATGTTATTCCCTCTTTTAATCAAATCTAATGAGAATGGGGTTGAAACAATGTTCTCCCCTCCTTTCTTTCCCTCTATTGTAATAGGGTTTTTTTTTTTCACCTCTTCATATGATATAATTCATCCCCTTCCACCTCCTCTTTCCTCTCCTCCCCATAGACTCCCTTTTTAACCCCTTATTTTTTTTTTGTATCATCACATCAAAGACAATTTGTATTTATACCCTCTGTGTAAAGTCCTTCTCTTTGCCCAAATACATTTACAGTTCTTAAGAGCTATGAGTATTATCTTCCCATGTAAGTATATAAACAGTTTAACATAATAGGGTAACCTTTTTTTTCCCCCTCTGTTTACCTTTTTAAACTTCTCTTGAGTCTTTTATGTTGAGATCAAATTTTCTATTCAGTTCTGGTCTTTTCACCAGGAAAGATTGAAAGTCCCCAATGTCATTAAATGTCCATCTTTTCCCCTGAAAGAAAATGCACATTTTTGCTGGGTAATAGATTCTTGGCTGCAATCCAAGCTCCTTTGCCTTCCGGAATATCATGTTCCAAGCCTTGCGCTCCTTTAATTTTGAAGCTGCCAGGTCCTGAGCAATCCTGACTGTGACTCCATGATATTTGAATGGCTTCTTTCTGGCTGCTTGGAGTATTTTCTCCTTCACCTGATAATTCTGGAATTTGGCTACAATATTCCTTGGAGTTTTCCTTTTGGGGTCTCTTTCAGGAGGTGATCGGTGGATTCTTTCAATGATGATTTTATCCTCTGATTCTATGATATCAGGGCAGTTCTCCTTAATAATTTCCTGAAATATGGTGTCTAGATCCTTTTTCTGGTCATGGCTTTCAGGCAGTCCAATGATTCTCAAATTGTCTCTCCTCGATCTGTTTTCCAGATCAGTTGTCTTTCCAATGAGGTATTTCACATTTTCTTCTATTTTTTCATTCTTTTGCTTCTGCTTGACTGATTCCTCGTGTCTCATGGATTCTTTATCTTCCAAGTGTCCAATTTTAATTTTTAAGGCATTGTTTTCTTCAATGAGATTATGCACCTTTTTTTTCCATTTGGCCAACTGAATTTTTTAAGGCATTGTTTTCTTCAGTCAATCTTTGTGCTTCCTTTTCCAAGCTGCTGATTCTTTTTTTCATAGTTTTCTTGTTTTGCTTTCATTTCTCTCCACATTTTTTTTCTACCTCTCTCAATTGATTTTTAATATCCTTTTTGAGCTCTTCCAGGAAGGCTTTTTGTTCTTGAGACCAATTCACCTTCCCTCGTGAGGCTTCACATGTAGGCAATTTGAGGGTATTGTCCTCATCTGAGTTTGTGTTGGCTTCTTCCCTATTGATACAGAAGCTCTCAATGGAAAGGGCTCTTTTTTGCTTCTTACTCATGATTGCAGCTTATTTATTTATTTTTTAAGTCGAGGTCTGCTCTGGGGGCACCAGGGTCCCTGTTTTGGGCTTCTTGTGCTGGGGTATAGGTGCCATGTGACTGGTTTTTTACTCTGAGGCCTTTATGGTGTGTGGAGATCCCCCGCCCTGCACTTCCTGTCTGGGTGCGCTCCTGGCGTCTGCTCCCGCCTGACCCGTTTTTGGCCCTCCTGGCCGGTGGAGGTAGGTTTTTCCACTGTCTTTCTTGGCCACCAGATTTTTGAACCAGGTTCCAGGGGCCTCAGTGGTTTGGCTGTGGCCCGCAGCTCCTGCTCACTTGCCCTGCCTCCCTGGGCGCTGGGTTGCTGCCCTGTGCTGCGCCTCCCTTTTGCCCGAGTCAGACCGACCTTTTCCTGAAGTCTTCTAAATTATCTCTGGTTGGAGGACTGTGTCTCTCTGTCCCTTTGCAGGTTCTGTAGTTTCAGAATCCGTCCAGAGGTTTGATTTAATGTTCTTTTTGAGGGAACAGAAGGAGAGCTCAGGCAGCTTGCTGCTTCCTCTCTGCCATCTTGGCTCCGCCCATTACTTATACTATAATAGAAGAATCAGAGCAAAAAGGAAAAACCTCAAAAAAGAAAATCAACAGCATGAAAACAGAAAAAAAAAGAAATAGTGTGGTTCAATCTGCATCCATATTCCACAGTTCTTTTTTTTTTTTTTTTCTGGATTTAGAGAGTCTTTTCCATCATGAGTCCTTCTCTTTCTATCTCTTGTTGCTGGACTTTGTTGGTCATGTATGGAAATGCTGATGACTTATATGGATTTATTTTATATCCTGCTACTTTGCTAGAGTTTTTCATTGTTTCAAGTAATTTTTGAGTTGATTTTCTAGGATTCTCTAAGTATACCATCATATCATCTGAAGAGTGATAGTTTTGTTTCCTCCTTCCCTATTTTAATTCCTTTAATTCCTTTTTCTTCTCTGATTGCTAAAGCTAAAATTTCTAATACAATATTAAATAATAGATGTGATAATGGACATCCCTGTTTCACCCCTGATCCTATTGGGAAGGCCTCTAACTTATCTCCATTACATATAAAGCTTGCTGATCCTTTAGGTATAGACTGCTTATTATTTTAAGGAAAGCTCCACCTATTCCTAAGCTCTCTATTGTTTTGTTTTGTTTGTTTGTTTTGTGGGGCAATGGGGGTTAAATGACTTGCCTAGGGTCATACAGCTAGTAAGTGTCAAATGTCTATGGCCGGGTTTGAACTCAGGTCCTCCTGAATCCAGGGCAGGTGCTTTATCCATTCTCTAGTGTTTTTATTAGGAATGGGTGCTATATTTTGTCAAAAGCTTTTTCTGCATCTATTGAAATAATCCTATGATTTTGGTTAGTTTTCTTATTGATGTAGTTGATTATATTGATAGTTTTCTTAATGTTGAATGAGCCCTGCATTCCTGGTATAAATCCAACTGGGTTATAAAGTAGTATCCTGGTGATCACTTGCTGTAATCCTCTTGCTAATATCTCATTTAAGATTTTTTGCATCAATATTCATTAGGGATATTGGTCTATAATTTTTTTCTTTTTTTCTTTTCTTTTCTTTTTTTTTTTTTTTTGGCAAGGCAATGAGGGTTAAATGACTTCCCCAGGGTCACACAGCTAGTAAGTTTCTGAGACCATATTTGAACTCAGGTCCTCCTGAATCCAGGGCCAGTGCTTTATTCACTGTGCCACCTAGCTGCTCCCGGGCTATAATTTTCTTTCTCTGTTTTGGCTCTGCATGGTTTTGGTATCAACACCATATTTCTGTCATAAAAGGAATTTGGTAGAACTCCTTCTTCACCTATTTTTCCAGATAATTTGAATAATATTGGAATTAATTGTTCTTTAAATGTATGGTAGAATTCACTTGAAAACCCATCTGGCCCTGGAGATTTTTTCTTTGGGAGTTCAATAATGGCTTCTTCAATTTCATTTTCTAATATGGGCTTATTTAAGGATTTTATTTCCTCTTCAGTTGACCTGGGCAGTTTAGATTATCAAATTTATTGGCATACAGTTGGGAAAAATGGTTCCTAATTATCGTTTTAATTTCCACTTCATTGGTGGTGAAATCACCCCTTTCATTTTTGATATTGGTAATTTGGTTTCCTTCTTTCTTTTTTTAGATCAAATTAAACAATAGTTTATACATTTTATTGTTTTTTTCCTAAAACCAGCTCTTACTTTATTGATTAATTCTATAGTTTTCTTGCTTTCAATTTTATCAATTTCTCAATTAATTTTCAGGATTTCTAATTTATTATTCAATTAGGGATTTTAAATTTGTTCTTATTCTAGCTTTTTAAGTTGCGTTCCCAATTCATTTATCTCCTCTTTCTCTTTTTTATTGATGTAAGCAGTTAGAGATATAAAATTTCACCTAAGCACTGCTTTGGCTGCATCCCATAGATTTTGATTTGTTGTCTCGTTATTGTCATTGTCTTGGATGAAATTATTGATTTTTTCTATGGTTTTTTGTTTTACCCACTCATTCCTTAGATTGAAATTATTTCATTTCCAATTGATTTTCAGTTTACCTTTCCATGGCTCTTTATTACATGTGATTTTTACTGCATCATGAACTGAGAAGGATGCATTTACTATTTCTGCTTTTCTACATTTGACTATGATGTTTTTGTGCCATAATACATGGTCAATTTTTGAAAATGTGCCATGTACTGCTGAGAAAAAGGTATATTCCTTTCTATCCCGATTCACTTTTCTTCAGACATCTGTCATATCTAACTTTTCTAACATTCTACTCCCATCATTAACTTCTTTCTTATTTATTTTGTGGCTGGATTTATCTAATTCTGAGAGGAGAAGATTCAGATACCCACTAGCATTGTTTTGCTGTCTATTTCCACCTGTAACTCATTTAACTTCTCTAAGAATTTGGATGCTATACCACTTGCACATACATATTTAGTATTGATATTCCTTCATTTTCTATATTACCTTTTAACAAGATGTAGTTTCCTTCCTTATCTGTTTTAATTATATCTATTTTTGCCTTTGCTTTGTCTGAGATAAGGATTGCTCTACCTGCTTTTTTGAAGTCAGCTGAAGCATAATATATTCTGCTCTAACCTTTTACCTTTACTCTGTGTATTTCTCTGTTTCAAATGTGTTTCTTATAAATAACAATGTAGGATTCTGTTTTTAAATCCACTCTTTTATTCACTTCCATTTTATGGCAAAGTTCATTCCATTTGCATTCACAGTTATTATTACTAGCTGACTATTTCCCTCCATTCTATTTACACGCTTTGTATTCCCTCCCCCCCACCTTCTTTCACCCTATTCCTCCTCAACAACATTGTTCTTCTTACCCCTGCTTCCCTCCATGTACCCTCCCTTTTATCAGCCCCCCCTCCCTTTTCTTTACCCTTTTCTCCCCATACTTCTGCCCTCCCTTCTATTAGGCCCCCACCCCCTTTTCCCCTTTCCCTTTTACTTCCCACAAGAATATGCTGGGGCAGCTAGGTGGCTGAGTGGATAGAGCACTGGCCCTGGAGTCAGGAGGACCTGAGTTCAAATCCTCAGATACTTGACACTTACTTACAAGCTGTGTGACCCTGGGCAATTCACCTAACCCCACTTGCCTCACAAAAACAAAAAAGCATATGCTGTTTCTTTATCCAAATGAACATATATATTATTCCCTTTTTAAGTCAAATATACTGAGAGTAAGATTTAAACAATGTTCCCCCATCCCTTAATTACCTTTATTGTAATAGGTTTTTTACACCTCTTCATATGATGTAATTCACCCCATTCCCCCTCTCTTTTCCTCTTCTCCCCATAAACTCCTTTTAACAACTTAATTTTCTTTATGTCATCACATCAAAGACAATTTATATTTATACCCTCTGTGTATAATCCTTCTGTCTGCCCAAATATATACATACATAAATATATACACATATATATACATATGTATATACATATATACATGCATATATATGCATATGTGTGTGTGTGTGTATGTGTGTGTATAGTAGGCTTCTGCCAGTCATTGACAACCATGAATCAGCACTTTGAAGAGCCACAGGCCATAGTGTGGCTGTGCAGTCCTATATAGGAGCTGCAGCTCCTGCCACAACAAGGACATCTGAAAACTGTGCTCTCTGTTGCCCGTCAGTTCCTGCATCTCATTTGTTTTTCTTCTACTTATGTACATGTCTTAAGATTTATCGTTATTATTTTCCCATGTAGGAATGTAAACAGTTTAACCTTATTGAATAACTTTTTTCCCCTTGTTTCCCTTTTAAAACTTCTCTTGAGTCTTATATGTTAAGATCAAATTTTCTATACAGTTCTGGTCTTTTCATCAGGAAATCTAGCAAGTCCCCTATTTCATTGAATTTCCATCTTTTTCCCTGAAAGATAATGTAAGTTTTGCTGGATAATAATATCATATTCCTTGCTTTGTGGTCCTTTAATGTTGAGGCTTCCAGATCCTGAGCAATCTGACTGTTGCTCCATGATATTTAAATTGCTTCTTTCTGGCTTCTTGGAGTATTTTTTCCTTCAACTGGTAATTCTAGAATTTGGCTACAATATTCCTTGGAGTTTTCCTTTTGGGGTCTCTTTTAGGAGGTGATTGATAGATTCTGTCAATGAGGATTTTATCCTCTGATTCTATAAAATCAGGGCAGTTCTCCTTAATAATTTCCTGGAATATGGTGCCTAGACTCTTTTTCTGACCATGGCTTTTAGGCAGACCAGTGATTCTCAAATGGTTTCTCCTGTATCTGTGTTCCAGATCAGTTGTCTTTCCAATGAGGTATTTTACATTTTCTTCTATTTTTTCATTCTTTTGATTTTGTTTGACTGATTGCTGCTGTGTCATGGAGTCCTTAGCTTCCAGCTGTCCAATTCAAAGTTTTAAGGAATTGTTTTCTTCAGTCAATCTTTGTGCTTCCTTTTCCAAGCTGCTAATTCTTTTTTCATAATTTTCTTGTGTTGCTTTCATTTCTCTCCCCATTTTTTCTTCTACTTCTCTCAATTGATTTTTAAAAACCTTTTTGAGCTCTTCCAAGAAGACTTCCAAGAAGGCTTTTTGTTCTTGAGACTAATTCATCTTCCCTATTAAGGCTTTACATGTAGGCAACTTGAGAGTATTATCCTCATCTGAGTTTGTTCTTGTTTCTTTACTGTCAATAAAGAAACTCTTAATGGTGATAGCTCTTTTTTTCTTGCTTGCTCATATTGCAGATAATTTTTTTTTTAAGGTTGAGGTCCACTCCTTGGGCACCAGGGTCACTGTTTCAAGTTTCTTATGCTGGGAGATATGCACTGTGTTGCTGGCTTTCTACTCTGAGGCCTCTATGGCTTGTGGATTACTCACCACCCTGGGCTTACTTCTGTCACATGCTGGGATATACAGGCCTGGTGACACCCATCCTGTGGGTGGCCCCCTAGCTATCAGCCTGCCCTCTCAGCTGGTGCTGAGTGTTGGATCTCACCACTGGCATGCTGTGCTACTAGTCCACTGAGCCAGGATCAAGGGGCCTCAGTTGCTTCCTACTGACTTGCCCCGACCCCCTCCATGCTATGCTGCACTCAGGTGCACTATGCTCCTCCCCTGCCCGAGTGAGACTAACCTTTCCTGAAGTGTTTTAAATTATTTCCATTTGGAATATTGTGATCCTCTTTCTTTTTGTAGTTTCTATAGTTTCAGAATCTGTTTATAGGCTTAATTTAATGATATTTTTAAGAGAAATTTGGGAGAGGTCAGGCAGCTTACTGTTTTCTCTCCACTATCTTGGCTCTGCCCCCCTGTGTATAATATTAATATATAAACCTCCTGGATTTGATGGAGCTGGCTCAAAATGTGCTCCAACTAAACTCCAAACTGAACCCAGACAATGTGCTAGCAGGTTTCAGGAAAACTCCAGAGTCATTTGGGTGCTACTGTCAATTCTGTCACACAATGTCTGGGGATACAAATAAGTCCATATCTACTGATCTCCTTCCCTAGAATACTAACAAAGGAGATGGGGGTTCCAGTCCCCACTTTGACACACACTGGCTCTCTGAGTCCAGGCAAGGATCTTAACCTCTCAATGGCCATGCATCACTAAAAGAAAAGGTACCCAATTCCTGGGGTTTAGGAAGTTTCCTACCAAGAGTTTCCTATATTGATGAAATGGAGTCTGGAAAAAAAGTAGAATTATATAAAACATAAAATATTCAAAGAACCCATTATTATCTTTTTTAAAAAGTTATAAATGTGTAGTTATGCAAAACATTTCCACATTAGTCGGCAAGTAAAAGAAAACAGACAACAAATTTTAGAAAAAGAAACTTAATATATGTGCTTCAATCTGTACTCAGACATTATCAGTTCTTTCTGTGAAGATGGATTGCACATTTTGTAAGTCCATCAGAGTCGTCCTAGATCACTGCATGGCTGAGAATAGCCAAATCATTCACAGGCAATCATCTCATAATATTGCTGCTACTTTGTATTACAGTACATCTCACTTTGTATCAACTCACATAAACCTTTCCAGGTCTTTCTGAGAACACTCTCCTCATCATTTCACAGTCGCTATTGATAACTGAATTTCCCTCCATCCAATTCCCTGTATTATCTATCTCCTCTCATGCTTTCCCTCCTCAAAAGTGTTTGGCTTCTGACTGCCCCTCCCCCAATCTGCCCTCCCTTCTATCACCCAATCCACTTATCCCCTTCTCCTCCTACATCCCTGCAGGGTAATATAGATTACTATACCCAATTGAGTGTATATGTTATTCCCTCTTTGAGACAATTCTGATGAGAAAAAGGTATACTCACTCCCCAATACTTACACCATTTACTCCTCCACTGTATAAGCTTTTGTCTTGTTTCTTTTCTGTGAGATACTTTACCTTATTCCATCTCTCCCTTTCCCTTTCTCCCAGTGCATTACTCTCTCACCCCTTAATTTTTTTAAAGATAAGATCCCTTCATATTCACCTCACACTGGTTCCCTCGGTCTAAATATACTTCATCCACCTGCCTTAATAATATGAAAGTTCTTATTAATTATAAGTATCATTTTGCCATGTAGTAATATAAACAGTTTAAACTTTTAGTATCCTCTGTGGTTTCTTTTTACTGTTTACCTTTTTATGCTTCTCTGGAGTCTTGTATTTGAAATTCAAATTTTCTACTTAGCTCAGGTATCTTCATAAAGAATGCCTGAAAGTTCTCTCTTTTGTTGAATTTCCTTTTTTCCCCATGAAGGATTATACACAGTTTTGCTGGTTCAGTCATTCATGGTTGTAGTCCCAGTTCCTTTTCCCTCTGGAATATCATATTCCAAGCCCTTTGATTCGTTATTGTAGAAGCGTCTAAATCTTGTGTTATACTGACTGTGGCTCCACAATTCTTAGTTTCTTTCTGTGTGCTTGCAATATTTTCTCCTTGAACGTTAAGCTCTGGAATTTGGCTATAATATTCCTGGGAGTTTTCATTTTAGGATCTCTTTCAGGAGGTGATTTGTAGATTCTTTCCATTTCTACTTTTACATTCCAGTTCTAAAATATCAGGGCAATTTTCCCTGACAGTTTCTTGGTAGATGATGTCTAGGCTCTTTTTTTTGATCATGGCTTTCAGGTCCAATAATTTCCAAATTCATTCTCCTGAATATATTTTATAGGTCAGTTGTTTTTCCAATGAGATATTTCACATTGCCTTCTAATTTTTTGTTCTTTTCATTTTGCTTTATTTTTTTCTTTCTTGTAAAGTCATTAGCTTCCACTCATTCAATCCTAATTATTCTGCAGTTATTTACTTCAGAGAGGTTTTCTAACTACTTTTCCATTTTGCCATTTCAGCTTTTCAAGGTATTATTTTCATCATTGGCTTTTTGTACCTCTTTTACCTTTTGGCCTAATTTGGTTTTTTAGGTGTTATTTTCTTCTATACTTTTTGTGTCTTCTTTATCAAGCTGGTGACTCTTTTTTTCCATGATTTTCTTGCATCACTCTCATTTATCTTTGCATTTTTCCTCTACCTCTCTTACTTTATTTTCAAAGTCCCTTTTGAGCCCTTCCATGGCCTGAGGCCAATTCATATTTTTCTTTGAAGCTTTGGATATAGGAGCTTTGACTTTGCTATCTTCTTCTGAGGGTGTATTTTGGTCTTTCTTGCCACCATAGAAACTTTCTAGGGTCAGAATTTTTTTTCTGTCTGCTCATTTTCCCAGCTTATTTATTCACTTTTAAAATTTTGTTAAAGTGGGGCACTGCTTCCAGGATGGAGAATACATTGTCCCAGGCTTCAGGGGCTTTGTGCAGTTGTTTTCAGAGATATTTCTAGGTATATGTAAGTTTTCAGTTCTTCCCAGGTGGTATGATTTAAGGAGAGGTATGTTTGCCACTCTCCTGGCCTGTGCTCTGGTCTGCAAGAAACCACAGGCCTGATTTTCTTTCCTTCTACTGTGGTTGCAAGCTCCAGTGTGCTTGTGCTCCTCCCTGCCCTTGGGCCACCACCTAAGAACTTGACCTGGATCTGGTTATAGGCCAAACAAAGAGATCCCTATAATTTCCTTCTGGCCAATTTTTGCACACCCTTACTGTGGGCTGACTTCCAGAAGAAAGTTTGTGCCACTGATGATTCAGAGGCTCTGAGACCTGATCCCGGTTCACTGGGGCTGGGGCTGTGCTGGTGCTGGACTACACTCCACTGTCACCCCAGTAAAACATACTTTCCTGCAGACCTTCTAAGTTGTCTTTCGCTGGAAAATAATTTCAACCTGTCATTTCATGGGTTTTGGTGCTCTAGAGACTGTCTTATAGCAGTATTTGAAGGTAATTGGAGGAGTCTTAGGAAGAGCTCAGGCAAGTCACTGCATTTCCTCTGCCTTCTTGGCTCTACTCCTGAGTCCAATAATTTGTTAGTTTTGTTTTGTTTTGGTGAGGCAATTGGGGTTAAGTGACTTGCCCAGGGTCACACAGCTAGTAAGTGTGTAAAGTGTCTGAGTCCGGATTTGAACTCAGGTCCTCCTGAATTCAGGGCTGGTATTCTATCCACTGTGCCACCTAGCTGCCCCTGAGTCCAAGAATTTGAAAATAAAAATTAGTATATATTCTCTTCATCTTTCTACTGTGCAAGGTAAAACTCAAAGTGACTGTAATTTTAGAAAATATAGTTAATTAAATTTAAAACTAAAGCACCACTGATTTTCTATACTAGTAGTCATGACTGTCATATTAGCCTATAGAAATCATGGATTACAGAGTTTAGGGCATTTTTTTATTGATGTTCTGAGGTTAAGCTCTCTTAAGAAGATAATTAATTTAGCTTTATTTTTGACAATGCATGGCTTCTGACTTTCTTTTGTTATAAGTAGGTGAGTTTTAATAATTACCTGAAAAAACTGAGGAGAAAAGAAAAAGTTGGATGCCAGATAAAAGAATAAAAAGGCCACAGATTATTTTTATTTATTTATTTATTTATTTGTTTGTTTGTTTTTTTATTCATTCATCCATTTATTTATTTATTCATTCTTTCATTCATTCCTTCCTTCATTTATTTTATGCTTTTTTATTTATTTAGAATTTTCCCCAATTTACATGTATAAAGAAATGTTCACATCTATTTTGAAAACTTTTTGTTCCAAATTCTCTCCCTCACTCCCTCACCACCCTTCCTCCTTCAGAACCCAAGCAATTCAATATAAGTTATACATGTGTAGTCATGAAAACATTTCCACATTAGTCAAGTTGTAAAAGAAAGCAGACAAAAAAAACTTTAGAAAGAGGAACTAACTAAAAAAAAAATTATTCTTCAATCTGTATTCAGATCACACCAGTTGTTTCTCTGTTGACGGACTGCATTTTTCCTAATTCCTTCTGACTGCATTCTGCTCATCATTTCTTAAAACACAGTAGTGGGGGAAGCTAGGTGGCACAGTAGATAAAGCACCGGCCCTGGATTCAGGAGGCCCTGATTTCAAATCTGGCCACAGACATTTGACACTTACTAGCTGTGTGACCCTGAGCAAGTCACTTAACCCCCATTGCCCCACAAAAAACAAACAAACAAAAAAACACAGTAGTATTCCATCCTAATCTCATCCCACAATTTGGTCAGCCTTTCCCCAAGTGATGGCATCATCCCAATTTTGATTTCAACTTTCTATTTTATTGTAATCTCTTTTAGGATACCAACCTAGTAGGGGTATTGCTAGGTTGAAGAGTATGTATGGTTTTATAGTTCCTCAATAATAGCTACAAATTACTCTATAGTATGTTTGAATCAGTGTACAACTTTACCAAGAGTATATTAATGGCTCATTTTCCCCATATCCCCCACAAAATTTGTCATTTTCCTCTGCTGTATTATTATCCAATCCAATAAGTATGAGGTAGTATCCATAATTGTTTTGACTTGAATCTCTCCAACCAATAGTGAGATAGAATATTTTTTTCATATGGCTATGACTGGCTTTCGTTATTTAATCTGAAGACTTCATGTCTTCTGATCATAAATCCATTTTAGAATGGCTCTCATTTTAACAAATTCGACTCAGTTCTCTATGTGTTTGATAACTGAGACCTATTCAAAAATTTTCTTCAAGGTTTTGTGTTTTTGTGTTGTTGTTTTATTTTTTCACAGTTACTATTGCTAACTGTATAACCCTACATCCTAGTCTCTCCCTTTGATATTTACTCGTTTTTCTATCTTCTCTTACTCTATCTCTCCTCAAAAGTGTTTTGTTATTATTGCTGCCTCCTCCCAATCTGCCCTCCCTTCCTTCACCTTTCCACCATTATCCCCTTATGCTCCCACTTTCCCTCAGGGCAAGATACATTACTATACCCAATGGAGTGTGTATGTTATTCACTATTTGAGCCAATTCTGATGAAAGTAAGGCTCACTCACTCCACACGCCTCCCCCATCTTCCACTCCACCCCATCTACTTCTTCTTGCTTCTTTTAGGTGAGATAATTTACCCCATTCCATCTCTCCTTTTTCCTTTCTCCAGTGCATTCCTCTACATTCTTAATTTTATTTTTAAAAGATATCAACATGAGGTAGTTAGGTGGCACAATGGACAAAGCTCCAGCCCTGGACCCAGGAGGACATGAACCCAAATCCAGCCTCAGACACCTGATACTCACCACCTACATGACCCTAGGCAAATCACCAAACCCTAAACTCCCCAGAAAATAATTTTTAAAATGCTTTAAAGATATCATTACTTCATATTCAACTCATACCTATACCCTCTCTTGAAGTATATTCCCTTCAGCTACACTAATAATGAGAAAGTTCTTATGAATTAGAAGTATCATCCTCCCATTTAGGAATGTAAACAGTTTAAACATTTAGTAACCTTTATGATTTCTTTTTCCTATTTACCTTTTTCTGCTTCTCTAAGGCCTTGTATTTGAAAGTCAAATTTTCTATTCAGTTCAGGTTTTTTCATCAAGCAAGAATGCTTGAAAATCCTCTCTTTCAATGAATTCCCATTTTCCCCCTGAAATATTATGCTCAAGTTGGCTGGGGAGGTGATTCTTGGTTTTAATCCCAGTTTCTTTGCACTCTGTAAAATCCTATTCCATGCCCTCTGATCTTTTAATGTAGAAGCAATAGATCTTGTGTTATCCTGACTGTGACTCCACAGTACTTGAAGTGTTTCTTTCTGGATGCTTGCAATATTTCTCCTTGACCTGGCAGCCATGGAAATTGGCTATAACATTTCTGGAAGTATTCCTTTTGGCATATATCTCAGTAGGTAATTGGTGGATTCTTTTAATTTATATTTTAACTTAGGTTTCTAGAATATCAGGGCAATTTTACCTGATAATTTCTTGAAAGATTATGTCTAAACTCTTTTTTTGGATCATGACTTCCAGGTAGTCCAATAATTTTCAAATTATCTCTTCTGGATCTATTTTCTAGGTCAGCTGTTTTTCTAAGAAGATCTTTCACATTGCCCTCTATTTTTTCATTCATTTGGATTTGCTCTATTGTTTTTCGATTTCTCATAAAGTCATTGGCTTCCATTTGTTCAATTGTAATTCTTATGCAACTATTTTCTTCAAAGAGCTTTTTGAATCTCTTTTTCCATTTGGGTTTTCAAGCTATTGACTTTTTTTATGACTTTCCTGCATCACTCTCATATCTCTTTCCATGTTTTCCTCTTCAACTCTTATGTCATTTTCAAAGTCCTTTTTGAGCACTTTTATTGCCTGAGATAAATTTATATTTTTCTTGGAAGCTTTGAATGTAGGAACTTTGACTTTGTTATCTTCTTATGAGTATCTATTTTGATCTTCCTTGTCAGCATAGAAACTTTCTAGGGTCAGTATATATATATATATATATATATATATATTCTGTTTGCTCATTTTGTCAGCCTATTTATTGACTTTTAACTCCTTCTCAAAGTAGGGCACTGCTTCCAGGTCACACTGCACCAAGCTTCAGGGGGTCCCATGTAGAACGATTTATGGAGAAGCACACATTCTATACTTCCCTGGCCTGTGCTCTGTTCTGTAAATAAGCACAGGCTTGCTTGCCCTTTATTCTGGGAACAGATTTTTGTTTCCGTGTGGTTGCTAGCTCCAGTGTGCCTATGCTCCTCCCCCACATGGATCACCACTTAAAACTTCTTTCTTGTTTTAAGCATGACAGCACAACAGAGTTCCACCTCAGCATCAGCAAAGAGCCCTGCCATCTCCCCATGACTATTCACTCAACCCCCTCACCATACCATGAGCTGAGTTCCAGAAGTAACTGCTGCTGAAACCGATTCAGGGGCTCCTTCTGGCATGGTCTGACTGGGGATGGATCTATGTCAGTGTAGCCTGGGTCTGAGCTTCACTCTCACCCTATTACAACAGACCTTTCCTGCTGACTTTCTAGGCCATCTATGGTTGGCAAATTTTCTCACCCCATCCTTTTGTAGGTTCTGCTACTCCAGGAATTGTCTTATAGCATTACTTGGAGCTATTTGGAGGGATTGTGGGGAGAGGTCTGTTAAGTTTCTGCTTTTCCTCTGCCATCTTGGCTCCTCCCACTACATCTTACTTTATGGAAGAATATTTATAATATCTAGCCTTCACAATTATAAAAGTTTTTAACATGGAATTTTCATATTCTCTTTATTACAAGGAATTAATAAGAAATGAATTTTATTTTACAAGGATTTATTTATATTCTTATTTTACAAAATAATTGCTTGAAAAGACTAAGTCACTTTTGTAATACTTTGAAGAATGTTTTTCACCCCTAGAGATGGCTGTTTTTCTTATTCAGCAGGCAATTTAAGACATCTACTTTCATCACATCCAGCCTTTATCAGTTGTGATCAAGTTTTCAATAACCACCAGGGAGCTGGGATAGGAGAAATCCTCCTTCTACCTCCAATCACCTCTGGGGCAGTCCCTTCCACCCCTCCCTTGCTCTTATCATATCTGAAGTATTCACCAAAAAGATAGCATAGGAGAAAATGCTACCATAGCTACATTTCAATGAGAACACTTGTGCTAATTCATTCTACAAATTTTAAATCTTAATAGTATTTTTTTCCAATTATATGTAAAGATAGATTTCAACATTTGTTTTTATAAAATTTTCAGTTCCAAATTTTTCTCTTTCCCTCTCTTTCCTCCCCACTCTCAAAGACATTAATATTTATATAAAGATAGGTATCTATAAATGTCTATATCTATCTCTAGATGAAGAGATCTATATTTATCAAAGGTATCATTATGAAATGAAAGGATAATAGGCAGAAATTCTAAGACTTTTTTAATTACTTAAATGTTTCATTAGAAATGTAATACTGAAAATTAAAGAAAACACCTGAAGTTGATACAAAGGTCCTAATCAATATGCTTGGAGGCCTCCTTTGAATGCTCTTGATATTGGAAAGATACTAGTTTTACAAGCAAGTTGATTGACCTTTGCTATATTTATGCCCATCTCATTTATAAATTTTTTATTATTAGTGTATTTCCTGTGTTATAGGCTGTATACCACTTATCTATAACTGTCTGTAATGCAGTATGGCCAAAGTCATTCTTGTCCATGTGTCTATCCTGACCTTTTGGATGAATATTAATTCTCTGGAGAATGTAATGCTCCAAGACCCATCACTATACTATAGATCCCAAAGTGCAAATGACACTAAGGAAGAGCCAGATTTGCAGAACAGCTGAACTAGATCCAGAGAAGGAGTTATTGCTGGACATTGCAAAATTAGCCCCTTACAAACTGGGCCATTGTAAGCTCTTCATAGTCTCATTTCATGCTCAAATTATTTTTCTAAGCAACATTATCCCAAGAATATTTATAAATGTAAATTGAAGAGCACAACAACCAGCTGCATAATACAAGTGTGCCAGAATGTAAATAACAATCTCTTCTTTTTAGCAGCCATTTGGAAGACATATTTCAACTCTACAATTTTTATACCTAATGTACTAGATAAGGAAATGGCAAGAGTGCTTAAGATGTTAGTCAGAAAGATTATTGGATTATCCATTTTAGAGACAACAAATTATTTTATAGAACCCATTGGATTCTTTCTCAAGTTTTTTTGAAAAATTACGAACGTAATTCAAAATACCGGAATAAAGAAACTGCACATACTTTTTTTTTTTTTTACAGCTAGCATTCATTAAGGGCCTATTCAGTTCAAAATTGAGACAACTAAGTTGCACAGTAAATTAAGCACTAGACCTGGAATTAGGAGACTTGACATGAAAAATGATTTCAAACTCTGACTAGCTACATGACTCTGGCCAAGTCACTTAACCCCATTTGTTTCAGCTTCCTCATCTATAAAATTAGCTGAAGAAGGAAATGGCAAACTATTCCATTATCTTTACAAACAAAACCTCAAATGGGCTCACAAAAAGTCAGACTTGACTAATATGACTAACTGTTCTTATTATGTGTCATTCTTTGTGCTAAATATTGTATAAAAACATGAGGAAATAATTAAATTGGTATTGCAGGAAATTGTATATAAGGTAATACATTTTATTGTGGTAACACAACTAACCAATATATAGAGAACATGGGTTCCTACATTGTTCTCTTTTTTTGTTGATTTTAAATTTTTGTTTAAATTAGGTAGATTATAGTAACATCATTTATTAAGTGCCCACTTACATGTGTCTTGCACTGTTATAAGGAATTTATAAACACAATTTCAGTTAATATTCACAATACTCAGTAGATGCTATCATTTTCTCCATTTAAAACTTAAATGAGGAAGTGATTAAATTACTTGCCAAAGGTTGCCCAGCTTGTAAGCGTCTTGAGATTGGATTTGAATTCAAGTCTTCCTGGAACAAAGAAGTTCCACCCATTGTGCCACCAGCTGCCTCCTAAAGTAATGCAGCTTTGACAGCTTCCCTCATAGAAAATATCTCCCATATATATGTATAAATTAAAGAAAATCTCATTAAATAAATTATTACAAAGATACATTTCTTTAAAGGTGAGTGGAATATTGACTTTATAGGTTCTGCAACCAAGAACTGGAAAGAACTTCAGAGGCAATCTAGTCCAATTGACTATCATCATCATCATCATCATCATCATCATCATCATCGTTATTTTGCAGTGCAATGAGGGTTAAGTGATTTGCTTAATGACTTAAGCTGGTAAGTGTCAAGTGTCTGAGGCCAGATTTGAACTCAGGTAATCCTGAATCCAGGGCCAGTGCTTAATCCACTCTGCCACTTGGCTGACACATTTTGCATGTGACAAAATAGTCACCCACATTGTTGCTTGTCCTTGACTTTCAAAGAGGATCATGATATCAGGGAGGTGATGTCATGACTTGCAGTGAGATTGATTTAAGTGAGGAAGGCCTGTGCAAAGTCACCGACTTCACTCTCTCCTCCAGTCTTCTGAGTTAAGTGGCGAGATATATATATCAAGGCAATTGAAGATTGTCCCAGATGGTGCAAAGAAGGCGTTATACAAAATTTCACAAGTAAGTTTTGGAAACCACATTTAAACTCAGTTGCCTTGATTGTAGAATTTATGAATATTCTCTTTTTCCATCTTGTCTCCATTTGGTTTGTTAGATGTACATTCTCCAAAGTTGTTTAACAATATCATGTTTGCTACCTATATCTCTACATGTTCCTGTTTAAACATGACATTGACCCCCACAGCACTATAAAGCCTACTCACTAAAATCCTAAGCAGTGTGGATGAGATTGGTTTAAGCAGTCACACTGAAAGAATTAAATTGGAATAAAAGAGATTCTGGCACATTTAATAACATGCAGCTGGATGGCCAGACAGTTAAATTAGTTAATTAAAATGTAGATCTTGGAAAAGTGCTGCAAATAGATCATGCACTGGGCCCAGAGTTTGGAAAAAGATGAGATTGGTCAAACTGCATTTGAAAATTTGTGCAGTGATTTTAACAATCTCAAATGGCTTTACACAATAAAATTCCACATCTTGAATACAAATATTCTCCCTGTAATACCATATGGTCAGGAATCACAAAACACTAGAACATTAGAAAAATAAAAATGACAAATATATTAAAAGGAAATAGAAAGATAATTGGTGGGCATGAGCAAGCTACAGCATATGGCATATGAAAGCAAGACACATCAAGAAAGGCATTCCTAAAGTGACCAAAAAAGGGAAAGGCTAGTCATGTAGTGATCATTAGAGACTACACATGGTCAGCTTAAGAGTTATTCTGGGGGTATCTAGGTGGAACAGTGAATAGAACATCAGCCCTGCAGTCAGGAGGACCTGAGTTCAAATCTGGCCTCAGACACTTGACACTTACTAGCTCTGTGACCCTTGGCAAGTCACTTATGCCCAATTGCCTCACAAAAAAAGAGTTATTCTGGTACCACGAAGATGCTAACAGATCAAAGAAAAACTAGAACAAATATGGGTCAAAATTCTGTTGGATTAAATGTGATGTAAAGGGATTATATTGTTTATATGATAAATAAAAATGTGGAATTTCAGAGCTTTCAGTATACCAAAGCAAAATCACATAAAAATGAACATCATGATATTATTAGTTTTTATTAGACTCAGGGTGAAAGTGCTATACTGATAGGGCTTCTATATTCATCAACAATTTAAAAAGGAGAAAAAACGTGTCTTCTCACAACTCAGTGTGAAGAAATTTAAAGGGGAAAATATATTTTTCAATATTTTCAAGCATAAAAATAGTGTGATGCAGACAAAAGTTGTCATGAGACATGAGTTTAAATCTTGACTTTGCCACTTGTGACTGATTTAGTTTTGACAAATACCCCTGACATTTAACTTCCTAATATGTACAATGAGGGGATTGAACTAGATAACCTTTGTGATCCTTTTTATTTCTAGATCTATGATCTTAAAACCACTTTAGAATATTATAACTGAATTCCTACATATGTAACGTTGCTCTCATTGAAAGAATTTTTCCTATTGTTTGACAGACCTCTCCTTGATAAAGACTAATACAATAACTATTGTTTCATATGAATTTGTGTTTTTAAAATAAATGCAAAGATATTAATTTAAAAGATGTATAGGTAAGTTCATGATTCATACTTAAATGGACTTTAGTTATCATCTAAACTAACCCCCTTCAATGTTAATTTTTAATGGGTTGGCAGAGACAATACAACAACAAAAAAATAGCCACTTGACCTAAGTTAATTGACTTGTTCAGTGCCAAACAAAACTAGCAAATAATCATTTTATAGAGGTAAGAAAAATAATAACAAAATTCATCTAGAAGAGCAAAAGGTTAAGAATATCAAAGGAATGAATTCAAAAGGATGTGAAGGAAGTCAGCCTAGCAATACTAGATTTCAAACTATATTATAAAACAAAAATCAGCAAAACAATCTGCTACTGGCTAAAAAATAGAATGTTAGATCAGTGGAATAGTTTAGGTACACAATTAAAAAGTAAGAGATAATCATAGTAATCTAGTGTTTGATAAACCTAAAGATCCACCAGTAAGAACTCACCATTTGACAAAAAATTCTGGACAAACTAGAAAGGAATATTGCAGAAATTAGGTATAGACTAACAACTCACACCTTATACCAAGATAAATTCAAAATAGATAAATGATTTGGAAATAAAGGGTGATATCAAAAGTAAATTATGGGAGCATTGATAAATGTATCCCTCAGATCTATGGATAAGTGAAGAGTTTAACACCAAAGAAGAGATAAATAGAAACACAAGAAATAAAATGATTTTGATTACATTATTTTTAAAAGCTTTTACTCAAACTAAACTCATTAATTGAAATTTAGAAATAAAGCAAGAAAGTGGGAATATTTTACAGCAAATTTTTCTGATAAAGATCATATTTTTCAAATATATAAGAAACTAAGTCAAGTTCTCAATGTGTGTGGGGGAGGGATGGGATGGAGGGATACATTTTGGATCTCCATTTTTTTTTGTTGTTGTTGTTCACCAAATAAATTTTTTAAGGACAAAATTGTTCTACAACCTTTGAACTCAAAATGACTAGGGGACAGCTTGAAGCCTACCCAGAACTTATATGACCCTATGAAGTCAGCTTTGAGATCTGATTGATCCTTTGTGTCAGTTTAATTACAACATTTTTTAGTGTACTAGACCACAAGAGAAAAAGAAACACTCTGGAAGATTAGGAAATGAACAGTTCATTCACATACTCTAGAAATTTGAAAGGCCAGGTTCATTCCTCTACCAATATGCTTAGCTATCAAGTTTTTGCAGTTGTGCTAACTTCAGCATTGTTTATGGCCTGGCACTGGCTTTAAAGTGTTCCTGAAAATCCATCCTACATATACCTCAATAGACTCCTACTCTTCCTTTGGATATTTTTATGTTATTCTATGACCACAAAAAGCTGTTTTTATTTTATTAGGAGCATTCAAAATCTTTGAATTTGGGGTCCTCAATTAAGCAGGTAGATTAGTGACTGAAGGGAACAAGGCCAATTAATTGGTTTAAAAAATAGCATTTAAAAATTTTATTGAGTCAATAAATGTTTGATTTTCTTAACAAACTGTCAAAATACAGGATTTTGGTAAATATATTTCTTGTGGGGATAAATAAAATGAAATTATTTTTCTACAAGAATCAACCAGAAAGATTTAATCTGGATAAAAATGTTTTCTTTTAGGGCTGTAACTTAATTTTTTTAAAGTGAATGTTAAAATTTGTTAAAGTGTAATTGAGAAATATTTAGAAAAATATACAAATATATTATTTAGAAAAACCAGCCCTTGGCAAAAGCAAAACAAAAATAAAGAAAACTAAATTAATTGACTTTTTCTATAGATGTGTGAGCTGAAGTTTGAGGAACTTAAATTACTTTGTTAAATGCACTCAGGTAATGAGTAGGAGAAACAGGATTTGAACCACAGTCTTATAACTGTTTTATAGACAGTGTCACGTTCTCCCACCCCAACAGAAAAAATAAGATAATCTCTCTTTTAGATTCCACCAAATCTATACAAAGCCAGTACTGTCTTGGAGATCTTTATGGTGGTGAATAGAATGAATGATGAGAGGATCTCTACTCAGCCAACAAATATTCAGGAACATGAACTTAAAGGGGAATTGTATAGCTCAGGAAGAAACATATAAATCTATCTGAAATGACTTCTATGAATTATACATATTGTCCCTGTAAGAAAATAATGGGCTTTGCCAATACTAAAAGGCCACAGATTCATTGGATTAATTGGATTGACTGAGACTGACTGCCTTTGCTGACTAACATACTTAAAGTTAATTCACTTAGAGTTAATTCAATTGAAACCACACCTGCCTGACTCTGAAGAGGGTGTGTCCTCAGAGACTTTGACCTCAACATGTGACCACCCTCATGTCTAGTGAACCAATGTATTTGGGTGATGCTAGCCAATTAGCTTGAAACAAGGTGGAAGAACCAGGTCTTCTTGGGATGGAAAGGAAGCTTGCTCTCACAGTTTGTGGAGAAGAAGCAGGCCAGGCAGAACTCATCTCTCCTCTAGGGTAGATAGGTTTTTTCTTGGCTTTCTGAAGCAGGTGTTCTCTTTTTCACTAATAAATGCTTAATGCCCCAAACTTGTGAAAAGCTTCTAATTTATAAGTAAACCCTAGCTAGTTTTCCCTACACTTGGGACAGGAATAAAGCAACCACACATTTGATTTTAAACATTGCATCCCTAACTGTAACACTAAAAGACAATCAAAATTTTCTGCAAATAAGATGGAATTGGACAATCCTTCCTATTCCCAAATGCTCCAACTTTTGACCCAACCTGGTCCCCAGCATAAAAATCAATTGGAAGGTGAGAAGGCTAGAAAGGGAGATAGGTAGGAGAAAGGGAGAAAAAAAAAGAATTTTCATGTTTTGGTTCTCTAGCCATCAAAAGAACAGTACTGAAAAATTGTATTGTCCATTCAAGGAAGAGTTCCTAAAGATAAAATGGGGGGAAAATCTTACTCATTGCTATAGAGTTAAGACTTTGTTCATTTGATTTATTTGATAGACCTGAGGGGCAGAGAAAGGATCCCCTTTCCAAGAGAAGGTCATTTTTGAAATAAGGAGGGTTAACCTTGTCAACAATGGTAAATTTCTTCAGTCCAGTCATAGGACACATTATGGGTGACTTTTTGCAATATATTTTTCTAAATGGGCAAAGAGGGGAAGGGTCAAATTATATGCCATCCATATCAAACATTTGGCAAATAAGAGAATGCCAAGTGATAATTACCCTGATGCAGTAAGTCCCAAGTGGAAAGACTGATGGCTTTAAACTCAAAGGACCTAAGTTCAAATTTTCCTTGTGCTTTTATTGCACATGTAACCCTGCATAAATCAAATAATCTCTCTTAAGATGTCTTTCCTCATCTGTAAAATGAAAGATTGAACAAGATGGCTTCTAAAGTTCTTTCCATCTTCCAGGGTGCAGGCAAGATGGCATAGGAAAGGCAGTAAATGCTCAGACTTACTGACACAATTACTCCAAAAAAATTTCCAAACAGCCAGAAAACAACTCCTGGAACAGCAGAACCAAGAAAATGACTGGTGAGATTATTGTCCAGCCAAAGACAGCTTGGAAGTTTGGCAGGAGGGGGAGTCAGGATGGGAGTGTAGTCTAGCCCCACAATCACATCAACAAAGATACAGTCCCAGGCAGGCTGTGTGGAGAAACTTATCCCCAAGGCTCTGAATCAGCTGCAGTGCTAGAACAGCTTAGACATTATCTTCCAAGAGATTATTAGGGAACATTTTCCTGATAGTCTAGAAACGGAAGGTAAAACAGAAATTGAAAAATCCATCAATCACCTCCTGAAGAGATACCAAAAGGAAAACTTCCAGGGATATTATAGCCAAATTTCAGAGCTCCCAGGCAAAGGAGAAAATATTGCAACCAGACAAAAAGAAGCAATTCAAAATCTGTGGAGACATGTAAGGATAGCACAGGGTCTAGGAGCTTTTACTTTAAGGATTGGAGGGCATGGAATATGATTTTCCTGAGGGCAAAGGCATTGGGTTTACAACCAAAAATCACCTACCTAGCAAAACTGAGTATAATCTTTCAGGGGGAAAAATAAAAATAAAGTTCCCTTCTACCTTTAAATCTATGAGCCAATGATCTACAAACCCAGAACAATTTTCACTATCATGTTGTTTCATTATATGCATATAATACATGAAATAATAGAGTTTTTTAAAAATATTTTCCTCTCAATCCTGTGAGGTTAGCAATACATATATGATTATTTCCATTTTTCATTTGAAGAAACTAAAAGCAAAAGTAGTTAAATAACTTTACCATGATCACAGAGCTAGTTAGTGTGAAAGCCAGGATTTGAAAGTAAGTATTCTCATTATAAATATAGTTCATGTACCATTATACCAGTTCAACTCACATATCCATTTCTTTACATAAAACTGAACGAAAGGTACCTAGAGATCATGTGTCTATATGTTCTATGAACATCTTCCATTATCAGAGATAATACCTATTTTAAAGGCAATAACACCTATTTTAAAGATGGGGGAATTGACTTACATGTAATAACTTGTTGACTAAAGAAAAATGACAATTGTGAAGACATATAGCTAAATGTGAAAATAGTCAGGACACATTTGTCTGAAGTCCTGGATTCTATATTTAAATGAGCAATAAATAAACTGCAGCATATTCGAATAAAAGCAACCCACACAATAGAGGGACTATATACTAAGTCTCCCATTTAAGAATCACAAAATTTAATAAGCACATAATTTTGTGGCTAGTTGTTGGACTTATAAAGATATGTAATCAGACATTTCTTAAATTAAAGGTTATATAAAAGTGTCAAGATTAAAAACATTAATTAAATTGGTATTTTTTAAAAATATTTTATTAAATATCTAATACTACACATTTCCCATAGATCCCATCATCCTTGTGAGCCTGTTGCAAGGCACATTTTGTCTAGCAGATATCAATTATGTTTTACTGTCCTTCTTGAACATTAACTTACTCCTGTAGCACGGATACTCCCCTAGATACCTCAACCTAGTTTTCCTATTCTAGTAGTTAAATATTCTCTTTAACCCTGAGACAAACCATTAAAGATCTCCCTCTAGGTCCACATAAACCCATTAATCAGTACTTTTTATCGTTCACCAATTTTGAATCCACCTAACTGTACTGTTACCTAATCTGTTTCTCTTCATCTTATGTAATATTTAAAATGAGATTTATCAAAGACATCATTGTGTTCATCTAGGTAAACTATATATGAAATATATCTATGAGTCGGATAACCCTGTCATAAAATGCAATTAAGATGGTGGGCCTGCTATATTCCTTCACTAGAAAATAATTGACATGGGGTTAAGGACTGTTTCATTTTCATCTTTAGTGCATAATTTCTTTCTTCAGTGCATAATAGATAAATGATGATTTTTAATCAATTTAATTAGTCTGCTAAGAATTATTTTTATTAACTGAGTTATTTTAATTCCATATCTAATCATTTCCTCAATACAACATCCAACCTCACTTGGTGAGACTTCCCTTTTCATAAAGATGAGAGATAGGGACTAGATCTTTAATTTCATTGGTGTAAGGAAATGCTTGGTAAAGAAAGTTTTTCTACCAAGGCAGGTAGGCCTTCTTCTCTGAAACAACCTTAGACATTTTTTGAATCTAGAGCACGGAGAAGTTAAATGACTTAACAAGCACTACACATGTAATATGTTTTATAATTAGGACTTGAAACCAGGTCCTGCTGCCTTTCCTGGCTTCTTGGTGCTCTCTTCACAATGCATAGTTTATTCTCTATTTCAAAGTTTCCATAAAACAAAACAAAGTAAGAAAAACCCAACAAAATAGACTAACCCTTTGAAATCATCTTATAACATGCACATTTATACTGATAAACTGCCATCTTTCCAATAAAGAATGGGGAGTACATTTACTCATCTTTTCTCCAGGAACCATGCTAGTAATTATAACTACTTATTATGAGGGTTCATTGTATTGTTTTGTTTTGACATTTCTGTTGTTACAAAATGACAAAGTGTAGAGTGCTTTACTAATTCTGTTTGTCTACCTAAGCATCATATTAGCCTAGTTCTGATAGGTGAAATGCTACCTTACCTTTTGGGAGCCCCAATCTCCAAACCATTTCCCAGTCATTAATTCAACAAATCACTGCCCAGCACTCTCTTTTGTATTATTTTACCCATTAGATTGTAAAGCTTTTCAGGCAAAGAACTATCTTGCTTTTTTGTACTCTCCTCCTCAGTTAGTATAGTACCTGACACAGTGAGCACTTTATAAATCCTTGCTACATCTATTATTCTTTCTATCTGACTATATCTCTGTCTTCCCTCAAGTCTCTATATTAGCTATCTGTATTTTTTCTAATAATTCAATTATCTTCCATTAAATTCATGCATCCTAATTTATTTAGTCATCTTCTAATCAATATATAACTACTTTGCTCTTTGCTACCGCAAATGGTTCTACTTAGAATATCTTGTTTCACATTTGAGTTTCTTTTCAGTCCTTGATCTCCTTTGAGCATATGCCAGGGAGATTCTGGGGTTTGGACATTTAGTCAGATTTTTTCATAATAGCAAATTGTTTTCTAAAATAGTTGGACCAATTTATATCCCTAACAATAGTGTTTTAGAGTGAATGTTATCTCACAGCCCATATAGCATTCATTATTTATTTATTTAATTTGTTGGTATTGCTAATTTGCTAGTTATGATCTATTTTTTGAGTTGTCTTATAGAGCATGATTTTAGAGTTAGAAGGTATATCAGAGGTAATTTGTTCAATACGTCATTTTATTAGAGACGAAGAAATCAAGGCTCATTGAGGTTATGTCAGTTATTGAATGTCACAGTAGTAAGAACCTAAAGCCAAATTTGAACTAGGGCCTTAGTCTTCTGATTCCACAACCAGGTCTTTTCATTTCACAACTCTGTTATAATTTGGATTTTTTTACTATAAATATTTCATTAGTAATTAATATGGCAGTTGATATTTTATAATTTTGAACATTTTTCAAATTCTTTAAATACTTATTGACTGAAGAACACTTCTTGTGCATGATTTTCCTAATGGTTCTTTAACATCAATACTTACTTTATACATACACACACACACACACACACACATACTCTATGACCTTTTAAAAGTTATTGACAGTGACTCAATAATTACTTCTCTAAGTTCTTTCATTGTGCTTAATTTCATTTAGCTTAGGTCTAATAAATTGAACTCATTAATATCAGATGGTTATTCTATTATTGTCTCCTTTATTGAATTTCTTATTCCATTAAGCACTTTATTCTCACATTTCCTGTTCAAATATCACTCTTTGGCAAAATAAAATGAGAAGAATTGAGTTAGTTCTGCCCTCTCTATTATCAGTAACAGCAACTATAGAATCACAAAATGGGATTTTGGATTTACCCTTATGGTCATTTAGTTTAACCCATAATTAAAAGTGAATCCTCACAACAATGTACTCAATAAGTGAGCATCTATTCTTTGTTTAAAAAGGGGAAACTCACTAAAAACAAAGTCAGTATATTCCACTTTGTGGTAGTCCTGATTGTTAATTTAAGCCTTTTATTTGTTTGTCTTTCTAACATAAAACCTAAATGTGTCCTTCTGTAACTTCAACCCACTCTTCTTGATTCTGCCTTTTAGGGCTAAAGACTAATGCTGATTAGGACAGCTCTTCAAGAATTCAATGCTAGCTGTCATCTTCCAGTTGTTCCTTTTATCTCATAGGTCAAACAAGCCCACTCCCTTTTTTTTTTTTTTTTTTTTTTTTGGTGAGGCAATTGGGTTTAGGTGACTTGCCCAGGGTCACACAACTAGTTAAGTGTCAAGTGTCTGAGGCTGGATTTGAACTCAGGTACTCCTGAATCCAGGGCTGGTGTTCTATCCACTATGCCACCTAGCTGCCCCAAGTCCACTCCTTTTAATCAATCCTAATATGCCAAGGACTTAGAGCCCTTTATTATACTGGTTACCTTTCTCTAAATATTCACCAGTATATTAATGTCCTTTCTAAAATGAAGTGCCAAGAATTAATCATTCTATTTCTAATGGGTACAGACCAGAGCTAAATATAAAAAGTACCATCTCTTCTTTACTCATAGAAGTCATCTATGACTTTGGTAATGCAACCAATTGTTAACAAATTTATTTCACTAGCTAAACATATCCAAACCCTCCCTCTTGCCAATTTCCATATTAATATTGACAGTGCTATCCTCCTTCCAGTCACTCAGGCTCTGAACCTACATATCATCTTCAAGTTCTCACTCTCACTCCTGTTCTGAAAATTTCTACATCACAGTGTTAGATGAAGAAGAAAAAAAACCCAGAGTGTCCAAACCTAAAGAAAATAGGTTCATTGAGAGAGGAATCCTGTCTCACAATAAAGTGAGTCACAGGTCTAATACCCAAAGACTGAGAACCTTAGGATCCACAGTTATTTATACACAATGACTACTCCCACCATTTAACACAATCCAAGTGATATGTATATAATAAGTATGGAATAGGAAGAAATCACCAGTCAGATATCAGCATACAATGAATAGTTGATATGTTTTCTTTTTTTTATACATATCAAATGGATACTCAGAATGGTTGGACAAATTCATAGATTTACAAACAGTGTACTTGTATTCCTTTTTCCCCCACAGCCCCTCTAACATTAACTATATACAACTTATTAATCTTGGTCAATTTTCATAGTAAAAGGTAAAAACATAATTTTAAAATTTTAATTTCTCATATTATTATTGAGTTGGAGAATTTTCCAAAAAGCAACTAATTTAATTTTTAATTTTTAATTCTTTTAAACAACATTTCATATCTTTTGACAACTCATTTATTAAAGAATGACTTTTAGTTATGCTTTCTTCACATACTCAAGGACAAAGAAATTGCTGTGGACCCAAATAGTATTTCATAATTTTTTCTTGTTGATTGAATTCAGTAAATATTTATTCAAATAATTATGATATTAAACTACAATGAAAGTAAAAAACAAAACTATCAGGGCCAAATAGTTACTCTTTGAAATTATGCATGAAAGTACTATTATTATTGCTAAAATTGGAGATTTTCCCTTTAAAGAATGAAATTTAATCTTATTTCATGAATCTTTCCCTCAATTCATTTAGGAATTGTAGAGTCTGACATTTTTATCTCTGGAGTCCTAAATTTCATGCTTCCATGTACTAAGATTTATGTTTTATTTCTTTCTGAATTCACCAAAACAGAGCAAAATGAGAATAAGAAACCAGAGACTCCAGCCAATAGCTGCTTCAATCCAACTCCCATAATCTGTTCTATGCTTGAAACACTGGGAAGTCTAAAAGCAGAAAGCTAGATTAGGACACTCTGCTCAGAATTCTGAGTATTAGTCTGCAGTGGGAATAGTTGAGTTGTCAATATTTCTGCTAAATGGGTTGTCAGGTTATATAGAAAGAGGCAACCATGAGAAAAGAGGTAGTGAGTTTGGAGTGCAGATCCCAGAGTTAATTGTTCATATGGAAGTGGGAAGTATTTTATCAGATGGTCCTGTGCCTCCTTAAATGATTCTTTTAGACCACAGAGGTCTGTTCTGCTCCAACTCCAACCAAGAACAAAGAGACAGTTGTTTCCTTAGGCAGCCTCTGAGCCTCCTTTACCTTACATCTGCTGTCCTGCCTGGTTTTAATTCTACCAAACAAGAAGCTTCTCCCAAGATCAATGAACTTCTCATGGTGCTGATTCAAGGCTTGACTGACTTCACCTCCCTCAGCCGCATCTCCCTTCTGTTTGGAGAACTATAAGGCAGAGCACCAAACTTATTCCAATGCCTTCCTTTACAGAAGACAGAAACTGGACTCGGTTTACTTCACCTTCCATCTACTCACCTACCTGGTTTCAACTCCACCTGTTAAGGTGTGCCAGTGCCAGGTAATCTTCCTGGCCCATCCTCTCCCCAGCTTCCTGCCTCCTTTGGTATATTGTCTCTCCCTTTAGATTATAAACTCATCGAGGGCAGATACTGTCTTTTTATTAATTTTATCCCAGTGATTAGCACAGTGCCTGGCAAATCAAAGACAACTGACAAACATTCATGGGATTGGTTGGATTGTATTGTGTTCTTTTCATAGTGCTCTTGTAATCTGAATAGAGCTCACCAAATTAAAAAACAAAACAAACAACAAAAAGTAGTCCAGTGTGAGCCAATTGCTTTTTTTTTTTTTTGTGGGGCAATGGGGTTAAGTAACTTGGCCAGGGTCACACAGCTGGTAAGTGTCAAGTGTCTAAGGCCAGATTTGAACTCAGGTACTCCTGACTCCAGGGCTGGTGCTTTATCCACTGCACCACCTAGCCACCCCAGCCAACTGCCATTTAATCATCCATTGTTAGGTCAAATCAAGTCACCAGAAAGCCTTTAAGTGCTCATTGTGTGGCAGGCACTGTTTGTCTAAAGCAGGAATATAAAGAAAAGGCTAACAAGAGTTTCTACCCTCTAGGAGCCATAATCTAATTTTGGTTGGGTGAGAGGAGCAGAAATAAATGCAAATAACTATGTATGAATAAAAAAAAAATGTGCAGGATAAATTAGAAGGTAGACACAAATATTAGGAGGACCAGGAGCGGCAGGAAATGTGTATTTAGTTAAGACTTAAAGGACACCAGTGAAGGCAAGAAGTAGTGATGAGGAGAAAATTCCAGTCCTGTTTACAGCTCATGAAAAAGCAGAGAACAGCAAGATAGTGTTCTATATGAAGAAAAGTGCTGAGGATCCTTAGATTGTAGGTGTGGAGGGAAGTAAGCTATAAGAAGACTAGAAAGATAAGAAAGGTCCAGGTTATGAAGGATTTTAAAAGCCAAATAGAAGATGCTATATTTGAAATGAGACACTAAGGAGCTTTGAAATTTGTTAAATACTAAGACCTGCATTTTAGAAACATCACTTTGATAATGCATTCTGTTTGAAAATTTCTGATGTTATTCTTATAGGACTCTACCACAATTTGTGATTCATCATCCTTAGCTGTCCCTACTTCTCTCTTCTGTTCAAGTTTTTCTAAATTTAAAATAAGTCATCAAGTTCCTTGTGCATCTAAATAGGTCTCTTGCAACATCCTCATTCTTGCTTCCTTATTGCAATTCTTTCTCTCCATATCTTCAGACTTTCTACTTATGAAAGTTTCTCATCTTGAAACAACTTTTCCCATTTGGAATTTTGGGCCATGATTTGTTGAAAAAAGAAAAAAAAGGAAAGAAAAGAAAGAGCATAGCTCCTCGAGGCTAGGGATCATCTTTTCCATGTCATAGATACTGTAGTCTGACAAGTCCCTCCTCCTCAGTTAAGAATTTTTAAATGGGGGGGGGCAGCTAGGTGGCAGTGGATAGAGCACTGGACCTGGAGTCAGAAGTACCTGAATTCAAATCTGACCTCAGAAATTTAACACTTACTAGCTGTGTGACCCTGGGCAAGTCACTTAATCCCAATTGCCTTAATTAAAAAAAATAATTTTTAAATGGAATAATTTATCCTCCCCCAAAATTTCCATTATTATTCCTTTAGCAACAAGTTCTTTCTAACTCAGTAACAACTAAATCCAGAATACTTATTTTCCTTCTTTCTTCTTCTACACTACAGACTACTCTTTGAATAGGTGATCCCATCCTCATAGGAATTCAGGAAAGAAAAGGAAATTGTCACTACAAATGATGAAATGGCTAATTGGTTTGTTACTTAGTCATGTCTAACTCTTTGTGACCCCTTTTGGCTTTTACTGGGAAAAGATACTAGAGTGCTTTGCCATTTCCCTGTCCAGCTCATTTTACAGATAAGGAAAGAAAGGCAAACAGGGTTAAGTGTCTTGCCAGTGGTCACACAGCTAGTTAAGTGTCTGAGGATTGATTTGACCTCATGAAGATGAGGCTTCCAGACTTCATCCAGGTCCAGTACTCTCTCCACTGTGCCACCTAGCTGCCCCATTTAATTGTTTGAGACTTCAGTTTCAACATTACCCAGCAAGAAAAGTCTAATGATTCCCTAAGAAGAGATATATTTACTATGTATAGATTTATGTTCCTAAAGATAACTTCGTTACAGGTTTCATCTTCTGCTTTTATTCAAGCTTTTCTGTTTCTACACATGTGAGTGCATCTTATTTCCCTCAGGACCCTTAAAATAGTCAACTTCTGATCTGTACTTATATATTAACTATCTATTAATCTCTTCTTATATATTAACTGTACTTATATATTAAATGTCTAACTATGTTGTATGTTATTATTGTTTTTCTTTATTCAAAGCTATCATTTCATTGGTAATGCATTCCAGGTGAGAAGCTTGCCTTATTAATGGTGATCATCAAACTCTTAAAGAATTGCCTAGAGCACTAGGAGGGTAAAGAACTTGCCCACAAGAGATTCAAAGCAGATATTCTAGTACTTTTGGAAATTTTAAAATTTAAATGCCTGATT
Organism: Dromiciops gliroides; assembly: GCF_019393635.1. Taxonomy (NCBI): domain Eukaryota; kingdom Metazoa; phylum Chordata; class Mammalia; order Microbiotheria; family Microbiotheriidae; genus Dromiciops; species Dromiciops gliroides. The sequence goes on from NC_057861.1 coordinate 377,818,834, forward strand.
CAAAGGATGTTGCAGGATTTGGAATGATTTCCCATTTTTACTAATAGTGCTTTGCATTGTTAACTTTAATTTAAAATTTTATCCAGATAACATAAATAATTTTAATTCTATTTGCTACACTTCTATTCACAAAGAAACTATGAATTTGAGTTGTTGGGTCCTAGCTTAAAAATATTTTACTGTTTAAAACAAAGCAAATGCTTCTTGAGGAAATTTAGATCTCTCTTTCCCCAAGAGGTTAGACCAGAAACCACAGAGGCCAGTATGGTAGATTTACATCCCTCATTTTCCCATTAGGGAAGGAAACCAGAGAAAGACAAAAGCCTGTGGAGGCAAGGAAAGGTTTTATTGACCAGGGGAAAAATTAACATGATCATGGGTATTATCCAGTCCAATGCTGAATAGGAAGTCAAGTAACAGATTGCAAGGTTTTATATACAGTTTAAACAGATGGCTAAGGTATTTGGAGGGAAAATTGGGCTTAGAAAGGAATGAGTCAGGGGCAGCTATGTGGCACAGTGGATAAAGCACTGCCCCTGGATTCAGGAGTACCTGAGTTCAAATCCAGCCTCAGACACTTGACACTTACCAGCTGTGTGACCTTGGGCAAGTCACTTATACCCCACTGCCATGCAAAAAACCAAACCAAAACAAAAAAAAATGAAAGTAATGAGTCAGTGCATTCCTTTTGTAAGGGAGGAAGAGTGAGGAATTCCAGGGATCAAGGATGCAGTCTTTGATTCACAAGTCAGAAGGCATCCTTGGTTATAAGCAGTTCAGTTCAAGGTCATATTAAGAGATTTCTTGATAAGAAAGTCTCTCTCAAGAAAAAGAGATTATTCCAATGTTAAGGGAGTAGCAGAAGATAAATGGTTGTCTCCAAAAGTACATAAACAGGATATATACTTAGTCACTTATCCTGCAGTCAGATAAGTCTTTGATGGCTTCAGAGTTACTGATTCAATACAAATCCAGCTAGCTTTACTCTTGGTCACACAAAAGGTTGTTGTTATGTTAGCCAATACAGTCAGTCCTCAAAAAGTTGTTTTGGTTACCTGGATAATTTGAGGACTCAATCAAATCAAGGTATCCATTTTCACAAATGCATTTTGTAGGCAGTGTTTTATTGAGGAATGAAATTCCACTTAGAGTCAGAAAATCTTGAGGTGTATTTGGGCACCAAAACTTTACAGCAGTGTTACCTTTTCATTGTTATTGTCTAGTTGCTTTTCAGTTATGTCAACACTTTGTGATCCCATTTTGGGTTTTCTTGGCAAAGATACTGGTATGGTTTGCCAATTCCTTCTCCAGCTCATTTTATAAATGAGGAAACTGAGGTAAATGAGGTTAAGGGAATTGTCCAGATTCACCCAGATTGTAAGTGTCTGAGGTCAGATTTGAATTCAGAAAAATTACTCTTCCTGACTCCAGGTGTTAAAGTTTATTTACTGAGCCATCTAGCAATCCATTACATCACCTTGGAAAAGTAATTTAGCATCCCTTAGGCTAATTTTTTTAATAACAGAATGGCAATATTTTTACTACCTACTTGTGGATATTTTAAGGATAAAATAATATAGTGTATATACTGAATTTTGTAAACCTCAAAGTGATAATAATAGCTAAGATTTTAAAGTTTGCAGAGTGATACTCAAAACAATCCCTGAAATAAGTGTTATTATTAGCCCCATTTTATAGATAAGGATATTGATGGAGAGGTTAAGTGATTTGCCTAGGGCCACATGGCAAGGATTTTCAAACTGTTTTTTTTCTGACTTAATTTGCAGAATCCTATCCTTTGAAAGTGTTTCAAACTCAAATAGAAACCATGGTCTCTAAACGTACTTAGAAAACTACATATTGTGCTTATGTTCCATTGAACATTCATTTTTTAATATATTTTTAAAAAATTTTTAGTGAGGCAATTGGGGTTAAATGACTTGCCCAGGGTCAAACAGCTAGTAAGAGTTAAGTGTCTGAGGCCGGATTTGAACTCAGGTACTCCTGACTCCAGGGCCGGTGCTCTATCCACTGTGCTACCTAGCTGCCCCGAACATTCATTTTAAAAAATATATTTCCAACTTTAAGTTTAAACTATTTTGAGTTGCACTCAGGAGTCTTTGGAGCCAGGTGTGTTTGACACCTCTGTACCACCTAGCTTCATAATTGTTCGCTATTGTGTGTTTTCTTTTATATCAATTCCAAAATATTCTTAGGATATTTCCCTTCCAAATAGGTGATCTGAATGGTGGAGCTGAAAATAAATAGTTTCCAAACAGATATTTATGAGAGATAGTACAAGTGAGGGTTGGGCAGGAGGTGAATGGAAAGGAATAAATGTAAAAGTTTTATTGTGTTTTTTTTTAAATCATGATAGTAATTACAACTCAAGTCATTTATTTTTAATTGTTTGCTCATTTAGACAAATTTCTGAAATAAATCCCTTTAATAGAGTTCAAAGAAATTCATTTTGAAAGCACTATATTTTTTGGACATTGGTCATGTGGTATAATACCATGATTATCTAAGGGGAGCAGGGACCTAGTCACAATTCCAGAGTTGAAAAGATCACAGTCCCTTACAAACCAGTACACAGCACAGGAAAGCAGTAAACACACCTTTCCCTAGATACATTATTGTGGAAGAGCCAAAAACTTTCAAGTCCCAAGCATTAACTCTAAGAACAGCTATACAAAAAATCTCAATCTTAAGACAGTGTTCCTGCCACCTAAAAAGCAGAGCCCCACTTTAGAATAGAGTTAAAGTTAAGAAATAAGCTGGAAAATGATAAAAAAAAAAACAGAAAAAAAAATCTGACATTATAACTAAGGTGACAAGGAAGATGAAAAGATATACTCAGATGAAGACAAAAGAGTCAAAATTCCTGCATCGAATACATTAAAGAAAAATATAAATTTGTCTCAGGCCGTGGAAGAGCTCAAAACAGACTTTAAAAATCAAATAAGAGATGTAGAAGAAAAATTGGGAAGAGATAACGATGCATGAAAAACATGAAAAAAAGTCAATAGCTTGGCAAAGGAGGCACAAAAATACTGAAGAAAATAACAACTTTAAAACACAATAGATCTAATGATAAGAGGCACAAAAATCCAATGAAGAGAATAATACCATTATAAACAGAATCAGGACAACTAGGTGGCACAGTGGATAAAGTACTTTTCCTGGAGTCAGGAGGATTTGAGTTCAAAACTGGACTCAGATACTTGACACTTACTAGCTGTGCAACTTACTGCAAGGCACTTAATCCTCACTGTCCCCGCAAAAAAAAAAAATGCAGAATCAGTCAAATGGAAAAAGATATGAAAAAAAAAATTCCCCTGAAGAGAACTCCTTAATAAGTATAATTGGCCCAAAGGAAAGAAGGTAAAAAAATCTCACTGAAGAAAATAATTCTTTAAAAGTTAGAATTGAGCAAGTAGAATCTAATCACTTTATGAGACATCAAAAATAATGTAAAAATCAAAAGATTGAAAAAGTAGAAGGAAATATAATATAACTCATCAGTAATAAACTGTCCTTGAAAACAGATACAGATTAAACAATTTTGAAATTATTAGGCTACATGAAAGTCATGAGAAAAAACAAAAAAGATCCTAGATATCATCTGTAAAAAAAAATTTTTAAAAAGTATGAAGGAAAACTCCCAGATATTCTAGAACTAGAAGGTAAAATAGAAATGGAAAGAATGCACTGGTCACCTCCTGAAAGAGATCATAAAATGAAAACTCCCAGGAATATTATATTAAAATTTTAGTATTTTAAAATACTGGAAGCAGTAAAAAAACCAACCAAACAAACAAAAAAACATCAGTTCAAATGCCATGTATCCACAGTCAGGGTAACACAAAAGGGGCCTGGAAGAGATTTGGGCGTTTTTTTGTGGGGCAATGGGGGTTAAGTGGCTTGCCCAGGGTCACACACCTAGTAAGTGTCAAGTGTCTGAGGCTGGTTTTGAACTCAGGTACTCCTGAATCCAGGGCTGGTGCTTTATCCACTGTGCCACCTAGCCACCCCCCCCCCCTACGAAGAGATTATAGAGTGGAAGAGAAAATGGGGAAAAAAGGGAAGGGAGCACATGAACTTTACTCTTATGGAATTTTGCTCAAAGATGGAATAATATGCACTCTCAGTTGTGTGTAAAAATTGATGTTACCATATAGGAAAGTAGGAAGGGAAAGGCATAAGAGAAGGGGATGGGAGCTGATAGAAGGGAGGGCAGTTTGGGGGGAGGGGTGGTAAAAGTCAGAAGCAAAAAACTTTTGAGAATGGACAGGGTAAATGGAGAGAGTGGGAAAAATAGGGGGAAATAGGATGGAAGGAAATACATAATTGGTAATCATTACTGTGAAAAAAATGACTTTCCCTGCGAAAGACTTCATTTCTCAAACATAGAAAACTGATTCCAATTTATAGAAATGAGCCATTCCTCAGTTGATAAGTGGCCAAATTATATGAATATGCAGTTTTCAGATGAAGTAATCAAATGTATCTATAGTCATATTTTTTTAAATGCTCTAAATAAATACTGATGAGAAAAATGAAAGTTAAAACAATTCTGACCCATTGCATCACACCTGTCAGATTCGCTATTATGAAAGAAAATTAAAATGGCAAATATTGGAGGGGATGTGGGAAAATTAAAACCCGAATGGACTATTGGTGGAGTTATCTTCTTATTTAGCCATTCTGGAGAGCAATTTTGAAGTATGCCCAAATGGCTACAAAACCATGTATACCACTTTACTGAGCAATATCACTTATAGGTCTGTATCCCAAAGAGATAAAAACCAAGAAGGAAAAGGACCTATGTGTACAAAAATCTTTGTACCAGTTCTTTCAGAGGAAGCAAAGAATTGAAAATTGAAGGGATGTCCATCAATTTGGACAATGGTTAAACAAGTTGTTATATATGATTGTGAGTTAATACTATTCTGCTTTAAGAAATAATGAGGGGCAGCTAGATGGCACAGTGGATAGAGCACTGGCCTTGGAGTCAGGAGTACCTGAGTTCAAATCCGGCCTCAGACACTTAACACTTACTAGCTGTGTGACACTGGGCAAGTCACTTAACCCCAATTGCCTCACTAAAAACAAAACAAAACAAAACAAAAAAACAAAAGAAATAATGAGCATTGGGGGCAGCTAGGTGGCACAGTGGATAAAACAATGGCCCTGGATTCTGGAGGTCCTGAGTTCAAATCCAGACTCAGACACTTAATACTTACTAGCTGTGTGACCCTAGGCAAGTCACTTAAACCTCATTGCCCCACAAAAAGTAATAATAATGACCAGCTTTTTGCGGTGGAAAGGAACTGGAAATTGAGGGGAAGTCCATCATTTGGGGGATGGCTGAACAAGTTGTGGCATATGAATGTAATAGAATACTATTGTGTTGTAAGAAAAGATGAGCAGGCAGATTTCAGAGAAACCTGGAAGGACTTATATGAACTGATGCTGAGTGAGATGAACAGAATGAGGAGAACATTCTATATAGTAACAACAACATTGTGTGATGATAAACTGTGATAGACTTGACTCTTCTCAGTAATACAATGGTTCAAGATAATTCCAAGGGACTCATCATGGAAAATGCTTTCCAAATCCAGAAAATAGAACTATGGAATCTGGATGCAAATTGAACCATACTGTTTCTACTTTCATGTTTTTCTTTTTTGAGGTTTTCCCTTTTTTTCTGATTATTCTATCACCGCATGACTAATACAGAAATATGTTCAATGTGATTGTATATATGTAACCTATATCATATTGCTTGCTGTCTCGGGGAGGGTAGGGAGTGAGAAACATTTGGAACTAGAAATTTCATGAGGAAAAATGTTGAAAACTATCTTTACATGTAACTAGAAAATAATAAAATGTTTTTATGATTAAAAAAGTAATAATGAGCTGGATGCTCTCAGAAAAACCTAGAAAGTCTTATATGAAATGATGTAAAGTGAAATTATCAGAACAAGGAGAGAATTTTACACAGTAACAAGAATATTTTATGAAGATCTACTATGAATGACATAGCTACTTTCAGCAATACAATTTAAGACAATTCTGTAAGACTTATGATGAAAAGAATTGTCCATCTCCAGAGAAATAACTGGTAGAGCTTAAATGTAGATTAAACATACTTTTTGCTTTACTTTATTTTTTTTGTTTTTTTCTCTTTTCTTTCTCAGAACAACTTACATAAAAATGTGTTTTTCATGACTACACATTTATAATGTATGTTAAATTGCTTTCCTTCTCAATGAGAGGGACAATATGAAATTCAAAATCTGAAAATAAAGAATGTTAAAATTATTTTAAATGTAATTTGGAAAGATAAAAATATATTAAAAAGAAAGCATGATCTAGGCAGAACCAGAAAAGTGTAGTGACCCCCCCAAAAAAAATCTAGTGAAAAAAGAATATTAAGGAAATAAGGGCAATCAACCATGTTGAAAGCTCCAGAGCAAACCTTAAATCTGTTTAAATATGATAGATAGATAGATGAATAGATAAATAGATAGATGATAGAAAAATAGATATACACACATACATAATTTTGGCAGATGGCTAGATTTAATGAGTTACTTGTTTATACTCCATTGTATTCAAATCAGTCCATATCATCTCTAGGGTGGAGCTCCACAATGAATTAGATTAATAACTCAAGGGAGGAAGGTCAGGGTTTCTGTCCATCAAATATAGAATGTGCCTCTTAACCATTGAGTGTACACGTTTGGGGTGGGGTATATGAGAAAAGGCTAGTGGTGGGGCAGATGGCAAGATACTTTAAAAGCACTTAATTTCTAGCGTATGGCTGAATAGTATGTAATGAAGAACATGCATTTATTAAAAAAATTATTTTTATCCTTAAGAAATTATTTGACTTAGAAACTAAGTTGTATTCTGAATAAAATATTAACACTTTTTTTTTACTCAAAACTCACATTTGTATAATGCTTTTAGATATACAGAGAACTTTATTGAACTGAAGCTTATGGGATAAGTAATTTTTTTATAAAAAATCATTATTTCCAGTTGATAAGAGAAGAAACCATTTCAGAGATGTCTCTTACCCATGTTCACACAGTAAGTGTCAGAAGGCAAGATTTGAATCTGATTCTCCTGATTTAAAATTAAGCTTTCTTTCCACTTTCCACTACCCCAAACTATGTTTATAACAGTGCCACTTTTAAATTTCTTCTGGAGCAGAATGTCAATGACTTTTTCTCAGTTGTAGGAGGTGTAGAAAATAGATGAAACTTTATTGCTAAAGCAATAAACTTCTCTCCATTTACCTTGAAACATTTTCAGTAAAGTTTCTCATTCTTTATCTATCAGCATGGGGTAGAAACTTGCAGAAAGTATTGTTTCTTTGAAACAACAGTCTCAAGACACATTTTTAATATCCTGCAGTTCTCAGAGAGGGAATAGAATTTCAAAATAATAAGCTTTTAAAAGACTTATGGCTAAAATCTCATGCATTACTATATATTACAGCATAAGGAAGATGCCTCTGTTTTCAGTAATTCCTATGTGCTTTCATTTATTCAGTGAATATATATATATATATATATATATATACACACACACATACACACACACATATGGGGGGGAGGGAGGGAGGTAGAGAGACTTTGTAGGCAATTAAGTTTATGTTTTGGGGAGGAAATTTCATGTGGGGAAACATTTTATTATGAAAAATCTCTACTTTTGACTTGACTGGATTAGAACCGTACTTTATTCCTTTAGATAATGTCACAAAACACAACCTTTAATAGCTAGAAGATACCTTAGAGATCAGAAAATTCAACCCCCCATTTTGAAGATGAGAAAATGGTGATCCACAGAGCTGAAAAGGTTTGCACAAGGGCACAGGGGTTGGTAATGACAATGCTAAGGCTACAAACCAACTCCCCTGCCTCCTAGTACAATAGGTACATCCATCAATTGATGAAGCTAATTTTTCTAAAAATACAAACAGCTGATTGAATTGTTGTTAACTCTGAAGAGACCAGTGGGGATAGTGGTACAAAGACAGTCCAAAACTAATAGAAAGATCCTGAGGAGGGAAAAGGTCTTATGTATTATTGAAGGAAATCGAGTGGTGATGAATTACAAAAATAAAAGGAAGTCAGAAATATCAATATTAGAGTGAAAAGTCATGATGAACTAGGTATACTAGATCAGACTGATGGTCAGAAGGTAGCATTGCAGCTTTTAAATTTGATCTATGACACTGTTTAATAAATAGCAATACAATAAATGAAAATTATAAAACCATCAATAATACTGATAACCATGCCAAAATAACAATATATAACTGTGATTTACAAAGAACTAGTCACAACAATTTGGGATGGTATGAATTTCATAGGAAATAAAGAAGGAAGTTGCTTTTGCAGGATGTAGAATATAGGGAAAATCTGAGATGACTTTCAAATGTTTATGTTTAGATAGTTTAGTGGCATATTGCTATCAACAGGGATGAGTATACTTGAAGCAGAGATAGTTTAGAAGGGAAGTAATACTTTTACATCTAGGCAAAATAGGATTTATAAAATCTATCCATATTTCCAGGTTGGAAACAATACCTCAGTGCATCTTGAAGAATCTAAATTTAGAGTCACGAAGAAAAATAAAGGTTCAGAGAGGAGGCTTATAATGTAGGAATCAATACTTTGAGAAAAGTTGGAATTCAAGTAGAAGGTCCCCCAAATTCTGACTAATTTTAACTAGATAGTTCAATAGGTGATAATAAAATACTAATGAGAAAAAATATATTCCTTCATCACAGAACTTAGTTACACTTTGGAAAATATCATTGAGAAATTAACTTCATATTTTGAAGTTCTTTAACAATTAGATTGATACTGAGCAGATTGAGGTTTACTATGGTTCTGGGTGAATAAGATAAGGAATAGGACCTTCCAATTTTGTTCTGCATTAATATATTTTTAATTCTAACATTATATGTAGCTCCTGGACACCAAATGATGAACGAAAAAAATCTTAAATTTTTAAATACTGCTACAATTATTGTTATTGTTGGTGATTTTCTTATAAAGTATCAATATTATTTTCAGTATTTATAGACTTGACATTCTAGGCATTATATAAATATACCCCTCATGTTCTTAACCTCCTCTCCATACAAATACACTTTTAGACTGTATTTTCATGTTTCTATTTTTTATCTTTTGAACTGAAAAGAGTTCTCAATTTTCACCTTGATGAGCTACTGGTGAGTACTGATTTGTTTTGTTTTAACATAACTCTGCATGTCCAAATTATGATAATCCCCTACCGAGAATCATTATAGAAGCAAGTTAAAGAATAGATTAAATGACAGCCCACTAATATTTACCAAATGGAACAGATAAGCTACTTGAGTGGTAATAGCAAATGTCAAATCAAAATGTAAAAGAGACAGAAAACTATCTCAACCCAGTCAAACTTAGTTTGTAAGGACAAGCTTTATTTTGATTGCTTTCTTAAACTACTTCCAATAGATGCTAATTAATCTACTTCCAATAGATCAGCAAAAGCAAAAGATTTCCTATGGATAGGGTGTAGGGTTAAGTGCTATATTAGTTCTACAAATCATAATTTAATAACTGGATTATATTATTATTCTTTGTTATTCTGGGGCTTGATGTAATTAGCAAAAGGTCTAATACAAAGGCAGATTTGGAGAACGCCAATATCATTTAGTTATTATTTCTCTATTTGATTCTCCTATATGATTATGCTGTATCTTATTAGGAAACAGGTAAAAACATTTTTTAACATATTTATTCTTCTGCTATACCTCATTGATTCATTCCATCATTCATTAACTTTGCCAACACATTTTAAGTATCTACACTAATCAGCCAATTAGCATATCTGAGGGAAAATTTAAGGAAAACCTTAACCCTGCTTTCATGAACCTTGCAATCTAGTGAGGAAAATAATACAAACAAATGCTAAAACTATATGCAATCTTGTAATGGTTTATTATAATTATTTTAATTATCAAATAAAGTTTGAGTAGAAAATTTGCTACTGATAGAAGATTTCCTGAAGGGAATCATGTTTCATATGGGTTTTAGTTGATAGAAGGGAATAAGATAGTAGAATAGACATTTTTACAGACTCTCCTCTCAAAAAAATAGGAATTTTGCACTGAAGATAATGCAATTAAAGTAGAAGCCCCCAGATGAGAAAGCAAGAATATCAATGTAACAAAATATGAATTAACAATGGAAAAAGCCAATCCTTAATGACTTGCTTTGTACCCTTCCATCACCGTCAGCCAAATAAAACTACCAATGACATTATTCTATTGGACCCACTCTGAGATTACCCTGCTTTTGTAGAAACTGATAGTTCATCTACTCCTTTATGATACGTCTCACTTCATATAGCAATGACCTACACTTGCCCTATACAGATAAGGAAAAGGGAAATATATGGGAGTGAGGGGGTGTACAATGTTTCCCTCTATGTCAGATGATCTGTATGTTAGGGAAACCCAAGGAGGCAGAAACTCTGCCTGGAATATCCACACCATCTTCCCTCAATTCTTAGCAAATCACCTGAAGCTTATTAATTCAAGCCAAAGAATGAATGAACAGAAAGCACTCTGATAAGGGCAAGTGGCCATAAAGAATTAAAGGAAAATGGGATGTAATTAATGGAGGCTAGTCCTCTTCTCTCCTGGAAACTATTAGGTATAAAAACTGATGTCAGTGGAAATTCAAGTTTTCAAGTTAACAATGATTTATTCATTTTTAATAGGTTCTAAGTATTGTGCTAAATGCTGGAGATTAGAGGACAGGAAGGAAAGGAGGGAAGGAAAAAAAGAAAGGAAGGTCCTTGATTTCAAGGAGGTCATAATATACTGATACTATTAATGGGGGAGATGATATGCAAGCTTGTACAAATAAAACACATATAGAATGAATTCTAGGTAATCTTATTGGGAAGGCATTTAATCAAGTCAGACTGGGAAAGACTTATTGTACAAGGTATGATTTTTAGCTACTAAGTTAGGAAATGGAGGTGAGGAAGGAAGGAATTCCGTACATGGGAGTTATTCAATGAGAATGGATAGAGTTGGAATAGGGAAAGTCTTTTTTTTTTTTTTTTGTCTGAGGAAGAGCAAGGAGGCTTGAGCCACTGGATCACATAATGTGTGGATGGTTACAAGTTGTAAGAAGACACGACATGTAGGAATGGTCCAGATTATGAAGTTTTGTGTTTTTTTTTTCAAGCCAAACAGAGGATTTTATAGTTGATAGCAAGACAATAGAGACACTGGAGGTTATTGAATATGGACATACTTACACTTTAGAAAAATAACAGCAATAAATTTTGTGAGGAATAAACTGGATTGAGGGAAACTTGAGACAGGGAGGCAAAACAGTAAGCTATTGAAATAGTTCAGCTGTGAAGGAATTTAGGCCTATACTCGAGTAGTCCAAGAGGTAGGGTAAATTTCCCAATATAGGAAGTAACTGAGAAAACCTTGTCTTCTATTCCTAAAGGTAAATTGACCATCAAAAGTGAAAACAGGAAAGTTGACTATGGGAGGAATATGGGAAGAAAAACTTAAAAATAATGTTTTCAAGAATAATGAGTCAGTTAAAAGCATAAAATAAAAGTAAATATATCAACAGAGACAATACTAAAATTGAAAGTGACAATGGGAATAAAAATTCTAAAAACCTACAATCTTCCCCAAATAAGTAGTGTAAGTCAAAGGAAATTAAATCAATATGTAATAAAACATAGAATTCAGTGGATTCCCAAGAGAGCATAGGACCACAGGATATTTTCTTGAAATGGTTCAAGAGATCTATAAGAATTTTGAAAAAGATATTATAAGGGGAAAAACATGGCAGAATTTATAAACTACACAGTAAAATTTAGCAAAATTAAAAATATATAAATCTAACTTGAATTTTTCCAAAGCTGTAAAAGAGTGAACAAAATAAATGTAGGAAATAAATGGAGAAAGAGTAAGGAAATACACTTTACAATTCAGATGAGATAAATTAAAAAACAAAAACACCAACTATGACTTTATCTTCATCTTCATTAGTTTATTGAGACTACATAATCCCCTTAGTTGAATTGTCATAGGAATTTTGGTGATTTTAATTTTTTTTAATTGTTAATTAATTTTCCCTTTCATCTTCCTTCATAGACTGAAAAAAAGAAATAACATGTAGATTACATAGGCAGAGTCAAATAAAATATATTTTTATCTTGATCACCTATAAAAGTGAATTTCTTATTTTGGATACCAGCCCATTATCCTCTCTCATGAAGTAAGTAGTATTCTTCATTTTCTCTGTCTTCTGGAATCACTGCTGATCATTTAGTTGATCAAAGTTCTTAAGGATTTCAAAATCATTCACTTTTAGAACTATGCACAGATAAGTTATATGTAAGATAAATCAGAGATAATTAACAGCAGTATGAACTAGAGTAAAGGGGGATTGGGAAACGCTTTTTGTAGAAGGCATGATTTTAGCTGGGACTTGAAGAAACTCAAGGAAATCAGGAGGTGGAGATGAGGAGAGAGAATTGCAAGCACAGGGGACAAAAATGTCTGTAGGTCTGAAGACCATACTACTCAATCACCATGCACTTCCTGCTGAGCAGAAATTCTTCTATAAGGAGATGAGGGAGGCTGTATCTATGAGAGCTAAGCAACACTGTATCCTTGTTCATTATCCTGTCTGTATTAGGGTGAAGTAAACCTCCTATTGTGTAATATTCAGTAATTTATTATTGTCTTCAATGATAGCAAAGTAGAACCTGAATTCACAGTGTGCTGGTGTCAGGCCCAACTCTAATATTTCACATAGGTAGTAAGTGAACAAGATGCCATAATTTCATAGCTCACATTTTGTTTGAGTTTGCAGAAGGACATTTTAAATCTGGTGAATAGATAATCTGTGTACTTCATGGTGTTGCCAGAATTTGTCAGCGTTAAGCTTGTGGAGCTACAAGTCCTTAAAGCATCCTCTCATTATACCACTATATCATACCATTTTTATAGCTATACCACTCTCAAAAATCTATTGATATTTTCCTACTGGGCCTTAGTTCATATTAAATAGCTGGCACAGTCATATGTTCCATCATTTGCCTTTTATGATTTTGGTGATGCAAAATGGTCCTTTAACATTATGGCTAAAATACAGGAAGCTTCTTTTGCTAAATAGAAATGGTATATTCAAAAATACTCTTGTCAGGGTTCCTTGAATGTTATTACCTTTCACAGATAGGTAATAACTATGACAGAGATGTAGGCCCCTAGTTCAGGCCTATTGTTGTTTTTAAGTCATTTTCAGTGATGTTTGACTCTTCATGACTACATTTTTTTGCTTTTTGTTTTTGCAAAGATACTGGAAGGGTTAGTCATTTCGTTCGCCAATTCATTTTATAGATGAGAAACTAAAGCAAACAAGGTTTGCTTGCCCATGGCCACATATCTAGTATGTATCTGAGGCCAGATTTGAACTCATGAATATGTCTTCCTAGCTCCAAGCCTGGTACTCTATCAACTGTGACACCTAGATGCCCTCAGACCTCTTATGCTATCCTAATTTGAATTCATATATATGGCTACGGTTCATGAAGAATATATAATGGGGTTTAATGCGTAGTTTGATGATGACTCCATCCACTACAAGAGAGGTATGCAAAACTAGGCTTCAGAAGTCATTAATCTAGTTACAAGGGATATCTTAGGGAATGGAAGTCATGACATGATCCTCCCAGTATTCTGAGCTGCGGGTTGCATGGTTGGCATGTAAGAAAGCATTAAGGAACAGGGTAGAGAAAATCTTCATTTTTAATTGTTTGGGGAAGATGGTCTGATTAAGTGTTCTGAGACCTGGAGAGATTTGGACTGGATAAATAATTATGCTCCACTTTAGGCTCAGGACTATAGAGGAATTTTACCAACACTTTCTCTTGCATATAATTTTTCATGGAGCATGTTAGAACTCATCAGAAGCCTCCTATATGAAACAATGTTTGTAGCTATTACAAGAATAAATGTTAGGGAATGGGTTTGTTGTTAATATGAAAATTGGTATGGAATTGAATGATACTGGTATTGTGCTGGGCATGGAACAATATGATCCCCTTAAAAAAATAAGATTTGTCCACTTCAACTCTTTGGGCCAGTAGGATCAAATGCCTCAATTTATCTTCAAGAGGCAAAATTGTTCTTTATAACCTCAGGGCAAAATGATTGTCATTGCCGGTCAACAATGGTATCATCATCCTGCTCAGATCAAATGTGCAACTTTACAGAATCTGTATCTGTAACAAATCAGTGCAGGCTTAGGAAAAGTAATGGCTCCCTAGGAGAGATTTCTGGTTTCTGCAATTTTAGTTCTAGGGAACAATGGAGTATTTTTGGACATAGTTTCAGATTTTTCTCTTTAAACCTTTCTTATTCCTTCCCTAGCATAGTCAGTTTGATCTCAAAGGTTTTAGCTACTAAAGAGCTATAACCTAAAAAAAATGGTTTGCTTCCCCCTCAATTAGAAGGCTTCATTTCCTCTGGGTTGCTGCTAACAAATCTTTTTTTTTCCCCAGAAATGGCTTGGAGAAGTAAGGAGTAGTATTATAGGAGGCACCATGCTTTGTAATAACATAAGGCTGGTGAAAATGTCACTATAAATAGACTGAATGTGTATTTACATAAAGAAAGGGAATCCCAAACTGACCTGGTTATAATTCTGTGTCCCTGGAAAGGGAAGAGAGTCTGAGGGAGTGTCTTTCTTCTTTATTCCTATGCAAGAAAGGAGAAATAGCTCTGCAGAGGTGTCTAAGACTATTATGATTTTTATCTTGGACTGTGTGGACTTGTGCCAGAAATGATCTTATTTGTAAACCATCATAACAAGTTCATAAATCATTAGATTCATAAAGTACAATAATTTTGTCATTGGAGCTTCAATGTCAAATAGAAAAAAGAGTGTTTTTTGGGGGGGATCATGTTTTATAAAGAGGTAAGCTATTATTTTATTCCTAAGGACTGAAAAAATTGTGCTAACTACTACTAAAGAAGAAAAAACATAAGTTCAAAATATGTCTTTCTTTCAAATAGTAGTTCTACAAGATTATTTTGGTAAAGGAGTGATAATTTGAGTCCTGAAAAGCAACTGGAATGGGGATTGAGGTGAATTTCTTTAAATCCATAGACATAGGTGGCTGACTCAATTACCCATTGCTTTCTCTCTCTCTCTCTCTCTCTCTCTCTCTCTCTCTCTCTCTCTCTCTCTCTCTCTCTCTCTTTCTCTCTCATGAATGTGAACATGACATGCACACACACACACACACACACTCTCATATGCAGACATACACAATTAAATCTTTTCAGACATCCTGGACTATCCCCATAAGGATCTATGGGGAGATAGTGGTCAAAGTTCTGGCCTTGGTTATTTGACTTGCCTGCTAGGTACATTCTCCTGCCTCTGTCTCAGGGTTCTCTTTAAGGTAGGGAGCTTAAATATGCTTCCTTCTTCTCTTTTGCATGATCTAATCTATTTGTTCATTCTGGCTATCATCTATCCATCTATTTACCTACCCATATATTCATATATAGTATTCCTTTTTGTTGTTACTCTATACATGGCAATCTGAAGGAGAGAGGTAAGGATGGAGGAAAAGAGGAAAAGCAAATGAAAGACAGACAGACAGAGATAGAGAGAAACACACAGAGAGAATATTACTTCAGCTAATTCCACAAAAAGAAGCTCCAATTTACACACAAGAGTCTAGGCATTGATAGACTGACTCCAAAGAGAGATAGTCAGGTATTTTTTTCTTCATACTCTCAGAGTTCCAAGGAAATTTACATAGTAAAGATTAGGTATGGCTCATGTTGACCCTATTACCTAAAAGGGATTAATGAGATCATTTATTAAAAGTTACTCATTGTACAAAATACATGTAACTATTTCTTCTAGTGCAAAATTAATACTTACAATTAACAATTGAAAAATTGAAAAATTCTCTTCAATCAATGGTTAAAAGATGAAACTTTAATCCAATCACTTCTTACATTTTCCCAGAAAAGAAATAAAATTGTGTCAGACCACTCAATGTACATTTGCATTTACCTCAGAGAAGTACAGTATGAGCATATGAATAGTACAAATCTTCAGGCCAATGAGGACATGTTTTAGGATTTCTGAATCCATTCCATTACAACATCCTTTGGATGGTTTCGGCTGACATTGGTACATATTTTCCTCCAAGAAATGATGGAACTTCACGAAGCTACTGTCACTAAATAGCTGAGACAAGCTCAGGAACTTTCAACTAATTGGATCCATAGGAATTCTGGGATCTAATCTCAGAGAAATGCACACATGCATGCATGTACACACACACACACACACACACACACAAATACAAGCAGTTATTTTTGGTTCAGGTTCAGGATCACCTAGGAAAACATATATACTCATTGTCATAGTCTTTATAGCCATGTTCTTATTTCCTTCACTGGAAATCCAAAGAAAAGCTAGCATCAATGGAGTTCTAATGAAGTCTTTCTCAAAAGAGGCCAGAAGTCATCTCTTTTTTATATATTTAGAATTTTATTTTCCCAAATTACATGTAAAATACAAAATTTCTAAAACCTGTATTCAAAATTCTCTTCCTCCCTCCTTCCCTACACTGCCCCGAACTCAAGCAAATTTTTTTTGTGAGGCAATTGGGGTTCAGTGACTTGCCCAGGTTCACACAGCCAGTAAGTGGTAAGTGTCTGAGGCCGAATTTGAACTTAGGTCCTCCTGACTCCAGGGCTGGTGCTCTATCCACTGTGCCACCTAGCTGCCCCAAACTCAAGCAATTTAATCTAAGCTATACATCAGCAGTATGCAAAACATTTTCACATTTTCCTGGTTGTAAAAGAAAACATACAAAAACAAGACTTCAGATAAAAGAACTAACAAAAAATTATGCTTCAATTTGGTATTAATGTTATTAAGATACCATCAGTTTTCTTTCTGTAGATGAATTG
Organism: Dromiciops gliroides; assembly: GCF_019393635.1. NCBI lineage: Eukaryota > Metazoa > Chordata > Mammalia > Microbiotheria > Microbiotheriidae > Dromiciops > Dromiciops gliroides. The sequence goes on from NC_057861.1 coordinate 377,835,896, forward strand.
TATTTCTCATAAGACCCTCAGAATTATCTTGGATCATTGCTGAAAATAACCAAGTCATTCACAGCAGATAATTTCACAATATTGCTATTATTTTGTATACAGTACATTTCACTTTGCATCAGCTCATTCAGGTCCTTCCAGGTCTTTCTGTCATTCTGATAGTACTCTGATCATCAGTTGCATTTTTTAATAGTAAATTACAGATTTCCTTACAATAATCCCATGAGGATGATTATTGAAACAACAGTAATAGATGTCATTTATATAGTACTTCACCTTCATCATTCATTCCTTATCTTCATCAAACAATCTTCACTTTCCTCTAATCATCATCAATTCATGTATCAATCATCATCAGCGTCAACATTATCCTTATCCTACATCACTCTTACCTCTGCTTGAATTTTTTCCCATTTACTATTGCTGTTTCCCTCCATCCTATTCCCTTCCTATATTTACTCTATTTTCTATATTCTTTTACCCTATCTTTCCTAAAAAGTGTTTTGCTTCTGACTGCCCCCTCCCCACTCTTCCCTCCCTTCTTTCACCCCTCCCTCCTTACCCTCTTCTCCTCCTACTTTTTTTTTAATTATAAAAGTATTTTATTATTTTCCAGTTACATGTAGAGATAGATTTCAACATTTGTTTTTATAAGATTTCTAGTTTCAAATTTTTCTCCTTCCCCTCCCCTCCTTCCCCCACTCCCCAAGACAGCAAGTAATCTGATATAGGTTATATATGTACAATCACATAAAACAAATTTCTGCATTAGTCTTGCTGTGAAAGAAGAATCAGAACAAAAAGAAAAAAAAACTCAAAAGAGAAAAACAACATCAACAAAAACAAAAGAAATAGAATGGTTCAATTTGCATCCACATTCCACAGTTCTTTTTTTTCTGGATTTGGAGAGCCTTTTCCAAAATGAGTCCTTTGGAACTATCTTGTACCATTGAATTTCTGAGAAGAATCTAGTCTATCACAGGTGATCAACACATAATGTTGATGATACTATGTACAATGTTCTCTGGGTTCTGCTCATCTCATTCATCATCAATTCATGTAAGTCTTTCCAGCTTTCTCTGCAAAGTGCCTACTCATCATTTCTTACAACAAAATAGAATTCCATTACATTCATATACCACAACTTGTTCAGCCATTCATGAATTTATGAGCAAAGGATCAATTTCCAATTCCTTGCCACCACAAAGAGAGCAAGGATAAATATTTTTGTACATGTGGGTCTTTTCCCTTTTTTATGATCTCTTTGGGAAAAAAGACCTAATAGTGGTATTGCTGGATCAAATGGTATGTGCAGCTTTATAGCCCTTTGGGCATAATTTGAAATTGCTCTCCAGAATGGTTTGATCAGTTCACAGCTCCACCAACAATGCATTAGTGTTCCAATTTTTCCACAGCTTCTCCAACATGTATTGATTTCCTTTTTTGTCATATTTGCCAATCTGATAGATGCCAGGTGGTACCTCAGAGTTGTTTTAAATTGTATTTCTCTAATCAACAGTGATTTAGAGCATTTTTTCATATGGGAATAGATAGCTTTGATTTCTTCATAAGAAAATTGCCTGTTCATATCCTTTGACCATTTCTCACTTGGGGAATGACTTAGATTCTTACAAATTTGATTTAGTTCCTGACATATTCTAGAAATGAGGCCTTTATCAGAAGTATTGGCTATACAGTATATACCTAAAATCATCAGCAAGCATTATATATAATGGAGATAAGTTAGAGGCCTTCCCAATAAGATCAGGGGTGAAACAGGGATGTCCATTATCACCTCTATTATTTAACATTGTACTAGAAATGTTAGCTTTAGCAATCAGAGAAGAAAAGGAATTAAAGGAATTAAAATAGGCAAGGAACAAATGAAACTATCAATCTTTGCAAATGATATGATGGTATACTTAGAGAACCCTAGGGAATCAACTAAAACCTTATTTGAAACAATTAACAACTTTAGCAAAGAAACAGTATAAAAAATAAATCCACATAATCATCGGTATTTTTATACTTGACCAACAAATTTCAGCAGCAAGAGATAGAAAGAGAAATGTCATTTAAAGTAATTGTAGACAATATAAAATACTTGGGAGTCTACTTGCCAAGACTAAGCCAGGAACTCTATTAACACAATTACAAAACACTTTTCACAAAAATCAAATCAGATCTAAATAACTGGAAAAATATAAATTGCTGATGGATAGGCTGAGCTAATATAATAAAATGACAATTCTACCTAAATTAATATACCTATTCAGTGCCATACCAATCAGACTACCTAAAAATTATTTTATAAAGCTAGAAAAAATAATAACAAAATTCATGTGGAAAAACAAAAGGTCGAGAATATCAAGGGAACTAATAAAAAAAGCACAGTAAGGTGGGTTAACTGTACCAAATCTGAAGCTCTACTCTAAAGTGGCAGTCATCAAAACTATCTGGTACTTGCTAAGAAATAGAGTGGAGGATCAATGGAATAGGCTAGGCATAGGAGACACAGTAGTAAATGATTTTAGTAATGTACTGTTTGATAAACCAAAAGACTCCAGCTTCTGGGATAGGAATTCAGAATTTGACAAAAACTTCTGGGAAAACTGGAAGATAGTGTGGCAGAAATTAGGCATAGACCAACATCTGACAGCTTATACAAAAATAAGATCAAAATGGGTACATAATTTAGACAAAAAAGGTGATACCATAGGTAAATTAGGAGAGGAAGGAATAGTTTACCTCTCAGATCTTTGGAAGAAGAACAATTTATGACCAAACAAGTGATAGAGAATATTATGAAATGAAAAATAGATGATTTTGATTACATTAAATTAAAAAGCATTTTTTTACAAACAGAAGCAATGCATCTAAAATTTCAAGGGATGCAGAAAGCTAGAAAACAATTTTATAGCCAGTACTTCTGATAAAGGCCTCATTTCTAAAATATATCAGGAACCAAATCAAATTTTTAAGAATCCAAGTCATTCCCCAAATGAGAAATGGGGAAATGCATTTTTTGTAGAGATTTGAACTGAGGGAAAAGGATCCAAATGTACAAAAATATTTATACCTGCTCTTTTTGTGGTGGCCAGGAATTGGAAATTGAGGGGCTGCCCATTAATTTGGGAATAGTTGAACAAGTTGTGGTATATGAATGTAATGGAATTCTATTGTGGTGTAAGAAAGGATTAGCAAGTGAACTTCAGAGAAACTGGAAGGACTTGAATGAACTGATGATGAGTGAGATGAGCAGAACCAGGGCAACATTGTAAACACTATCATCAATATTATATGTTGATCAAATGTGATAGACTTGATTCTTCTCAGCAATACAATCATGTAACATAGTTCCAAAGGACTCATGATGGAAAAGGCTCTCCAAATCCAGAAAAAAAAAATGAACTGTAGAATATGGATATAGATTGAACCATACTATTTCTTTATTTTTGGTGCTGTTGTTTTTCTTTTTTAGGTTTTTTCATTTTTGCTCTGATTCTTCTCTTATAACATGACTAATGCAGTACTATGTTTAATGTTATTATACATATATGACCTTTATCAGATTACTTGCTGTCTTGGGTTGTGGGGGAGTAAGGGGAGGGATGGAGAAACATTTGAAACTAGAAATCTTATAAAAACAAATGTTCAAAACTATCTCTACACATAAATGGAAAATAATAAAATACTTTTATACTTTAAAAAATAAGTAATATATAATAAATATGAAATATATAGTAATCATATAAATTTAGCAATAAACATATAATAATGAATAATGAATATAATAAAAAATAAAAGATGACTTATGAAAAAAAAGAAGTACATCTCTTGGATGAAGTTATTGATTGCTTATGTGATTTGGTGTTTGATACATTCATCATTTAGGTTGAAATTATTTAGTTTCCAATGTATTTTGGTCTATCTTTCCATGTCCCTTTATTACATGTAATTTATATTGCATCGTGATGTGAAAAGAAAGAATTTACTATTTTTGCCTTTCTGCATTTGACTGTCAGGTTTTTATGCCCTAATATATGGTCAATAGTTGTGTATGTGCCATGTACCAAGGGGAAAAACGTATATTCCTTTCTATCCACATTCAGTTTTCTCCAGATATCTATCATATTTATTTTTTTTCTAAAATTCTATTCAACTCCTTAACTTCTTTATTATTTGCTTTATGGTTAGATTTATCTAGTCCTGAGATGGGGAGGTTAAATCCCCTTGCTAATAGAGTTTTGCTATCTATTTCTTCCTATAACTCACTTAACTTCTCTAAAACTTTAGATGCTGTACCACTTGGTACATACATGTTTAGTATTGATATTGCTTCATTGTCTATGCTATCTTTTAGGAAGATTCAGTTTCCTTCCTTATCTCTTTTAATTAGAACTATTTTTGGTTTTGCTTTGTCTAAGATTAGGATTATTACCCCTGGCATTTTTTTTCCTTCAGCTGAAGCATAATATATTCTGCTTCAGCCTTTTGCTTTTACTCTGTGTATATCTTTCTACTTCAAATGTGTTTCTTGTCAACAGCATATTGTAGGATTCTGTTTTTTAATCCACTCTGCTATCTGCTTCTGTTTTATAGGAGAGTTCATCTCATTCACATTCAGTTATGATTACTAACTATGCATTTCCCTGCATCTTCTTTTTTCCCTTTTTTGTATTTTAATCTTTCCTTTTCCCCTGTCCCTTCTCACTAGTGTTTTGTTTCTAGCCATCACATTCTACCCTTTCTTTTATCAGGCCCACCTCCTTTTTGTCCTTTCCCCTTTCCCCTCCTAGTTTTACACTTACTTCTAACAACATCCCAAGCTTTTCTTTTCCTTTTCCCCCTTTAATTCCCTATAGGATAAGATAAAATTCCATACTCAATTGAGTGTGTATATTTTTCCTTCTTTGAGCCAAATAAGATGAGAGTAAATTCAAAACAATGTTCATCTCTCCCTTTTTTCCCTCTGTTGTGATAGGCCTTTTGTGCCTCTTCATGTGATATGATTTACCCCATTCTGGCTTCCCTTTCCTCTTCTCTCAGTATAGTCTTTGTTTTCCCTTAAGTTTTTTTTTGGGGGGGGATTGTTTTTGTTCTTTGTTTTTTAACATTTTCACATCAAAATATACTTATAACCACACCTTCTGTCTGTGTGTACTCTTCCTATCTGCCTTAATAAGGATACAGTTCTCAGGATTTACAATTATCTTCCCATATAGGGATGGAAACATTTTAATATTATTGAATAACAAGTTTTTCTCCCTTTTTACCTTTTCATGTTTCTCTTGAATCTCATATTTGTAGACTGAATTCTCTGTTTAATTCTGGACTTTTCATTAGGAAAGTTTTAAAGTCTTCTATTTCATTGAGTGTACATCTTTTACCCTGAAACATCATGCTTATTTTTTTCTGGATAATACATTTTTTGTTGTAATCTCAGTTCCTTTGCCTTATAGAATACCATATTCCAAGTCTTCTGATCCTTTAATGTTGGAACTGCCAGGTCCTGTGCAATTCTTTTTTTTTTTTTTTTTTGGTGAGGCAATTGGGGTTAAGTGACTTGCCCAGGGTCACACAGCTAGTAAGTGTTAAGTATCTGAGACTGGATTTGAACTCAGGTCCTCCTGAATCCAGGGCCAGTGCTCTGTCCACTGCACCACCTAGCTGCCCCTGTGCAATTCTTATTGTTTTTCCTTGATATTTTTTTTTCCTGGCTGCTTAAAGTATTTTCTCCTTTACTTGACTGTTCTGGAATTTACCTATTATATTCATTGGCATTTTCTTTTTGGGTTCTCTTTTAGGAGGTGATCCTTGGATTCTTTCAATGACTACTTTTCCCCCTTATTGTAAGACACTGGGGCAATTAATCTTTTTTTTAGTGGTTTTTTGTTTGTTTGTTTTTTGTGGGGCAGTGGCAGTTAAGTGACTTACCCAGGGTCACACAGCTGGTAAGTGTCAAGTGTCTGAGTCCAGATTTGAATTTAGGTACTCCTGAATCCAGGGCCAGTACTTTATCCACTGTGCTACCAATCACACCCTGGGGTAGTTCATCTTAATAATTTCATAAAATATGCTGTCTCTGCTCTTTTTTGACATTCAGGTCATCCAATTACTCTTATATTTTCCCTCCTGGATCTATTTTGCAGGTGAGTGTGTGTGTGTGTGTGTGTGTGTGTGTTTTCTTAAGAGGTATTTTATATTGTCTTCTACTTTTATATTTTGATTCTGCTTTACTTCTTCCTATTGTCTCATTGAATCATTAGATCCTATCTGCCCAATTCGGTTCCTTAAGGAATTATTTTTCCAAGTCAGCTTTTGCACCTCCTTTTCTATTTGTCCAATTTTATTTTTTACGTTTGTGTGTGTGGGGGGCAATGGGGTTAAGTGACTTGCCCAGGGTCACACAGCAAGTAAGTGTCAAACATCTGAGGCCGGATTTGAACTCAGGTCCTCCTGAATCCAGGGCCAGTGCTTTATCCACTGCACCACCTAGCTGCCCCTGTACAATTGTATTTTTAAAGCATTTTTTTCTTTTTGCAAACTATTAACTTTCCCATGCATAACTCATTTATTTCCTCAAATTTTCTTCTACCTCTCTTATTTGGTTTATAATATCCTTTGTGAGCTCATCCAAGAGGGCTTTTGGGTCTTGAGACTAATTCTTCCCCTTTAAGGATTCACATGTAGGCATTTTATCATTGTTATTTTCCTCTAAGTTTATGTTTTGATCTTCCCTGGCATTTTTATTTTAATTTTAGCCATTTTTGTGCCTTTTAAGTTCCTGGCATACAGAGTGCACTGTCTGATGCATTTTTTTTTTCTTGTCCAGGGTCACACAGCAAGTAAGTGTCAAACATCTGAGGCCAGATTTGAACTCAGGTCCTCCTTAATACAGGGCTGGCTTTATCCACTGTAGCACCTAGCTTCTCCCTTGAAGCTTCTTTCACTGTGAACCAGGGACCCAGTCAACAGCTTTCTGCTCTGAAGCATAAGCAGCATTGGGGCTGGAAGGCTTACAAATGGCCTGCTGTGCTGCTAACTTGCTGAGCTCTGACAGTGTGTCCTCAGCTGCTTATCTGTGCTGTAACTTAAAACCTTTTGCTGGTTTGCCCAGATACCCTCTGTGCTGAGCTGAGTTCCCAGATTAAACAGACCTTTCCTGAAAAACTTCTAGGTTATCATTAGTCAGAAGATTTTTTCACTCCTTTTTTCTTCAGGTTTTACAATTCCAGAATCTGTTGAGAGGCTTAATTTCATGTTGTTTCTGAGGGAATTTTGGAGAAGCTCAGGCAACTTCCTGGTTTCACTCCACCATCTTGACTCTGCCTCTGGAACTACAGAAGTCCCTTTTCATGTAAAAGCCCTTCAGGTATTTGAAGTACTAGTGCTTTCATGTTCCCTTTCTCCTAAGAATTCTCTTCTCTAGATCAAACAACCAAAATTCCTTCAAAAAAATCTTCCATAGTTTCCAGTCTTTTATTGATGTTGGACACCTTCTGCCAGATGTTGACTAGATTCGTATGTACTTCCTAAAGTATAACACCCAGGATTAAAAGAACTTTTCTTCATATCTCTGATGTGTTCTACCTGGTGTATAGTAGAGTAGAACTAATAATCTCTCTCATCTTGAGTAATATAACTGGTTAAGCTGTCTGAAATACTATAATTGTGTGATTTTTGTGTTTTCTAGGTACCAGGTTTGTCAGTTATCAGATTAACATATCCATTCTTATTTTGCATAACATTGACATGCATTATTCTGCTGGGTACTTGGTGCATCAGAGTTTAACTTTGTTAGAATTCTCTATTAATAGAAATATCAAATGTCCACCATCTAAGAATGACTTGAAGATTTGTTCCAACTTGTAAAAAACAAATAACTAATCTAATCTGAAAAATTATATATAATGTACTTATATGAAAAATTATAACTTTAGAAAAATCATAATTGGGTCCAAAAGTCCCTTTGTGGTTGCCATTCAAATGTAAGAATATTTTACTGACTAAGGGGGAACTAATCTAATTATAGGGCCTAATCTGGGGACTTCTGACTGCTATTTACTTAGTATGGGCTGTTTATAAACTTCTCCACACTGCTCTGCTCCCAAATTGATAAGCAAAAGATTAAGAAGCCTCTTAATTAAATAATCAAAGCAGAATTTATTTATAAAAATAAATATAAGAGATAAGGGTTAAGAAATGCAAATTATACAACCTGTCTGCTTTTAATACAATAAGTGCCAGTGCCACCTCTTGCCTTAGGGTATGCTCCAGCTTTCACCAACTTTCACTCTTTTTCTCCTTCACTTCATCTCCCCTGCTTCACTTGTACTGCTCTGCTCCTTTCTTCTAACTCCAAGCTCTGTTCACTTTGTCGACACCCCTTGCTGTCTAACTTTCCTCTCTGTACTCTCTCCCTGAACCCCTGCTTCTCTCTCTCACAGACCTCCTTGCATTCTCTTAGTTCTCTGGCATCCCCACTCTGTCCATCCTCCCTTACTGTCTTCTCCAAACTCCTTTTTCTCCAACTTTGCTTTCTCCCACCTCCCTGTGCTGACTGCCCCCCTCAGCATCTCTAGTGTCCCTTTTTATTAACTTTTTCTCTCAGATGAAACCTGGGGCTAGCTGCCCCCAGAGCTAGCTAAGCCTGTGCTCCCTGAGCTGAGCTGGGGGCTGGGTGAAGCAAATCCCAGCATCTCTGAGGGTTTTTGTGCACCTCCCTGCTGTGTGCAAGGGCTGAGCCATGGCCTGGGGTTTTTTGTCCGCACAGTTTAGCCTGGCTCAGAGACACCCCCCCACCCCCCCGCAGCTGAAGCTGAGAGGGATTGTCCCTAGCCCCTCTTACACAGAAAAAAACCCCTGAGGGCCTAAGGCTTTTTAATCTCAGCCCAAAGGCAGGGTCCCCAAATCACAATAAATTTCCAAAAACTGAAATATTAAAGGTTTCAAGGTGTTTGTTGTTGTTGTTTTCTTTCCCTAGCTTTCTTTTTCCTATAGAAAAGAATGAAAATGTAACATATAATTAGTTCCATTTTTCTCTATAAATGCTGCTAGCTAAGTTTTGTAGTAGCACTAGGGATAAATACCTATTTGTGTTGAATTTCTGTAAATCACTTAGTTCTGTATATGTTTGATTCATCATGATAGGTGAATAATCTTGTATAGTTTAAGTCGGGTCCTTTTATAAGAGCTCCTTCTGCTTAGCCACTGGTCAAGTTTTCTTTCTGTTGGAGAAGATTTAGAGTTATGATTGAGTGAGTTGAACTAAGTAAATTTTCAAGTACTTTCCAAATCTAGGACTCTGAAATTTTATGAATTTAAAATTTAGAAATGTTCATTTATATTTTTCTGGTGACATAATTTCAGGATCTTTCAGTCTATAATATTTTTTTATCCTATTGGTCATTACTTTTTGGCTTCTCTGAGAAAATTCATTTTAGGGGACCCTTGCTTTCTCATTTTGGTGACTATCCTTCCTTCTTTTTTCCTCCCTCCTTTAAAACTTATTTTCTCTCCCTCTCCCTTTTTTTCTGTTTCTCCCCTCTCCCCTTCTTTGTTGCCTATTTACCTTTTTTCTTCATTCTTCACTACCTGCTGCCCACTCTCCAGCCCTTCCATCCTCCCTTTCCTCCCCTCCCCTTCCCTTGCCTTCCTCTGCTGCCAGTCCCTTCCTCTCCTCTTCCCTCTTTATGTATCCCTCTACTCCCTTCTCCCTTCCTTCCTTCCTCCCCCTATCTCTCCCCTCCTTCCTTAATTCCTTCATTTCTTCCTTCATTCCTTCTTTTCTTCCTTCTTTCCTTCCTTTTCTTCCTTCCTTCTTTCTTTCCTTCCTTTCTGAAATGTTTTTCTCCCTCCTCTAGTGGGCATAGTGGAGAGAATGCTATACTAGGTGTCAAAAAGGTCTGAATACAATTTTTACATTACACATCTACTAATTGTATGATCCTGGATAAGTCATTCTTCCTTAATTCCTTCCCTTTTCTACTCCTTCATTTAACTTTTCTATTTGGCAAGGTATAACTTTATATGGGCAAAAGGGGAGAAGGTCTGAAGAACTGGGATCTTTTATGACCAGGAATTGCATAGTCTTGCCAGAACAGCTGGGAGATCTTCATGGGCTATTTCTTTTTTCTTAATTCCTCTGTAGTTCAAGGCTTTCTTGATGAAACTTTTAAATAGTCCAGGGAATTTTTATTAACTATATTTGTTATACTCTATTGCTATATTTTAATTTATAGTTTTGAAATTTACATTTCTTTCTCAGCTATCTTCTTCCCAGCCTGTTGTTTATATATTAATCTGCATTTTCTTTGGAATTCCCTATAATCAAAGAGAAGAAATGAAAAGGAAGGAAGGAAGGAAGGAAGGAAAGAAAGAAAGAAAGAAAGAAAGAAAGAAAGAAAGAAAGAAGAAAGAAAGAAAGAAGAAAGAAAGAAAGAAAGAAAGAAAGAAAGAAAGAAAGAAAGAAAGAAAGAAAGAAAGAAAGAAGAAAGAAAGGAAGGAAGGAAGGAAGGAAGGAAGGAAGGAAGAAAGAAAGAAAGAAAGAAAGAAAGAAAGAAAGAAAGAAAGAAAGAAAGAAAGAAAGAAAGAAAGAAAGAAAGAAAGAAAGAAAGAAAGAAAGAAAGAAAGAAAGAAAGAAAAATACCTATGTAAGGTCTCCAGGTTTTTGCTAGGTGTTGTTTTTTTAATCTTTAATGTCTTTTAGAGATAAAGACCTATTTCTGCAAAAATGTTTATGACAGCTCTTTTTTATAGTGGATAAGAATTAGAAATTAAAGGAATGTCAGTTAATTTGGGAATAGATAAACAAGCTGTGATTTCTGGTGATTTCAGAAAAAGCCTGGAAACAGTTATGTGATGTCTAGTGAAGTTATCAGAACCAGAAGAACATTATGGTCATTAACAGCAAGGTTGTTCAATGAAGAACTGTGAATGACAACTATTCTCAGCAATACAATGATCCAAGACAATACCAACAGACTAATGATGAAGCATACTATCCACCTTCAAAAAAGAACTGATATTGATTGAACACAGACTGAAACATGCTATTTTCACTTTTTTCAATTTTCTTTTATTCAAGTTTTCCTATAAAATTATATATATATATATATATATATATATATATATATAAACCTATATCTAATTGCTTACCACCTTAGGGAGGGGAAAGAGGAGGGAGAGAAGGAAGGAAAGAATTTGAGACTCAAACCTTTAAATAAAAAGGTTTATTTCAAAATTAAAACACAAGTAAGTCTGAAAAAGGAAGCAAAACAAAACAAAACAAGACAAAAATGTGTTCTAGTTTCCTTCCCTATATAAATCATGAGAAACAGGTAGTAGTTGTCAGGAATGACAAATCTTGGAAGACTCTCCATCATTTCCTGTACAAATGCCCCCCGGGAAATAGAAGACTTCACTAATATTTATAGTGAAGATAAATAGATTTCTCACTATTCATCAACAGTCACCCACCAATTACCATTACTCAGATGTTCTTCTCTTTTTCCTTCAAGCATGGATGAATAAATTCTCACTTGTTCATACCTGTGGATCTTTCCTTTGAAACATAAGAAGTTACTTCATGCATAAATGCTTTTCTTTGCTGTTCCAGGAGCTAAGAAGACCTGAGTTTAAATCAGGCAATGGACACCTACTAACTGTTTGACCATGGAAAATTCATTTACTTTCTGTCCAAATCAGTTTACTTCCATAAAATGGGGATTATAGTAGCATCTACACCTCAAGGGTGTTGTAGGAATAAAATGAATTCATATTTATAAAGTGCCTAGAACAGTGCCTTTTTTTTGTTCCCCCATTAGAAAATCTGCACAGCTATACCTAGATTCAAATTTTCAACACTACTTTCTTTTTTTTCTTTTTCTTATAATAGTCTATTCTCTCACCTCCTGTTCCAAGTAATAATTTCCCTCTATTTTTTCATATTTAGGTTCATCTTGCTTGTTTACTTCTCAAAACACTTGGTGATATAAAAAGCACAGTCCTTTAATTTGTTTCTCCTCTGGAATAGATACCATCTTTTATTTTATGTAGATTTAAGTAATTCTCCTTCTAAAGAAGACAAAGAATGAAAATAGACACACAGTCCACTCTGTGAAAAATCACTAAAATGCTTTTCTTAGCTTCCATAATTGTTGAAAGCAAAAGTTCATGCTTTCTTACTTTCTTTTTTGAAACTGTTTTGACTACTTCCTGTAGCAAACTGCTCATTTGCCATACCCATTCATCCTGCAAAGGGATCTGAGGTTTGGGGCTTTTAAGAGAATCACAATTCATTTAAGGCAGGTTTCCCACCTATTATGTCATATAGAACAATGTTATCTGGTAAAATGCCTTCAACTGAATTATGAGATATTCTTGTTATGCTTTCTGCTAAACAAGAGCAATAGAACTTGTCCAAAACTAGATGTGGAATAATCAAAGCAGCCCTGTTCGTGTGTTTCTCCTTCTTGATGAGCTCAAAATACTTCTGTATTTCTCTAGCTACTAGATATCTGATCAACCAGGAAATCAAAGTTTACTTTATTTATCAATCAGAAATAAAAATAAACCCCAAGTGCAGGAAAAGCGAAATTTGAGAGAGACATTAAATGGCATATAGGACATAGGATACTCCATGAAATGCAATTATATATTTAGTTGTGCTCACCTCATTTCATCATGTCCCTGATCTATAGTTGTTTTCCTGCACTTCCCTGTACAATAACCTTTCTGCATATTTTTTGTACACTACATTAGAAAAATAGTAGGTTAAGCAACCTCATTACTTATTATTAATCTTACTGGTCTCCCATGCCTCCAATTTCTCAGCATTCTATTCCTTATAGTAAGAAATATGGATGGTCCTAGAGAAGTAGTCACATCATTTTTAGGTAAAAAAAAAAAATGTTCATTACTTCTCCATTGAGCACTTAATAAAAATTAGAATATCATTCAAGTTATTAATCAATCTGGTTCTAGCATATGTCTAAAAATTAACCTTCTTGAACCATCAGATATGGTGGAAATAACCTGAATGTCAAAAAGACATTGCTTCAAATTCTATGTCTGATTCATACTGACTGGGGGACCGTGTACAAGTAATTTAATGTCTAAGTGTAATAGGCAACTCTTTAAAAATAAAAAAAAATTTAAGGAAAGGTAACAACCTGATTTGAATAAGTTTCCAAATCAGAGAGCTCCCTTATATCACCAAAGTCTCAGGTACAGAACCTATCCAGACCCTTTTTACATTCTTAATATCCAGTCAATCTGGACTAATTAGTGTTCCCGATATTTTTTACCTGTACACTTTTCCCTTTATGTATTTACTCTTGCTATCTCCCATGCCTGAAGTAGACTTTCCCCAACTATTCACTTGGAGTCCATGCCTTCCATCACAACCAGTTAATTTTGTTTTCTAATATGTACTTGATTGTATTGACAAAGTGGCCTGTAATATTTGTGTATATATTGCTTTTCCTCAACTAAATTGTAAGAGTATTTCAATCACTCACAATGTGTCATTTTCCATTTTCATATCCCCAAGACCTAACCCAATTCCAGGTAGATAATAATCAAGGCAGTTCATTGCACATAGACAGTAATTTGAAAATACTCCTTAAATTGAGTTTTATTGAAAAATCATATCTAGTATAATAGAAGATAGATGATTCATTGGAAAGAACATATGGGAGGATTGGCTGAGATTGCTGAAAGGTGTGGAGAAGTGATCAGATATGCATAGTGATTTTAATTTTCATGAAAACATGGCAGTGTCTTTTTCACTTTGTGCCCTTGAGTAACAATGCAAAGATGTTATTTATAGTTTCTTTCAAACTCTTGGTGTATCTGGTTTTAGGGGAATGTATAAGGCTAGTTAAGCTAGTGAAAATGCTTTCTATTTGACAGGTATTTGCTGACCACTCTTAAGTAGTAAGCATAGGGGGAAGCTAGGTGATACGGTGGATTCAACACTGGCCCTGGAGTCAAGAGGACCCAAGTTCAAATCCAGTCTCATACACTTGATACTTACTAGCTGTGTGACCTTGGGCAAGTCACTTAACCCTGATTGCCTCACACACAAACACACACACACACACACACACACACATACACACACACAACAGTAAGCATAACTGACCATGCATTTTCTCCTACCAGTTATAATCTTAGCCCAGGTAAAATCTAAAACCAACTACTGAAGAAGCATGTTCTTTTTTCAAGGGCAAAATTGAAATTTGCTTAAATGTACCTGCTCAGAAAAGGATAGTTAATACCCTTGTTTATAAAATATGTTTATTCAGAATGATGAGCTAAAATTGGGTTCAGGTTCTAGCACTTATTAGCTGTGAAATCTTAGAGTCTCAAATCACTTTGATTCAGGGATCCTGAGTTTTTTAATCTATCATGTGACAAGGTTAGACTAGAGGACCTCCAAGGTGAGAATATATGATGTGTAGGGAAGGACTAGATTCATATGACTAGATTCTAGCTCTAGAATCTTGATTCTAAGATTTTCTTTCCTTTATCATGATATAATGAGGCAAAATATGTAACTAAATCTTTTTTAAAGCAAGAATAGAAAAGATTGCTAATGTGTCAATATGTCAAACTGAGTAAGCTTATGAGTAACAGACAATTCAAACCATGTGGATATCTCCTTCTAACCTTATGCTAGCATGCCAAGTGAAGAGAACTCGTAAAAAGCTATCACACTGTCAACTAATCTTTAATAGTCTTCAATAAATAGTCACTCTGTGAAACATATTGATGTATTTTGAAACTGAATTTAGATCCTCTAGAAAGGTTCATGTCAGGCCATATTCCTTTTTTATTATTTCTTCCTAAAAGGATTGGTAAATCTATTAGATACTGATAGTTGCATCATTTTCCTAGAGTAGAATTCTTGGCTCTATTTCAATGTCCACCAAAAAAAGATACAAGGGAATCTGACAGACTAGTATTTTTAGATCCAAAAAAATCATAGAAAGTTTCAGCTAGATGGGACCATTTACCAATTACTTTAATCACTTCATTGTACAAATAAGGAAAGTAAAATAGAGGGGTTAAAATAATAAGGACCATGGATGTCAATTGACACTTATTTGAACATTTAATTTATCTCATCTGTAGAAATATATTTTAAATAGAGATAATTATAAGCAAATATGATACCTTTACTTAGTATGTTTTTTTTGTTTTGTTTTGTTTGTTTATTTGGCGAGCGGAGAGGGGGTTTGTTGTTTGACTTTGTTTGTTTTTTGGTGAGGAAATTGGGATTAAATGACTTACCCAGGGTGACACAGCTAGTAAGTCTTAAGTGTCTGAGGTCGGATTTGAACTCAGGTCCTCCTGAATCCAGGGCCGGTGCTCTGCACTGCACCACCTAGCTGCCTCTACTTAGTATGTTTTAAAATCATCTTATTATTTCTTATTTCTTTGTTCTATAGACAAAAAATGTACTATGAAAACTGACAAGGTTTGATTCTTCCTGGTACCTTAAAAAAATGAACTGCCAAAGTCACACAAGTTTGAAATTGCAGAATCACTGAAGAAATCAGAAGAGATGAACATTCTTTATACAGCAGGCTAGTGAACATTAATTAGAACTGACATTTATATCATAGTAGAAGATTTACACATTACTTCATATATATTATATCAATATAAATTTCTATAGCACTTCTGTGAGGTCAGTACTAAAGGGCATAGAATGTTATATGCAGAAACTATGGATTGCAGAGAAGAAGAGACATAGCAAAAGCACAGAACAAGTTATACATCAAGATTGACTTTGGACTCAAATCTCTTCTGCCCAGGTGTGGGGGTGGGGTGGGGGAGCAAGATGGCAGAGGAAAGGCATTGACTTACCTGAGCTCTCCCCATGACCCCTCCAAATAGCTTAAAATAATGTCATGACAATTCCTGTTACAGCAGAACCCACAAGAGAGGATGAAATAATTTTACATTAAAAGAGAACCTAGAAGGTTGGCAGAAAAGGTCTGTCATACCAGGATGAGAGTGAAGCTCAAGCCAACACAGGCTACACCAACAGAGACCCAGCCCCAGCCCTAGCAAACCAGGAGCAGGCCTTGGAAGCCTTGGAATCAGCTGGAACAACAACTCCTTCTACAACTCAGCCCACAGACAGTAAGGGGGTTAAACAACTGGCCAGAAGGAAACTACACAAATATCTTTGCTAGCACTGAGGCACAGATCCAGGACACATTCTTGGGTGGTGGTCCCAGATAGAGGAAAACACAAGTATATAAGAGCTTGCAGCCACAGTGGAGGAGAACTATATCAATAGTTCCAGAGCAGAAAAGAAGATCTGTGACGGACCAGAGCACAGGCCAGGTGACTAGTAAATATATCTCTCCTTAGATCATACCCCTTTGGAAGAACTAAAAACTTACAAATACCTAGAAGTATCTCTGAAAACAGCTGCACAAACCCTGTGAAGCTTGAGACAGTGCACCCTCCACCTTGTAAGAAGTGTCCCACTTTAACAAAGAGGTAAAAGTCAAGAAATAGGCTTGGGAAATGAGCAAACAAAAAAAATGTTGACCCTAGAAAGTTTCTATGGTGATAAGGAAGATCAAAATATACCCTTAGAAAAAGATAACAAAGTCAAAGCTCCTACATCTATAGCTTCCAAGAAAAACAGAAATTGGTCTCAGAATACAGAAGGGCCAAAAAAGGACTTTGAAAATAAAATAATAGAGGTAGAGGAAAATGGAAAGAGAAATGAGAGTAATGCAAGAAAATCTTGATAAAAAGTCAATAGTTTGGTAATGGAGACACAAAAAATACTGAAGAAAATAACACCTTAAAAAACAGACTAGTCCAAATGGTTAAAAAGGTGCAAAAAGCCAATCAGGAAAATAATGCCTTGGAAAGCTGAATTGGCCAAATGGAAAAGGAGGTACAAAAGCTCTCTGAATAAAATAACCCCTTAAAAATTAGGATTGAGCAATTTGAAGCTAATGACTTTATGAGAAATTAAGAAACAATAAAGCAAAATGAAAGGAATGAAAAAATAGAAGGTAATGTGAAATATCTCATTGGAAAAACAACTGTCATGGAAAATAGCTACAGGAGAGATATTTTTTGTTCTGTATTGGTTTTTTGTTTTGTTTTGTTTTTGGTGAGGCAATTGGGGTTAAATGACTTGCCCTGGTTCACACAGCTAATAAGTGTTAATTGTCTGAGGCCAGATTTGAACTCAGGTCCTCCTGACTCCAGGGCCAGTGCTCTATCCACTGCACAACCTAGCTGCCCACAGGAGAGATAATTTTAAAGTTATTGGACTACCTGAAAGCTAAAATCAAAAAATAGGCTAGACATAATCTTCTAAGAAATTGTGAAGGAGAATTGCCTTGATATTCTAGAACCAGAAGGTAATAGAGAAATTGAAAGAATCCACTAATCTCCTCCTGATAGAGATACCAAAATGAAAACTCCCAGGAATATTAGAGTCAAATTCCAGAGCTCCCAAGTGAAAGAGAAAATACTGCCACCAGCCAGAAAGAAACAATTCAAGTATTGTTTAGCCATAGTCAGGATAGCTCAAGATTTCGCAGCTTCTATATTAAAGGATCTGAGGGCTTATAATATATTCCAGAGGGCAAAGGAATTGGGATTTCAACCAAGAATCACCTACCCAGAAAAAGTGAGTATAATCCTTCAGGTGGAAAAAATGGGAATTCAATGAGAGAACTTTCAGGAATTCTAGCTAAGTAGAAAATTTGACTTTCAAATACAAGTCTCTATAGATTCATAAAAAGGCAAAAGATAAAAGAAATCATGAGGGATATTAAAAGGTTAAACTGTTTACATTCAAACATCAGAATATACTTATAACTCACAAGAACTTTCTCATTATTAGGGCAGGTGAATAGAGTCTATTTAGACAGAGGGCATAGGTGTGATTTGGATATGAAGGGATGATATCTTTTAAAAAATAAAATGAAGGAATGAGAGAGGAATATACTTGGAGAAAGGGAGACGTGGAATGGGGTTAAGTATCTCACATAAAGAAGCAATAAAAAGCTTATCCAGTGGAGGGAAAGATGGGGAAGGTTCTGGTGAATGAGTGAATCTTATTCTTATCAGAATTGGCTCAAAGAGGGAATAATATAAAAACTCAATTTGGTATAATAATCCATCTTACCCTGAAGGAAAGTAGGAGGGGAAGGGCATAAGGGGGGTGGTAATAAAAGTGAGGGCAGACTGGGGAGGGGGTCAGTCAGAAGCAAAATACCTTTGAGAAGGGAAAGGGTGAAAGGAGACAGAGAATAAAGGAAATAGCATAGGGAGGGGTGGAATGGAGGGAAATTGAGTTAGCAATAGGAACTGTGAAAAATTTTGAAGAATTTGTCTGATTAAGACTTCATTTCTCAAATACATAGAGAACTGAATCAAAGTTGTTAAAAATAAGAGCCATTCCCCAAATGATAAGTTATCCAAAAATATGAACACTTTTCAGATGAAATAATTAAAAACTATCTATAGCCATATGAAAAAATAAAGCGCTCTAACTCTCTGTTGATTAAAAATAGGCAAGTCAAAACTATTCTGGGGTGCTACTTCATACCTTTTGTATTGGATAATAGGAAAGCAGAGGAAAATTACAAATGTTGTAGGGGATATGGGGGAAATGAGACATTAATACACTGCTGGTGGACTTGCAAACTGATTCAAATGTTCTTTAGAGCAAGGCCAAAGGATGTAAAATCATGCATATTCTTTGCCCTAGTAATACCACTACTAGGCCAGTATCCAAAAAGAGATAAGAAACAAAAAGTTAAAGGATCTATATTTACAAAAAATCTTTATGACAGCCCTTTTCTGGTGCAAAGAATTCAAAATTGTGGAGATGTCTATTAATTGGGCAAAGGTTGAACAAATTGTGGGATGAGATTGTGATGGAACACTATTGTACTATAAGAAATGATGAGCAGGAAGATCTCAGAAAAACATGGAAAGAATTGCATGAACTGATGCAAAGTCAAATGTACTATATACAAAGTAAGTGCAATATTTTATGATGATCAGCTGTGAATGACTTGGCTATTCTCAGCAATATAATGATCCAAGACAAATCTGAAGGACTTATGAAAAATGTTATCCATTTTCAGAGAAATAACTGATGGTGTTTGAAAACAGATTGAAGCATATTTTTTTACTTTTATTTTTCTTCAGTTTTTGTTGTCAGTTTTCTTTCACAACCTGACTAATGTAGAAGTGTTTAGTGTGACTACACATGTATAACTTATATTGAATTGCTTGCATTCTTCAGGGTTTGGAAGGAAGGAAGGAATAGAATTTGGAACAAAAGTTTTTTTTAAATGAATGTTAAAATTCTTTTTACATGTAATTGGGGGGGAAATAAAATTCTAAATAAAAGGTAAAAAGGTAAAATGAAAAAAAGAATATAATCCATGTCTTATAATATCCATTCTATTGTTTTCCCACTATAACAAACATCAATAATGTTAATTTAAATGTTTTATATATATAAAATATGCTAACTCATTTATATATAAAATATAACATACCAGAAAGCACTACAGTAAGAAAATAATTATAATAGAATAAGTGAAATGATAACTCCATGAGTGAGTATACATCAATTTTCAATTATTTTTTGATTATCAAAACCTATTCTTCCCTTCCCATTCTGTGAGGTTCTTATTCATACCTTTCAGAAAATGCCTATAGATGGCAGACCAAACATATTGGAGATCTTATTCTTGTGATCACCATTGTGGTACAGTGATAGAATTATGGGCCTGAAATCAGAAAGGAATTCAATTCAACTATAGCCTGAGATACTTAATAGCTTTGTAACCCTGAGCAAGTCCCTTAATCTCTGCCTATTTCCACTTCTTCATTTTAAAAGTGGGGATAATAAAGCATCTACCTCTGAAGGCTATTGTGAGGATTACATGAAATGTTGATAAAGCATTAAGCATAGTGATTATCACATATCATATGTTTAATAAATTATTCTTTTTCCCTTCTCTTCACAGTAATTCATAGGTACCTGTGCTACATTGCTGTTATGTATTTGTTATTGATTTATCACTACATAATTAACACTTCCACTTTCACTCAAACATTTTCATGAGGTCATATCTGTATCATTCATTCCACTTCTCACTCAGCAGTCAGTCATTGTTGGCAATATTCAGTAGCCTATTCAAACCCAATATGAATCTTTTCTATTCTACTTTGCCTCATAAACAATTTTGATTCTTCAGACATAGTATTTCATTATTCCTAATCACTGAGAGAAAATTAGTATTAAAAATATATTATTCTGCTGGAATTAAAGCTTTGAATTGTTAAAAATATTAGAAACTCTCCCAAATAGTCTAATTCATTTCCTTATTTATGAAATATATACACACATATATGTGTATGTACATGTGTGTATATATGTATGTATGTATTTATGTATATGTGTGTTTGTGTGTGTATTTTCCCCTGCCCCCAAATATGATGACAGGAAATAGAGAAAAATGGGGAGATAACAAAATATTTGTTATTTTTGTTTTCCTAAAGATGAAATTAACATTTTATTGGCAAAGAAAATCTAAGATAAGACATATTCTCAAGTATAATTATTGATACATACTAGTTACATTAACCTGAGTAAGTCAATTGATCTCTTTCTTCTTCAGTTTCCTCAACTATAAAATGAATATGAAAAGAATATATGCCTCCCAGGGTTGTTATGATGATCATATGAGAAAATTTGTATATGCATATATGTTTATGTATATGCATATATGTATGCTTGCAAGTAGATACATATATATAAATGCATATGCATGTGGATATATATAAGCACTCATATATATGTATACACACATACATATATACATACATACACATGTGTATGCATAAATACATGCATCCATATCTGTGTAAATGTGTGTTTATATATATATTAATAGTAGGTATATATGCATATAAAGATGTATGCATAAATATATTCCTGTTCCTATAGTAATTAAAATGTTTTATATTCATACTTATATGTAAACATGCTTCCAAAATTCTATATTTGCAAGAATTTGAGTTTCAGAGGGTTTGAGTTGATAGTTAAGGACACTATCAGAGTTGAAAAGATTTAGAGGTCACCTGGTCCCAAATCCATATTTCACAAAAGAAGAAGCCCATTGAAAGTGACATGCTTTTATTTACACAGCTATTTTTTGGGGGGGAAATGACACAAATCCTGAATCTTTAGTCTGAGGTCAAAACTCGTACATTTCAAATATATTATACTTATTTTTTTAAGCCAGAAATTTTATAGATGTATTTTATTAAAGCTAAACAGAAATTTTAGGAGGTAAAGATATTTATATTTTCAACATTGCAGGATAAGATATAAAAATTTAAGCTTCATTCAGTGTATGTGGAGTATCCTAGATTTGGTCTAAGAAATGCAATTTCTTACTACCTTTGTGACTTTAAGTAGGATATTTCATTTTCCTTATCTATTAATTCATGTGGTTAAATCTGATGATTTCTAAGTTTTCTTCCAACTCTTAATCTATGATCCTTTCATGGCAAATTATGATTTTAAACAAGGAAACCATTGAGACTTCTATTTGTAGATTTGCAATTGTATTTTTATCATATCATTGTAGCCTAGTAGTCCCTAGGTCTGGACTTATTTTGACAATATTCAATATTAGGAACTGCCCCCCCAAATCCAGTCTCTCTGGCTGCAATTTTTTCTCCCATACAGTGATGCTATGGGAAATTTCACAATGTGCATGTGTACATCCAGCCAAGGTCACCAAAGCTGTTGATAAAAATAATCAATATTCACTTAGGAGAACGTAAAATATAAATGTATACAGAACAGCCTTTATTTTACCCCCCACAGGGGGGGATGGAGAAAACAAATTAATAATTCACACTAGCCACTATGTAATTAGCACAATCTCCTGCCCATTCTCAAGTCTCAGCTTTCTACAAAGCCTAGGAATGGCAAATCTACCTAGATGAAAAATAGAGTAGGTCAAAGTCCTGGTGCCAATCAGCAGTAATATTTAGCCCATGAGTAACCACTTCACTTCCAGCATGTATGAAATAGGTAGACACATACACACACATAGAAAAGAAGAGAGACCCAGACCCAGACACATAAGCATAGAAAGACAGGGAAAGAGAAAGAGACATAGAAAAAAGGAGAAGGGAAAGTGGTAAAGGAACTCATATATAGATCTTAGAATCATCAGCATAAAGATTACAATGATCTCATGAAAATTAGCAATATCACTAAGTAAAATAGTGTATAGAAAAAAAAAAGAACACAGGACAGAGCCCAAGGGTGACAGTCATAGTTAAGAGGCATGACATGAATTCAGATCTAACAAAGAAGACTAGAATCAAGAGATCAACATCACAAACACTTAAGAGAAGAGAATGTATCCAAAAGAAAATCAATGGCCACATATTACAGAGAGAATACGGAGGAAGAAAATTGCAAAAAGGCTAATAAATTTGACAACTGAGAGAGTATTGGTAACTTGACAGAGAACAGTTACATTTGAATCTAGAAGTTGGAAAATAAATTGTGGTATGTATAGAATATATGACTTTTTCAATGTGTTTAGATCAGTAGAAGGATAAAAAGATGATAATATCTATTAAAGCTTAATATTTTTTAAAATTCTGAGCAAGAAGTTGTGTGTGTTTATGTGTGTGTATATATCAGTAAAGGAGAACCTAATATTATCAACCCATCCATTCTCTTAAGGTAGATGGAATAAAAGATTCAAACAAAGCTTGATCACCCTGTGAAGTCATAAAGGTTCTCAAGTAACTAGCCTGATCAACTTGTTATATTAATAACATCATAAAGGGTAGGAAGACCTAGAGTCTTTATGCCCATATATACTATAGGAATCCATTTCTTCAAGTACAATTTATTTGCCTCCTACACTTTTCCATTTGAGGAATATGTTAAAAATTATTTGTGGTAAAGATTAATATTCCCATTTTTAGCCAACTCATTTGGGAGGGGCCACACCTGGCCCACCCTGAGGTTACATATGCTACTGAACTCTCCATAGTCAGTTTTTGAAGGCCCTCCCCTTTTGGGGAAGGAAAGATTGAATGCTCCCTGAAGGGAGGGGGAGGGCTGCTTCCAGAACACTAGGCTTCTTCTGGAATGCAAGGCTCTCTCTATCCGGTGACTCCCCTTGAGGTGGTGCAGGTTTGTTCTGTCTTGGCATGGTGTGAGCAACTGTGCTCTGTCTGGGGTTAATGAGTTAATTATGGAAAACCCTAAATTCCTTTGAACTAGCTTAATTGGAAATGGTCTGGGGTTACATAGGTTAAGTTTAGAGTTAAGAGCATCTATCTGTATTTCTATTTTCCTATTTCCTTATCTTTGATTTTTATCAGTTTCACCTTTGTTGTTTAATTAATTCCCAAGTAATAAAATCCGAACTTTTTGTGAACTAAAGCTTGGAGGCTCCTTTCTTATTGGCCTCAGAGAAATATCTAAAAAGGGCAGTTCAGAGGGGAGGGTAAACCTAAAAGGTCTCTCATATTTCCGGGGCCCCAATATTAAGGTGAGTCACCCAAATAATGCTCCATATATTAAATTTTGGCCCTCACAGGAGGAAGAGATGAGACTGGTAGGGTTCAAGAAAGGATTAGCCAGAGGCATAATATTGAATCTGGTGGAGAATTTCCTTAATGATTTCTTGCTACAAAATATTCCCAAATATTTAATTTATAAATATACTTATCTCTTCTCCTCCTTGAATGTAAATGTCAATCATTGTTGAAAAAGACCAGATTGATCACAATGATGACTATGAATTGCTCTCATAAGAAAGGTTTCAGTAATTTGGTTATTTTGCAGAAAATATTTCCATCTGACATTGTGTATAAATCAATACTTATAAAACTTACTTTTTGTTATTGTACCATACAATATCATCCTCTTAAATTAAATCCTCAATTGACATATTTTATTTAAAATGCATGCATAAAATACTCTGGCCAACTGTAAAAAATTTTCCAATGAATATATTGCCCAAAATTATGAAATAAAAAACTCTCCTAATTGGTCTCACATACTTATATGACTGAATGGTTCCTATGTAGTAATAAAAAGTAGCTGTAGCCCTTAGGGCACAGACATGACTTGATCAGCCCAGCGTAAGTCATAAAGATTCAAGAAGAATGATATGAATCAGCTTTCTAACTATATTGTTCACTGTGAGACAGCAGTAGCACAGAACATATTTTTATTTGTACATGCAGAAATTGTTTCTGATAATAAAAATGTCACCATACGATATTGCAAGGAATTCCTCACTCTACTGCTCCTCAGAGGAATTCATAACATTCTAACCAGCAGTTGTTGTTCTCTGTGGATTTCAAAATGCAAATTGATTTGTTCATTTTGCTGGTTTAGGGAAACATAATATGTGCTTGCTGTCCCAAGAGATCCTTTGTTGTTGTTGTTGTTTTCTTGACTGAAAACAAAGTACTTATTGATACTTATAAGTAAATGTCCCTTAGTCACACTTAAAGTACAACAACTCTCCATGAACAGCTGGATAATTTCCTTTTTCATATAATTGTTATTTCTGATTAACAAAATAAAATGCTCAAAGCTATATATTTTTTTTCACTTAATAAGCCAAAATCTGTCAATAGGTTTGAAATCCTATATGACTTTGGACCTTGCTAACAATAAATACAGTCATACTGTCAACCTCTTTTTCCAAAGAGTTTATGACAAAATTATGAAGATTGCTACAGGCAATAGTTTGGGGGAAAAATGTAGATACAATTTGGGTAGTAGTAGAAAAAATTTATAAACCAAGTGAAATGTAGGGAAAAAATCCCCTTACAATAACATTGAGAAGGTGACTTAAGACAGTGACATGTTTGGGATACCTTTATCACTTTCTTTAATAAGTTGTTGTAAGTAGTCTATGTAAATTCCTGATGTCCAGGATTAAGGAAAATATCATAGAGCTTTATAGAACAATAGGGAGCCAGCTTGAGATTTAGAGGTATGACTTACGTTTCAAGTTTTAGCTCCTGTTGGTTGGATATTGTGTCTATTGATTCAAGGACTCATGCAGCCTTGTGATGGAAATTAATCCTTCAAAATCAACAAACACTTATTAAGCTCCTGCTATGTCCCTGATATTGTGGCAGGCACTAGAAAGACAAAGACAAAGAAGAAATTTATCTCTGAAATCAAGTTTCATATTCTATTGAGAAAACCATGTACATATATGAATCTAATAAAAATAAGTATATACAATTATATAAACAAAAAGTATAATAAAGTGTAATAAGTATATATAAAAGTATAATAAAGGTGAAGTTTTACATTTATGATTTTGGGAATAAATATTTATTATCTAGAACATGATATAATATAATGTAAAGTGGTATGAATTTGGAGCCAAAAGTCTCCCATCCAAATTGCAATTTGACTATTTAGTAGTTGTCAAAGACCTACATAGAAAATTAGATGGATCTGCTGGTTGTCTGGGGCTTGTTTCATAACTTTCCCTTTCCCTTTCCCTCAGGAGATAATCAGACTCAAATTAATCCATTTTAACAAGTATTTATTAAGAACTTATTATAGACCAGGGTACAAAGGAAGAGAAGAAATGAACATTTACCGAGTGCCTACCATGTGTCAAACACATAACTTTGCAAATATTGTTTTATTTTATCCTTTAAATAATCCTATGAGTTAGGTGTTATTTATTATCCCTATTTTTTCCTAACAGTTGACTAAATTGAAGCAGACAGATGTAAAGTGTCTTGCCTTGGGTCCACAGATAGCAAATGTCTGAACCAAGATTTAAACTCTTGATCCATTAACTAACACCTGCCTAAAACAAGAAGGCCCTGGACTCAAGGAGCTGACATTTAAATGGGAGAAGCAAAATATACTTATCTAGGTACAAATAAGATACACATAGTATAGATAGAAAGTAAATTTAAGTGAGCTCTCAATCTCATGACACGATTGCTCCAAAAAACATCCAAATAAAGCCATAGGACAATTTCTGGAGCAGCAAAACCCACAGAAGAATGTTCTGAAATAATCTTCCAACCAAGGACAGCTTGGAAGATTGGAAAGAGGTAGCTGCTCTTCTGAGACAGGAGTAGAACCCAACCCCACAGTCACCCTGACACAGACCCAGTCCCAGGGAAAGCCTTGCCAGAGAAAGAGACTCTCCTCTCCCCCAACTCCGGCCTCTGAATCACCTGCAACACCAGTGTCGCCTGGAACTAAGCTCACAGTCTATTGAGAGGGCTGAGCCCTAGGAAGAGGGGAGATTACAGGGGTCTACACTGGTGCTGAGGTAGAACTTAGGTTTTTCACCCCTGCTGGGAACTAGGAGATAGGCTTGAGTAGCAGTGGCCCGAGTGGGGGAGGGGCACCGGCTCATCAGCACTGACAACCACAACACACAAAGCTAGTTGATTAGCAAGTTGGTCTTGGGTCATCTATGGACCAGGGACCAGGCCAGTGAAGAACCTACTCCTCCTTAAATCATACCACCTAGGACCTTCTGAAGCTTGGGATAGTGCTGCCTGGAAACAGTGTCCCACTTTAAGGAGCTAAAAGAAATATATGGGAAAAGGTACCATAGATGATGATTAAAATCAATACTAATCATATAATCACTAAATGGCATAGCATCTAAATTCTTAAAGGAAGAATTAAATAAGTTATTGCAGGAAATAAAAAGTAGTTTGGGTTTGGTGGAAAGCTAATGAGTTTTGTATTGATTAAGTTGAATTTAACAACTATAATTTAGTCATTAGCATATATATAGATATAGATATAGATATAGATATAGATATAGATATAGATATAGATATAGATATAGATATAGAGATAGAGATAGAGATAGAGATAGAGATAGAGATAGAGATAGAGATAGATATAGATAGATATAGATAGATATAGATAGATATAGATAGATATAGATAGATATAGATATAGATATATAGATATATATATAATAAGTACTTGATGATATGAGCTTAGAAGAAAAATGGATTATATAAATAAATCTGAAACATATCTGCATGAGATGGTGCAAAAGAAATGATGAGATAACCAAGAGAGTGTTTACAGAAAAGAGATGGTACAGAAGAAGATTGTGGTTTATATCCAGAGTTAGAAATAAGTATGTGAAACAGTTAAAAAAAAACTGATGGGCAAATAAGAAAAAAAAGGAAAACCATGAGAAAGCAGTTTCATTTGAACCCAGAGTACAGGCCATTTCCAGGAGGAAATACTGGTTAATAATGTCAAATGCTGCATAGAGACTGATAAGGATGAAAACTAAGAAAAGACCACAAGACCTGGTAATTGAAAGTTAATTAATAATTTAGAAGATGAAAAATGAAGCCCAGTTAAATGAAGGCCCTTGTTCAATGTAACATAAGTAGAATCTTGCAGGTCCAGGATTCATATTCAAATCATTTGATTACAAAGCTAGTGTTCTTTCCACTCTATGAAACTCCCTCTGCATCTCTGAATCAAAAGAATTAATCAAACTAATGTTACTAGAAATAAAATTTTATTAACTACTTGTTGGTATAGTATCCTGCTGACTATGCCAATTGTTGGGTACAAACAGTGGCTCAGATGTATACCTCCTCCATAACCGCAAGATAACAAATCAATACCAAAGACAGAGAATTTATTTAAAGGAGACTTACTTATAGGAGGACCAGTGTCTGAGACAGCCAGCAGATGTTATGTGAATTTCTGTCTAGCTCCTCCTCAACCTTTCCTGATATTTATACATAAAGGTTATATAAGCATACTTGGCAGAAATCCTTCTATGTCTGTATAAGTGCAAATCAGAGGTAAAGGGGCACATGCACAGGAGGTTGATTGGCCAAAATGTTGTGTGACTTACCTTTGCTTGGCTAGTATATACTGAGTGTACTTTAATGGCAGCATGTAGGGCTCTTCCTTATTTGAATATTCCATTCTAAATGTCTACACTGCCTTGGGAAACTATTGATAAGAAAGTCTGAGACTGTCAAGGATGGGCCAATGATGTGGTAGTGTGCCTAAAAGATGCACATGCACACATACCTCCCTTTATGTAATGGCATAATTTGGAGTTCAGATGTTTTTTTTGTGAGATCCAGCCATACAGCTAAAGCCACGATATACTAAAATAGTGTACACTTTGGAGAGAATGTACTTTATTCCTCAATTACAAATTAGATGATTA
The DNA here is from genome assembly GCF_019393635.1 of Dromiciops gliroides. Classification (NCBI taxonomy): domain Eukaryota; kingdom Metazoa; phylum Chordata; class Mammalia; order Microbiotheria; family Microbiotheriidae; genus Dromiciops; species Dromiciops gliroides. The sequence goes on from NC_057861.1 coordinate 377,864,182, forward strand.
AATTATTTCATGAAGATATTTACAATATTAAATTTAACTCAAGAATTAATCAACAAGAAAAATGGTCAAAGCATATGAACAAGCATATTTCAAAGGAGAAATAATAATTAATAGTCAAGTGAAAAAAATGCTCTAAATCACTATTGATTAGAGAAATTCAAATTAAAACAACTCTGAGGTACTACCACCTCACATTAGATTGGCTAAAATGACAGAAAAGAAAAATGATGAATGCTAGAGGGTATGGGGAAAACTTGAGACACTAATGTCCTATTGGTGGACCTGTAAACTGCTCCATTCATTCTAGAGAACAATTTGGAACTATGCCCAAAAGGCTATAACACTATGCATACTCTTTGAACCAGTAATACCATAAAGAGGGTCTCTATCCCATAGAGATAAAAGAAAAGGTAAGGTGACTGATTTATATAAAAATATTTATAGTAGCTCTTTTTGTGGGAGTAATGTATTGGAAATCAAGGAGAATCCCATCGATTGGGAAATGACTGAACAAGTTGTTGTAAATGATTATGATAGAATGTGGCAGGTAAAAGATGACATGATTGAGCAAGCAAAGATTCAATCTTCAGAGTATATCTATTTATTAAGCAGCACATGACAATTACCTAACAAAGTAGGACCAGACCTCTGCAGCTTAGGCCTAAACTCTGAATACAGGGGTGATGGATTTTTATATATTAAAGAAAATAAAATAAGGCAAATTAATTAAAAGAAAACAATAAAATATTAGGAACTTTACAATTTGGGAGGAGAAGAATGAACAGGTATAATTCTTTACATTCAGAGAGAGAGAGAGAAAGAGCTCACTCCCCACAAGTTTCTGTAAATAATCAAAGGAACATGGGAAGGATAACTAATTGATTAGTATGGTGACAGTTTTCAGATAAGAAATGCACAATTGTGAGAAAACCTCTTGCATCAATTTTAGGTTCTGACTGGGTTACTGGTCATAATAAACTGTGTCCTTAGTTAAAGGTCTCTAAATAGCAGGTAGAGATGTTCCAATTTCTTAGCCATGAAGGGCTGAGTTCAAACACTGCAATAAGATTTTTTTCTTGATTCCCACAATTTGATTTTTTTTTCACAAGACTGACATTGGATTTGACCCATAACTGAATAGAAGGGGAACTGAACTATCTCCAGAATTGAATTGCAAGATGATGTCTGTATGGTTCACTCAAGTACCACAATTAACCACATGCTCCCCTATTCCCTTTAATTTTGTCAGTAATACTATTGTGTTATGAGCAACAAAGAGCAGGATGGTTTCAGAAAAAAACTTGAGAAGACTTGTATGGAATGATGAAAGTGAAGTGAACAGAAGCAGAAGAACTTTATACACAATAACAGCAATATTTTGTAATGATCAACTGTGATAGACTTAAGTACTCTGATCAAGACAATGATTCCAAGAGAATTCTAAAGGACTCATGATAAAAGATGCTATCTATCCACCTCTATAGAGAAACTTTGAATTCAAATAGAAGTATACTTATTTAAACTTTGTCTTTTTTGCTTGTGTTTTCTTTTACAACATGAGTAATATAAAAATGTTTTGTATGATTTCATATCTATAATCAATATAAAATTGCTTGCTTACTCAAGGATACAAGAGGGGAAAGAGAGATGGAAAGAATTGTAACTCATTTTTAAATGATTGTTAAAACCATTTTTATAAACAATTGGTAAATATTTAATGAAACAAAAATATATTTAAAATTTTAAATTAAAAAAAATAATTGATCAACAAAGGGAAGATGTTGTACATATATATTAAAACAAATAACAAAATTTTAAAGGGAATAAGTCTTCTATTTAAAGGAAAAAAAGATTTTAATGTAAGTGCTAGAGCAATCTTGAAGTGCTTATGCTTCCTTGGATCCAGTAGTGGCCTGCCAGCAAAATCGACTCATAGGTTTGGTTCTGAAAGGGATCTCAGAAGCCAACAATATTCTTGACTTTGGAATTGAGAAAACTGAGTTTCACAGAACTTAATAACATTCCAAAGTTAAACAGGGAACAATGATCAGAGTTGGGATTTGAATTAAAGTCCTGAGACTACAGAGGCAACATTCCTATCCCTATACAATGCTACTTCACAATGTAGCCCAACAGAGATAGGATGTTGAATGCAGAATTCAAAATCTGTATATAAGGGCTTGGCTTCTCTTTCATAGATTTGTTGATGTCAGAGAGCAATCTGGTATGTCATAAAAGACAGATATAATTTAGATCAAATGTTTTCCTCCAAATAATTGACATTATAATGATATTCAATGGTAAAGAGATTAACTTAAATTATAAAGATCATTTCAACCGAAAACAAGCCCAACAGGTTCTAACAGGTTCTGAAACTCTAGAAAGGTTTGAAGCAGTATTTCAATGACATAAAGTGTTGCTTTCTGAGAGCAAGCCAACTTAAGTCAACAGAGACTAATTATCAACAAATTTTTCCCAATGTAAGAGCCAAATTTTAATTCAGTGGCTTGCCATACCATTGGGGTTCAGAAAATAATGAGAGACCTCCAGTTCTAAAGTTTCCTCCCTTCCAAACTGCCTTTTTAAAGTTATTTCTCCAAGACTAATAAGAAAGAGGAATAATAGCCTCTTCTCTATAAACAAATCAGGTTTTATTAAAAGGAAGAAAATTTACAACACAGGAGAAGTTAATAAAGCCAGGAAAAACAAGGAAGAGAAAAAAGAATAAACTCCCTGGCTCTAGCAAAGCCTGACGCAAACCCTAAACTTGTTTGCTGCTCAGCTAGCTCGAAAAGCTAGGCTCACTTCCACTCACCACCTGGGGTCTTTCGTTTTTCAATCAGAGTTAGCTGTGCAGTCCCTCTGTGGTTTGATGTGAAGCTCTCTCACCCCAGAATGAATGTCTCTTCCCTTCCTAGTTCCTCTCTCCCTCACCCAAAATGGTGGTCTCTCAAGCTGATTGGCTGAGAGTGGTCTCTTGCTGATGCCAGCAGTACACCAACAGGTCACCCAGGACTGGCCAGGTGTGCCCTCCATCCAATCATCCTCAGGGAGGTACCTAGTCAGTTTCTCATTCTCACCCAATTCAAACAACACTAAATGACTCAGGTGGTGCCCCTGGGCATCTGCCAAATTGCATTGTTTTATCACAACAAGATAAAAATCTTTTGGTCATGATGACTCATGAAGCAAAGAGAAATACAAAAGTTTTCATTCTAGTGTGGGTTCCCTTCTTTTCTATATTCAAGAATGATTAACCTGGAATCTGAAATTGGAAGGTGAAATTGGAAATTAGAAATTGATTAAAAAGGGATGGAGAGGATGCTAAGAATAGTCATTCTAGACTGTCTAGAAATGTTAACTAAACTACATTTTGTTTGGTCATATCTTTTAGAAAGGAAAGTTCCTAAATTATTTTCTCCTTTTCTGCTTTTTGCCTTATTTGTTATGATATCAATTATTAATATTTAAGTAGACCTTTATTTTTCTCATTCATACCCTGTTTAGGATATCCATATCTGGATCATGGTTTTTGTTGTTCTTTTGTTTGTCTATTTGTTTGTTTACCTTGTGTTCTAAACTATTTATTTTCATTCTGATTATTTTCTCAAGACTTCAGATTTTATTTGTTTTAATATTTTGCTTTATTCATTATATATCATAGTCCTTAGGGTCAAATTTTTCTTTCTGCTGAGTTTCTCTATGTACTACTTTAAAAATATATTTTTTTAAGTTTGGGGTTTTTATTACTTATATTTGCCAGTGTAGTAGGAAAAAAAACTGTTCATCAAAACCACAACATTCACAAGATCTGATATTTTATGCGATATTCCCTAACGCTAGTCCCTTAAATGGGAAGTATCTTCTTTTTTTCTCTTCTTTTAAATGATATTTGGTCATTATAATTTTTCAGCATTTAGACTTGCTTATTTTGTTTTAACATATGAAAAGTTGGAAGAGGCTTTTAAGGCTGTAAGGCTAACACTCACAAATATCATCACAAAGTTTTACTTATAAAGAAACTGAAGCCCACAGAGACTATGTGACTTATTCAAGGTCAAAAGTGTAGTAAGCACCAGAGTTGGAATTCAAATCCAAGCATGTTAATTTCAAAGCTAGTACTCTTTTCCATTGTACCATATTTCATTCTTTCCATTTACATTTTCTTAGTCATTGTTATAGCACTTCTTGTCTTCTGATGACTTCAGCTGACATCAGTTTATATGTTTTCCAGTGTTCCCCTATGTGACATTCATCATTTTTAAAATTGGATCATGAAGAGTCAGACACAATTAATTGGCGAAAACACAAAAAAATTGTTCTGTAGTGTCACATTATACTCTGTTTACCTGTACTTATTTTACAGCTGGGACTAGGTAATGCTGGTGATGTAATGGACAGAGCACGAGGCCAAGACTTAGAAAGATCTCCTCAGATGCTTATTAGCTATGTCACCCTGGGTAATTCACTGAACTCCTATTTGTATCAGTTTCTCATCTGTAAAATGAGTACACACTGGAAAAGGAAATGCCAAATCACTCCTTGATCTTTGAGAAGGAAAACCTATGGATTTTGTCCAAGGGTCACACAGAGTAGGACACAACTGACTAACAATATTATAGAGGTACTTTCTTCTTTAGGGTTTAATTCTTGAGATTCTCAATTCATAGTGTTGTTTCATTGTATTTGAAGACTTCTGTTTAGTCATATATCTGTTCTTAATTTATGGAATGGAACATTTTCTAGAACCCCGTCTACACTTGTCAATCTGGTCAGCAGAATTTTACTAGTCCTTTCTCTAATGACGTCTGAATGTCATGGCTACTAATATGATATAGTTATAAATGAAATGGTTGTTCCTGATCCAGCTTTCTACCTTCTTTGGTGGCTTTGACCTAGGTCAAGGTACTGGAAGTCAAGCCCTAGCACTGCTACTAAATATCATATATTGATCCAGATTCAGTGTGGGGATCCCATCATAAATTGGCCAGGCATGGATTGCTAAAGATTCAGATCTTTCCAGTTGCCTATGTTGTTACTTACCAGAAAGCTGACTGGCTTCAGATTTCTTGAAAATTCAGCTAGCATCAGGTCACAGTAGTGTACCCATAACTAGGAACATCTATAAACTTCTTTCTTATGGATTATGTAGTCCTTGACTGCATTCAGAAATTTACCAATTTTTTTTTATTTTGTCAGGTTATTAATTTTGTTAAGTTACTAATCATTCTGATTCCTTTTTTGAACCTTTTCTGGTCATTTCCATAGTGGGAGCTAAGTTCAGCCATAAGCTCTCTGATTCTCAACTTTTATAGAATTTCTTTGAATTTTTTTCACAACTGTATTTTAAGGAGGTTCCATAAGCAGATATTAAATCAAACAGATTATAAAAGACAAAAATGACAATTTCAAAAATGTAGTATTAAAGAACTTCAGCATTAACAAAAGCAATTGAGGTGTAAAAATAACTTAAGTTGTATGTTGGGGGAATGTATTTTCTTTGAGTTATTTATCTATGAGCCCTTTGTCAGAGAAAACTGGTAATCAGATTTTTTTTTTTACTAGTTTCCTCCTTGTCTTCTAATTTTAGTTAAATTGATTTTGTTTGTGCAAAAATAATATTAAAATTATGCATTTAACTTCCATGAACCTCACTTTTTCTTTACCTGGTATTACTAAGCTCCAATTCCTTCTCACTTTTAAAAAACTGATTCCCTTCATAGTCTCAACTTTTTTGACCCCAAATGAATTTTAAATTATTCTCCTACCTATATAAATTATTTTGTAGTTTGACTAATAAGTAAATTAATTTAGGCATGCTTTTTATGGGGGTACTTTACATCAACTTTTCTTTTATGTCCTTTTTAACAGATATCTGGAAACCTGAAATTTTTCAATGCTCCCAAAATTATGTCATCTGGGGAAAGATCTATGTACTGCCCTCCTATGCTGAGATCTGAAAATTCCTGTCTCAGGTTTGCATTTTTTGGCTTTTGCATTGTTGAATTTCATTAGAAAATTCTTGTCAATTTAAGTCTACTGGAAAAGTTCTACAGGTTCAGAGTAACTTAATGACTGACTCCCCTTTGGTCTTGGACTCCTGTCCTAGTTATTCTATTGCAAAATTGTATTGTGGTCTAAGGGCCAGAAACAAGTTGTCTCCCTGCTCCTGGACTCAAAGCCATAAATCTACAAGATAAGAACTTATTTGGTGCTCATTACACCTCTAGGGCTCCTCTTATTCATGACTGCTCCTCTGATCCCTGAATTTGTGACCTGGAAATCAGTAATTATCCATAGAACTACTAGGTAGCCCTCATTCCTGAATCCAGTGTTATTTCCAGAATCACTGGCAATTTGTTTCTGCCCCAGTACTTCCTGCTTTGATATTCTATTCAGTTCCCCTTTCCATCTTTGGGTGCTAGAATTCTACCCAATGTTTAAAGGCATCTCCATCTCCTTAACTTCCTCTTTTCTGGAAAAAATGACTCATTGTGACTTTTTCTTTGCTTTGACTAGGCACATTTTCTAGGTTGGCCCCTTCCCTGTGTTGGGGAGGTGGGGAGATGTGTTAAGTTCTCTAGGCACAAAAAATCAGCTTCTCATTCTATCATTTTGAGTCTGATCCCTCATACTTATTAAATTGATAAAGATGGTAAGAGATGGAAAAACTCATCCTGTTTATGCTTGCTCCAAAAAGAAGTCTCTGCAACCACTGGATAAAGTCAATACCACCCATGGTGATTCTAATTATTAGGAAGTTCATTCAGTGTATTAATTATCCTTCTCTCTGTGTTTTCAAACTTCTGATGAATAAATCATCTATCCCTTTATTTAACTCATTGATAAACATGTTAAGAGCCCAAGCCCAAACATAATACAAGACAACACAAATCTCTGAAATATGAAAACTTTCTGCCACATTGACATGGAATAATTTCCATTTATTCTTTGTGTCTGTCTATTAAACCATATATTAATCCACCCAATTAAATTATCAACTAGTCTATATAAGTTTGTCTTCTTCTCTATGGTTTTTAGCTTGGTTCTTGGCATTGGGTAGGCATATACTAAGTGCTTAATGACTGATAGAAATAGTATAAAATGAATGGCTTACTCAAAACTTTGGTAAAATAGATAAATTCTAACAATGATATTTCTTACATCTATCATTTTAATAACTGTACTAAAAATGAAAAATGTTATTATTTTGGAATCATCTCTCTTGATCAAGTCATGCATTGACTCCTTCAGATCACTCCTTCCCTTTCTAGATATTGTTTCCTTAACCACTTATTTATAGTTTTCAGAGTTTATCCTTTTCCTTCTTTGGAAAAGTTCATAATATTTACCCAGCTCCAATCTTTTGACACCTCATCCATAAGTTTTCAAATATTATTTCTGATATTCTTTCAATTATTATTGGCAGAAGCTTGACAATAATATTTCCAAAGGTTTTTTTAGTAGCTGATAATGTGGTTCATTTGTATCATGTGACTTGAATTCAACAAAAATATCTAGATACCATCTCCTTGTTTATCTGAGGTATCAGCTACATGGTAGCCATTTTTACTCTATCATTCCAAATGTGAAGGATATTCTCCTAGGCAGAGAAAAGAGAAGAAAAATAATAACAAACTTGGGCTGCCCAAACCTAACATTATAGAGAATTTTCAAAGTGGCCCTTGACCTTTAATGGAATCATATAGATTTTGGATAAATTTCTATTATATAGACAATTCTTAGAATACTTTTGAAAGGCATTTTTATTTATTCTTTTCATTTTTTTTGTTTTTTAAGTAATAAATATATTTATTTGTAGTTTTGAATTCCAATTTTTATTGCTCCTTCCCTCCCTCCCCTACCTACTAGCTAAGGTTGGTAAACAATCAGATATGGGTTAGACGTACAATTATGCAAAATATTACCATTAGTAATTTTTTAAATGAAAACATAAAGAGGTATTTTTTTTCCAGAATATCAGAGTTTAGAGGTTCCCAAGTTCCTGGGAAAAGAACTGAATTTCATGTGTGGAGACAATACTTTATGGGGTGGATATGTAGAGAGAAGGGAAAATTGATTTGTAAGAGGAATGAACAGGAGCTAAGCCCAGGAAGAAATAGCAATTTTTCTACTTGGAAAAATGTGTTAACAATGAAAACTATCAGCAACTATTCTTTCTCCTGCTTTCCTAGAGCACAAAGATGATTCTTTCTAAAAGACTGATCATATCCTGTACCTTATTTGGATATATACTTGTTACTTCTTACCTCTAATAAATTACATAGCCATTAAGAGAAAATTTTGTCTAATTCTATAATTTTGTAGTTTGAGATTGAGAGGAGTGGAAACTAACTGATATAAGCAAAGATTTTCATGATTTGCTCTGGGGAGAAGATTTTTTTTAATTTCAGTAACTTTGGTGAATATTACAAATCATACCCATTATACTAAAATTAAACCCACAGAAATAATGAATTAATAAGACAAGCCCATTTTTGACTGAGGGGTGTAGAGGGAAGACATACTTGTGTTCCTTAGCAAATGATTCATAACCTAACAAACACACACACACACACACACACACACACAGACCTCTGCTATCTCACTGTTTTCAGTTATAATCATCCCACCTACCTCAAGCACGTATTAGCATTTCTTTGATACTCATTTTATATATACTTAAACAACAAAGAAGGATAAAACCTACTTTTTGTCACTATTAATGATTCTAATTTTACAGGCAGTTATATCCCCCTCTCAATTTTAATGCTGCACCCTTGCTTCCCTTTTCTGTATTTGTTATTGTTGTTGTAGTTGTAGTTTAAATATTAACAGGTTTTTCTTAAAGTCAAAGGTGTTTGGTGTATACACATTGGTCTCAAGACAAATTAAATTTCTCTGGCTAGGTTAATACCCTACTTAAACATACATACACACATGTATACAAGCATGCATAGACATGTACACACACACACACATAAGCACAATTCCCTGTCTTTCATTTAACACCTTCACAATTTGGCTGTCATTTTTCTAAAGCAAGCTCATGTTGAACTCATCAATGTATTCTTTTTTTTTTTTTTTTTTTTTTTTTTTTTTTTGCGGGGCAATGGGGGTTAAGTGACTTGCCCAGGGTCACACAGCTAGTAAGTGTCAAGTGTCTGAGGCCGGATTTGAACTCAGGTACTCCTGAATCCAGGGCCGGTGCTTTATCCACTGCACCACCTAGCTGCCCCCAATGTATTCTTAATTACATTAAAAAGGGTATACTAACTTGCCAATGTGTAATATTCCATTCACTACATCATTGATTTTGCTCAGGTTGGACCTCTGAGCTGCACTCACCTTCATATCTTAAATACCTAGCTGCCTTCAAAGAACAACTCAGTTGTTCTTAAAAAAACAAACAAACAAAACAAAACCCCAACATCCTACATGAAGCCTTCTTTGATGCACCAAGTTGACATTACTCTCTCCTAGAAATTAATTGATAGTAACTTTACTTTTATTTATTTGTGTATATACTATATCCTCCCATTACAAAGTAAGGTATCTGTGGGTAGTGGTTTCTTCATTTTTATACTTTTATCCTTAGTATATAGCATAGTGTGTTTGTTAACATGCAGTAAACACTTAGTAGATACTTGTTAAATTGAACTGAGTAAAAAAACAATCCCTTTATCTTATATGAATTCTATAAGGGAATATTATTTCAACATAAGAAGCAAAACATAGGAAGCCATGGTAATATGAGAATCCTTATATGAAATGATGCAAAGTAAAAATGGCAAAACTAAAGGGACAATGGACTCATTATGTGTAAAGAAGAGTTCAAACTGATCATGAAAGTAAAGAAAATATGGGTTCTATTTTGTTAAAGTCAAAATGCATACCTTTCAAAGTGGGCAGAAGTGGTAACAATAAGTATATAATGTTACTTTATACCTATAAATATACTCATGTACAGTCTCTCAGTTGTTTTGTTTTGTTTTGTTTTATCTCAATGTTTTTTTTCTTAATGTATTTTCTTATGTTCTGATACACATACCTAAATATTTGTACTTCTCATGAAAATAACAATAATATATATATAATTATTTTATCTTTAAAAATTTATTTTACAATGGATTTGTAACTTTATTAGCACAGAGCAGAAACAGTTCTCAAATACTTTGGTTTACAGGATGACCAAAGGTCTTTAGACACAATTTGGGGACTGTTAGTATAAAGAACCTGAGTTAGGAAATTTCTGTTAGCCAATACAGAAAGACCTCTGCTCTACAGTGTATGACTTTAGACAGTTGCCTGGGGCTCTGGCATGCTAAACTAGTTGGATAGAATATGTTTAAAACTGAGACATAAAAATCCTATTATGTAAGGTATTCAGAGTCAATACATTTATTTTAAGATTTCTTCAAAATCAACAACTTGTTGAAATTGATTGATTAGGTTACTCTTCTATTTCAACACACTGTCTTCATCTTTATATATATTTTTATCTAATTTAGAGTGGATTTTTACTTTCTTCTAATTAGTAAATTGACCTTAGGGCAAAATGAGTCAGAAATGACTCCCATGACAGTAGCTATTTGTTTCTTGTCAGATAAAATATTTGTTCCATTTCAATGTGTCTTTCTGTGCGATATTATTCATTTTTGCTTTGTTTAGCAGAATTTCACTCTGAAGAAATCATTAAAGATATTAGAGTCTCTTAAGAAGTATATAAGCCTCCTTTTTAGTTTTTTAATTTATTTTTATTCTGAAATTAAAAACTAAAAGTGTTTTCATATGGGCAATAGAACCCCAAAAGTGGAGTCTACATAAAATAATATTTATGCTGCTTGCTGTAATATATATGTATTTGCACATATGTAATAAATTCTACATTCAAAACTATCCTGATAGTGTGTGCTTCCTTCTGAAATTTCTTCTTTTATCTTCTGTCATCACCACAACTAAATTGCCTCCTACCCATTTTTCAATGCTATTTAACCACGTATAATAATAAAAGAACAAGAATAACAACAAATGGGACTTCTGGGGGTGGAGCCAAGGTGCTAGAATAAAGGAAGAAGCCAGCAAAGCTTTCCAAATATTCCCCTCCAAACAACTATAAAATAACGACTCAAATCAAAATCTGGAGTTATACAGCCAAAAAAAGTCAAGGTGAGGTATTCTTCTGAAGTAAGACAGTTTAAAGAGGCTGCATGGAGAGATTTGTGACAGAAGGACAAAACACTGTGTTGGGACTAGGTGGTAGTTACAGAAGAAGTTACAGTTTGGGGAGTTCTAAAGCCAGAGATAACTGGTCAAGGGACCACTCTACTAGAATGGAACGGAATAGTTATTTGACAACTCCATTGCTTATATATACTTATGGGTCATAGTTCAAAAGCAAAGAGAAATACTTTCAGTCAACAGGGAGCAGGAACCCAAAGAAACAATATTACTTTTGGTCATAATGGATTAAAAAACCAGACGAACTGTATCATTGCTGGTCCCAAAGGAGCTAGGAGCCTGAGAAGCAGTATTGATTGAAATACCAAGGAATGAGGGACCCTTCCTAGATAAAGAGCAAAGTGCAGATGAGCATAGCAGTGACCACACCTCTCCCTAGATCACACCACCTTGGAAGTCCTGAAAACTTCCAACTCCCCGAACCAGGTTCAAACACAGCAATTCAAAAAAAGCCTTTGAGGCAGTCTGAAGCTTGGAGAAACCCTTCCCTACTTCTCACATGTAATCAGAGGCTAATCAAGAAATAGAGTGGGAAAATAAGCAAAAAATAAAAACAGAACCTACAAATACAAAGCTGCTATTGTGTTGGGATGATTTTAAAAAGGTGGGGCATAGGTGAGAAAGGGGGATGTCCTGGGAGGAGGAAGAAAAATGGAGAAAACTATCTCACATAAAAAAGGCATTCAAAGAAGAAGCTTTTATATTTGAGGGGAAGATATTTGGGGTTAGCACACAACACTCAAATCTCACTCATATCTAGAATACTTCATACATGTGTATATGTATCTACAAATATGTATGTATGTATGTACACACATGCATATAGCAATATCACTGCTAATCTTAAATCCCGAAGACATCCTCCAAAAAGAATAAAGGACCTATTGTACAAAAATATTTACAACAGCTCTTTTGGGGGGGGAATAGGAGGGGTGGTGGTTAAGAATGAAAAATCAACGGAGAACCCATCAACTGGGGAATGGCAAAACAAGTTGTGATTTATGAATGTAATGGAAAATGATTATGCTCTAAGAAATGAGAAGCAGGATGATTTCTGGAAAAACCTGTAAAGACTTACATGAGCTCATATTTAGTGAAGTGAACAGAAGCAGAAGAACATCATACACAGTAATAGTAATATTGTTCAAAGAAGAACTGTGAATGACTTAACTATTCTCAGCATACAATGATCCAAAACAATCCTAAAGGACTAATGATGAAGCATACTATCCACCTGCAGAGAAAAGAACTAATATTGATTGAATAGAGACTGAAGCATGCCATTTTTCATATTTATTTTTTTAATTTTTCTTTGTTGTATTTGAGTCTTCTTATGTAAAATAACTAATATCACAATATTTTACATAATGGTCCATGTATAACCTATATCTGATTGCTTACTGACTTAGGGAGGGTAAGGAAAGGGAGGTGTAAAATTTGGAACTTAAAATTAAAACAAAAATTTAAAAATAAAATTTAAAACTGGAGAATATAAAAAAAAATACTTGCATGTCTACATGCCAAGACACACCCAGGGATATATAAGCACAATTACAAAACACTTCTCAAAAATAAAGATCTCAACAACTGGAAAAAATATTACTTGCTCATGGGGAGGCCAAGCCAATGTAATAAAAATAGCAATTCTAGCTAAAGTTAATTGACTTATTCAGTGCAATGCCAATGAAACTACCAAATATTATTCTATAGAGCCAGAAAAAATAACAAAATTCACATGGCAGAAAAAATGTTCAAGAATGTCAAGAATATCAAAGAAAAATAGGAAGGAAAGTCTCTTAGCAGTATAAGATTTAAATCTATATTATAAAGCAATGGTCTTGAAAATAATCTGGTAATAGCTAAGAAATAGATTTGTAGATTGGTGGAATAGAAGGGTTGGTTGATTTCGGTCTCTCATGAAAAGGACCAAAATGACATCACTATTTTGGGGTCAAGGTACAATGTGTCTGACTGGCTGATCAGATCAATATGATCTCAGAAGCCCATACCACAGGTTAGGCACAAATAGTCCATGTGAACATTTGAAGTGGATTATATAAATTGCATATCTTGTATTTCTTTTGAGCTACTGAAATTCTTCATTGCTCATAGAGTACAACACTGACTTTGATTTGGACATGATATAATGGGTTGTCTTGTGCCAGTCTCTCATCTCATAATCCATTCCAAAGGTTTTCAGAGAGGCCTTGAGAAGGTCATTGTATACCTCCTTCTCACCTCCATGTGAGCACTTGCATTGTGTGAGTTCGCCATAAAATAGTCTTTCAGACAAAGATATTTTTGGCATTCAAACAGTGTGATCAGCCCATTGAAGTCACCTTCTGTGTAGTAGCATTTGAATACTTGGAAACTCAGCTAAAGAAAGGACCTCAGTGTCCAGTACCTTACACTGCCAGGCAATCTATAGAATCTTCCTAAGGCAATTGAAATGGAAGCAACTCCGTTTCCTGGCATGGAGTTGGTAGACTGTCCAGGTTTCAGAGGAATACAATAATGAGCTCAGCAGAATACTTCTGTAGACCTTCAGTCTGGTAGGCAACCTAATATCTCTTCTGTCTCACACTTTAGAGCCTCCCAAACACTGTACTAGCTCTGGCAATATGTGTATCAACTTCATCAATTATGTGTACATCCCTGGAAAGTGTACTAATTGAATTAATTGACAGTGTTCAAATTTTCTCCATTTGCAGTAGCTAGTGCTGTGGTGATCATTAGTGGGGAACCTGTTAATTATTAGGCCTAAAACAGCACAAGCAGCAGACACTCAATCCATACTTGGTTACATCTCAGTTTCTTAGGCTGCATTGACTGCACAATCATCTATGAACAAAAAGTCAGGCACCAACTTTCCCTTCACTTTACTCTTGACTTGTAGCCTTTTCAAATTAATTCAACACCTTCAGTAGTTGATCTTAATGCCATTATCATCCTCTTTGAAAACATCCATCAACATCACATAAAAATGCAAAAAGGCATGGGAATGACTATTCAGCCTTCCTGTACCCACTTGGTGACTGGGAAATCACTAGAGCATTGTCCATTATCCAAAAGTCAGAAAAACATTCTGTAATGAAAGTAATTTTCAAGACTGCTAAGCTTCTCCAGGAAACCATTTATTTTCCCCACAAGCCCTTATGACTGAAAATATCAAGAGCCTTCATTAGATTGACAAACACTGTGTGTGGACATATGTTTGGCTACTGATATTTCTCTTGTGGTTGTCAAACTGAAAACACCAAATTAACCCTTCCCTGGCCCTTTCTTAAGCCACACTATCCCTCTGTTAGTTCCTACCTTGCTCCAGGAGGTTATGAGTGTTATCCTTTAAAAAGGCTGCTCAGACATGCAGGGGAATGACAAATTCCAATTCTGCTTCAGTCTACTGAAAAGATAAATCTACAGTCTGAGCCACCTGTCTGTAAGGTTGTGACTATATCTCCCTGTGTTTCTGCAACTTCTGCTACATCAACTGCTTGTTGCCATGGGACTTTGAGGTAGACAAAAATGGTAAAATGCCATGGGTGACATCTTTTGTCCCTAATCAAGAGATTTTTAAACTTTTTCTACTCACAACTCCTTTTCTCCCAAGAATTTTTTTTATATGACTCTGGGTATATAAGTTTATAAAATAGGTATACATAACTTTTTACTGTTCACATTTTTTTTGGCAATCCCCACATTCAATTACATGACCCTATATGAAATCATGACCCTTAGCTTAAGAAGCTAGGGTCTAAAGCAAGAACAACAATATTGCAAGGATGATCAACTATGAGAGATTCCTGCTGTTGCAAATAAAATTCTGAGAGACAAAGTTTCCAGGTATTAAAAAAATAATTTATTAACTAGGTCAGCCAATAATCAATAAATTTATGGTCAGTATTTTCTTTTAGTAACCAAATGCACTAAGAGAGGGTCTTGCACTATTACAAATCCATATCTAGCTTGCTGACAGCAAATTACTTGGAACTCCTTTGACAATAGAAAACAATTCTTGATTGGTGGATATTAAATGAGGAGGTTGGCTAAGAGCTCTTAACTCCTTCTTATTACTCATTATGGGGGAGGGGGGAAGTGAAATGAAAAAATGAAACTGGGCAATCAATTCTGAGTCCCCTCTAGAAACGAATTCAGGTTCACTCTGCTTTTATTTCTCTTTCATGAGCTAGTTACCTCAAACTTAATTAAAGGGACAAAGGACATAGGGATCTCTCTGGTATCGTCCACCAGCTCAGTTTGGCTTCTGTTTATAAGAATAAAGAAAAAAACACAAGCTCCCATTTTGGAGAAGCCCAGCCCAAACTAGTTTAAAATTCGATGACTTGGGTTCAAGGAGGACTCACATTACTCAGTCATGCCCTTCAGAGACATACTAGTCTTTTTAGCACTGGTGTCTTGTCAAAAATAGGAGGGAAAAAGATAAATCACGTATTAATATGATGATAAACAATGTATTAGAAATTAATAAGTGGTTATTAATATAATAGTAAAATATTAATTTTTATCAGTACTCTGGTAAAGATAATGATACAAAACAATTCCAAAGGACCCATCATGAGACCTCCAGAGTGAGGAAATGGTGAATTCTGAAAGCAGATTAAAATATGCTTTTTTTAATTCTTTATTTTTATTTTATTCTTTGTATTTATTTAGTGGTGGGTTTTTTTGCTATATGGCTCATATGAGAATATGTTTCATAAGACTCCACATGTATAATCAATATTAAATTGCTTGCCTTCTCAAGGGGTGGGGTTTGGAGAGACAAGAAGGAAGTAGAGAATTTTGAACTCAAAATTCTCAAAATCAAATGGTAAGGAATTGTTGTTGTTATTGTTTACTTTAACTGGTAAATAATTTAATAAATTAACATATTAAAAGCCTGTAATAAATAGGGATATTCAAGAGTAATTAATCTATTTACTTGTCTTTGTTGAAAAAATGCTTATCTCTGTACTTTGTGCTTGTCAGGAGGTGGATAAGTTGCTTTAGCATAAGTCCTCAGGAGACAGGAGTGGTCAGTGCTTTGTTGATTTTTCTTAAGTCTTTTAAAGTTATTTTTATTTATAATATTGCTGTTCCTGTATATATTGTCATAGTTCTGCTCACTTAAATCTTCATCAATTCATGCTGTCCAAAATTCTCTAAAATAGGGTTTTTCATAATTTTTCATGAATCAATAATATTAAATTATATTCATGTACAACTTATTAAGGCATTTCCCTTTTAAATTTGGAATTCCCCTATTTGAGGATCAGGAAGTTAGTTTTGCTTATGATTACTCCTTCCACAACAGTATCCTCACTCTTAACCCCACCAACTGTTTATTATATTGTTGTTTAGTCATGTCTAAATATTTGTGAACCCATTTGGCATTTCCTGCAAAAATACTAGTATGGATTGCTACTTCCTTTGCCAGCTCATTATACAGATGAATAAATTTATGGAAACAGAGTTAAGTGACTTTTCCAGAGTCATACCACTAGTTGGTATTTGAAGCTAAATTTGAACTCATGACAATGAGTTTTCCTGATTCAAGGGCTGGTACCCTACATCTACTGTGCCACCCAGATGTTCTTTTGTTTACTTGTTGAGTGTGTGCATGTGCATTCATGTGAACTTGCTCTCCTTATTTCAATTCAGTGAAGTTAGGATCATCTATTCCCAATCCTACTTTCCCTTGCTCTTTGTCCACACATTCTTCTTTTGAAATACCAGGTTCTATCTCTTCCTTTATTTATTCTATAATAGTATATTCCTCTTTTTAACCTTGATTTTATTTCTCTTGAAGTGTACTTGAAGTACATATTAAATATTTTAATTTTGTTCTATTTTTTTACTGCCTTATTAAATCATTCATTTATGTTTGGCCTATTTTAGCTTCCAATAATTTTATTTCCTGAGTAATGTTTGCCACATTTTTTCCTAAACTGTTTATTCTCCTTTCAATTATTTCCTCAAAGTATTTTATTTTATCTTTGTCTCTTGTATCTTTTACTCTAGGTATACATGTTGTCCTTGTGAAAAATCATTTTCCCCTTTAAATTCTTCATCCAGAAATCTCACTTTAGCCCCTGAATTCAATTATTGGAATTACACTTCACCAACATTCCTTTCTGTGTGGTTCTTGCCAGTCATTTCACTTAAGAATAGTATCCAAGCTAGCCATTTCTAGGTGTCCATTTGAGTTCTTGTATAGGACCACTTTTCAGCTTTTTATATCTTCTTCTTTTATCAGTGTGTAAGCTCCTTGACAGCAATGACTGACATGTATTGTAATCACTTGGAATAGTGCCTGGACTGGCACATAAGAAACCCTTAATGAATTATTCTCAAGTAACTGAGTTTCAATTTGTGGTCATTAGGGAGTAAAACATACATGCATACATAAACACATGCATGTAAATATGTATGTGTGTATATTTACACATATGTATGTATATGTATTGTCTGTGTCTATCCATCCGCTAGCTATTTCAGATTCTACTGGAGGCTACCTCTCTGGAGCTGATTTTGCTTTCAGTTGGCAAAGTCTGTATGCAGTAGAAAGGTAGAACAAGTCACTTTTTTTAATTTACTTCTTGATCATTATTCAGTTTCATGTGATTTTAATGGCTTGACTATTCTAGATATACGATGACTGGGTTGCCAAGCTCTCATTCAAATTATTATTTCAGCAAAAATTTCCATCCTTATCTCTTTCCTTTTTAATTCAAAACTGTTTTTTTCCACACAAATTTTTTACCACCTTCTCCTGTATGTTCTTTTTCATTGATGTCACCAAATATACATATATGGTGATTTTCATTTCATCTTTATCCCTTATAATTGATAGTAAATTACAATTGTCTCAATGTTTTTCTGTTGGTTGTTTATTAACTTCAACAGAAGCACTGAAATCATGAAATTATGTTTCTTATTGGTTTGGGGAGCAAGAAAAAAAATTTTACCAATAGCTTTATTTACATAACAGAATAATATTTTACCCACCTGTTCATTTCACTACAGTAGTTCTGTTTCTTGGTTTTATTAATAATTAAATGATAATATTGACATTATCTAATTCTGTAAGTGGTGTATAAAAGCATTGGTCATTGGAGCAAAATCTCACATTTAGATCATTGATGATTAAGTTAATTAATGAATAGTCTAAAGTCTTAGACACAGTTTCCTTTTGGGGCTGGAACTTTAACTTCCACTTCTAGATGCTGAGCTCTGATCAGTTACCATCTTAACTTGCCCAGACCTTGGCCAACCATACAGGTTTCTAGACATCTCCATGCTATAGTACCATTTGTGCTTTGCTCTCCCCTCCCCACTCCAAACATTCCAATCCTAGATTTATAAACCATAATCAAAGCAACACGAACATTTTTGAAAGGATAGGTCAATCATTTAACCTATAAATTCAATTACTATTTCCTTTGACTCACCTATCCTCTATTCCTACCTTTCGCCTATATGTTTGGTTTCCTTTATTAGATTGTAAGTTCTTGAGTATGAGTACTCTCTTGCTTACTTGTATTTTTATACTCAGTATCTATCACAATGCCTGTAATTAAATAAGCAATTAGTATCTTTCCATTCATCCTTTCATAAGTTGTATTATTTTTAGCATATTAATAATTTCTGGAGATTATAATGCACTGACATATTCTTTACATAAGGGGTTACCTCCATGCCATAATGAAATATTGTTGTAAACCTCCTTTGAATCTTCTCACATTTGAAGCATCCAATAGTGCACACAGTATAAACCCATATTGAAATTTCATTTAAATGAATTGCATATCTATTCTTGACTGAAATCCCAAGTCATTTTGTGATTATCACTATTTTCTAAAGTTATAATTATGGAGTATGGGATGAGGAATATTCAAACATTAACTAAAATAAGAATTTTCATCTCACGCACATCACATATTCTTTAGACAGAACATTTTACCTTATGTTCAATTTAGAAGAAATAAAATCACCTTCTTTCCCTTCCTCCCTCCTTTAGTAGCATGTGTTTTTCTTTTTAATTTTAAAATCAATTACTGCCAGTATTGAATAATTAAATGAACTATTCAGATGTTGATTCAAATTAGAACCATATTTCCTTTGAACCATCATTACATGAAACCTTGACTATCATCCTGGCATTGTTAACATCTTTCCTACTTTTTGCTTTGTTTGTTTTCTAGAACATAACACCTGCATGTGTAGGGGAAAATAATTAGCTAAATACATTAATTGCATCCTTCTGCTAAAAGTTGAGCAGCATTATAAAAATGTAGCATCACTAAGAAATATACTACAATGTAATGACCTGTCTCATGTCATATAAGAAATGGTTATTGCAGTGTGCTTTTGCAGTCAGGTTAATTGCATTTCATCCCATTAAGTACATCACTAGGTATGCTGTAAATTCATTCGAATTGGTTGTCTACTCATTTCTGATTTTTAATGGCTCATATTAAAAATCCTGAGTCTGTGTTCCCTATGCATTCATATATGATTTCTCCTTGTTTCAGTTGAGAATGAAGGGTGATACAGTTCTAAGTTTTTCACTAGTCTAGTACTGTCAGAGAAAAAGGAAAGCTTGAGAATTAAAAACAACGCTAAGACCCCTGTCATTGTCCTCTGATCTCCTTAATTTTAGTACTCTTATGAAAACTGTGGGACCTTCTAGATCCAATAGTTTTGACAACTCCAAGTAAATCCAGTGTTTGTCTCTAGATAGCCAGTCAACAAGGATGTGAATGAAGTCTATTGATGAGTTGTTCCTGGATGGCATGGAATAGCTTTGCGCCTATTCATGTGCCTGTACTTTTTTCTTTATTTTCCAGGGAATGAGGGTCATATAGCTAGTAAGTGACAAGTGTTTGAGGCCAGATTTGAACTCAGGTACTTCTGAATCCAGGGCCAGTGCTCTATCCACTGTGCCTGTACTTCTTGACAGAATCCTAATTAGGATAAGGTTATTTGGGCTTTGACTCTAGATGTTGAATTTCAGAGCACCTTCCATTATTCAGCAACATAGAAACAACTGAACTGACACCATATTTAACAATATTAATTAGTTAAAATAGGAAGCTACCAGATAGCAGTTTCTTTTACAGGTAGCCATTGTGGAAATTTATTTTGATTTGGGGACCCTACCTTGGAGCTGAGATTAGAAAGCCTTAGGCCCTCAGGTTTTTCTTCTCTGTGTGGGAGGGGTTGGTTCCCCTCTCCCTCCACTTCAGCTGAGCCAATAAAGCCCCATGGGCTGTACAAGACACCAGGTCAGACTGCTGAGGGAAAAATCCCCAGTTCCCTCTGCCCTGATCCGATCTATTCAAGAGATCCCCGGCTGTCCTAGGCTGGCCTCTGTCATAGCCCATGCAGAGGTCCCTGGGTTCACAGCAGGGGGTAGCCCTTGGAACCCTGGCTGTGGTACCCATGGGACTCTGGAGCGTCCCCTCCAGCCCCAGCCCTAGTGCGGCTGGCGGATTAGCTTGGTGTGTGTGGGGGCGCAGGGAGCCCCGAGGTTTGAGTGGTTATAAGGAAAAAAAAAAAATATATATATATATATATATATATATATACATACATACATATATATATACATATATATAATATATACTATATATATGTATATATATATATACATATATTGTGGGGAGTTAGATGCTAAAAGGGGAGGGGGCAACAGAGAGCACAGAAGCAGTCAGCACAGGGTACAGTTTGGAGAAAGCGAAGATTAAGAAAACAGAAGGATACTGGAGGACTAGGAGAATGGAAGGAGAGGCGATAGCAGTAAGGAGAGGAAAGTTAGAAGCAGAGGGATAGACAAAGTGAAAGGAGCTCAGAGTTAGAATAAAGGACCTGAGTAGTGAAAGTGGAGCATACCCTAAGGCAAGAGGCAGCAAAGGCCCTTATTGTATTAAAAAAGTTCCAGGCCAGCAGGTGGAAAGAGACACCCGAATGCAGTCAGGTTGTACATTTTATTTCCCTGTATTCTTAATTTAAAATTGTATCTCATGAATAAACCCTCTGCTGTTTTAAATTAATAGCAGTCAGATAGCCAGCCAGTCAAAAGCCCCCAGATTAGTCACTCAGATAGATTAGTCCCCCCCAAAGTAGGCCTAAATAGTTAAAATATTTTTACACCATACCTCAGATGAGCTCCTTCTTCTCCACTTCCTGGAGCAAACATGCCCTTATCATCTCAAGTCTCCAAAGGCACTGGCCTATTGATAACCAAGGACATGCAATATACCTTCCCTAAGGCACTTTTTGTTTTTGCAGGTCAAGGAGGGTTAAGTGACTTACCCAAGGTCACACAGCTAGTAATTTTCAAGTGTCTGAGGCCAGATTTGAACTCAGGTCCTCCTGAATCCAGGGCCAGTACTTTATCCACTGCTCTACCTAGCTGTCCTCTGCCCTAAGGAAATTAAAGGTGCTATATGATGTGACTTATACAGTTTGGCCAAGAGGCAAAAATTGTTACTTAACACTTTTGCTTCCAGTTCTTGTATACTGAGTCATTGTTTTATCTCACTATTAGATTTGAAGTACATAGCTAAGGGACATTTACTATGCTTTCTATCTTCTCACATAAAATAGTATAACATTCTGTACACTGTGGGAGTTAAATTAATGTTATTGATTCCCTGACTGACTAATGCTCAGAGGAAGAAATTCCAATAAGGGCTCTGCCTATATAGACATAGTGAAGTAATGTCAAACAGCCCTTTGGATAATTTAATCAATACAAGCAGTCAATCTAGATAGCTCCAGTCAAAAAAAATCTCTATTTTTTTGTAGTTTTGCTTTATTTATTCAAATATTTTCTATAGTTTTGTTTTACTTCACCTGTGAAGACTCAGTTAAAGACTTGCTTTCCATTATTGAGTAACTAGTTTAGACAGGCTGAGCCAGAGTTATGAGAGAAATAATTCAGGTTAAATATTTATTGGGTGTATTTTCTGAGATTTAGAGATGGCTCAGGATTTTTATTTATAGCTCTATCACTCACATAATATTGACTTATTGTACTGTAAGAAAAAAAAACACCTCTGTAATTGAAAGCACAGTAACACCTGCTGATTTGAAAATACTATTACATACTGCTCTAAAATGAATAGAAAAGAACAAACAGTTTGAAGAGAAACAGTGTTGTAACCTGGCATGGGGCTAGGAATGGAGTAGGGATAAAGAAAAGATATTTTTTGAAATAAGGTGCTACTTTTTCATGTCAGAAAACTCCCTGGTAATGACATCCAACATTTGCAGAAAGAACTATGAATTATGATCAATTCTCAAACATCCAGGACAATTTTATGTGCTTTCTACTTGGGAAGTTCAAAATAAGCTTAGTATCAATAATTTATGAGGCTTCAGGGCATATTCAATACATTTGTACATACACATATTTTAGTTTCTGAGGGCATGATTTATATGCATAATTAATTAAGACTGAACTGAGAGTCAGTTTCTGGGTTCAAATCATGATTCAAAAATTTTCTAGGTATGTGAGGTTGGGAAAAATCACTTAAAATATATGGTTCAGTTTCCTAATCTGTAAAATGGCATGATTAAACTAGGTAGCCACTAGATCCCTCTCCAGTTCTAAATATCCGATGCTAGGATCTGAAGTTGTTGGATGAATAATTATTGACTTCTTGATCTCATGTCTTATATTATTGAAGTTCATGGTCATTAAACTTCAGGGTAATTTGAATAGCACAGTAGAGTCATTCAGTGACCTAATTATTCATTACCTTTTCTCTTAATTTTCTGTTTCATGAATTCTTGGAAAAAATAGGTGTTATTTTTGTTTTTGTTTTGTTTATGCATAATGCAGGAGAAAGGAAGTTGAGCTGTGTTAGAAAGGATGTAACAGCAGCTACCAAGTCTTAGCCAATGCATCTGTGTCAATTAGGAGCTGAGGATCGCTATAATAAATGGATGAAAATGAGAAAAATTTAAAAAAAATTTAAAACCTACAAACTAGGAAAGTTTATTATAACTATAGTTTACTTATAAGATAAACCTTAATTAAGAACAACTGAACTGATCTTGCTAGCTATTTTCATTGACTGAAAAGGGCGTAAAAGAAGATGAAATGTTTGTATGGTACATCTATGATTTTAGGGTTTTTAGTTTTAGTAGGTGACTTTGTATGTGAAGTCTCTGCATCCCCAAATGAAGTATGTCAGCACTGGAATATGCTACAAGATCTTGGACATAAAGAAATACAGAAAAAATTAAAACATGCTGACTATGTCACAAGGTGAGTTATGGTTGCATTCTTTTTTTTTTTTTTTTTTTTGGTGTGGCAATCCCAGTTAAGTGACTTGCCCAGGGTCACATAGCTAGTAAGTGTCAAGTGTCTGAGGCCAGATTTGAACTCAAGTCCTCCTGACTCCAGGGCCGGTACTCTATCTACTGTGCCATCTAGCTGCCCCTAACGGTTGCATTCTTGAAACAGCTTTTAAGCTCTTTTCTATTCTGTCAGAGTTCAATAGCCAGCGTTCACAGGATATATACAGATTATAGGAGTATTAGATGGCTTTTCCTGTTGTTTGGTCCAATTTTGCTAATTAAGGAAGTCTATCATTTCTAGAATTCAGGAGTAAAATGAAGTGTTCTATATAACAAAGCTATTTAACTATGAAGAAAATGGAGGAGTTGATAAAGATATATAATATAATTTTATGGGCTTTTACTTTGATGCCTCATTAAGGTAAAATGTAATGTACAGAAACAAACCATTAAGGGATTGGGCCAATTCCCCCCTCCAAAAAAAGAAACACACACATTAAAAAGAAAACTGGCTGACTCAGTGATTCATCTTAACACATTGACAAAAGGGCTTTGAACAAGTCATTAGAAAGCTTAAAAAGTCATGTCAGATAATCCACAAAGAGCTAGCTAATTCCCTAAAAGATAATTGATAGTCGAGTGTACCAAAGAGGTAATAAATGGACATTTTTACTCTTGGATATAAAAGCACTATATCCTTGGATATAGAAACACTATAGAAACTACTGTATCCAGTAGTATTCAGAAATATTTTTTTTATTATTTTTTATTTTCCTTTATACATTTATTTGTTTTCAGTTCACTGGAGAGTTGTATTCCTATTTCCTCCTCTACAGACTGTTGTGGTGTTTTGGGGTTTTTTTGTAAATAGTATTCTATTTTTTCCCAGTTACATGTAAAGATAGTTTTCAACATTTGCTTTTATAAGATTTTGAGTTTCAAATTGTTTTCCTTCTCCCCTCCCACCCCTTCTCCACAGCAAGCAATCTGATATAGGTTATACATATTCAATCATGTAAACATATTTCCACATTAGTCATGTTGTGAATGAAGAAACAGAATAAAAGGTAGAAGCCACAAAAGTAGTGAAAAGAGTATGCTTTGATCTGCATTCAGACTCCATATCTCTTTCTGTGGATGTGGATAACATTTTCCATCATGAGTCTTTTGTAATTATCTTAGATCATTGTATTGCTGAGAAGAGTTAAATCAATCATAGTTGATCATCACATAATGTTTCTATTACTGTGAACAAGATTTTTCTGGTTCTGCTCACTTTACGCAGCATCAGTTCATGTATATCTTTCCAGGTTTCTCTGAAATCCACTTGTTCATCATTTCTTTCTTTCTTTCTTTCTTTCTTTCTTTCTTTCTTTCTTTCTTTCTTTCTTTCTTTCTTTCTTTCTTTCTTTCACAGGGCAGTGGGGGTTAAGTGACTTGCCCAGGGTCACACAGCTAATAAATGTCAAGGGTCTGAGGCCAGATCTGAACTCAAGTCCTCCTGAATCCAGGGCCAGTGCTTTATCTGCTGTGCCATCTAGCTGTCTCCTTGTTCATAATTTCTAATAGCATAATAGTATTCCATTGCATTCATATACCACAACTTGTTCATCCATTTCCCAGTTAATGGGGATTCCCTCACTTTCTAATTCTTTGCCACCAAAGAAAAAAAGAGCTTTTATAAATATTTTTGTACGTGTATGTCCTTTTCTCTTGTTATGATATCTTTGCCACCAAAGAAAAAAAGAGCTTTTATAAATATTTTTGTACGTGTATGTCCTTTTCTCTTGTTATGATATCTTTTAGATACAGACCTAGTAGTGGTATTGCTGGAACAAAAGGTTTGTATATTTTGATTGTCCTTCGGATATAATTCCAAATTATTGTCCAGAATGGTTGGATCAGTTCACAACTCTACCAACAGTGCATTAGTGTTCCAATTTTCCCACATCTTCTCCAACGCTTTTCATTTTCCTTTTCCATCATATTAGCCAATCTGATAGGTGATAAGTGGTATCTCAAAGTTGTTTTAATTTGCATTTCTCTTATCTATAGTGATTTAGAGCATTTTTTCATATGACTGTAGATAGCTTTACTTTCTTTATCTGAAAACTGCCTGTTCATATCCTTTAACCATTTATTGGGGAATGAATCTATACAGATTTTTAAGGACAACCATAAGAACTGGCACCTTAAAAAGATAGTGCATGTTCCTTCTCTCAATGTCCTCAATGGACATTGGACAATTTGGAGCCTTATCATAGAAATAGAAAAACAAGGGTCAGGAGGACTTGAGTTCAAATCCGGGCTCAGGCACTTGACACTTACTAGCTGTGTTACCCTGGGCAAATCACTTGACCCTCATTGCACCACCACAAAAAAAAAAAAAAGATAGAAAAAACAAATAGAAAAACAAAGTGAAGTCATACAATGACATTGTACCTATATAATTAATGAGAATTATGCTTTTAATTAGTATTCCATATTACATAAAATTTCAAGAAGTAATTTTTAGGCATCTTCAGAGGTTGTGGTCTTCTAGCTAAAATCCATGATACTTAAAAAAAAGGATTTCCAACAATGCCATTCATTTGTACATTTTAAGAATTTATATCATTCAAAAATCCTTGAGAATATTCTGAATTCTGATGGTTTATTAGAGTAGATTCAAACATAATATGATGCACTAAAAATTTGCTTTTATTTCATAATCTTTAAGATTCAAAAGAATGAATGATGTTGTAATAAAAGCAATGAGGTATGCAATGGGAGTGCTGGAATTGGAATCAAGAAGAATTGAGTTCAAATCTAGCCCCAGATATTGAAAAGCTGAGTGACCTTGAACAAGGCACTTAACCTCTGTATACTGAAGTTTCCTCAGATGTAAAATGGGGATAACAATATAATTTATTTCACATAATTTTTGTGATAATATTCATAATGTTCTTATCACAATTCCTGTAACATATTAGGGAAAATATTTATTTCCTCCTCCATCCAAAAGGATGATAGAGCACTATCCTAGAGATTGTTCCAGTTGTTATATCATTCTATAGTCTGCTGTGAAATAAATTCCCATGATTTCAAAAGGATAAAATGAAAACTAAAAACAAGAAGAAGAAGAAGAAGAAGAAGAAGAAGAAGAAGAAGAAGGTTATTTTATGAATTGGAAATGAAACCACTTCTTTTTTTGAATGTTCCTTTTCTGTCCTATAATGACTGATTCCCTAGTCCTCTTAACCCATTGGCCAAAATATCTTGGCATCTTGGAAATATACTCTTAATGTGCTTGATTTTTATTGATATGTATTGAGGAAATTGTTTGACTGTGGACTTTTGTTTAGAATCATAGGGAAGCATAAGTAAATCATTAAAGAGGGGGATTTTCTTTATAATCTTTTACTATGAAGGGAAATATGTAAAGGTTGGTCTGCAGACTGCATGTTGGGAAGAAGATAAGATATTACAGATTAATATGAATATTTTATTCATTTACACCGTTCACTTTGATATGAAAGAAAAAATATGAGGCCAAAGTATTTTATAGGATCTAATAGCATTCACACCACTTATAGAAAAATGGTGACTATGTTGCCTCACCTCTTCAATACACACATTTAATTCTTGAAACTGATTGTATTTACATATGATCTTATAAAAATTAATGCACCATTCAGTATGATAATTTAATTATATGGTATGGTGTTTATATATATATGAGAAACATATATATAATATGTATAATAATACACACAAGAAATATACAAAACTTGTCATAAGCTTCCTTTTACATGATGTCTTCTGATCAGAAATAAGATAACCTTTTAGAGTAACTACATTTAAGCAAATGTATGCATTCCAGTAGATATGTGATAATTTCATGTCATTCATCATTTACAATTGTCACTAGTTCTGTCTAATTTCACTTTCTTATTCTTTCTTTTTCATATTACTTTAGTCATAGAAACTACATATGCTTTTTAAAGTAATTTTCCTCATAAGCTGGAGCATTTTAGAGGCAAGGCACTCCATCTGGTGGAAGTTTGAAGACTTAACACCTATTCACCTTTTAATACCTAATTTTACAATGTTTTACTTATTTGTTTTCTCAACAGAATCTTACATGTTTCTAGATGTATTGTAGTAAGAACCATTATCTTTATTCACTTGCATGAAATAAGTAGAGTTCTGCTTATATCCATGGTGAAAGAAAAACATACACACACACACACACTTAATTGTTGATCTCATGATTTTCACTGCTTCACTTGCAAGTGAGATTCTATTACCATCAATCTTGTGAATTGTGCCATTTAAGGTGGTCATAAAATCTAAATCAATGACTATTAATGGGCTTGGTGCCTATATGCAGACAGGTTATACTTAACCCATTTTGTATTTTATATGCTGACACTATTGATTGGTGTTTCCTGTAAAAACTACCTTGAGGGAGACTGGAACTACACCACATGTAAGGGAGAGGATACACAAACATCATACAACTATTGAACACTCATAAGTTCCAAAGGGCTAAATTATGCACTATAACAGGGGATCACCATTCTTTTCTTCATGTGGCTTCGGTCTTGATTACAGTCCTAACACAATTACAAAAGCTAGCACTAAAAATGAGGGCTTTTTTTTTAATGTATACAACTTCAGTTGAAGCCTTTTAAACACTAAATTATAATTTTACAATAATAGAGTGTTTGCCTAGATCTAGTAGTTTTGACAGATGTGATTTATGTTTCAGACAATAATGATAAAATTACATGTAACACTTGAAACACATTGAGGCAGCATTATATGGCATGAAATAATAGTCTAAAAGGTATGATTCTGATCTTTAGCTTCTACTCTTCTATATAGCTATATGACATTGGATACATCATTTTATCACATTGATCTTGATGTTTTGTGAAAATAAAGACCCAAATAGTTGAATTTCACTTTTTCTCTTTCCTCCTATATTTTCCCCTGCAATTTGCTCAGGTTTAATGGAGTACTTATTTGTTTTTATTTCCTTTAATATAATAAAATTTTCCCTTCTTTGTTTTCTCCAACTTCCTCCCTCATTCTTCCTTTCTTCTCTACTTCTCTTCTTCCTTACATCTTTATTTCAAACCTCCTTTCCTTTTCTTTCTTTCTTTCTTTCTTTCTTTCTTTCTTTCTTTCTTTCTTTCTTTCTTTCTTTCTTTCTTTCTTTCTTTCTTTCTTTCTTTCTTTCTTTCTTTCTCTCTGACTCTGTCTCTGTCTCTCTCTCTCTGTCTCTGTCTCTCTCTCTCTTTCTTTTTTTTCTCTCTCCTCAAAAATAATTTATTAAGTGTCAACTAGGTTCCACTATGGTAAAGACTAGTTATACAAATTTAAAATAATAATAATAATAATAAATAACAACAGTGCATTTTGAAGCTCAAGTTTTCGTTGGAATAGACAACACATTAAAGAAAGTTCAGCTAAGAGAGAGAGAAAAGGTTAGAAATACCAAGATTGCAAGGGTGTTTCAGAGAGCACATAACAAAGTCTAGGTTTACTTAGGTAAATTCAGTAAATCAGCTGACAGCCCTTTACAATTACAGGGTCAGGAAATCCTGAGAAAGCAGTGGAAGGTAGATGACAAGAACTAGCTGGCCTTCAATCTTAATGGAATTAAAAGTTAGAGATTCCATTAATCCAAACAACTATGAGTTCCAAGTGTCTGGGCAAGAATTATGGCAATTAGAGTTTAGACAGACCTGAAAGAATTGTGATACCTGCCTTTTGATCTGATCATTAGTGAATATGACCACTGTCTATTATTGTTAATAGTCTGCATTCCACATTTGTTTGTACTATTTTAAAAGAAATTTAAAACATAAACACATAAGAAATATCTCTACAATGCATGAAGAAAATGAGCTAGTAATGGAATGTTGTTGGCAATGGAATATAGCACAAAATCAGGTAGAAGGGGGGATTATTTTGTTAGATATTGCATTGTAGGGTTAAACAGTATTATACATGTGCTAATTTGGATTGTTTGTTCTCATATTTTAGTTCCTTGATGTTCTATGTTGCCTTAGATCTTTGAGTAAACAGGAACATGTCTTTACTCAACATTTATGACTTGAGTCATATTGTCTATTTTAGAGAAATGTTCTCAGTGGACATAATTATTATTTTCCACTAACTTCCCTTCTTGAATTCAATTCATTCCTTCAGTGAAAAGTTGATTATTTATGAACATGTTTGTCTATTTTTGAGCCTTTGTCTAATCAATAAACAAACTATTTGAAAGTTACTTCTAATGCTGTTCTTTGTGCTCTCTCTCTCCACATATATACTCACACATACATACATATATATGCATATATATACATATTCATATAAATGTGTGTATATGTACACACCATATATTTATAAACATATATACATGCATCTCTAGATATGTATATCTATATGTTTGTGTATATGATGTATATCAGCATATGTGTATAAAGAGAAAATGTATATACATATATATAATTTATGCATGTATGTCTATATATACAGAGAAAGAAGATATATGTATATGTGTATATATACAACGAGAGATACTGGATTATCAGATTCATAATCACACACAGAGTGTTAGAGTCTGATTGATAGTGCTGTTCCTCATTGAACTAACCAGAGACACATATGATTATGATGATAACAGCCCCTGAAATCTTCCTTATAGCATTCCCAATTCATCACCAATTTTTCTAATGACCTTGTAAATAAGAGAGACATTCTGGCCTTCACAGAACATGGAATTATAAGATATTTCAAAGTAAAATATAAATTGTGATATTTTAGTGAATATGTTTAAAATAAAAATAAAGATATTACTGAATGTAACCTCATTTAAACTTTCAATATTCTATAATCTTACACAATTTAATTCAACACATATTTGTTTATTATTGACTATATATAGGTAACAGTGCCAGATGCTGGGACTACAAAGCTGAATAACAAGTCCCTAAACTCAAAGAATTTCTAGTCTAATAGAAGAAAAATTACATACATACATACATATATATATATGTATATATATGTATATATATATATATATATATATATATATATATATATATATATATATATGTATGTGTGTGTGTTTGTGTGTATGATAGAATGATTTTTAAATGAAGTCCAAAACATTTGTTCTAACAAAATTTTTTAAAGTGTAAAAATCTTTTTTAGCTAGGAGGTCCTTTAGCAGAGAAAGCCCCTATGAAGGAGATAACATTTTATCTGTTTCTTAAAGGTAGGGGATGACTTTAATAGGTAGGTAGATAGATAGGTAGGTAGGTGGGTAGGTAAGTAGGTAAGTAGGTAGGTAGGTAGACATTAGGAAGATACATAGGTAGGGATTAGGAGTACCGATAGAAGTAAGCAAGATAATCTTTACCTTCAAGGATCATACATTCTTATGGAGGGAGGCAATAACATAAAGAGATCATGGAATGGGGGTATACACAGTGTGACAGGGTGTATTCCAAGAATAAGAAGGAATCTAAAGAAAAAGTTCAGGCTTTAGTAAGTTGAAACATAGCTTTGATCCTTCCAAAAGTGGAAAGAGGATATTCTGCAACACTTTGCGATGGCCCAAATCAGTGCATTGTCATAGAAGCTTTAAAAACTAAATTGAGTAGCTATTAGTAGTTTCATATATGAGAGGAAAAGGATAAAATAAGGCTCAAAAATAAGTTTGATAACATCACGTAAAAGACCCTAAATCACAAACAACTGTTTTTTTGTTTTGTTTTGATTTTACCTTATTCTATGGGCAATAGGGAGTCAGTGGACATTTTTAACACAGTAATTACTTGTTCATGTCTGCAAGTAAAGAATCATGTTTTGACAGTTATGGTTGGGTGAAGGGTAGATTGGAGAAAAGTAATTAGTTGGGAACCTAGTACAATAATTCAAGGAAGAATTAATGATGGCTTGTGTTAAATGGCAGTAGAGGGACTAGGATTTAGCAACTCATTGGATAGGAAGGTGCTGAGATATGGAAGAGGTAAATATAAATTCAAATATTTAAAACTATATCACTAGATTGATGGTGGGATCATCAACAGAACTCACAAAGATTAGAGGTATGATGCTGGAGGAGAAAACTTTGAATTTGAGATGTCAGCAAGGTACCTGAATAGAGCTTCACATTAGGCATTGGACATAAAC
This sequence comes from Dromiciops gliroides, assembly GCF_019393635.1. Lineage (NCBI taxonomy): Eukaryota > Metazoa > Chordata > Mammalia > Microbiotheria > Microbiotheriidae > Dromiciops > Dromiciops gliroides. The sequence goes on from NC_057861.1 coordinate 377,895,928, forward strand.
TTAGGAGGTTGAAAGTGAGATCAGAACCAGAGATCAAGATTTGCAAATCACTTGAGAAAAAGGATATATTTTAATTAGGAAAAATGGCATTTTCTCTCCAATGGAGTAGGTGAATAGAGAGAAAAAGGGTGCGGGTTAAGTAGATATCTTCAGAATAAGACACATAGTTATGAGCCAAGAATAGAAAAGTGAATCAGCAAAGGATAGCAAGAAATAATTACATAAAGACCCAGACAAGATAAATGTCATGAAACCTGAGGAAGCTAAGAATTAACAAGAAGAAAATTTTCAAAGAAGGCACTGAGTGAAACATGCCATTAACCTTGATATCATGGGTAAGGAAGCTAGATTGGAAAGGTGAGTAGTGAGTGAATAAAAAAAATAAGTGGAAGCAACAAGTATAGCCTATTCTTTCCAAATGTTTGCTCCAAAATAATGTAAAAAACATAAGCTAATATTATGAGACTCTAAGACCATCAAAGATGGTGAAAGACTATTAGTTATCCTGTATCCCTGATGGCTTTCTGACAAGAGGAAATTCCAAAAGATTTTTTTTTCTTTTTGGCTTAAAAAGTTTATTCCTCAGAATCTTTCTTCTTTGTGATATCTATATCTTTAAAAGGGTTGATAAAACCAAAAAAGAATCTTTGGTACAATCTCCTGAACCACAATTGTACAAAAATAGCCCATACTTTTCAGGGAGTTGTACTATTTCTATTGAACATATTTAAATTGAAACCATATGTTTACTTTACTGCTGCCCAAAATGGACTGCATATGAAGGAGACATAATAAGATAAACATTTGTTCATATTTTTTGCATCTATTGCCTTTAATATTGATGGGTTTACTTTCATATAGGAAGAAATACTGGAAATAAAGATTACAGGTTTAAAAGACTATGTGCTGACTTCACCAAGGTTTCCCAGTTTTGCTTACTTTACTTTGTATCAGTTCATGTAAGTCTTTCAAGGTTTTTTCTAAAGCCATCCTGTTCATCATTTCTTATATAAAAATGGTCTCCCATAACAATCATATGCTAAAACTTATTCAGCCATTCCCCAATTGATGGTCATCGCCTCCCCTCAATTTACAATTCTTTTCCACCAAAAAGCAGCTGCGATAATTTTTGTTTTGTTTTGTTTTATAAATAGGCCTTTTTGTCTCTGTGATATGGAACTAGCAGAGCTATTTCAGGATCGGAGGGTATGCACAGTTTTATAGCCCTTTGGCCATAGTTCCAAATTTATTTCAAGAATGATTAGATCAGTTCACAACTCCAAAAATAGTGCATTAGTGACTCAATTTTCCCACATCCCCACCAACACATCATTTTTTTTCTGTCATATTAGCCAATTGATAGGTATGAGGTAGTATCTCAGAGTTGTTTTAATTTGCATTTCACTAAATCAAAAATTATTCCAAGCAATTGTCATATAGTAATAAATATCTTTGATTCATTTGTCTCATAAATACTTTATAGCCTTTGACCGTTCATCCTTTGAGGAATGACTTGTATTCTTAAAATTTTGACTCACTTCTCTATGTATTTTAGAAATGAAACCTTTATCAGACACTTGATTTAAAAAAAAAAAGTTTCCCTTTTGTCTGCTTTCCTTCCAATGTTAGTTGCATTGATTTTGTGCAAAAATTTTATTTTAATATGATCAAAATATCAATTTTATATCTCATAATCCTCTTCATCTCTTGTTTGGTCAAATAATTCTTCTCTTCATAGCTCTTATAGCTAAACTCTTCCTTTCTTTCCTAATTTTTTTATGATATCACTCTTATCACCCTTTGTGTCTAAATCATTTAACCATTTGTACCTTATCTTGCTATACTGTGTAAGATGTTGGTCTAGTTTCTGTTATGCTATTTCCAAATTTCCAAGCAATTTTTTGGCATATAGAAAGTTCTTGTCCCAAAAGATTGGGTCTTTGGGTTTGTCAAACACTAGATTACTATTGTCATTTACTATTCTGTCTTGTGTACCTAATTTATTCCACTAATTTACCTTTCTACTTCTTAGGCACTACCCAATTGTTTGAATGGCTACCATTTTATAATACAGTTTGATATTGGGTACAGCCAGGCTATCTTCCTCCACATTTTCAGGGCCAAAGGGACTCTGTTGATGACCTGCACCATGGCTCAGGACCTTGATGCTATCTTGCTAGGGTGCAGCTGATGGCTTGGCCAGATGCTGCCTGAAGTGGAATGTACTCCCCTTTTACTGTGAGAGACAGATTTTTCTTGCTGATATTCTAAGTTGTCTTCAGCTAGAAAATTGTTTTCTTCTGTCTTTTTTGTTGGTTCTACCTATCCAGTATTCATTTTGAGGCATTACTTTAGAGTTATTTGAAGGTGCTTTAGGGAGAGTTTAACTAAGTTTCTGCCTTATTCTTCCATCTTCTATTGTTCTTGTTTATTAAAGAGCTTTAATACATTACATCTGTGAACATTTGCATGATATATTTGTTTGTTTGTTTATTGTGTGTACAGCAAGTATCATGAAATATAACAATGGAACCAAAATGTCTTCCTGTTATCACACATTGATAACTTACAGCAGGTCTTCTTAAACTTTTTCCACTCAAAATCTCTTTTCTCAAGAGAAATTTTTATACAACTCTAGATATATAGGTATATAAAATAGGTAGACACAACCTTTTACTGTTGTCAAATTTTTGTGACCTCCCACATTCATTTGTGTGACCCCATGTGAAGTCACACCCACAGTTTAAGAAGGTAGACTTCAGAGTAACCAACAGAGTGAGAAATTAGATGCCTAATGAAATCCAAAAATTGTGAGAGAAAAGGACCATTTCATCTTCACTCTATATATGAATAATAATAAAAAAACAACTCTGGACTTTAAATATGGAACTTGGAGGTTCTATGTGTTGATCTATATTCTATGTACAATCACATTAATAGTAGAGAAGAGGAAAAACTAGTCAAATTCTGTGTCACCACAGAGACCAAAGAGTACAGAAGTTGACTTTTTTTTCATATCAGTCAGATGTTTTATTGCCATGTGTAGAGAGATTATGATTTATTGGAAGAATGATATTATTCTTAGTGCTGACATAAAATAGGCAAGGTCATTCTCTATCCAATGCAGACATATAATATTTTGAAGGTTAGAAGGGCAAACCTGTCTGATCCCAAGATCAAGGATTTAAAGTATTATTGTTGCTATCTGATGATCAGAATAAATGCCCTGGGAGAAGCTCTCCAGGGCCAATTCTCTAATTATATATAATTGCAGGGCAATGGGCATTAAGTGACTTGTCCAGGGTCACACAGCTAGTAAGTGTCAAGTGTCTGAGGCCGGATTTGAACTCACGTACTCATGAATCCAGCGCTTTATCCACTGCACCACCTAGCTGCCCATCTAATTATAACTTACTATTAGGAAGCAAATAACAAGCAGATTAATGGTCTTTTTTGCAAAAATACATATAGATAAGCATAGATATAGATATAGTTCTAGGCGTGGGTATAGGTACAGATATAGATGTAGATGTAGATATGATATAGAGGTGTAGATATAGAGACGGAGGCAGAGACAGAGACAGAGATGGAGACAGATATAGAGATAGAGATATAGAGACAGAGATAGAGACAGAGATAGAGACAGAGATAGAGATAGAGATAGAGATAGAGATAGAGATAGAGATAGAGATAGAGATAGAGATAGAGATAGAGATAGAGATAGAGATAGAGATAGAGATAGAGATAGAGATAGAGATAGAGATAGAGATAGAGATAGAGATGATAGAGATAGAGATAATCACCTGAGTTTTTCACATCCAGAGACCTAAGTTAAAAGGACACTAGGTGATGATCGCAAATGAATGCTTTTACTACCTAATGTTTCTGTATTAATTGAGAAATAGCTCTTCTTCCCTCCTTCTCCTCTTGCATATCCTTCTTCTCAGCCGTCGCCACCGCTCGAGGGCCGGGTTCGCCGCTGCTTTCTGCCGTCTCTCGCCCTCTACCCCGCGATGGTGAACGTGGCCCATGCAAAGCTCTATGAAATCCTCGGGGTCCCTCCAGGCACCAGCGAGAACGAACTGAAGAAGGCTTATAGAAAGTTGGCCAAGGAATACCACCCTGATAATAATCCAAATGCTGGGGACAAATTCAAAGTAATAAGTTTTGCATATAAAGTTTTACCAAACCCTGAGAAACGGGAATTATATGATCGATATGGAGAGCAAGGCCTTCGAGAAGGTAGTGGTGGAGGCAGTGGCATGGATATTTTTTCTCATATTTTTGGTGGAGGATTGTTCAGTTTTATGGGTAATCAAAATAGAAGTCGAAATGGTAGAAGAAGAGGCGTGGACATGATGCATCCTCTCAAGGTGTCTTTAGAAGATCTTTATAATGGTAAGACCACCAAACTGCAACTTAGCAAAAATGTTCTTTGTGGTGCATGCAGTGGCCAAGGTGACAAGACAGGAGCTGTTCAGAAATGTAGTGCCTGTCTGCGTCGAGGTGTACAGATAATGATAAGACAGCTGGCTCCTGGGATGGTACAGCAGATGCAGTCTGTGTGCTCTGATTGCAATAGAGAAGGAGAAGCAATTAATGAGAAAGATCATTGTAAAAAATGTGACGGAAAAAAGGTGATAAAAGAAATGAAAATTCTTGATGTCCATGTAGATAAAGGCATGAAACATGGACAGAGAATTACATTTACTGGAGAAGCAGACCAGGCCCCAGGAGTGAAACCAGGAGACACTGTTATTTTGCTACAAGAAAATGACACGCAAAATAGGACTTGTTGAAGCACTATGTAGATTTCAGTTCACATTTAAGCACCTAGATGCCTGTCAAAGTGTGGTGAAATATCCACCTGGCAAAGTAATTGAACCAGGCTGTATCAGTGTAGTTCGAGGAGAAGGAATGCCACAATATCGTAATCCCTTTGAAAAAGGTGATCTTTACATAAAGTTTGATGTACAATTTCCTGAAAACAACTGGATTAAGCCAGAGAAACTTTCTGAACTTGAAGACCTCCTTCCAGCTAGACTGGAAGTTCCTAGTGTGATTGGTGACACAAAAGACGTAGATCTTCAGGAGTTTGATAGCATTCCAGGCTCTTCAGGTGGTCAGAGGAGGGAGGCTTATAATGACAGCTCTGATGAGGAAAGTAGCCATCATGGACCTGGAGTATAGTGTGCCCACCAGTAAACATTGCTTTAAAAAGAAAGAAAAGTAAAGTTGCACAAGAGGAAATACTTTCCAGTTTTGTCTGATTTGTTTTCAGCAATCTAGCTGGATTGTCTAAGCAATCCAGATGAACTGATGGACATCTATTGCTGTATGTGTAACTTTTAAATTGGTTATAGTATCTACAGAGTGTATAATTTAAACTAACCACAAAGCTTTACATCTTCATTTTGACTGTTCTGTAGCAGAATAAAACACTTGAAAGGAAAAGATTCCCTTTCACATGGGTTCTAAGGTTCAAAAAAAAAAATTGAGAAATAAATATGATCCAATGATCTAAGCAGAAGGAATAGCCATCAGTTTCATGATATACATGCAACTCATTGCCTTATTTTAATATAACAAATAATAGGAAAATAAAAATCAAAACATTGTCAGAAATGGAATCTTAATGGTTATGGGCTAGAAATGATGCACTTAAATAGTAGTTACTTCCACTTTCACACTATTATTTCTTAAATAGCTCTGACATACATTTTCATGACCATCCTTGAGTATTCCCTTAACCCTTTCACCTTTTTACTCCCACTACTCCCTAATATCTTTGAAATTCACATCCTTCCAATGATATTTTTTCTAATTTTGAATATTTTATTTTAAACACCTATGATAAAAGGAATAATAGTTACCCAAAGGGAAAAATAATAAAAAGTTAAACTTGACACCAATTAAAATGGGAAAAACTCTGAGGAAAATTAAAATGGAGGAACAATTAGGATACAGGATTAGGATAGAGTCTAAATGTCCAATGAAAGGAGTATGAAATAAATATATGTTGGTGATAATAAGAACACCATCACTAAAATTAGAATAAACCCAATGCTATTCAATCTTTACCATGGTTTACCCAGTTCTGTTAACTTTGATTGCAAATATTTATAGGGGGAAAAAATAAAATATTTATAGGGGAAATTTGTTTTTAAATATTTATAAGGGGATTGAGCCAAATGGTGGAGACAAGTCAGGAAGTTGTCTAAGCTCTCCCAAGTTCACTTCAGAAGCAACATTAAATCAACATTAAACCACTGACCACTGGTGAAGCCCTGCCCAAGGCTGAGTAATGTTAAGTTACTGGCCCTAGGCCTAGCAGTAGAGAGATACTTTTCCCACAGCAAACCAGCAGCTGGGGGCTCCAATCCTTGAGGTGATCTGCAACAAAATCACTCCTCCAGGGCCTGCTAGTAGTGTGACTCTGTTATTAAAGCAACCCAGAAGCAGGGGCCCCATATATAGGCATATTTTAAATGAAATTACTCTTTCAGGGGCCTGCTAAGAGAGGGGCTCTGTTAACAGAGAAACTCACTAGCAAGGCACCACACCTGGGGCAGATCAGGAACAAGACTCTAGTGCCAGCCACCAGAAAAACTGTTAACTTTAGCAACCCAGCAGTAGGACACCATCCCTAGAGGCCAGCCCACCCCCCAGTAAGGCAATATTTAGTATCAGCCTCCCAATACCAGTCAGAAGTGAAGCTTATTCTACAAAGAAAATAAGCAGCTAAGGTCTTGAGCCCAGCAAAAGTCACCAGTAAGACCCAGAGACTCAGCAAAACTAACTAAATAAAATAAAATATTGAGACACTTCATAAATAGACCACAACTCTCACATAAAAACACCAAGTCACAAAAAAAATTCATGAAAATGAGCAAAGAAAAAAAAAAAGCTTGACTATTGAAAATTACTACAGTGATAGGGAAGATTAAGACATAAATTTAGAGAAGAACAACAGTAACAAAACAGCTATAGTTGAAGCTTCAAAAAAACTGTAAATTGGTCTCAGGCTGAAAGGAATTCTTGGAAGAGCTTAAAAAGGACTTTAACAAGCAAATTAGAGAAGGAGAAGAAAAATTGGGAAAATAAATAGAAGCAATGTAAGAGAATCATGAAAAAAGTCAATATCATAGAAAAAGATATACAAAACTCTACTGAGGAAAATAACTCCCTAATAACAGAATTAGTCAAATAGGAAAAGGACAAAGGGTCACTGAAGAAAATAGTTCTTTAAAAATTAGAATTTAACAAATCGAAAGTAATGATTCTATGAGACATCAAGATATAACAAAACAAAATAAAAAAAGTTAAAAGAATAGAAGACAATGTGAAATATCTCATTGGAAAAACAACTGACCTAGAAAATAGATCCAGGAGATATAATTTAAGAATTATTAGACTACCTGAAAGCAATGATTTAAAAAAATAATCTTGGAAAATATCTTTTAAGAAATTATCAAGGAAAGCTGTCCTGACATATTAGAACAAGAGGGCAAAATAGAAATTGAAAAAATCCACCAATCATTACCTGAATGAGATCCCCAAATGACAACTCCCAGGAATATCACAGCCAAATTTCAAAACTCACAAATCATGGAGAAAGTATTCCAAGCAGCCAAAAGGAAACAATTCAAATGTTGTGGAACTACAGTCAGAATTATACAGGATTTGGCAGCTTCCACATTAAAAAATCACAGGAATTGGAATATAATATACCCAAAGGAAAAGGACTTAGGTTTACAAACAAGAATAACCTATCCAGCAACATTCAATATAAAATTTCAGGGAAAAATATGGACATTTAATGAAATTAAGGACTTTAAAGTTTTTCTTTTTAAAAGGCCAGAGTTGAATAAACAATTTGACTTCCAAATATAAGACTCAATGGAAACATAAAAAGGTATAAAATAAACAAGAAAGAAAAAAATGTAAGAAAGGTTAAACTATTTATATTTCTATATGACAAGATAATATGTGTAAGTCTTAACAACTTAAAGTAAGAGCAATTAGAAGGAGTATATGTAGACAGATGATGTGGCTACAAGTTGATATTGTTGGGACAACACCTCAAAAAACAAAATAAAGGGGTAAGAAAGAAATTATATGGAAGAAGAGGAAAATTGAGTGGGTTAAATTCTCCAACAAAAATAAATGCATGAAAGACCTATTTTAATGGAGGGAAACTTGGGGGATAGTATGGTGGGCAAAGATTAAACCTGACTCTCATCAAAATAGTCTCAAACAGGGAATAACATACACAGCAAGTTGCATATTGAAATCTATCTTACCCTAAAAGAAAATAAAAAAGGGAAGAGAATAATAGAAGGAGGAAGGGGGACTGATACAAAGTAATGGTTATTAGGGAATGCAATGATCAGAAGTAAAACACTTATGATGAGACAAAGGGTGGAGGGGATAAACAGATGAAAAATAGCATGGAGGGAAATACGCAGTTAGCTATCATAACTATAAATGTGAATGGGATGAATTCACCCATTAAACAAAAATGGATAGCAGAATGGATTAAAAAACAAAATCCTATATGTGGTTTACAAGAAACACATTTGAAGCAGAGACAAAGAAACAGGGAAAATGTAAGAAACTGGAACAGAATCTATTATGCTTTAGCTGAAAAAAAGGAAGCAGACATAGCAATTAAGATTTCAGATAAAGCAAAACTTAGTTAAAAGAGATAAAGAAAGGACAGCTAGGAGGACCTGAATTCAAATGTGACCTCAGTCACTTTACACATACTAGCTGTGTGAACCTGGGCAAGTTATTTAACCCTCATTGCCCCACCCCCAAAAAGATAAAGAAACTATAATTGCAGAAAGGTACAATAGACAATTAAGTCATATCAATATTTAACATATATTCACCAAAAGTTATAGCAAAATGATTTTTGAAGAAGTTGAATGAGTTACAGGAGGAAATAAATAACAAAACTATACTAGTGATGGACCTTAAATTTCCCCTCTCAGAATTGGATAAATCTAACTAAAAATACATAAGAAAGATATTTTAAAAATGAATAAAATTCTTGAAAAGTTAGATATGATAGATCTCTGGAGAAAATTGAATGGGAATATAAAGGAATATAACATCTTCTCAGCAGTATGTAGCACCTACAAAATAATTGACCATATATTAGCACAGAAAAATGTCACAACCAGATGCAAAAGATCAGAAATAGTAAACAAATCATTTTCAGATGTCAATGGAATAAAAATTACATTCAATAATGGACAATTGAAACAGAATAAAAATCAATTGGAAATTAAATAATCTGATCCTAAAAAACAAGTGGGTCAAAAAACAAATCATAGAGACAATTGATGACTTCATTAAAGAAAATTCCAAAGATGAGACAACATATCAAAATCTATGGGATGCAGCCAAACTAGTACTTTATGGAAAATGTATATATATCCCCCATGGCTTATAGAGTAGACAAAAAGAAGTTCAATGAATTGGGCATGCAACTAAAAAAAACAAACTTGAAAAGGATGAAATTAAAAATTTCCAACTAAACACCAAATTGGAAATTCTAAAAATGAAAGGAGATATTAATAAGATTGAAAGTAAGAAAACCATTGAATTAATAAATAAAGCTAGATGATAATTTTATGAAACAAAAATAAAAGAGATAAACCATTAGTTAATTTGATGACAAAAAAGGAAAGAATAAAACTAGATTATTAGTATCAAAAATAAAAAGAGTGAACCTACCACGAATGAAGAGGAAATTAAGACAATTGTTAGGAATTTGCCCAATTATATCCCAATAAATTTGACAATCTAAATGAAATGGATGAATATCTACAGAAATATAAATTACTCAGATTAACAACAGAAGAAATAAAATACTTAAAGAACCCCATTTTAGAAAGAAATTGAACAAGCCATCAATGAACTTCCAATGAAAAAAATACCCAGTAAGAAATCGATTCACAAGTGAATTCTACCAAGCATTTAAAGAACAATTTATCTAGGGGCACCTAGTTGGCTCAGTGGATAAAGCACCGGCTCTGGATTCAGGAAGGTACTGAGTTCAAATCCAGCCTCAGAAACTTGACACTTACTAGGTGTGTGACTGGGCAAGTCACTTAACCCTCATTGCCCTTCAAAAACAAAAAACAAAACAAAAACAAAAACAAAAACAAAAAGAACAATTAATCCCAATACTATAAAAATTATTTGAGAAAATAAGTGGAGTCCTACCAAATTTCTTTTATGAGGTTAATATAGTGCTATATCCAAACAAGGAAGAGACAAAATAGAGGAAGTTCTAGATCAATCTCCCAAATAAATATCGCTACAAAATTTTAATTAAAGACTAGTAAAAAGATTACAGCAATACATCACAAGTATCATACACTATGACCAGGTGGGATTTATACCATGAATGCAGGGCTGAATCAATATTAGGAAAACTATTAAAGTAATGTACCATATCAATAACAAAGGAACATAAAACATTTGAATATCTCAGTAGATGTCAAAAAGGTCTTTTGAAAATAAAGCACCTGGAGGCAGAGCCAAGATGGCAGAGAGAAGGGAGCAAGCTGCTTTATCTCTCCTTCAGTTCCCTCAAAAAGAACATTAAATCAAGCTTATAAACAGATTATGAAACTACAGAACCTACAAAAATACTGCAATAATTTAAAAGACTTCAGGAAAATTTGATCTCACTTGGGCAGGGGGAGAGCACAGTGCTTCTCAGCATAGCACAGTGTGGACGGGGTATGAGCAAGTTATCAGTAAGCTCAAGGCCACAGCCAAAAAACTCAGGCCCCTAGATCTTGGCTCAGGAGGTTGGTGGCACAGTAAGCCAATGTTGAGATCCACCAGCACCAGCTGAGAGGGCAGGCTGCCAGGTAGGGGATCACCCACATTATGGACACGGCCAGGCCTGGCCATGCAAACATGCCAGGAGCAAGCACAGGGAGCAAGCCCATGGTGATGAGAAATCCACAAGCCAGAGAGGCCTCAGAGTAGAAAACCAGTGGCACAGCCCCTATGTCCCAGCAAGTGAAGCTTGAAACAGTGACCCTGCTGCCCAAGGAGTGGATCTCAACTTTAAAGAAAAATAATAAGCTGCAATGTGAGGAAGACAGAAAAAAGAGCATTCACCACTGGGGGCTTCTGTGTCAACAGGGAAGAGCCAAATAAAAACTCAGATAAGGACAATACTCTCAAATTTCCCGCATGTGAAGCCTCAAGAGGGAAGATGAATTGGCCTCTAGACCAAAAAGCCTTCTTGGAAGTGCTGAAAAGGAGTTTAAAAATCAATTGAGAGAGGGGCAGCTAGGTGGTGCAGTGGATAGAGCACTGGCCCTGTATTCAGGAGGACCTGAGTTCAGATCAGGCCTTAGACACTTGACACTTACTAGCTGTGTGACCCTGGGCAAGTCACTTAACCCCAATTGCCTCACCAAAAAAAAAAATCAATTGAGAGGTAGAAAAAAATGGGGAGAGAAATGAAAACAATGCAAGAAAATTATAAAAAAGAATCAACAGCTTGGAAAAGGAAGCACAAAGATTGACTGAAGAAAACAATTCCTTAAAAAATTCATTTGGCCAAATGGAAAAGGTGGTGCATTATCTGAATGAAGAAAACAATGCCTTAAAAATTCTAATTGGACATTTGGAAGTTAAGGACTCCATGAGACACCAGAAATCATGCAAACAGAATCAAAAGGATGAAAAAATAGAAGAAAATGTGAAATACCTCATAGGAAAGACAACTGACCTGGAAAATAGATCCAGGAGAGACAATTTGAGAATCATTGGACTGCCTGAAAGCCATTGTCAGAAAAAGAGTTTAGACACCATATTCCAGGAAATTATCAAGGAAAACTGCCCTGATATTATAGAATCAGAGGATAAAGGCATCATTGAAAGAATCCACCAATCACCTCCTGAAAGAGACCCCAAAAGTAACTACAAGGAATATTGTAGCCAAATTTTAGAATTATCAGGTGAAGGAGAAAATACTTCAAGCAGCCAGAAAGAAGCAATTTAAATATCATGGAGCAATAGTCAGGATTGCTCAGGACCTGGCAGTTTCAACATTAAAGAATCACAAGGCTTGGAATATGATATTCCAGAAGGCAAAGGAGCTTGGACTGCAGCCAAGAACCTATTACCCAGCAAAACTGAGCATTCTCTTTCAGGGGAAAAGATGGACATTCAATGAAATAGGGGACTTTTAAGGTTTCCTGATGAAAAGACCAGAACTGAATAGAAAATTTGATCTTAACATACAAGACTCAAGAGAAGTTTAAAAAGTTTAAAGGGGGGGGGCGATGTTATTCAATAATGTTAAAGTATTTACATTCCTACATGGGTAAATAATATTTATAACTATTGAGAACTGTATACATAAATATATATGTATATATACATGTATATATATATATATGTGTGTGTACATATATATTTGGGCAGACAGAAGTCTTATACACAAAGGTAATAAATATAAATTGTCTTTAATGTGATGATATAAAGATAATTAAGGGGTTAAAAGTAATTTATGGGGAGAAGAGGAAAGGGGAGGTGGAATGGGGTGAATTACATCATATGAAGCAGTGCAAAAATTGTATTACAATACAGGGAAATAAGGGAAGGGAAACAATTGTTCAACCTTACTCTCACTAGATTTGATTCAAAGAGGGAATAACATATAAATTCATTTGGATTAAGAATCTTAGCATAATCTCTAGGGAAGTAAAAGGGAAAAGGGAAAAGGGGGGACTGATAAAATGGAGGGCACATTAGGCAAGGCAGGGGTAAGAAACAAAACATTCATGAGGAGGAAGAGGGTGAAAGAAAGGTGGAAAAGTACAAAGGGGGTAAATAGAATGGAGGGGAATAGACAGTTAGTAATAATAATAATTGCGAATGTGAATCAAATGAACTCTGCCATAAAAAGGAATTGAATAGCAGAGTGGATTAAAAAACAGAATCCTACAATATGTTATTTACAAGAAACACATATGAAGCAGAGAGATAAACAGAGTAAAGGTAAAAGGTTAGAGCAGAATATATTATGCTTCAGCTGGCTTCAAAAATGCAGGCAGATCAATCCTTATCTCAGACAAAGCAAAGGCAAAAATAGATCTAATTAAAACAGATAAGGAAGGAAACTACATCTTGCTAAAAGGTACTATAGAAAATGAAGAAATATCAATACTAAAAATGTATGTGCCAAGTTGTATAGCATCCAAATTCTTAAAGGAGTAGTTAAATGAATTACAAGAGGAAATAGACAGCGAAACTATACTAGAGGGATCTGAATCTTCCCCTCTCAGAATTAGATAAATTGAGCCACAAAATAAATAAGAAAGAAGTGAAAGAGGTGAATAGAATTTTGTACAAGTTAGATATGATAGGTGTCTGGAGAAAACTGAATGGGGATAGAAAGGAATTTATCTTTTTCTCAGCAGTACATGGCACACATTCAAAAACTGACCATGTATTAGGGTCCAAAAACCTCATAGTCAAATGTAGAAAGGCAGAAATAGTAAATGCATCCTTTTCATATTATGATGAAATAAAAATTACATGTAATAAAGAGCCGTGGAAAGGTAGAATGAAAGAATGAATGAGTCAAACAACAAAAAATAGAAACAATAACTTTACCCAAGAGAATGACAATAATGAGACAACATACCAAAATCTTTGGGATGAAGCCAAAGCAGTGCTTAGGGGAAATTTTATATCTCTAAACACTTACATGAATAAAAAAGAGAAAGAGGAGATCAATGAATAGGGCATGCAACTTAAAAAGCTAGAAAAAGAATAAATTTGAGCAGCTAAGTGGCACAGTGGATAAAGAACTGACCCTGGATTCAGGAGGACCTGAGTTCAAATCCAAACTCAGACACTTGTCACTTACTAGCTGTGTGACCAAGGGTAAGTCACCTAACCCCAATTGCCTCACAAAACAAGAACAAATTAAAAATCCACAATTAAAAACTAAATTAGAAATCCTGAAAATCTGAAACTTAAAGGAGAAATTAATAAAATTGAGAGGAAGAAACCCATAGAATTAATCAATAAAATTAAGAGCAGGTTTTCTGAAAAAATCAATGAAATAGATAAAACATCAGTTAATTTGATTTAAAAAAGAAATAAGAAAACCAAATTACCTTTATCAAGAATGCAAGGGGTGATTTCACCACCGATGAAGGGAAATTAAAGCAATATTTAGGAACTCCTTTTACCAAACTTATGCCAGTAAATTTGACAATCTAAATGAAATGGATAAAGATTTACAAAAATACTAACTGCCCAGGTTAATGGAAGAGGAAATAAATTCCTTAAATAAGCTCATATCAGAAAAAAAACAATAGAACAAGCCATTAATGAGCTCCCAAAGAAAAAATATCCAGGGCCAGATGGGTTTGCAAGTGAATTCTACCAAACAATTAAAGAACAATTAATTCTAATACTATACAAATTATTTGGAAAAATAGGTGAAGGAGTTCTACCAAATTCCTTTTATGACACAAATATGGGGTTGATACCAAAACCAGGCAGAGCCAAAAGAGAGAAAGAAAATTATAGACCAATTTCCCTAATGAATATTGATGCAAAAATCCTAAATGAGATATTAGCAAGGAGATTACAGCAAGTGATCACCAGGATAATACACTATGACCAGGTGGGATTTATACCAGGACTGCAGGGCTGGTTCAACATTAGGAAAACTATAAATATAATCAACCACATCAATAAGAAGACTAAACAAAATCATATGATTATCTCAATAGATGCAGAGAAAGCTTTTGACAAAATACAGCACCCATTTCTAATAAAAACAATAGAGAACTTAGGAATAGGTGGTGCTTTCCTTAAAATAATAAGCAGTATCTACCTAAAACCATCAGCAATCATTATATGTAATGGAGATAAGTTAGAGGCCTTCCCAATAAGATCAGGGGTGAAACAGGGATGTCCATTATCACCTCTATTATTTAATATTGTAGTAGAAATGTTAGCTTTAGTAATCAGAGAAGAAAAAGGAATTAAAGGAATTAGAACAGGCAAGGAGGAAACAAAACTATCACTCTTTGCAGATGATATGATGGTATACTTAGAGAATCCTAGCGATTCAAGTCAAAAATTATTTGAAACAATTAACAACTTTAGCAAAGTAGCAGGATATAAAATTAATCCACATAAATCATCAGTGTTTCTATACATGACCAACAAAGCCCAGCAGAAAGAGATAGAAAGATAAATGTCTCGTAAAGTAACAGTAGACAATATAACATACTTGGGAATATACTTGTCAAGACAAACTAAGGAACTCTATGAACATAATTATAAGATACTTTTCCCACAAATCAAATCAGATCAAAATAATTTGAAAAATATCAATTGCTCATGAATAGGCCAAGCTAATATAATAAAAATTACCATTGTACCTAAATTAATTTATCAATTCAGTGCAATACCAATCAGACTACCTAAAATTATTTTATAGTGCTAGAAAAAATAATAACAAAATTCATCTGGAAAAACAAAAGGTCAAGAACATCAAGGGAAATAATGAAAAAAAATGCACAGGAAGGTGATTTAGCTGTACCAAATCTGAAGCTCTACTATAAAGTGGCAGTCATCACAACTATTTAGCACTACCAAAAACAAAACAAAACAATGCAAAACACCGATTTGGTACTGGCTAAGAAATAGAGTGGAGGATCAATGGAATAGCTAGGCACAGGAGACATAGTAGTAAATTACTTTAGTAATATTCTTTTTCATAAACATAAAGAATCGAGCTTCTGGGATTGGAACTCAATATTTGACAAAAACTGTTGTGAAAACTGGAAGAGAGTATGGCAGAAACTAGGCATAGACCAACATCTTACACCTTATACTAAAATAAGGTTAAAATGGGTACATGATTTAGACATAGACGGTGATACCATAGGTAAATTAGTAGAGGAAGGAATAATTTACCTCTCAGATATTTGTAAAGGAAAACATTTTATGAAAAAACATGAGATAGATAAAATAATGAAATGCAAAATGGATGATTTTGATTACATTAAATTAAAAAGGTTTTGTACAAACAGAAGCAATACATCCAAAATTAGAAAGGAGACAGAAAACTGGGAAACAATTTTTATAGCCAGTACTTCTGATAAAGGCCTCATTTCTAAAATATATAAAGAAATAAATAAAATTTATATGAATCCAAGTCATTCCTCAATTGAGAAATGGTCAAAGGATATGAACAGGCAGCTTTCTGAAGAAGAAATCAAAACTCTATATTCTCATATGAAAAAATGCTCTAAATCACTATTCAGTAGTTTGGACCTATGCCCAAAGGGCTATAAAACTTTGCATACCCTTTGACCTAGCAATACCACTATTGGGTCTTTTTCCCAAAGAGATCATAAAAAAGGGAGAAGGACCAACATGTAAAAAAATATTTATAGCTGCTCTTGTTGTGGTGGCTAGGAATTGGAAATTGAGGGGATGCCCATCAATTGGGGAATGGCTGAACAATTTGTGGTATATAATTATAATTGTGCTGTAAGAAATGATGATCAGGCCAATTTCAGAGAAACCTAGAAGGACTTGCATTAACTCATGATGAATGAGATGAGCAGAACAAGGAGAACATTGAACACAGGATCATCAACATTATGTGTTGATCAACTGTGATAGAGTTGACTCTTCTCAGCAATACAATGGTCCAAGAGAGTTTCAAAGGAGTCATGATGGAAAATGCTCTCCAAATCCAGAAAAAAAAGAACTGTTGAATCTGAATTCAGATCAAAGCATACTATTTCTATTGGTTTTTTATTGTTGTTTTTCTTTTTTGAGGTTTTTACTTTTTGCTCTGATTCTTCTCTCACAACATGTCTAAGACAGAAATATGTTTATTGTGATTATACATATATAATCTATATCAGATTACTTGCTGTCTTGGGGAGGGGAAAGGGAGGGGAGGGATGGAGAAAAATTTGAAACTAGAAATATTATAAAAACAAATGTTGTAAACTATCTCTAAATGTAATAGGAAAATAAAAAAAAAATTTATATGGGAAAAACTACAGCACCTATTCCTATTAAAAACACTAGAGAGGGGCAGCTAGATGGCGCAGTGGTTAAAGCACCGGCCCTGGATTCAGGAGTACCTGAGTTCAAATCTGGCCTCAGACACTTGACACTTACTAGCTGTGTGACTCTGGGCAAGTCACTTAACCCCCATTGCCTAAAAAAAACAAAAAAAAAAAACAAACAAAAAACAAACAAAAAAAACACTAGAGAATATAGGAATAAATTGAGCTTACCTTAAAATGATAAGTAATATTTATCTAAACCATCAACAAGCATTATCTATGATGGGAATAAGCTCAAACCCTTCTCAATAATATCAGAGGTGAAGCATGGATGTCCATTATCACCTCTTTTATTTAATATTGCAAAAGAAATGTTAGCTTTAGCAATAAGAGAAGAAAAATAAATTAAATGAATTATAATATGTAATGAGGTAATAAAGGGCTATAAAAATGCATTTCTTTGACCCAGCAAAAACACTGTTAGGTCTATATTCCACAGAGATCATAAAAAAGGGGGAAATACCCACATATACAAAAATATTTATGGCAGCTTTCTTTATGGTGACAAAGAATTGGAAATCGAGGAGATGCCCATCAATTAGGGAATGACTGGACAAGTTGTGATATATGAATTTAATGGAATGCTATTTTGGTATAAAAAATGATGAGCAGGATGATTTACGAAAAATCCTGGAAAGACTTACATGAACTGATGTTGTTTTATGTGAGGAAAGCCAGGAGAACCTTGTGCAAGGTAAAAACAGCTATGTGAGATGATCAACTGTGACACACTTAAGTCTGTTCACCAATACAATGATCCAAAACAATTCAAAATGAAAGTCAGGACTAACTTTTATATGATGCATTCCCTTATGTCCTCAAGTACTAGTGTCTTCCTGAAACTACTTTGCAGTTTCACAGTAGAGAACACATTTGATTTATTTTCAGGAAGACTGGAGTTCAAATGTTGTACCAATGGCATGACCCTGGGCAATTCTTTAAGCCCTCTGAAGTGGTTTCCTTATCTGTCCAGTGGAGACATTGATAGCACCTATTTCACAGGGTTGTTTTGATGATTGAAGGAAATAACATACATAAAGTTCTTTGTAAAGTGCTCTATAAAGGCTATCCATGATGATAATGATGCTTTTGTTTTTTTTCCTCTTAATATTTATTTTGTATATTTTTAATTTTTGTTGTCTTTCTTGTTAGAATATAAACCCATTCCAAGAAGAGATTGGCTTTCAATTTTTATATTTATATCTCAACCACCTAACACAGTGCCTAACGTGTAGCTGTTACTTAATATGGTAATTGACTGTTTGATTATTTATCTAACTTATATCCACAAATGTTGACTTTTCCCTATGAAGCTATCACTCAACTACAAATGAATAAATTTCTGAAATCCAGCAGATTCATGGTAATGAAATGGGGGCCTAGAGTTCAGGAGAGAGATGAGGGATAGTTATATAAATTTGGGAGGTATGTTAATAAAGATAGTAAATAAACCTATTAAGTTCACCAGGATACATAATAATGGAAAAGAATGTATAAATAGAACAAAAGAAGGAATGGGGGAAAAGTTTTGGTAATGTTTATATTTTCTGGGTCTTAATAATCATGGGACTTGGGCAGTAATAAACTTTTTTAGAAAAATATCATTTAGAAAATGATATGACCATTATATATGGAAATTAATGTTGTTCAAACATGTTGAATAGTCATTCATATGTTTTGTTGCTGAAGTCATAATGTATTCACGAAAGATCTATGTTTTGGATGCTTCAGGAAAAAAAAGAGAAACAGAGAGAGACCACTCGTGTATTCATGTAAGTGATCATTTTACCTAGTGTTACTCAGCTCAAATAGTTATTGCTAGCAGTGTGGGATAGATTGGTAAGGACATTTTAACCTACCAATCTACTCTATAGGAATAGCAGAGACATTCCAAAAACCTTTTCAGTCTTCAGAATTTAAGAAATTAAATTTTTTTCTCTCCATTTAGAAAGTATATATTGTTCTTTATAGTATCTAAGATTTAACCAGCTATTCTCTTGTACAACTTTTCCCACATTACATAAAGTTCATGAATTACTTAGGACATTTTTTAAGTTTATATTACTGCCTCATATAATGCTATGATTTGAAAATTATGTGTAAATATTTTTTTTCTCAACAGTATTTTTCCATTTACATGTAAAGATAGTTTTCAATATTCATTTTTGTAAGATTCTGAGTTCCAAATTCTTCTCCCTCCTTCCCTTCCCTCCTGCTCCCCAAGATAGCAAGCAACCTGATATATGTTATATATGTATAAAATGATGTTAAACATATTTCCACATTAGTCATGTTGTGAAAGAACAATCATAATAAAAGGAAAAAAACCTCAAGAAAAAAAAAACAACCTGCAAATATAATTAAAATAGTATGCTTCTATCTGCAGACTCCATAGTTCTTTTTCTGGATATGGAAAGAATTTTCTTTCATGAATATTTTGATTCCTGTGAAGTAGAGATTAGGAAGCATTTGATTCAAGGAATTCAGGATGGATAGTAAAAATGTTTAATCATAGATTATGATTTGGGATCATATAGTTTAACAGTGTTCAAGGACTATATTAAAATTTGTAGAAGCTTTAGAAGTAGCAATGGGTGAAGGACACTAAGAGACTATAGCTAAGCCATGTGAGGAGGCAAGCCATATTTATTATGGGGAAATATTGATGGTGAAATAATTTGGCAAAGGTATGCCAAAAGTTTGGAATCATAAAGAACTACACATATGTAATGAAATCCATTGTTGGGTTGGGGGAGGTAAAACTGGGGGAGAAAATAAAGTATTTAAACTCAGGGAAATACAATTGCTTATAGTCTGTCTTACAGTATATTGTTTCCCAGAATTGACTATTTGTCAGTAATCAAGTGGACCAAAATTATGACATTCCAAATATACACACATATGTGTATGTATATGTTTATGTATACACATACACACACTAAGGAGGTGGACAGTTCTCTGTCTAGATTGAAAGATAGCCATCATTCATCAATACATTTTACAGAAATGATGAGGTTTTTACTTTCTTAGTTACAATTGTCAAGATAATGGAATGTGATAGATGAGATTTGGAAGATATTCAGGATCCCACTTGAGTGGATTACTGGCTGATTTGACTGTATTTCAGGCTGATTTATAGTTGACTAGATTCTAAGCACATCTGGCTGGTACTTGAGAGTACTTAAGAAAGCATGGCTCTCCGAAACTAACAAACTTTGAACTTCTGGCTCAGTCAACCAACCATCTTGAAGAACCTCCCATTTCTGGGAGGGGACAGGAAGGAGGAAGGAGAGCCTGCACAGGGAGCTCTCTTTGGGTTCCTAACTTGACCATGGTGGAGGAGAAAGACTCCAGAGGACTTCACAGGGAAATTGAGGAAAGATATGATTGCCAGGCTGTAGGAATTCTGTTCTCAATCTTTCACTTTCTATCTTTCAATAAACCCTTAAAAACATAAACTTGTTTTATCAGTGATTTTAGTCAGTTTCCCCCAAAACTGGGGGAACAGATTAGAACCCACATTTAGAATTTTAAATTACACATAATGAAAATCCATTTGTTAATATCATTAAGTCACATTTACTTTAACAAAACTTGGAGAATGGAGATGGAAATGTGACCTGACCATAGAATGAAGTTTTATGTTTGACAAAGAGAACATAATCCAAGAAAAGAGTGATGCCATTTATCAGCAAACAGGTGGTCAATTCTCAGAGTGAAGTACATGGATTTTAAAATTTTTAAATATTCTGGAGTTTTCTTAAACTTGGCAAGTGTACGCTGTATGAAATGCCAAAACTAAAAATAGCAATCTCTTTAAAAGAAAGATCTTCTTGTATTATAATAGAACTTGTCTATAAATGAGAATAAGAGCTTAAACTAGGGCATGGTCATTAGTTTCTTCCCCCTCCCCCCAGGATCCAAATTTATAAAATACTGACAGTCCATGACATTCAGTAGTAACTGGAAACAACAAAGATAAAGATTTTGTTAAGAAGAATAATTAGCAAGCTACCCAATGTCAGATTAACATGAGCTCCCTGAAATCTGCAGTAGTGTTCTAGGGTCTCTGACTCTCTCCTGTCCTTGTATTTCCTGATCCCTTCAATGGAATATAAATTTCATGCTGCTTCCCTACCAAGCTTAAGTTATAATCCCAAGGGATGTGAAATGGACCTGTGATTTCTGTGTGATTAGCACATTCTCTGCAACTTATTAGCTTTTTATTTTTATAAAAATATTTTGTTTTAAATAACCAACATCTACCTTCTCATTTTCCTTTCCAAACTCCTCTCCTCCCAATGAGAACATTAGAAAAATAAAAATTATTGCAAATATGTATAGTCAATCAAAATAAAATCCCATTTTGTTCTTCCACCCCACCAAAAAAAAACAAAAAACAAAAAACTCAACAACAACAACCAACCAAGAACTTTCTATTTCTTCACCTCTTAATCAGGAGGTAGGTAGCAGATTTCCATATTAGTCTTCTGTAAACTTGGTTTGTCATTGTGTTGATAAGAGTTCAGCATAATATTATTCCATGACATTTACATGGCATAACGTGGTCATTTGTTTCATAATTCATTGACACTCCCCTCAGATCCCCATCATTTGCCACTTCAAAAAAGAGCTATTTTTTTTCTTTTTTGGACATCATTAGAATTTGTTTTGTTTGGGATTAATTCTTCCATTAATTTAACCTCCCTAGAATTCCTCTTCCCTTTCTACTTTTTCTCTCATATTTCCCTTTTGAGTGAAATGTATTTATGTACATTTGTATATGAGAGGGGGGAAGAGGGAGGGGTAGTGGAGGGAAAGAGTATTCTTCATCCAATTCCCATGAGTGAGGTCCAATTATCAGGTGCTCTTCTTTCCAGTTTGTTTAAATGGCTACTTGTGAACGCTTATTATGAGACATGATTTGTCTTAACCCCCATTGTGTTCCTCCTCCCCTCTCTTTCCATTATTTTCTTGATTTCATCAAGATATAGCAAAACCACTTCCAGGCTTTATCTAACTAGATCCTCCTTACCCTCATGAACCCCGATGACAGTAAGGACACATGTATCATGTCCCCATATCTGAATATAAGCAGTTTGTCCTTGGTTATTCCTATATCATTGTTCATCCATGTTGCTCTTCATATTAACTTTGAAGTTCAAAGTTCCTCTGCAGCTCTATTATTTTAAACAATAATGATTGGAAGTCCTCTATTTCATTAAAAGTTTATTTTTCCTCCATTACCAATAGATTCAGTTTTACACACTAAGTTATTCTCAGCTGTAAGTGTATATCATTTGACTTCTAGAACATTATATTCCAATTCCTTCACTCCTTTATAGCATTGGTGCTAAACTGTGTGTGATCCAGAGTATAGTTTCTTCTTGGTATATTTTTTTCTGGATGATAGCAATATTTTCCCCTTTAATTTAGAGTTCTTGATTTTAGTTATGATATTCCCAGTTTACATTTTGAGGATTCTTCAATAGATGACTGATAGGTTATTTCTATTTCTACTTTGCACTTTGTTGCTAAGAGATTTGGGGAAATTTATGTTAAGGTTTCTTGAAATGTGATTTTTAAAATCATGCCTATCAAATAACCAAATAATGACTTTTTTCTTTTCAATGTTTTCCAATTCAGTTCCTTTTACTGTGTTATCTCATAATTTATTATTTTATTATAAACTTTTTGATTTGTTTTAATATTTCTTGTTGCCTCATGG